>NW_023604861.1:39253124-39880169 GCF_014898055.3 Talpa occidentalis | reverse complement strand
CTAATTTTCCATTAGTTGTAAAAAGTTTCTTAGAACCAACTAGATTAAAAAAACATTTGGAAATTACAACAAATTTTAGTAAGTACAATATACTATTGCATTTCTCCACTATCTAAGAACAACTTTGTAAATACTCCCAGACTTGATAAATCTAGGTTGTAATTCAAACTGCCCATATCCTCCCCATATTATCGAAGAGTAAGGGGTATTTGACTAAATTTTCTCTTACTTACCTTTTCCCACCACCTACTTTAAAAAAATGACTGGAAATTTAGGTAATGACTCTATTTTCACTGATTTGATTACATTCCAAAGGTACCATTAAAGAAAGCTGAATGCTAATGTTTATTTTCTTTAGGTCCAATACCCTACCAGATTAGTAAGACTAATAGTCTGTTAAATGCCCTTACTTATAATTTAACTTGATTTTATCTCCAAATACAAAGACTGTCATAAAGTCCAGCAGCAACTTCTTAGCTCTAGACAGGGGTGCATATCAAGCAAAAACTGTTCTTTTTACTATTACTCAGCATCCACTCCTCAGATTATGTTTACGCTCCTGTCTTAATAGATCCATACAGGTATAGCAACATGTTTTAGAGTCCATCCAAAGAATGAGATAATCCTTACAAGTATGGCATTATATGTAGAGGGATAAAGCAACAAATCTGTGAATGTTAGCAATGCCTGTTCAGTATCAAATATTCCTTTTCAAAATGTAAATAAGTGTACTTTGATGGTAAAGTATTAAATTTATCTATAATTGAATTCAGAAAGCAGGTTTTAAATAACTGCAAGATGGTATCCAAGTCAAAGTTGATGCTCATAACTCAAGGTCTTTGAGGGTCCACAGATCAGACTTCAGGAAATCCATGATTCTTTTGACATTTTATTAAGATTATTATATATATGTATGTTGCATGTATGGTATATTTTTGGGAGGAGTCCATAGTTCTGACAGAATCTTAAGTGGATCATTGACCCAAGAAAATTTCAAGCATCCCTGATTTTGATGAATTTTTTGTCCCTTCCAAACATATTTAAACTGATATTCCCTCCCTTAACTCTGGATGCATGAAATAATTAGCATTTAAATACTCATTTTTTCCCCTAACTTATTCTGCCACTTTTCTTTGACATGACACTTTTCGGTAATTTCAGTAATTTTCTTTTTAAAGAACTGTAATGTGAATGCCCTATATTAGCTCTTAAGACTATATGGCCATACATGTAGAACCATGGGGTTCTGAATGAAATCAGTTTGTCAAAAGTACCCTTTTATGACAGGAACCTGAGATCTCTGAAGATGTTTTTTGAGCTATTTCAATGTAGACCATTAACATTTGAAATAAGGCATTTTGTTAATACTCCCATGAGGATTTAAGGATTACTGTTGGTGTTGCTTACTGCTATCTCCAACAGCCCTGGACCACCCTAGATGCCAGATAGTTGTGTAAACAAAAAGATCTTCAGTGCTTAAAGAAAAATAAGCTAGTTCTTTTTAAGAGAGCACCTCAGTTTGGATAGTATGTCACAGTTCATTCACACACTCGTGTTAAGGCTGGACTTTCAAAAGTTAAAAAAATATATATTTTGTCACTTTAAGCAAAATAAAATGTTTCTCCCCTATTTTTGAGGCACAGAATAGTGCTGGTATCAGTGCCCTAACATAAGTGGACATTTTTCATTGCAACTAATGTTAAAGTATCTAGATCCAAAAGGGACTTCATATAAGAAAGTTTAAAAGTAAAAAAAACAAAACAAAACAAACAAACAAACAAAAAAACCAGGTCAATGAATTTAGTTCTCGGTGATCTCTGACTTATACTTCAAAACTGAACTGTATTTTCCACTGTAAGAATAACTGAATCCCCAGTGATAACTACAATAGGAGAAATACGAGCAGATGGGCAACCTAACATGTACAAATTTACAAAAGCAAAAACAGCTGCAGATACAGATGGATCAGCGTCGAAGGACACTTCTAAAAGGCCAGGAAACACGAAGCAGACAAATGGTACTTTGGGCAAAGGAGCCGGGAGGGTACATATTAGAAAAGAAAAAGAGAATCTGGCCTGGTACCTCACCTAGAAGCTCTCAACAGGCAGGGGGCCAACCTGAGCAGCCGCGCGCAGTCCCTGGAAAAGCAGCATCCGAACACGTTGAACAGAACCCGGGTAAGGCCAGAAATTTCGGATGAGGCTTTTCAGACAGGCTCACGAATTTCAACCAAGACGGAATAGCAGGCTTCGAGGCAAGTCGTGGAGGGCCAAAATCTGACGCCAGGGAAGAGGCAGCCCACAGAGGATTACAGAGCTCTGCACGAGTCGGGGATTCCAGCGTAGAATCCCTGGAGGGAATGCGGGATGGTTCTGACAGTTTGAGTTAAAAGAAGGAAGTTGAAGGAGTTTGAGGGAATAAATCCAAAGCCTCCCCCCTCCCCGTCTCCTCATCTTTGCACACACAACACACAGACACACGCTACCTCCGTCCCTAGAATCACCCAATCTGGGCGCCGCCCGTGCAGCGAAATCCAGGCAAAAACTAAATGAGCTCCCGCTTCATCCCAGGCAAAACCCCTGAACCCCGCAGAAGCCCGGGGCTGAGCGGCGCGCGGGAGTCGGAGGCGTGGTTGCGGGGTCCCCGCCGCGGCAGCCGCCCCCAGCCGCGGGCCTCGGGGACCTGCGCGCCCAGGTGACGGCCGGGACGCGGTCCGAGTCGGGCTCGCCGGTCGCCTCCGCGCTCCACCCGCGGGTCCCACAGCCCGGGTTGCTCCTCTTCCCTGCTCACCCCCCACGCTCCAATATCAGGTAAAAAGTTGAGAAGTCGAGGAGGCGGACGCGACCCTCCGCGGGGGCCGTCGCCAGCGGTGCGCCCGCGGCCCCTCGGGGCGCGCCACGGCCGGCCGGACAAAGGCGCTCCGGGAGGCGCGCGAGGAGGAGCCCGGGCGGCGGAGGAAGCGCTGCCCCGGCTGGGAAGCAGCTGGGGACCTCATCCCGGGCCATTTCCTGAGCGGAACCCGGCCCGGGAGGGGGGGCGGGAGGGGAGAAGTGGGAGGGGTGGGCGCGGGCGCGGGCGCGGTACCCACCGGTTCCTCCCAGGCCGGGCCGCGGGCGCCGGGCGCGGGGCGCACGTGTTGCGGGTCCATCGCGCCGGCCCGCGCCCGCCAGCCGCCCGGGCGCGCGGACCCGGGCCCCCGCCGCGACCGCTGGATGCGCTTCCCTCGCCGCGGTCCTCTCGGCCGCGGCCGCCGCCGCCCCAGCGCCCGCCCGGGCCGGCCACCGGCCCTCCCGCGGGCTCCGGCTTCCGCCGCGCTGCGCTCTCCCGCCCCCGCGCCGGTCCCTTCCTCCGCCGCCGCCTCGGTCCAGCTCCGAGCGCTCCGCGCCCCGCCGCCGCCCCGCCGCCTCCCGCGGCTGGAGAATCCGCCCCTCGCTCCTGCCTCCGCCCCCGGCTCCCTCCCCTTTTCCTCCCCGCTTCCCGCCCCTCCCCCCGCCGCCCCCTCCTCCCGGCGGGCGGCCCGGGGCGCACGTGACCCCCCTGGCAGGCCTTATAAGGCGCGGAACCGAAAGCGGCCGCGGGGTGGTCACCGGCACCCGGCGGCCGGGCGCGCTCGGGCAGCCTCCCCCGGGGCCGGGCGCGGAGCTGCCGCCGGGAGCGCCGGGGAGAGCCCGGGCTGAGCCCGCGGACGCGCTGGCGGCGCGCGTCCCGGAGACGCCTCCCGAGCCCCGCTCCCGCGCTCCTGCCCGGCGCCGCCGCCCGCGCCCGCCGCGCTCCGACGCCGGCGCTGCGCCTCGGGCGCCCGCTCTCCCCGGCGCTGAGGCGCGAACCCGACGCCGGGCAGGCACCGACGTCCTGAGGGAAGGGAGAGGACGGCGCTCCGGAGCCGCCCGCGCGCTGCCTGCCGCGGGCAGGGTTTGTTCTTCGGCTTGTGAACACGGCTGAAGTGAGTTAGCTTCTGCGAGAAGAGGGCTTGAGCTGCTTTTCTTTAATTCATTTTTCGTGATGAGCGGTTTTGTGGAGAGAAACCCGGCTGAGGAGTCGCTCTGCCTTCCCATTCGAGCCCTACGAGCAGATGAGGGGAAAGGACTGGCTGGCAGTGAGTTTCAATAAATGACAAGGAGCCTCTTCCCGCCCTCTGCAAACAGCGTTGCAAGTAGCGTTTCCCATCGTCTTCTGGGCGTTGAAGGTGATTTCCATGCAGTTTCAGTCCAGGAATGGTGTTTCATAGGGTCGTGCCGCGGCTGCACTTCTAGGCTCCTCCTGTCAGCAGCTTCACCACAGCCCTTCACTAAGTCAGACACACTGACCCATTTTTAAAACCTGCAAGATTTAACTCACACGTGATCGGTCTACCTCCTGTTCCCACATCCTCGCTGCAAAGCTCTTGGGCTTGTTCTCATTCTCACATGCAGTCCGTAACCGACCATTCATTCTTTCCTGCAGACTGACTTCTGTGCCTGCTGTTCCACCTAGGTGACCCCGACAAAGGTTACCTGTGGCTTTGAACATTCACTAAACAATGAGGGTTTAAAAAAAAAAAATGTATTTCCTTAACCTATCTGCAGCATCTGTCACTACTGACCAGACTTTTTCTTGAAGCAGTCCTTTCCATTGGTTTTGTCAGACATCCCTCTCCACGTTCCCTCGCCATGTCTTTCTTGTCCGGCCCTTTAGCCACATGCTGCAGTTCCTGAACAGCCCTCTCTGGGTCTGCTTCTAATGCTGCCTGATTATCCAGATCCACCCCTGCCTTCAGCTACCAACCATGTGTTGATAAATGTGCTTATAAATTCCCATCCCCAGCCTGGAATTCCAATCCTGTAAAGCTAATTTATTACCAGAAATTTCTACCCAGACTGCCTTTAAACGCAACTCGACTACAGAGAAACTAACTTTCTGGCAAACTGGTTATTCTCTGTGGTCTTATGAGTTGCGTGTGTCCCCCCCAATCCTCTTGGTCACCCAAAAGAGAAATCTGGAAATTGTCCCAGGCACCTACTTCTCTCTCCTATCACCCCCTAACACACCAGATGTCCCTGTCATCTCCCCTCAATTTTCACTGCTGGTGACTGATTTCAGGTCCCATGTTTCAAGTCCCTGAAATAGTACATTATTTCCTTATTGGTACCACTACCTCTAAACTGGTCTCATTCCCTCCCTCTTCACCCCGCAACTCTGCGATCTGTCCCCTTGTGATCAAAGTAAGCCCCTCCTAAAATATAAAACATAAAATGCAAAATTGCTCTAATTTTTTTTCTTTTTTTAAATTTTATCTAAATTTTATATTTACATTCCCCATACAATTACAACCCCCTTATTTTGATCCCAAGCCCTCCTTTCCCCACCCCCTAACCCCGATAGAGTGTCTCTGGTTCATAGTTGTTTGTTGATTTTGGTATTTTCTTTCTTATAGTTATTCTTTTTCCTGGTCCCTTATTTAAGTTTTCTAGATTCCTGCTATGAGCGAGACCATCCAGTATTTTTCTTTTTCTTTCTGGCTTATTTCGCTGAGCATGATCCCTTCCAGCGCCATCCATGTTGCTGCAAATTGCATGTGTTTATCTTTTTTGAATGCTGAGTAATATTCCATGGTGTATATGTACCACATCTTCTTGATCCAGTCATCTATTTTTGGGCATTTGGGTTGTTTCCAAAGCTTAGCTATTGTAAATAGTGCTGCTATAAACATATGGGTGCAGGTGCTCTTTGGAATTGATGTTTCTGTGTCCTTTGGGTAAATACCTAGGAGTGGAATTGCTGGATCATATGGAAGCTCTATGTTTAGTAGGTCCAGAAATCTCCACACAGCTCTCCACAGTGGTTGGACCAGTTTGCACTCCCACCAACAGTGCAGGAGAGTTCCTTTTTCTCCACAACCTCACCAACATTTGTTGTTGCTAGTTTTTTTAATATGTGCCATTCTCACTGGTGTAAGATGGTATCTCATGGTAGTTTTGATTTGCATTTCCCTGATTGCAAGTGATGTTGAACATTTTTTCATATGCCTGGGGGCCATTTGCATTTCCTCTTCAGAGAAGTTTCTTTTTAGCTCTTCTGCCCATTTTTTGACTGGATTATTTGCTTTGTTTTTGTGGAGTCTCATCAGCTCTTTGTAGATCTTTGTGATCAGTCCTTTATCATTAGTGTTGTGTGCAAAAATGTTCTCCCAGTCAGTGGGGTTTCTCCTTGTTTTTGTTATTGTCTCTTTTGCTGTGCAGAAGCTCTTTAGTTTGATGTAGTCCCAGCTGTTTATCTTTGCCTTCACTGTCACTGCTTTGGGTGATGTGTCTGTACAGATGTCTTTGATGTGCATATCATGTAGTGTTTCGCCTATATTTCCTTCTATGTATTTTATGGTTTCAGGTCTTATGCCTAGTTCTTTAATCCATTTTGAGTTGGTTTTTGTGCGTGGTGTGAGGTAGTGGTCAAGCTTCATTCTTTTCCATGTAGTGACCCAGTTTTCCCAGCACCATTTATTGAACAAACTTTCTTTGCTCCAGTGCATATTCTTTGCTCCTTTGTCAAAGATTAGTTGACCATAAATCTGTGGGTTTATTTCTGGATTTTCTATTCTATTCCATTGGTCTGTATATCTGTTCTTGTTCCAATACCATGCAGTTTTGATGATTATGGCTTTGTAGTATAGTTTGAAGTTTGGGAGTGTGATGTCTCCATTCCCTTCTTTTTTTTTTTTTCAGGAGAGCTTTGGCTATTCAGGGTTTTTGGTGATTCCATATGAATTTCATCAATAATTGTTCTATTTCTTTGAAGAATGACATTGAAATTTTGATTGGAATAGCATTGAATCTGTATATTGCTTTTGGTAGGATGGCCATTTTAATAATGTTTATTATTCCAATCCATGAGCAGGGGATGTCTTTCCATTTCTTTGTGTTTTCTTCTATTTCTTTTAACAGTGTTTTATAGTTTTCTTTGTATAGGTCCTTTACCTCTTTTGTTAGATTTATTCCCAAGTATTTGATTTTTTTGTTTTGATAATAAAAGGGATTTTTTTTTTTATTTCTTCTTCTTCAGATTTATCATTTGTGTATAAGAAGACTTTTGCGTGTTGATTTTGTATCCTGCCACTTTACTGAACTGATTGATTAGTTGAATTCACTATAAATCTTAACCACAGAATATAACCCAGTGTGCCTAGTTAAGTTCATAATGTTTATCTAGCCATTGTTTTTCACCTTCAGTTCTGTTTTGTATCATGCAATAACCTTCTTTTTATAAATGATTGATTAATATAAATCTTCCTATCTCTTGTCAACTATTTTGAGCCATTGCATTATAAGTGTGCCTTGTAAATAAGTTAAATTCTTTTTTATTCATTCATTATGAAATGCTACCTTTTAGTAGTCTGTTTATATCTGTCAAGTATATTAGAGTCAAAGGTTGCTGTAAGAAAAAGATCCTTCTCCTTTGCTCTCTGCCTCCCCCCAAACACAAGATTTATTTCTCTCTCATGAAACATTCTTGGGATAAGTGGCCCAGATGGTTGAGGTGTTCCCCTTGTTTCGTATGCTATTCCACGTCTTAGAGGTTTGCCTTTACCCAATAGGAGCTGATCTGGAAGTTCAAGCTCAAGAAAGCAAGAAGAGAATGTGAAGGAACACAATTTCAACTCCTGAAAGTCTTAAGCCCAGTAGTGACATACTTATCTGCTCATGTCACATTGGTGAGAACTGAGTTACATGGTCAATCCTAGCAAAAAACAGAGCTGCAAAATGAGGCCATTACCTTAACAGCCATACCTCAGCCACAACTCTGTTACTATGGAAGTCAGGATCAGATTTTGGTGAAAATCTGCTAGCATTCTCTCACACATTATGATCACTATCTTTGCATCTCATTTCATAGTCATTTAACTTCCTTTCTCTTTTCTTCTTTTTCATCTTCTCATGCTTTTTAGTCTATCAATTGAGTTCCCTCCACCTCTTTAGTGTACTGCTTTTCTGTAAACACGTCTATTGATTTGGAATTTATAACTTCTATTTTGATTCTTTGCAGTAAAAATAGTAATGTTTGTACTTGACATCCAAGATTAGTCGATATCTCCATCCTCTACCTTTAGAGGAAATCTTATACACATAAAAATAAAATAAAATATTTTGAGTTTCCAAATTTTCTCCTATAAACTATGTATTGCTACCTTGTATTTTTTAATTTCCCCTTACTTTTCAATTATCTACTAAGTTAATCATTATTGTTACTGCTCTTATAGTTATTATTTCATTAATTTACCCACATACTTTGTCAATGCTTTTCCTTACTGTTTCCTTTTTGGATCCTATTCTTTACTTCTAGGCTCAGTTTCTGTTTTGGTGAAATACATCTTTTAGCATATTTTTTCCATCATGTGTACATTTAAAATTCTCTGTCTTTGTGTATCACTCTTTTTTTTAAAGATTTATTTATTCATGCATACAAGAACTGGGATGTAAGCCAGAGGTGCAGGGGGTGAGAGGATTCACCAGAGGGAGTGGGGAGCAGAACAGGCAGATCTACTGAAATACACTGCTGAGGGGAGCAGCAAGCAAGGCAGGAGAGGTCTGCTGTGCCATGTGGGTTGCTCCCTGACTGGCCAGATATGGGAACTCATGCTGCAGTGGCTGATGATAGCTTGATAGCACTGTCTTTAACCCTTGCACCACCAGGGAGGCCCCTCTGCCTCGGTTTATAACTCTTATTCTATTATCATTCATATATTTGAATTATAATTTCATCACCTGTGGAATTCTGAATTGACAATTATTGACTCCAGCACCTTGGACTTACTGTTCTGTTACCTTCTAGCATCTCTTGCTGGTGACTACAACTTTGTAGGCAGTTGAATTACTATTCTTTTATAGATTTCTTTTCTCTATAACTTATTTTCTTTTTTCAATTGATGTTCACATTATTAAAATTGTGTTTAGGTGAATTTTGTTTTCAGATTATCTTGGTTAGGAATTGGGAAGTCCTTCTAATATGAGATTCATGTCATTTTCACTTCTGGAAAATGCTTAGCCTTTATGTATTTGAAATAGTACATCTCCCCACTCCTACCCCATGTATTTTTCTATTATTTTCTGGAACTCCTATTACCTCCTAGTTCGCATTTCTCAGGGTATCCTCCATCTCTTAGTTTTTCTTTCATAATTTTCCATCTTTTTAGAATTCTGTGCAGATCTTGGGTAATTTTCTTAGATCTGTCATCCAATTTTCCAATTCTATCAACAATTATATTGTCTACTCTTTAATATGTCCATTGAATTTTTATTTATTTACATTTATAGAATCTCATTTAATTCTTTTTCAACCATACTCTATTTTTCAAAATCTTATTTTGTCTTGGAGTCTATTCTTTCCTTTGTCTTTCTGAACATCTTAAATACATTTATTTAAAAGTCTCTTTCAAAGTGTTCTATTATCTACAGTTGATAAAGTATAAATTCCCACATGTTGAGCCACATTTATGGTGACTTGTTTCCTTGCACGGTTTATAATGTTTTATATGAACTTATCTTTGATGGAACTTACTTTCCATGGGAATAATATCCTATGGGGTATTACTTTCTTTTAATTTGCATTACTTTTTTAATGTAGGCAATGTTTGTTTTTAACACAGTATATTATTTAGGAGTATAGGTTCACACCTCAGAACCTTACCATACCATAACCACCACCAAATCACCAGGAATTTTCTATCATAATCTATTGGAAGCCTCACCCCCACCCTTCCCTGTCTGGTAGACTCAATTCTGCAGTCAGATTTCTAGGTTATGTTTTTATTCAATTTTGTTTGTTCATCTGTTTTGTCTCTTTATATTCCACATAGATGAAGTGATCCAGTATTTGACTTTCTCCTTCTGACTTATTTCACTTAGCATAATCCCCTCCAGTTTTGTCCATGTTGTTGCAAATCATAAGATTTCATAAATTTTTATAGCTGAGTAGTATTCCATTGAGATGTATACCATATCTTTTTCTTCTTTTCTTTTAAGATTTATTTATTTATGCATACAAGAACTGGGGTACTGGGGTACAGGGCCTCCCCGGTGGCGCAGCGGTTGGGCACTGGGTTATGAGGCTGCCCACAGCCTCTGCAGCACCAGTTCGATCCCCGGCCATTGGGTAAGGGTCCCACATGGTGTGCAGACCTCTCCTGCCACCTGCTGCTCCCCTCAGCAGTGTACTTCGTCCATCTGCCTGTTCTGCTCCCTGCTCTGGCTCTGGTGAATTCTCTCACCCTCACGCACTTCTGACTGTACCCAGTGCTTGTATAAATAAATAAATCTTAAAAAAAAACCTTCTTTCACAGATTATATAAAAAAGAAAAAAGAAACGGGGGACAGACCAGCGGTGTGGGGAGGGGCTGAAAGGATTCACAAGAGTCTGAATGAGGAACAGAACAGGCAGATTGACTGAAATCACTGCTGAGGGCAGTGGCAGGTGAGTCAGGAGAGGTCTGCTGCACCATGTGGGTAGCTCCCTGGCCAGGGATCGAACTCATGCTGCAGTGACTGCGGATAGCTTCATAGGTTGTGTCTTAACCCCTGCGCCACCAGGAAGGCCCTGCACCATATTTTCTTAATCTACTATTTTGTCATTAGACTAGTAGTTTGTTTCCATAGCTTGAATGTTGTAAATAGTGCTGCAATGAACACAGGAGTGCATAAATCTCCTTGATGTGCATTTTATATTCTTCAGGTATGTACATAGTAGTGTAATTGCTGGATCATATGGTAGATTTATTTTTAATATTTTGATAAATTTATAAACTGTTTTCATAGGCACTGGACCAGTCTATATTCCCACCAACAGTGTGCCAGTGTTTCTTTTTTTCAACAACCTCACCAACACTTGTGTCTAGTCTTTTTTAAATGGGCCATTTTTACAAGTGTGAGGTGGTATCTTGTAGTTTTGATTTGCATTTCCCTAGTCATAAGTGTTGATTAGCATATTTCACGTGCCTCTTGGTCATCTGTGTGTTTTCTTTGGAGATGTGTCTAGTTAGCTCTTCTGCTAACCCATTTTTTGACTGAGTCATTTTTTTTCTTTTCATTGATATGTATGATTTCTTTGTAGATCTTGGCTATTAACCCCATGTCAGATATATGATATACAAATATCTTCTCCATTTTGGTAGGTGTCTTTTCATTTTAAAGATAGTTTATTTGGTGGTGTAGAAACTAGTTTAATATAGTCCTATTTGTTTATTTTTGCTTTTGTTTTCCCTGCTGTTGAAGTTGAGTCCTCAGAGATATCAACCAGTGTCATGGAGTATTTGCCTATGTTTTCTTCTATGAATTTCATGATTTCAGGTCTTACATCCAAGTTTTTAATCCATTTTGAGATAATTTTTGTTCATGGTATGAGTTAGTGACATAGTTTTATTCTTTTGCTTATGACTTTCCAGTTTCCAACACCAGTTGTTGAAGAGACTTTCTTTCTCCAGTTTATATCCTTGATTCCTTTGTTATAAATTAATGTTCCATACAAGTGTGGGTTTATTCTGGACTCTCAATTCTATTCCATTGGTCTGTGTTTCTATTTTTATTCCAATGCCATACTGTTTTAATTACTATAGTTTCACACAATCCTCTAGGCCAGATGAGGCTGAATAATTAGGTCTAGAATTAAAATAAAATGTGACAAGTTTAATAGTGATTCAAGCAATGGCAAATTGCAGATTTCCCACTAAGTGAACAGAGCTAAGTATGAGGAATATACCTTTTGTGATGACTGAGAATTTATTCATTTGGGTCATGGCAGGGATCCAAGGTCAGAGTTCTAAGTCCTTATGGCAGGGAAGGTCAAGAAGATAGCAAAAATCAAGTCAAAGCATGGTCCTGGGAACTGGAGCAGCAGATATGGAAGCAGCTCTCACCCGAGGGCCTCAGCACCCAGCTCAGCCCACAGGGAGATAGGAATCAGGCTTCAATGAGGATGAAGAGTCAGAGCCATTGGTCCATGGTGACATTCAAGATGGAAGGACTGGGGCAGGAAACCAGGTTTTCTGGGGCAGCAAAACCACCCCAGTGAAGGAACTTGTGTTTTCTCAAAGTGGGTTAGCAGCATTTTCTTTTGAAAAACACTGCAGGAAAGAAATAAAGGCAAGAAAGTGAAGTTGAGCACTTTGTCGTTTGAAGTATATTAACATTTGGTGGAAAATGCATGAGATTTGCTGTTAAAGATAATTGTGTTCAAACTACTGCTCTACTACTTATTAACCTTGAGGCATTAGGCAAGTTACTTCCTCCATTGTAGAATGAGCATAATAACACAATTCCTCACTACTGTTTGAGGGCAAAATAAATATTCTACTAAAAATGCCTGGCATATTATAGGTGCCCTTTACAAAGCCTTTTGGTTTTGGTGCCAATGAAAAGGAAAATAAATAGGGGGAATATCACTTTCATTTCACCCAAATTAGATGGAGAAATTTGCCCCTCACTCACCAGTGAAGTCATAGACTTTTTGAGCAGTTACTGGAATTGGAAAACCATACATTTTAGAAAAGTTTCATATAACAGGTTTTAAAAGCTCTTTTTTGCATAGTAAGAGACAGTTATCATCCCCATTTTACAGATGGGGAGACTAAGATCCAGGAATGAAGCAACTTACCTGAAGTCACAGAATTTGTGAGAAACAGAGGTGGCCTGTGGAATTCTCAGCACAGGTGGATGCCCCATCAAGGGGTAGACAGAGAGTGAATAAGTAGATGTGCAGCAGAGTAGCAATGACAATGGCCTACACACATCGAGAACATTGTATGTGGATGTGTGTGTGTGTGAGGGGAGGAAGGTGTTCGTGTTGTTTTAAGTCTCATAGAAGGAAACCTGTTTTTAGGCAAGTGGGAAGGAGGTAGTGGCTGGGGGAAAATGAATGAAATACCAAATAGAGAGGGTCTTATTCCTGCAAATAGGTCTGATGGACATGTTGAGAAATAAAGCTTCTAGAATTCTGTTTCTTCAAAACAGAATAAAGAAGTCTCGGAAGAGAAATGCACCATAAGTGTTAACTGTTTTTCTGACTGGACTGGAATATAGACCTAAAGTGTGTTTTCTTTCCTGTTGCCACAGGCTACAGCAGCTGCCCTCAGTACAAAGGTCTTACACAGGCTGGAATCAGTCTGTTCCTCCCTTTTCCCAGCCTCTTGCACACGCATCTCCTCCCTCTTCTCTCACTCCCCTGCATGCCATTTTCTGAGATACTTTTCCTCCCTTTGCTTACCTTTGACTCTACTCTTTGCACTACTACCTTCCCACCTGCCAGGGACCTATCAAGAACTTTCACTTCTTGTTCACTTTTCCTGCTCCAGCCATCTTAGCCCATAGGGAGACCTGGAGAGCCTCCAGCAGAGGATGAGGCAGAACCTCAGGGGCTTTGCCTGACCCAGCTGGTGTTGCCTCATGCCTCTGCCACAAGTGGGTTCCAGCTGTATCAGAGCCCAGAGCAAAGTGCCTGCCTCTCCATCTGCCAGTCCTTCCTCTGCCCTTTGTCAGCTTCACCCCTGTGGACACTCACACAAGCACACCCCATAAGGCTGGCAGTCCACTGAGGATCACAAGGGTGGTGGCTGAAGGGGTAGGGCAAGAGTGGAAAGGGGGTGCTGAAGGGGTGATAAAGGGGCAGGGTAAATCTTAGAAGAGTGTATACCACAGCAAGTCTAAGAGGGTGTCACAGAGCTCCTACCTTGGAGGTGAAAACCACTTAATGATACTTTAGCTTTTTGTATCACCAAGAAAGTGTCTCAAAACTTTACATTTTAATTTTGTTACCAGTGAGAATTTATTGAAGCCCTATGTTGTGAAAATTATTAATGTTGGCTTGTTCAGTTATGTTTTGCAGTTGTCATTAGCAAAGTGTCTCTGGTCACAAGGTGGGGAACTTTTATTTATTTTTTAAAATTTTTTTATATATTTATTTTTTACATCATTGCTCTTTTTTAAACAATATTTGCTTCCCCCACCCCCTCAGGTGTAGTCCCCATAGAGTTTCCTTCACCAATGCACCTGTGCACCATCACCTCAGTCCCCTGTGCTCCTCCCTCCCTCTCTCTGATCCCTCTCCCTCCTCCTCCCCTGCAGGATGGCTCCGATTTATAATTGTCCAATTTTGTTTTGTTGTGTTTTGTACTGTTGTTATTTTTTTTTACACTGATGTCTTGTTTGGTTCCCCAATATTCCTGTTATAAGTGAAACCATCTGATATTTTTCTTTTTCCTTCTGGCTTATTTCACTGAGCATAATTCCTTCTAGCTCCATCCACATTGCTGCAAATGGCATGAGTTTATCTTTTTTGATTGCTGAATAATATTCCATTCTATATATATATGCCACATCTTCTTGATCCAATTATCTACTTTTGGGCATTTGGGTTGTTTCCAGGTTTTACCTATTGCAAATAGTGCTACAATAAACATAGTGTACAGGTGTTCTTTTGAATCAATGCTTTTGTGTCCTTTGGGTAAATCCCTAGTAGTGGAATTGATGGGTCGTATGGTAGCTCCAATTTTAGTAGACTGAGGAGGCTCCAAATACAGCTTTTCATAGTGGTTGGACCAGTTTGCACTCCCACCAGTAATGTAGGAGAGTTCCTTTTTCACCACATCCTCTCCAAAATTTGTTGTGCTTGTTTTTTAGATACGTGCCATTCTTACTGGTATAAGGTGGTATCTCAGTGTAGTTTTAATTTGCATTTCCCTGATGATAAGGGATGTTTAACATTTTTTTATATGCCTGTTGGCCGTTTGCATTTGTTCTTTGGAGAAATGACTTTTAAGTTCTTCTGCCCATTTCTTGACTGGATAGTTTTTTGGTGGTTTTTTTTTTTTTTTTTTTTTTTGAGTCCTGTGAGTTGTTTAAATATCTTTATCATCAGTCCCTTATCACTTGGCTGGAGTGCAAAGATTTTTTTCTCTCTGATTGTCTCTCTGTTTTAGTTATTGTCTCTTTTGCTGTGCAGAAGCTTTTCAGTTTGATGTAATCCCAGGTGTTTATCTTTTCCTTGACTTTCTTTGCTTTGCTGATGAGTCATTAAAGATGTTATTGTGATGTATGTCTTGTAGTGTTTTACCTATATTTTCTTCTATATATTTTATGGTTTCAGGTTTTATGTCCAGTTCTTTTATCCGCTTTGTGTTGATTTTTGTGCACGGTGAAAGGAAGTGGTCTAGTTTCATTTTTTTGCATGTGGTGGTCCAGTTTTCCCAGCACCACTTATTGAACAAGCTGTGCATGTTCCATTGAATATTCTTTGCTCCTTTGTCAAAGATCAGTTGTCCATATAAGTGTGGTTTTATTTCTGGGTTCTCCTCGGTTCCATTGGTCTGTGTGTCTATTTTTATTCCAATACCAAACTGTTTGAATTATTATGGCTTTGTAGTATAGCTTGAAGTTTGAAAGTGTGATACCTCCTTTCTCCTTTGTTTTAGGGCTTTGGCTATTTGTGGTTTTTTGTGGTTCCATATGAATTTCATCAGTATTTGTTCCATTTCTTTGAAGAATGTCATTGAGATTTTTATTGGAATAGCATTGAATCTATATATTGTTTTTGGTAGGATGGACATTTTAATAATGTTAATTCTTCCAATCCATAAGCAGGGGAGGATGTCTTTCCATTTCTTTGTGTCTTCTTCTGTTTCTTTTAACAGTGTTTCATTATTTTCTTTGTATAGGTCTTTCACCTCCTTTGTTAGGTTTATTCCCAAGTATTTGATTTTATTGTTTCAATTATAAAAGGGATGGTTTTCTTGATTTCTTCTTCTTCAGATTGATTGTGTATAGGAAGGCTACTGATTTTTGTGTGTTGATTTTGTGTCCTGCTACTTTACTGAACTGGTTGATTATTTTGAGTAGTTTTTCTGTGGAGTTTTTAGGGTTCTCTATGTATATTATTATATCATCTGCAAATAGTGATAGTTTTACTTCTTATTTCCCTATCTGGATTCCTTGTATGTCTTTCTCTTGTCTTATTGCCCTGGCTAGGACCTCCAGTATTATATTGAAGAGCAGTGGTGAGAAAGGACATCACAAGGTAGGGAACTTTTAGAACTTTACAGCTGTTACATGAAAATTTATGTATTTATTTATTTATTTATTTATTTATTTATTGGGATTTATTTATTTATTTATGCACAAGAGGTGGGGTACAGGCCACAGGTGCAGGGCATGAGAGGATTTACCAGAGACAGATTGGGGAACAGAACAGGCAGACTGACTGAAATACACTGCTGAGGGGAGCAGTGGGCAAGACAGGAGTCATCTGCTGTGTCATGTGGGTAGCTCCCTGGCCAGCTGGGGATCGAATTCGTGCTGCAGAGGCTGTGGACAGCCTCACAGTGCTGCACCTAACTCCTTGCACCACCAGAGAGGCCCCTACATGAAAATTTAAAAGAGTGACTCATTTCATGTTTTATTTATCATTATAATCCTTTAAAACATGTTTGAAAAGTACTTTTTAATTATTACTTACACAATTGCTGTTATTCAGTTCATTCATTCAACAAGTATATTTAGTACTTAACCATACCTGGGATTGGTACCAGGGCCATATCTGTGCCTTGTGATAGATGCCATGATTCAGGGAGTACTAGAGAACATGGGCAGAGTGCCTAATGTTATCTTGCATAGTTAAGGAAGGCTTCCTGGAGGAAGTAAAATTTAAAGTGAGAGCTAACTCACATTCATTAGCTAGGCCAAATTGGGTTGGGAGGGGCAGGGAGGAAGGAAAGTAGTCCTATGGGGAAAAGATGAATTCTTTATAAAAGCTAAGCAGCAAAGGAGAGTTCTGCTAGTTCTTTCATGTTCTGAGAAGCATTGTAATATGATTGTTAACTACAATTTGAGGTTGGAGATGAGACTGAAGAAATGAACAGATAATGGGTTATGAAGAACTTGGTACAGCAGCAAAGACTGTGTTCACATCTTTAACATAATGCTAATAGCAAGCAGTGATCACATCATATGATTGATTAATTAATCCTTATAACTCCTAGATAGCAAGTGAAGTTCGATTATAACAAGTTATTATCTTTCATCTTTAATACCCTGATATTATGTCTTCAAAACTAGCAAGCACAGATACCATTTAAAAATACCTTCTGTTTTCTTATCTCTTTTTTTTTTTTTAAAGGAGGCTGAACAAACAGGGAATCATAGGACTAATGATTGAATGGAGGAAGGAGGCATTTTGAGCAAGCTTAGAAATCCTCTGACTATCCAGTCTGGCATCTTGAAAGATCTAGAAATTAACAGTTTCCTACAGGGTGGAGTAAAGAATACCAGTTGGAACAGGCTTTGCCCTTTTGGGTTCAGGGGGGTAAAGGGGGGCACAGTGTTGGAAATCTATTTCAAACATGAGATTCTTATAATTTTACTTTTAAAGTACCGCTTTGAATAACAAAACCAAAGGAAATAAACAATTGCAGTTTAGCTGGCCTATTATTAGAGTATGATATTCTTGCCTCATAGTTTAAAAAACACCCTATCTATGACTAGACATCAGATGAGTGCACCTACAGAGTGAACTTTCCTAAAGAGAAA
This sequence comes from Talpa occidentalis, assembly GCF_014898055.3. NCBI lineage: Eukaryota > Metazoa > Chordata > Mammalia > Eulipotyphla > Talpidae > Talpa > Talpa occidentalis. The sequence continues at coordinate 39,862,632 of NW_023604861.1, read as the reverse complement.
TTTCCTGTTGGAATCAGCTGGCTACTAGGCCACAAAATTAGTCACGTTGTTTAATTTGTTTAAACATATCATTAACAAGATTAAAAGCTTTCCAAAGGCTGGGATTGAAGATAAAGGGTCATTAGGTTGAACACCTCTGTCCCCCCTAAATTAAGTAGTGATTTTTGAATTGATACTCTGATTATTTCTGCTCAGTATTAAAGGTAACTGCAGAGTGGGTTTCTTGGTGACAAGACAGAGAAACAAATCCTGACAGAAACTTGGGATCCTGCACCACCACGGGCAAACATGCCCATCTTCATTTTAGAGATAAAATGCAGAAAGGAGCAGCATGCCTCTGAATTTCTACGAAGTTTTATCCAAAACACAAAGCAGGGGACTCCCCCGTGGCGCAGCAGTTGAGCGCTGGGTTGCGAAGCTGCCCGCAGCCTCTGTAGCGCCCGTTCGATCCCTGGCCACCGGCAAGGGTCCCTAATGGCACTCAGACCTCTCCTGCCCCCTGCCGCTCCCCTCAGCAGTGTATTTCATCAGTCTGTCTGCTCTGCTCTCCCCTCTGGCTCTGGTGAATTCTCTCACCCTCCAGCGCTTCTGACTGTACCCAGTGCTTGTATAAATAAATAAATAAATCTTAATAAAAAAAAAAAAACCACAAAGCAGTCCCTTGCTGAGCTGAGGAAGTTGAGGCAGAACTAGAATCAGAAGCCCAGGCTCACCTCTCTTGCCCTTTCTTCCTTGAAATACAGATTGGCCTCTCCTTGCTCTCTTTTCTTCTCACTCTAATGGTGAGAAAAGACCAGCGCAAAGAAAACAGTCCTCTCCTGATCTTCTACCCCTCACTGTCTCCTAAACTCATTCACAATCCAGCTCTCAGCTTCTTCCCCAACCCCCACTCACCAGCCAGTTGCCAATCTCAGCAGCAGCCTCTGGGTTGCCAAACCTAGCGAATTCTCAGTAGTCCTCATCTGACTTAGCCTTTCAATCATGTGTCATCTCTGAACATTATTGACCAGTCCGTCATTTTTGAAACACACTCTTGTTTTGACTTCTCTGTTTATAAAGGTCTGTGAGAGCACATTCATTTCATTTTCTTCCCTCCTCACTGGAAATTCCTCTCAGTCACCTTCACTGGCTTCCACTCATCTGCTCCACCAATCAATGTTGTGTCTCAGGGCTTAATTTCAAGGCCTTTCTCTACACTTCTGCATGCCTGACATCTCCATTGGATAGCCAACATGTGGATTAAATTTAACAAATCCAAAATAGATTTTACCTATAACCTGATGCTTGCTGTTTCCCCATACCAATGAAAAGTATCAATATTCACACAGTAGCTCAAATGAAAGATGTTCAATGAGTCCTCTTTTACCCTCAATCCATCAGTAAGTCTAGGAACTTTACCTCTAAAACGAATCTATCCATTTCCACCCTTGTGCAAGACTCACAGTCTTATCCTGGCCCCCTTCTCTTGGCGGTCTCCCCGCTTCCAATATTGCCCTCCTGGTACAATCCATGGTCTACATAGCAGACTGAATGGTTATTTTCAAGCATAGATGAAATAATGTCAGTTGTCAGCTCAGCATTTACCAGTGTTGTCACATACCACTCTGAGGATATCTGAAATTCTTGCAAATATTCTGAAAGACTCAAGGTCAGTCTTCTGCTTGCATCTCTGACTCATGCCATACCATTTTTCCTTTATTTGCTGTACCACAGCCATGTTGTCCTTTATGTTCTACAACCATGTCAAGCATCTTCCTGCCCTGGAGACTGCACGAGTAGTTCTCTTTGCCAGTGGTATTCCTTTCAGTCTTCACATGACTGGTTTCTCTTTACATTTTTTCACCTAAAAAAAAACCTGTTCCTGCCACTCAAACTAAAGTAGTTCTTCAATCTCTCTTAGCATTTTACCCTGTTTCATATTCTTCATACCACTTACCACGGCCTAATACTAGCTTGTCATTTATTTACTCACTGCATCCCTTCTAAAACACAGGTAGCATATAAATATAGACCGGTCTTGTTCACCACTTTATTCCCCATACTTAAGTGCCTGATACATAATATATGCTCAGTAAATTATTGTTCAATGAATACTTTGTCCCAGTATCTAAAAACTAACACTTGTAACACCTGCTATGAACCAGCATATGTCTTTATTTCAACCACAAAACCACTCTAGAGCTAGGTAGTATTATTTCTGCACTTTACAGGTAAGGAAGATGCAGCACTGAGATGTTGCATACCTAGTAAGTAACAGAGTTGGGATTTGAACCAGGTTGCTAAGCTCCAAAGTCCTTAGTCTTCAACACTATAGTACACTGCTTGACTCCCCAAGTCAAGCTTCTGGCCTGTTGACCCTAAAACCCTGAGGGAGAGAGAATCCTAAGGGAAAGCAAGGAGAGCTGAAGCTGTGAAAGAGGAACACATCACCTTGGACTTGGACCCCTACGTCTTTTGTTGTCATGATAGAATAATCCAACTACTCTGATCTCTAACTCAATATCTTGAGTGTATGTGTGTGTCCCTTCCTGCCACATCCCAGTCCCAGAGAAGACAGAGGAAAGGAGAACAAGGGCCAGCAGTTCCCGGATTTTTGTCCAGTCACAATGGTCAATCAGGGAGAAGACCAGTGCAACACTGGGATATCTTTAACAAACTGCTGCTCCCCTGAACCTTTGCCTGTGTGTTACGTCCCACCCTGACCCCAGGACCCATGTGGTGGGGGATTTAGCCCTTCAGATCCCCCATATCTTGCTAGATCTCTCTAGCTACAATGCTCAGAGGGCAGCTTTCATCCTTCCCAGGACCTGCGATTCCTCCTCTGCTGGAATTCCAGTTTCCTCTCTGAGGTCTTCCCTCTGCCTCTATAAATTGCATTGAGTCCAGTCAACAGCCCTGACGCTGGAACAGCGAACACCCCGGCTCTTTCTATGCACCATATTGAAAAGAAGTTAGACCCAGGTCCACCCACTTTCCCCCATTCACAAGGGGCCAGGCTGACCACTACCTCTCAGGTCCCCACCTCTCTGGATCCTTTTCTCCTTCAGCTCCCACAGTCTTCTCTAAGGCTAAGACGGTTTCCTGGGCAACCGTTCTCTGTGCATTTGCAACACCCAGTACTGCTCTACATGCCAAACAAAGACATCCCACTGTTTTGTGCTGACCTGACTCCCCAAAGCAAAGACCTTTCAAATACAAGATTTTTTTTTTTTTTTTTTAGTAATGTTGTTGATGTTTAGAATGTTGATGGTCTAGTTTAGTTTTGCCTCTGCCCCCAAAGAAATTACTTTTGGTATGTGGCAAGTCAGCTGATTACTTTGTATCTAATCACTGAGGGACTTTACCATTCTAGGACCCTGAAATTCATAGCCATGACCTAAGCTGACCTAAGGTATATGGGAACTTTAGGAGTCCTGCTGTGAAACTATATAGACCATCAAAATTGGCCTTGTTACTTACCTCTTTATCTCCCCACGTAATTACAGAGAACAGAGGTCTGTAACTTGAACCAACCAGAAAGCATGCAGTAAAGAGTTCAGAGACTGCTGATAAGCCACAGGCATTCCCACAGTCACTCTACCCAGGCCCCTTCCTTCATCCTGGATTGGCTCTAAGATGTTGGCAAAGGTATTAAGCAATAAGATGTATTTAAAAAAAGGAGCATGGCCTGAGGCAACTAGCTGGAAGTCTATAGAGTTATCAATTTAAAAGTGAAAGTTCTCACAGACTAAAACTGTTTATCTGATGATGGCCAACAGTGGCCAGGTAGTGTTTCACCACAACTGATGATAAGCAGCAGTAGGTACATGCAAGACAGGCAAAACTAGATTGAGAAAGGAAAAAAGAAAAAAACCTAAGGGACAGAGTTTTAATTTTGTCTCCAGAAACACATAACATTATTTCCTATCCCATCCTCACAGGGGAGGGGTTCTAGGCATAAATATGTGGTCCCGTGACATTCCCCTGCTCCATCAAAGCTGCCATAGCAAGTTGCCCACCAAAGCAGGTTCAAGCTGTCTAATGTGGTTCCAGCGCCTTCAGTAATTTAGCGTTATCCATACTTCCTTTTTAACTTATTATTTACTCAGTATAATTCCAAGATTCTAGAATCTCATAAACCAGATGATGTATATTCTTTTGTTGAGAGTACAATATGAGGACTCTGTAGTGAAGAGCTGTCTGTCACTCATGCCTTGTCACAACCTTTTAAATACTAAACAGTGTGATTTTCCTCCATATTGTAAACTCTCTTTCCCAAAGTCGAATCCACAAAGCTCCCAGACTCTCTCCCCTCCAGGCTTCAAATCTGTAACAAGATTCTATCAATAAGACACACCCTCAGGAGACTCAATGCAGGTTTGTTCCTGGGAAAAGGGCCACTCCTAGTAAATGTCATTTGTGTTGGTAGCTGCGATAGTAGGTTCTGAGCAAATGAGTTCCTGATCCTGAGAGAAGCAGCAGCTCAGTTGGGAGCCCAATTCTGCAGTGCAGTTCTGGGAGTGCTACCTACACTTCATTGCTTTTGCCTTCATAGCAAGCTATTTCTATTCTTGAATTAGTCACGTTAGGCTTAAATTAGTTGGAGATATATATATATATATATACACACATATATATATTTTTGCATCATATTTATATATATTTATTTTGCATCATGAACACTTCCAAGAGATTTGCCCATTATTTTATTTTGATAAATGGAAGTATTTTATTTATTTTTTTAAAGATTTATTTATTTATTCATACAAGAGCTGGGTACAGGCCAGAGGTGTGGGGGTGGGGTGAGAGGATTCACCAGAAACAGAATGGGGAACAGAACAGGCAGATTGACTGAAATACACTGCTGAGGGGAGCAGCGGGCGAGTCAGGAGAGGTCTGCTGTGCCATGTGGGTAGCTCCCTGACTGGGGGATTGAACTTGTGCTGCAGTGGCTGTGTCTAGCTTCATGGGTTGCATCTTAACCCCTTGCGCCACCAGGGAGGCCCACAAATGGAAGTATTTTAAAAACAGATTTTTCCCCCTATCAATTGGCCTCAGAGAATCATGTCTGCTTAAAACTTTTATCCTTTGTTGGGGGGGAGAAAAGGAGAAATGGCTCTTTTTATTCAGAAATACATGAGTTAGAGAATGCATTGAATTGAGATGCTATCCCACATCAGTCCAGGAAGAACTAATAAACACGGCACCAGAGAACATCCTAGATCCCTCTAGACACGATAAATAAAGGAAAATATCATGGGCATCTCACTTCCTCACTCTCCCTTACTGTTGTCCTTTGAGTTATACACAGCCTGTCTTTTGTAGTTGAGCTCCCAAAGAAAAGATCTCTACAGTGAAGAGAAGTCATCACCACCAAATGTCTAAACAATCCATTGAATTGCTCTATTAGTTATTCACTCCAATATTCTAAGTTCATTCGTTTGGAAATTTAGTCTCCATTAATGTCTTTTTCTCTGAGATCACTGTTTTAGGTAGAACAAGATAAAAGAAGAAAGAGGCAGAGGGACAGAAGGAGAAGACAGGATTAGGGAGGGAAGGGAAGAGGGGAGAAATCCCAGAATCAATTCCCTTTCTCAGAACATGGTCACCTTGTATTTTGGTGTTTGCCTCCAGCTTCCAGGTGGTCAGACCTGCTGTTCAGTACCTGGGAAAGGAAAATAGCAGTAAAAAACACTGAGCATGGGTACTGTGTTGAAAGGATTTCCATGATTGTCGTTCCTCTTAATTCTACAATAATAATCATCATTTAAGTTGGTAAATAAACTGATTTTGCAGATCCCATTGAATGAAGCCAGTGTATTTGCCATTTCCTTGAGAAGGCCTTCCCTGGCCCCTGGACTAGGTGACCCCTCTTTACAATCTCACATGCTACCTTGCATGTCTTTATTTTGGTACTGATCATTGCTGTAAATAAATAACTAATTGGGAAGAAAGAAACTATCTACTGATACTGTCATTTTATAATGAAAAGGTCCTTTTAAAATAAAAATATTTAGGAAGAGATATTCTTTGTCAGACACTGCCATAAGGAAGAATAGCTCAAATATCCAACTTATTCAAGTAGCTCATGTAAGGATTTTGATCAAATAGGTGTCATATTCTCACATGACCCAGGAATATTCTGGGTGAACTGAGAAAGTCTAAGGAACAAGAGTTCCCACAATGTTAGCTGTTATGTCCATCTTGACCTTAGAGGGTCAGGCCAGGTGTCTGGCTGCCAGGTGTACAGGAAAACGGCAAGGGACTCTGCCTGGGCCTTCCCAACTCAGATCTCAAGTGACCCTGAAGAGTCAGAATTCCATCTCAGAGGGATCCTGTTGGTCAGGAGAGCCTGGGGTCGAATTAGTTTTAGCCTGGGAGAGATATTTGGAGACCATTGTATTTAGTCCTCCTGACTATTCTCCATACATGATCCATTTTCCCTGAGTGTTAGAGTTAAAAGCTTGTACCTTGTTTGTGTCTAGTTTCGAAGTGTTTCAACACTTTTAATGATATTTTAGCTTTGCAACCATAGTGCAGGATTATGATATTTTCCAATGTAGTTTCAAAGTTTAACTGAGGTATTTATAATTTACTTTGGCAGATGCTCTGTAAAAGATCATAAAGCTGTTCTTAGTTTGTGCCTGAATTTATAAGTAACTTTTACCATTTGTTGGAAGAAACATAAAAACAGTCTGTCTTAATTCCCATTACTATGCTTTCTATTCTCAGTTTGATTTCCAGAAGACTCAATTAACTTCTATACATCAATTCAATAGATAGTACAGGTAAAATTAATACATAAATACATCTTAAGAATTACCGATTTTATTTAAAGGTCTTCAACAAATACAACATATTTTTTTTACAACTCGCAATTGCACACCATGAATCTGAAGATAAAAAAAGATAATGATTGAATCTAGTGTGGCATTTTCACAACCAAATTCTCTTGAGAGGGATATTTGAAAAATCATCTCAAAATAGATGCCCTTAAAAACCACTTGATAAAATTCAACACTCATCTCAGTATACATTCTGCAGAAGCCAGAAAAAGAAAGAAATCCCTCAGTGTGTCAAAGAGTATTAATTGGAAACAACAGTAAATATCAATTTAACTTTACCATTTAAGGCCAGGAGATCAAGACAAAAGTACTATTACTGCTAATTATTTTTTACCAGAAATCAGTGTACTTTAAAAAACCCTGTTCTAGTAGTAACAAAACATATAAAATACCTATGGTAAATGGAAATGTATAAGATTTATATGAAGAAAACTCTAAAGCTTAGATAAAGGGCACTCAGGAAAATATGATGTATCTGGTTCCTTCATGAAAAAATTGAATTATTATATATAACACACATAATGATAAATGTATATTTATATCTCTATATACAAATATTTAATACATACATTGTTATTTCCCCCAAGTTCATCTATAAAAGTGCTACAATTTCTAACCCCCCAAATGATTACATTCATTTGTAGATTTTAGCATGTAAAGATGCCACTAATATTTAAAAAATTAAGTTATGGGGCAACATGTATAGCATGATGTTATGAAAAATTAAAAAAAAGAACAGTTTGTGCCATATATACATGCATACAAATAGGTTTATTTAGGTTTAGAAGGTAGCAGAGTGAACTGTTAGCAGGGTTTAATTAAAGAAGAAACCTGCATATCTACAACATAATAAATTAACATACCAAATCTATACAAATAAAATCGATAAAATTCTAAATGTCACATATAATCAAATATTAATTTATTCAATAAATATGTACTGACCATTTATGTTTATCAAATATCTATTTCATAATGTATAGAAGAACTGAAAAACCTATGAAGAATTTTCTGTTTTAAGATTTGAATATCTTGGGGATTAATTAAGTAATTTATTTAATGTTATTTTGTAAACAGATTTTAAGCTACCAACTGGAAAAAAGGAACTATACTCTCTCATAACAATGAAAATAATCAGGGAATTTCACATTACTTTGTCATCTCCTTCTTTGTTTTATTTTGTTTTGATGTCATAAGAAAGAAGAACCAGACTGACTATAAATGTGAGATCATTTTCTCTGGTAAACTATAAATGAGAATTATAAAAATCCTAGTTCATATGCCAAAATGAATTACGAGAGACTAAGGTTAGACCAGCATTGCTTCTGACCAAGGAATTAATTTTACAGCAAAAGAAGTAATACAAAGGGCTCAAGCCCATGGAATTCATTGATCTTACCAATTCCCCAACACCTAGAGGTCCTTTAGAAAATGCTAAAATGATATAGGGCTGGAGTTATTGAATAAGATGAAATGCTTTCTTTGAACCAGTGATCAAAGTATATTGGGAAGGGATAATTTTTCCACAGCCAAAATACCAGGACTGTGGATCAAGGTATGGGATTAAGTCACTTCTCTTTCTATTTATTTGCTTCCCATTGCTGCGACTTGAGACTCTGCTGGTTTCATAAGGAGATAATGTTTTCTTCAAAGTCTACAATACTTCTTCTATTGAATTGGAAGTGAGTTTGTCATCTGGTTTTTTGGAGTTCCACTGAATTAACCCAAAAAGCCATCCTAAACCCACTTAGAAAGCAGCAGGTATCTTTGAGATTTCAACAATAATAGAAAATCAAATCTTAAGAGAGATGGTTTAAAATTTATAATTTTTTAAAGATTTATTTTTATTTATTTATGAATACAAAACTGGGGTGTAGGCCACAGATGCAGAGGGTGAGAGGATTCACCAGAGACAAATTGGGGAGCAGAACAGGCAGATCCACTGTAATACACTGCTGAGGGGAGCAGAGGGCTAGACAGGAGAGATCTACGGTGCCATGTGGGTCAGTTCCCTGTCCGGGCATTGAACTCATGCCACAGTGGCTGGCAATAGCTTGATAGTGCTGAAATTTAACCCCTGTGCCGCCAGGGTAACCCCAGAGATGGTTTAAAATTTAAAGCAATTGAAAAGAAGTCTATATAGGTAAAGAAACATCTCTTCAATTCTGTCTGTGGATAGTGAAAAAGAGAAGAAAATTATCATAGAAAGTATACTGAAAGACACCATTGAAAATAATGTCACTTTAGAAAGAACAAGAAATCTCTCCTGAGTATCTGAAGGCTTGTTCCTGGATAGGGACATATTATATTTAATGAAAGCATATAAGAGAGAGCTCTATTCAAAGAGTAAAAGATTTTAAACTTATATAATAGAGAGACTATAAGCAAGCCTAAGAATAAAATGATCCTAGCTCTCTTTCAAATGCTTCATTCTCACTACAAATCCATCACAATGTGTTAATATCACTGTGTGTTTATATACATATATATACACACACACATATATAGGTATATATGTTGTTTTCTTGGTTGTTGGTTGTTTGCATTTAAGACAAAAGAAGGTCTTTTTGCAAACACAGAATGTGAAAGACTAACACAATATGTATCTACAAAATAAACTATAAAAGTTTGGAGTTATACCTCCTACACTGCTAGTGGCAATGCAAACTGGTCCAGCCCTTATGGAAAGCAGTACGGAGGTGTGTCAAAGTATTAAACATGGATCTGCCATTCAACCCGGTAATTCCATTCCTAGGTATCTACTCAAAAAATTCAAAAACACTAATTAGAAAGAAAACTTGCACTCCCATGTTTATTGCAGCACTATTTACTATACCTTAACAATGGAACCAACCTAAGTGCCCCAGAACACATGAGTGAATCAGGAAGATGTGGTATATGTACACGATGGAATATTACTCGGCAATCAAAAAGATAAACTCATGCCATTTTTGGCAACATGAATGGAGTTTGAAAGGATAATGCTAAGTGAAATAAACCAGAAGGAGAAAAATAAATACTGGATGGTGTCACTGATGTGTGGAATATAAAGTAACTAATAGTCAGATAAAGACAAGCTGAAAAACTAACCCTTGATAGTTGACGACAGGACTGAAACACCAAAGTGGATGGTAAGTGTAGGAGGGGTAGGAACAAAGAGAGAAGGAAGCACAATTATCTATGTATGATCTATAGTGGTGGAATATGGGTGAACTGGTGGTGGGTGCATCATGGTGGCACCCCAATATTACCTCAGTTAAAAAAAAAAGTTTGGGGCTGTAGACCAAATGCAATTAATACACTAATTTTTAAACCGGGGTGAAATTTTCAAATATTAAACTGACATAATATCTAATGGAAAACAAAATTTGAGAATTCTTCTATTGTTTGAGATTCAGTCAATTACAATGTCTTCTCTTTGTAACCTAAATTACGCTGATCCTGGCCTCCATCCAGTTATAGCTGACCTTTGACAGAAACATGTTTGAACTAAGTTGGTCCACCTGTATGTGGATTTTCGTGGAAAATCCACATGTAAACCTATGTATCCATAAATACAGTTCAGCACTATAAATGTATTTTCTCATCCTTGTAATTTTCTTTACATTTCCTTTATCCATTTTACCTTATTATAATAATATAATATATAATGCATAAAATATACAAAATATGAGTCAATCAATTGTTTATGTTATTGGTAAGGCTTCAGGTCAAAAACAGGATTTTAGTAGTTACCTTTGAGGGCTGTGAAAAGTTATACCTGTTTTCAGCAGCACAGCAGTCAGTACCTCTAACACTTGTGTCTGTTCAAGGGTCAACTATAGGTAGAAACATGAACCTCTTACAAAGCTTTGCTTGACTCTCCCAAAGTTTCACGGGGTCCTTAGAAAATACTTTCAGAAGTTGTGATCAGTCCAGATTGTTGCTGCCTTTGCTTGTTGCCAGGTTGTGCTTTTGACATTGCTCTTGCATTTCAAAGTGTGTATCTTCTCAGAGCTCATAGTGTTATAACAAACTGGCATACTTGGGTGAATGATGCCTCTTTCCATCTGAGTTAAAGGGATCCCACAGTAAGATTATCTGGGTTCAGAGATGTACCATATTTATTAAGGTCCCTGTATGGGTGATAGACATCTCTTTTCCCCTGATAGCACAAGATCTGTTTTGGTTGAGACTCTGTTGCTACCACTCTCTTTTAAATTCCAGTCTCTCTTCCTCAGTGTGCCTAACTATTTCTTTTTTGTTGGGCTTTATGCCACAGGGTCCATATTCTTCTACTAATTGATCACCTCTCATCACGACCCCTACAAAAATGACCCCCACACCCGTTTTCTATGTCTGTATGTATGCCTAAAACTCAGATAGAGGCAAGATTTCCTTTTCCCCCCGAAATCTCTGGATTCCATACAAATCAGAGATACAAGGAGAGGTGGGCAGGAATTGTGAGCACCTTCCAACTCTACCCACCTAGTGAATTCAGGCTTGTTTATTAATGATGGCCAAATAGGTACACAGAAAGCACTCCAGGTATTTCAACAGATGAAAACTAATACAATGATAAAATGCATGTGGGAATGCTTTATGAACCACATGCAATGGAAACCATTCTTCCTAAAGGCCCCAATGAACTCTTAAATTCCAAGTTTATTGGATAGTGTACAACAATAGCATACTTCAGTTTTTTGCACTATTTAAAGCTCTTGGACATTTGCTTCCTCTTGAAATTCTCTCCTTGCTTAGCTACTCTGCTATGTTTTTTGTTCCCCTACTTGCCCAACCATACTTTCTCATTGTCTTTATAAGTTCTTCTGCTTCTACCTTGTCAGTTGACAAGCATTTATAGAATAAATTAAATTAGTATGATAGAGTTATAAATTGACACAAGCAAGCTTTTTCCTTGGTTTTTATTTCAAATATTTCACCAAAATGTTTTTTTTGTATAGCAATATTTAAGCACTTAGTCCCACAGAGTTAATTCTATATTATTATTTGTTTATTCTTAAATTTAATTTTTTAAATTTTATTTTCTGAAGAGTAAGTCAGCCTGATGTGAAGCCATGCACTTAAACCCACTAAGTGAGATAAAATTAAAGATCCAAACCTGATTCCTGGTGCTGAGCTCTGTTTGACACAATAGTGCCTCTTCAAATAATAAGCAAATGAAATTTCCCGAGGAAGTGACAAAATGCCAACAGGCATTGTTCCTTGTCATTTCCTTGTTTCTGTTTGAATTTACTTATTTGTTTGTTTGTTCTATGAGAAAAAAAGTTAAGAAAAAGTCATATACAACATGCATTTTTCTATCTGGCTCATTTCCTTCCCTCCTCCACCCCTAATAAAATTTCAAGAGTTTTGAAATATAGTCTCACTTGAATAGGTTTAACTTACACAGTTTATAATATGACAAAATTATTGATTTGAATTTATTTCACTGAATTATATTATTATATTCATACAGGATCATTTGAATTATATTATAACAAACATTTATCTGGATATATTTAATGTACTTAGTTTATAATATAATTATTTCACTATGAGTATCTAGTCTATTCTGTGCTAGAAACCATTAACTGTGATGTTGATTGACTCTCCATAAGTTGCTTAAGTAAATTATTTTAGTGCTATATGAATTGGTTTTGATATTTATTCTTTTGTTCCATGGCACTTCTTATCTCAGACATTCCATATAACATTTGTGTTTATGTTAACATTGTGGGTTTAGAGTTTACTGTGAAGGGAAATTATACAGAACTTGAGACTCTCTCCTGCTCTTGACAAAGGGAATAAAGTATGGCTACCTACTTTTGTGCCAGAAAGTATCAGCCAGGGAAACAAGAAGACAAGTTAGGTTCAGGATTCCAGTCTTCCAGAATGACAGGTTTCCTGCATTTTCCTAGCAGGCATTTGGGCTATGTGTTGTATAGGGCTGTGACGCTATAGAAGTCACATACCTCCAGAAGAGTCACTGGTAACACCCAACCTTCAGCAAGAAACCTGATGCTAATAGACATGATAAGTCATTAATAAGCAGGACCACACTGAGGAGTGTCCATAGATAACCACTCACAGGAGCTCCTGTCTTCTGGGAGGAAGGAGAGACAAGTAGAATCTTTTGCATTGGTTTCCTCTCCTCAGAAGACCCACATAAAAGCAAATATATAACTCTGTTGACTTTCTGGAAGAAGTGATAACCAGAATTCCCTTCACATGTAAAGTTCTCATGCAGATTAATAAGAAAAAAAAACAATGTTTAATAGAAAAGAAATAGTCTGAAAAAATGAGTGAGAAAGTCACACAAAGGTGAAACCAAAAGCAATCTCTACTATGATAATGTCTAGTGCTGGCAAATAGTGTAGGATATCTGCGTTCTTAAATACTTTTGGTGAGAGTGTAAATTAGTACACCATTTATAGCAATTAATATTTTAAATGAATATACTCTATGATAGCAAATATATTTCTAGTATACTGTTGTTATCTCATAATCAAATGTGTGGTCATAAGTAAAGTCATTGTTGCTTTCTTTGAAAAGTTGCATCTGAAACTACCTAAATATCCCTCATCAGTGGACTGATTAAGTAAATAAGAGCATATATCAATACAGTGACATATTATGTAATTGTATAAAGGTATGAGGTAGGCATCCATGTACTGGTTTGAAAAGATGATCTTGATATTTCACTGAATGAAAAAAATGAATTTTAGAACAGTGGGAATAAAGGGATTACAATTCTGGGCAAAAGGAGGGTATCTATAAATGGAGTGGGATAATCCTTCCAAGTGTTTACTAACATATCCCCCTTCTTCACCATGGCTTCCAGTGCCTTCCACCCATTACAGACAGCAGCCAGGGCAGAGGAGGTCTCCGGGGAGCGGGGAGCCAGGACCACAATTGTGCAGAGAACAAAAGAATCAATTGTCAGCTTTTTAGTTTCAAAACAGACTTTTGAAACTCCTGGCAGAGACAATAGGTTAAACAATAGTTTTCAAAGAATGAATGTTGATACAAGAGTCAGTTTTGCTGCTTTAGGCTAAATAAAATATTCCAGGAGAGAAAAGAGAAGCAGAGAGCAGAGACCTATTGGATGAAATAAAATGATGGGGGTCAGCACACCACCCACCTTGAGCTGAACTACAGAGCATGGGGGTTCCTTGAAGAACAGTTGCTGTGCCCAGCTTCCTGTGTAGGTCCCCAGGAAGTTCTCTTTGCTGCCAAGACACAGACTAGAAGACAGACTGGTATAAGGTGTGCCAGGGAGATGGTCCAGTGCAGCTTCATTGACTGGGGTCCAGAGAACAGCATCAGGTTTCTTAGAAAGAATCAACAATCAATTGAAACCTTGGGGCTGGCAGAGGCCAATATGGAAGGTAGATGGGCAGCTCCAGAGCTCCAATTGCAGAGGGTACCACTGCCATTGCCTGTGTGTTCAGCGCTGATCAGTGGCTGGCCACTGCCTCCACAACACTTCTGTGCTAGCTACTGGAATCTAGAAAAACAATCAACAGACATTTCTCATTTGAATAAGAAAATCTTGAAATACCTGCACTTCCTTTGATCTGACAAACATTACATTTTCTGCTACTTGACAGAACTAGTGTCACAAGAGAGCAAGATGTTATTTTTAAAAAGTTCCATTTTTGCACTCCTGGATGTGATGTCCTGAAAATAATCTTGCCTGCTATGTACACATATCTGCTTGTTTATAAATAGCAAAATTCAGGAGAGGTATTTCAGACATTTAGCAGGGGACCCCTCTGGAAAGTGAAGTGAAAGGACACCAGGGACTTTCACTTCTGCACTATTTGGATTTTTGAGCATCTGTTAATTTTATAAAAATTCTTAAAGACACTGTCATTAAAGTGCTCCAAGTATATGAGATTAAGCAGACAGATAAGGCAATACCTGCAGTAGAGAGTGACACATTCTGTATTTAAATATTAAAAAAGAAACCCACAAACGATATAGTATAAATGTTCCTTAGAGGTGACCATACAAGAGTTCAAGTGAACCTTTGAGGACTCCCTAGTTAGTAGGTGCAACATCCATGAGAGTGTTACAGATATAATTCAAAGAAAGGTAAAGGTGCAATTTCCCCCACCCCTACTTACATGCAGAATTCAAGTTCCAGAGTGCCATGAATCAGACTTCCTGAATGCAGAATTCAAGTTCCAGAGTGCCATGAATCAGACTTCCTGAATGGGGCTGGGGGCAACTGGAGCAAGGTGGATATATAAATAGATGCGGCGAGACATGTAGAGACATAAGTGAAGAGACACATGAGATGAAATATGTAGAGAGACATGTAGAGACACTTAGAAGGGATACTTGGAAGAAATTTGTGGGAGAGAGACAAGTGGAGAGGCTGTTCCTCGTCCTTAGCAGAGACAATGGCAGCTGTTCTCTTGACCTCGTGTTGGATTGTATGATATATTTTGAATTTTGAGTCTCTCCTTCAAGTCTCTGGGACCTGCCTAATCCCTTTCTTGTGGTTCCTTGCCAGAAGTCACCGTAGGCTACTGGCTAGCTTTCAAACCTCAGCAGCCCTGCTTGAGGCTGAGCTTTCAGACCTCAGCAGTCCTGCTTGAGGCTGAGTCTGTTTGGCTGGACAATTGCCCATGAGGGGGATGGGTAATTTTCATAGTTTGCTGTTATTTGAAATCCTTTCTTCTTGCTGTCTATGCACACAAAATTCCATTAAAAAATCTTTCCCACTAAGAATATATTTCTTTTGCCTTTGTGCATGCAAATGGCTGAATTCCTTTTAGAGCATGCACCTCTTAATATTCAGGGCCCCTGGGTACCTCTCAATCATAAGCTAACAAGAGCACACTCTTTCAGGATTATTTCAGCTATCCCCTAAGGGTCTGGGAAGCAAGGGTGAGCTAAGTAATTGAATTGCATCAATTCACTTTTTCCTTTATATATTAACCCACACAAAAGGCCACAAATGTAACTTGTTTAAAAAAGATAACTTTTTTACAAATGTTTTTAGGCTCACTGCAAAATTGAAGAGCAGGTAAGAGATGTCTAATATCCTCCTTGCCCTCCACACATGCATAGCATCCACCACTATCAACCCCCAGCACCCAAGTGGTACACTTGTTACAATTGGCCATCCTGCACTGATGCACCACTGCTACTCAAAATCCATAGTCTACTGTTCATTCTCAGTGTTGGACACTTTATGGGTTTGGTAAAATATATAATGACATTTGTCCATCATTATTGCATCATGCACAGTATTTTCACTAAAGTAGCTTAAAAATATAATTGGAAATAGCTTTGTAAATGAGTGCCAAAATATTGATCAGTATTATTGAAATGCTTCTCACCAGGTGTGCTATCCAGGGTGATACCTTTGAGATAATCTAGAACCTCCTCTTGCATTTACTTTGTTTAAAATCATGCGTCTTCCCAGACAGCTGTGAGTAATGGCAGGAAAAACTATTTTCACTACTATTACTACTGTGATATTATTTGCAGCTCTGGCAAAGGGTTAAAAAAAATGAAAAACATCTTTTGAGCAAAACTCAGACAGATATCAGGGGAAATGACTTTGAAACCAAAAGAACAATAAGAGCAAAAGCCACAATCGAGGCATCTGGGGCATTTGAGGACAGCACAGACCTCTGAGATCAGGAGCTCACAAGAACAGGGAGTAGGGTCTTAGAGGCCATTAAAAGGACCCAGATTTTACCCTGGGTGAGAAGGGAAACCAAGGGGAGGAGGGGAGTGTGCAGATACTGTCAGGGCAAGGGCAGAGAGGAAGCCTTGCTAGAGGATACTGCCACACACACATTCTGTGCAAGGCAAAGGTTTGTCTTCTTTCCCATCTGGTGCTCCTAAATTGCCCTCAGGGTGCCTTATTTTCCTCTTTAACTCAGACTTCATTGTTCATTGTAATTTAATCTCACCAAATAAAAACAGTCAGGGAGGTGGTAAGTGGGTGATTAGCCCACAGTGAATTTTACTCCTCCAATGTACATAAAATAGCCTCTTTTGGGTAGCAATTACTGGAAGCTGTAGTCAGAAAGACCAGCAAGATGCCGGTTACAGGTAGCAAGGAGTGAGAGGCTCAGGAGGGGCACAGGCAGCCTCCAATGATGTCTCGGAGACAGAGGAGTCTCAGTTTAGCAACTGAGTTTGTGAAATTGCATTCAGAGGCACTGTCTAGAAATTCAGGGACTTTAGGTCATTCTTAACCAACTCACAGTCATTTTATTTTGAAAGCACTTGGCTTCTGTGGCAATAGGAGATCATCCTGTGTAGCGCGCGATGGATGTTTCAGCAGTGGAATTGCTGCAGGAAACCACAGTCACTGAATGGAATAGATAGTGAGGAGTGGCACCTTCCCTCACACTGAAAAGCTTCAAGCCAAGGCTGAATGGCCATTTGGAAGGGATATGGCATGTAGAATTTGCGTGTATTGGGCTACCATAACAGAACACCACAGATGGAATAGTTAAACCATAGAATTTATTTTTTCACAGCTGTGGAGTCTAGAAGTCCATGGTCAGGTTTGGTTTCCTGTGAGAACCTTCTCCGTGACTTCAAGATTGCTACCTTTTTGCTGTCCTCTCTCAATGTCCTCCTCTGGTCTCTTCTCTGTGTGTGAGCATCCCCAGTATCTCTCTCTGTGTCCAAATTTCCTCTTCATATAAGAACACCACACAGATTGAATTAGGGTCTACCCTAACAGCCTCATTTTAAGGTAAGACTCCATAAGGCCCTATCTCCAGCCTTCTGAGGTACTGTAGGGGGAGAGCTTCAACATCTGGATTTGGGAGGGGTTCACAGTTCAATCCACAGCAATTATTCTATCTGTTTTTTTAAGAACAACAAATATACAACACCAAAAATGGATTTCTACTCCCAGGAATAAGTAGAGGAAAAACAGAGATGACAGTTGAATACTCTAATACATATTGAAAAGCAAAACAAATTTTTGCCATAGTAGTAAGTTAAAGAATAACATTCCCCCAAAGAGTTAAGTCACTGTCAAATCATTTCCAGCCAGTTGTAAGTACTGGCTTAATTGTCATAAACTTCAGCAAGATCTAGTGGGGGAGTTAACAGCAGTTATTATCTTAAAAAGAACACATTTCTTTGAAATGCTATTATGTTTCAGAAGCACATGAAAGGTTTCCAAGGAGAGTCCCTTTTGTGTAATGATGCAAATTGAGCTGAATGGCAAGCATCATTTCTGAGGTGACATCTGTGGATCAAGTCAGAAAAATCCAAAGGCTGCACATCATGGTAAGGTAATACATTTTCTTGAACTGAAGGAATTGAGTTAGCTTCTGAAGATGGAACACACAAAGCTTTGTAAAACAGAAATAATAAGAGGGGAAATAGCAGGTTTTAGAATCTTGCAGGTTTCCTGCTGTTTATAGCTCATGGATCCAAATATAGCTGTATTTTAAGTTTTTTAAACATTCATTTTGTGTGAAAATCCTCTATAGACAGTCTTTGCTTTAGTAAAGTGGGCTAGGAAAGCAATATCTGTAACCTCGCAGATCTCTGTAAAAGAAATGATTTACACCAAGGATTCCTGGCTATCTAGATTTTCTAAATATAAACAAGACAACTGCTGAGGAAAGAATAACAATGAAAAACATCAAAATGGAAGAAAAGAAATAAATCAAAAGATAGATATAGGTATGTACTCTAATTCTTTCTTCTCCTAAATTACTATTTTATTTCCCGGCACTAATCTCTTTCAGAGACCAAGAACTTCTAGTCCACTTATTTATGCTCTATTAAGAGCATTTCTCTGGAGACTGGTATTCGGGTAGTAGGAGACAACTGAACATTTGCAAGTGCCCTGGCAGTGGGGATTTTTTTTTTTAACGTGACTCCATTAGACATCTGCCTTTATTACATTTGTAAAGCACCCTGAGTCTAATAAAGCTCTGGATGCATCCAGGCCATGCATCAAATATCTCTGAAGTGTTTAGGTGCCACTGTGATGTGCACTTCATAAATAATTATGTGCCAGGGTATCACATTATTCTCTGGTGAAGCTTTCTCTCTTTAGAGTTGTTTTGCAGAGATCAACTGTGAAATTCCAGTAAAGGATTCAACCATTTTTTTAATAACCCTGAACCCGTAGACTTGGGCTCTCATCTCCCACACTCCATCTTCCTTACACACATCCTGAGGAAATTGAAAACTGTGCAAAGGCAGCCCCTCTGCTGATTCCATCTTTATCATTTGCTCTCAGGTACCCTGTCCTTATCATATCCCCCAAAGAAACACCACGCTGTTTTTGTTTACTGCAAGTCTCAGATAATGTGTCACAGTTCCAGCAAAGGACTTGGTCTCTCTTTTTTTTTTTTTTAAGATTTATTTTTATTTTTTATTTATTTATACATGTACTGGGTACAGTCAGAAGCGCGGGAGGGTGAGAGAATTCACCAGAGCCAGAGCGGGGAGTAGAGCAGGCAGAAGGGCCGAAGTACACTGCTGAGGGGAGCAGCGGGCGGCAGGAGAGGTCTGCACGCCATGTGGGACCCTCCTCCGGTGGCCGGGGAGCAGCCAGGGATCGAACCGGTGCTGCAGAGGCTTCTGGCAGCTTCGCAACCCAGCGCTCAACCGCTGCGCCACCGGGGAGGCCCAAGGACTTGGTTTCTTAATTACCTTTCCATGAAGATAAAACCCACTGTGTCTGTGACTCGCTTTTTAGATAAATTTCCAATAATATCCTATATTTGCAATGCACCATTCAAATTTTGTACCTCCTCAAAGTGAAAGTATAAGTTGGAATAGCCAGTGCTAACCAAAAGGGCTCTCCTCTCCCCTCCTTTTCCTTCCTTTTATCTGTCCTTCCCTTCTTCTAGCTTCCCCTCATCTCCCTCTCCTCTCTCTTTGCTCTTGCCACCCCACCTGTCCTTCCTGCTTTTGTATATTTCTCATAATATCTATTCTAATCCAGGCCCATGTCAGAGCACTGGCCATTAAAGATGCACAGAAAAGGCAGCAATGATAATTCGACATAACAAACTCTACCACGTCAGTATAGATCAGATACCATTGGAGCATGGCTTAGTTTGGGTACTCCCACTTGCCTCATTCAGAGCCTAAATAAAATATGTGGATACAGGTAGTTTATTTGGATGATCATGCCAGGAAACATGCAAGGGATTATACAGTGAGAAGGGGAAGGAAAAAAGCTGGTAAAGAACATCAGTGAGCAACAGTGACCTCAGGGTCACGGTGCTACTAGAGACCCTCTGAGGAACTATGTAGAGAGGCCCTTGGGTCACCCTGCTAGAGCATCTGTTGACTCCTGTCCCCACTTGAGGTTGCCTCGGGTCTCATCTTCTGCCACTTTTCCACGTTGCTTCTGCAATCGGACTCAGCATGTGACCATCGACTGAGAGAAAGCCCCGTGGCAGAAAATCACAAAGGCATTTCAGAGAGGACTTGATGGAGGAAGTGGGTAAGGCACAGAGAATTGTCCCCTGGGCATGCCAAGAGGACACAGTCCAGTGCACCACACTGGTGTTCGCTCCGGAGGAGTATCAAGGGGCTTCTAATTTGATCTAGGAAGAGGAAAGAAAGTCTAAGCTAAATCACAGGGAAGAATAGGAGTGAGCAAGGGAACAAGGGTATTTACATACATTAGGGAGGTTGAGCAAAAGAAGAGATGGCGCCATTGCACAGGGACTGGGGTAATATGAGAGAAAAGAGAAAGACATAACTCCAAGGGATGTTTAGCAGAAGGGCTGCTAAGATTTGTTAAGGAAAAACAGTGTTGCAGCAAGAGGAAAAAAGACAAAGATGTTTCTCTTTAGGGTGACAGAGTAGGGGGATATGGGCAGGAATAGAAGACCCATTTGTGGGGTGAGGAACCTGGTAAGTTCTCCTTTACACATGAAATGTGAAGCGGCCATGGAACACACAGGTGGACACATCCCATTGGTAGTTAGATGTTATTAAAAATATGAATCCAATAGATACCAGTCTTTATGATATTTATAAAAGCACTCTTGAGTCTATATAAGCTCTGGGTGTATCTGGCCATACATTAAATCTCAGGGGAGAGGTGGGGCTGGAAATACAGATTTATAGAAACTTACTGTCAGGGGTTACTCAAGGTCACCCGAGGATGCAAGTGTAGGGGAGATCACGAAGAATGCAGTATGACAAGAGTTGAAGTCAGAGGCTTGACGTTGAAATGACAGGCAGAGAAAGGAGCACGTCCTGGCGGATATTGAGAACACCTGGTTGGAAGTGTACAATGAGAACAATGAGACGGAAACCAGCTGAGCTGCATATATTCAGTACCTTTTCCAAACTCACAAATCAGATCAGTCACATCTTGGGGAGTAAATGGGGAGTCGAGCTGCAGCAAAGACAGGGAGTAACTTAATAGAGGTGCCTCCAGGAAAACAAGAGGAAAGGGGTGAGTGTCCTCCCTTAAACATTGGCCGTTTCTTTCCAGGTGAGCCAGAGAATCAGACAAAACTATACAGTCAGTCAGAAGAACAGTGGGAAAGAGGAAGCAGCAACACAGATGAGAGATGCAGAGAATGTCCTGATAACGTTTGAGCTTCTGGTTCCAGTGGTTCCTCCTACATGTGAGTTTTCCCATCGGACTGTATTCAAAATCATATTTTCAATGTGTTTTTCCCCCAGCACTCGTCATAGAATTGAACCTTCAGAACCCAAGCACTGTGTATCAGAGATTGTTTTAGCCACGGCTCCCTATGAAATAGAGCTTAAAATAAACGCTTTAGTTTAAGTACTTTACTGAAGTGTGAGTCAGGGCACTGGAGTAAAGGAGAGCAAAGCAGGGAGGAGGAGAGCCAGCACCAAGATATATTCCTGGCTGCTCACTCCCTTATGGATGAATAGCCTTGTGAAATTAAGGGCTGCCCAGCCTGGGGGAGAAAGCAGGTTCCAGTCTGTCATCAAAATTGACTCCACTTAAAGTGTAGATCAAATTTCACAAAATGGAAAGAAATTTCTTTTTTGACTTATCTTGAAAACTAAAACCAAGAAATTATGGGAAACATTTTTTCATCATTTAGGTTGACAGCAATTGTGTATAGTTCATAGAACTAAAAAATAAAATATTTACTGTTAAAAAAAAAAAAAAAAAAACTGCCCCTGCTATGGGCAGTTTGTTGCTTGCTATGGGTTCCAAGATAACCCTGCCTCAACCTCAGCAAAGAAGGCTGGGGATGCTGTGTCCCCTGGCTGGGCGTTACGTTGTGTTTGCAGGTACACAAACACAGAGTAGTTACCATAGTAGAAGCTGCAATAAGAGACATGTCACACCAAGGGAATCCAAAGTAGTGCTGAGAAGCATCAGATACAGTCTTTGTGATGTAACTGACTCGATTGACTGCTGTATTGAAGTAACATACTTGTCACTTTTAAAAATATACTCCACAGCTCTATTTGGAAATTTAATCTCAAAAACCCAACACATTCCTGGCGCAGTTTTAAATAGACTGCTCTTTTCACAAAGGTTAAAATAAAACCATCTGTAGATTATTACTGTAAATTATCTTGTCTTGAATAATATATCAGGCTCTCTCTCCATTTTCCCCACCCCCACTGCCCCTACTAGCCAAGCAAAATTAAGTCTTCCTTGTCATTGAACATTTACTAAATAAGAGCATATCTAAAAACAAACTAAATAAACATATTTAAAGCTTTATTTTTTTTATCACTCCTTCCCTCAAGTGTGGTCACCATAGATCTCCCATCACTGAAGCACCCAGAGTCTATCACCACATTCTCTTGTCTAATTGTTCTGGCTGGGGCCTCCAGTGCTAGGTAGCATAGTAGTGACGAGAGTGGACATCCTTGTTTTGTACTGTATCTTAGTGGAAAGGCTTTCAGTTTTTTTAATTGAGAAAGATGCTAGCTCTGGGCTTATCCTATATGGCTTTTATTATGTTGAGATATGTTTCTTTTATCCCAAGTTTTTCAAAGGGTTTCATAATAAATTGATGTTGAACTTTATCAAATGCTTTCTCTGTGTCTGTTGATATGATCATAGGGTTTTTATCTTTCTTTTTGTTGATGTGATGAATTACATTGACTTTCAGATGTTGAACCATCCTTTTGTCCCTGGAATGAACCTTACTTGGTTATGGTGTATAATACTTTTGATGCATGGTTGGAGTTAGTTTGCTAAGATTTTATTGAGGATTTTAATGTCCATGTTCATTGGCAAGATTGGTCTGTAGTTTTCTTTTTTGTGTGTGTTGTCTTTATTTGGTTTCAATATTAATGTGATGTTGGCCTCATAAAATGTATTTGGAAGCATTCCTTCTTTCTCAATTTTTTAAAAAGATTTATTTATTTATTTATTTATTTATTTATTTATTTACAAGAACTGGGGTACAGGCCAGATGCATGGGTGGGTAAGAGGATTCACCAGAGACAGAGCAGGAAACAGAACAGGCAGACTAATGAAGTACACTGCTGAGGGGAGCAGCGGGCGAGACAGGAGAGGTCTGCTGTGCCATGTGGGACCCTCGCCTGCTGGCCGGGATCGAACCGGCGCTGTAGAGGCTGCAGACAACTTCACAGAGCTGCGCTCAACCACCTGCGCCACCAGGGGAGGCCCTTTTTCTCAATTTTTTGTTTGCTCAAGATGGATATTAATTCGTCTTTGAATGTTTGGTAGAACTCACTTATAAAACTATCTGGTTCTGGGGTTTTGTTTTTTGGAAGAGTGTTGATTGCTGTTTCAATTTCCTTACTTGTAATTGGCTTGTTTAGTTTTTCTGTTTCTTTCTTATTCAGTCTTGTGTGATTGTATAATTCTACGAATTTGTCCACCTCATCTAGACTGCTGAACTTTTTGCATATAAATGTTCATAGCAACCTCTTACTAACCTCCGGATTTTTGCTGTGTCTGTTATAATTTCTCCTATTTCATTAATGATCCTATTTATTTGTGTTTTCTCCCTCTTTTTCTTTGTGAGCCTGCTACATGGCAGGGAGAGGGACACCCAAGAACCCCCAAACCTGCCTGCTCTAAATAGGTTCTGCCATTCACTGCATTAACACAAAATATAGAAGACCTTTCATGGAAAAGAACTTTAATACAATTAGTAAACAATACAGAAAAGACAAGGAATATAGTTTTTAAATCAAGAACCCAAAGTTACCCGTCCCCTCATGGGTAAAAGTCCCCCCAAATGGGATTGGCCCAGAGCAAGGCCCCAAAGCCTGCCACAAGTCTAAAGCACCTTTCAGCAGGGACCCATAGAGAAGGGTCAGAAACAACCAGACAAGTTTGGGAGGAAAAGAGAAATATCAAAATCAAGATAAAAGCTGCCACTGTTAACCTCCCCATGGGTCTCTCACCCACATCTGTGTCACCCAGTCCACAGCCAAAAGGCAAGTGCAGTGTTTTCCCATGTCTCTGCTCCATGTGTCTCCTCCAGGTCTCCTTCTGGCTCTCCATCCTGCTTCCTTCCTTCCTCAGTCTCCTCTGCAGCTGCTTCTCTCCCTGCTCAGCTCCACCCTCCTTTGGGTGGGTCAGGGAACCTGGAACCTCCCCCTTTCCTGGGGACCACCCTATTCCAAGCCTAGCTAGGGGTTTGTTTGTCTGTTTTGTTTTATTTTTCCAAAGAACCAGCTTTTGGTTTCATTATCTTTTTTACTGTCTTTCTGACTTCTATCTGAGGAGGCGTGAATCTATTGCCTTAAATCATATCATTGGTTATAAACCAATGATACCTCAATAAAAGTAAACATAATAAAACAAAAACAAACAATAAAGAAATATGTCAGGCAATTAAATTGTGTAAAAAATTGCAATGAATTACAAATAATTTTGAATGCAATCTTCTCAATATCATTATTTTAATCAAATAACTACTTCTAGCCAAAAAAAAATTAAAGCTCATCATATTTCTATTTTATGTTGGGTTTATTTAATTACCAGGAAACTTGACTTTATTTTTATTTAGGTGTAACAAGTTTATCTTCTGGAAATTTTCTGTTGTGTTTAGCTATTAAGTTTTGATTTTTAGAAAGCTTTAAGTAAAATGTGTTCCAGATATTTCACTAGTTTCTAATGTGATTTTCATTTTGCAAGGTAAAGACAGGATGGATAAAATGAAACCATGTTCAATATAATGAAATAATATTTTCATTTTAGGTTCATAGAGTACATATTTTCAATATGCACATAGAATAAATGCACAAAGGAAAAAAATAAAAGTAAACACAAACCAAAGGATTGATAGGCAATCCCTCCTCCAACACAATTTTCAAATTGCATAAAGTACATAATAATAATAATAATAATAATAATAATCAGTAGATTGCCATGGTAAGACCATCTCTTCCTAGCTGGGGACCAAAAGAAAGCATATTAAGGGGATATCGTGGTTGGAGTGAGAAGGACTTAGAATTTATCCAGACAGATACTCCAACAGCCTCAGCACAAGAGTAATTTTGCACTCTTGGTTAAATAATTTTTCCTTTTGCTCTATTTGATGTTAGTTGTTTCCTAAAGTTGCTTACCTTTGGGTAAGCTTACCTTCCCCTGTGACTCTGCAACAATTTTTAAATAATCGCTAATCAAACATCAAATCTCTGTTTGAAATGCTTTGAATGTCTTTTCCTCAAGAGTGGACACTAATATACACCGTTTGTGTGTGTGTGCATGTGTGTGTGTGTATCTGTGTGTGGTCCAGATATAGCCTATTTTCCCTTTCGCAGTGGTGATATCAAACTGTTTATCTTGACCTATGTGCCAATGTTTTCCAGTTAATAATAATATATTTTGGAAATCTTTCCACATCAACTCATATGAGTTAAATACCTCATTGGTTTTAAGAGCTGCAAAATAGTCCATCATTTATATAAACAGGTTCTCACTGGTGAGCATTTACTTTCTATGTTTCTCCCTATTACCAACTGCTGCAATTAGTAGCCTTGCTTGTATATATACTTGCAAACTTGCACAAGTAGATTTGGAGAACAACATGCGATTTCTGTCTTGCTCCACTTTTTAAAACTGTATTCAAGAGCCAGTCCCTGCCTTGTGGCCTACTTCTAGTAACTGGGTTGCAGATTTGATTTTTCACGTGGGAGTCTTGTCTTTCTTTCACCAGCACTCATCCCCTCAAGACCAAACTCAGGTTTACTCTTGTCACTTCCCACCAAGACTAAAATTCTGTACCTGAACCTCTTTCTAGGCATCCTGTTTTCTTTGACCTCTTAAGAGATTTCTCTGATGCTTGGATCTTGAAACGTTTTCTGTACCCAAATTTAGATTTCCATACTTGTCTGTCTATTGTTACCTGTAAAATGCTGAAACCCTTTGACACTATTTGCATGAACTACAATTTTTTTTTTTTTTGCTTTACTTTCTAGATACTTTCTAGATACAAACAATTGTTTGTATCTACAAATGAGCTTCTTAAAAACATAGACAGAATTACAGATTATTTCTCTTGGTAGTGGCAGGGCCTCTGGGTACTATAATGTACTTGTGCATCTGAGGATTATCAAAGATTAGAGGCTATAGTCTTTGTGAATGCAAAGGATGTAATGCAATTAGAAAAGGAATTTAGGATTAGTGTTGAAAGAGGATGTAGTCACGGGTACAGAAATCGTTTTGAAATCCAAGGCGGGGGAGCAGATAAATGAAATTGATGATGTTCCTGATTTTTTATCATCAAAGGAAAGGAGAGAAGGGAGAATGAAGGCCTATGATTTGGTAAAGTTATCAGGAAAGATATATGACCTCTTGGCACTGGGGAGAGGATTGAGAAGCACCTACTTCAATATGCTGAGGCTGTTCCTACTGTTCCCCATGTCTGAAGCTATGTAGTATAGTCTACAGACTACAGGAGGCAGGAAGAAGAGTCAAACTCTCAGAGCTCAAGTTATAAAAACCACAGAACCCTTAGGTGTCCATCTGGAGCAGAATAGGAGGAATTGACAAGCATCTCACTGAAATTGCAGAGGAACGACATCCTTAAAAGTTTTTACTAAGCAAAGGGTAGTAAATACAAAGATTGGACTGCCAATTATTGCCAGTGTGATGTGTCAAATAATATTGTTACTATCTTTAGGTGGTAAAAATGACTTAGGTATAAAAATATCTGATCCCTTCTTTGATTCCCCTAAATTCCTCCTATAAATGAACCTATCCTATATTTTCCTTTTCCTTCTGACTTATTTCACTGAGCATAATCCCTTCCAGCTCCATCCATGTTGCTGCAAATGTCATGAGTTTATCTTTTTTGACTGCTGAATATTATTCCATTGAATCATGGAGTCCTTTATATCTAAATGACTTATTCCTTTATATCTAAAATGACTTAGATATAAAAATATCTACAAGCACTTTTATACATTTATTCCCAACTTCATTCCTCATCATCTTATTTTTCAACAACATCATAAAGCTGGTACTTGAAAATTCTCTTGCCAGGGACATCTTTAGAGCTCTCTCTAATTCCTCCTGCAGCAGGGACTAATACACAGTAAGTCCATTAAGGGAAGGCAGTGGTGCTTTCTGGTGACTGGAATGCCTGAGATATGCCTTGAACAGGAAGAAGAGTAGAGTATTTCATTTGATCAGATAAGAGGGGGAAGCCAAAGCAAGGAAATGTCATAAACAAATGTAAGAAGGAGAGCCAGGAGAGAGAGCTATATTTAGAACTGCAAGTAGATAAGTATTGTTGGAACATAAAATAGAAGAGGCAGTGTTTTCATTATCTATTGTTGCATAATAAAATGCCCTAAACTTAGTGACTGAAAACAGCACCCAACTATTAACTCACAGTTTTTGTTATCAGAAGTTGTGCACTGTTCAACTGGATCCTCTACTCAGAGTCTCCTGAAGCTAAAATCAAAGAGTTGACTGAGTTGCCTCAGCCTCAGGACAGAAGACCCCATTTTCTATCTGATCCTCTACCCAGGACCACTCTCAGCTCCCAGAGGCACTCCCAGGTCTTTGCATGTGACTCCATCCATTTAGACAATGGAGGATTTCCTGGCAATGAGTCCCTTTTACTTTGAATCTCTCTGACTTCTCCTTCTGCAACCAGATGGAAACACTGCTTTTAAAGGACTCCATGATTCAATGGAATAATATTCAGCAATCAAAAAAGATAAACTCATGACATTTGCAGCAACATGGATGGAGCTGGAAGGGATTATGCTCAGCGAAATTAGTCAGAAGGAAAAGGAAAATATAGGATAGGTTCATTTATAGGAGGAATTTAGGGGAATCAAAGAAGGGATCAGGAAAAAACAAAAACAAAACTATCAGGCAAAAGATAAACTGGAGACATTCAGCAAGGGAGGGGGAGGGACGAGCACAAGAGATTATAGTGATGGTCCACAGGTGACTTGGTGGTGGGAATTCTATGGGGATTACACCTGAGAGGAACAACAATGTAAAAAATACACACACACACACACACACATATATATATATATATTATATATATAGAGAGAGAGAGAGAGAGAGAGAGAGAGAGAGAGAGGACTCTGATTAGCTTCGGCTAAACCAGATAATCTTCCTATCTCACGACACTGATTAGTAACCTTACTTCCATCTTGGCACTCTGCATGCCACAGGAAGAATATTAGGAAATGATGCTGAACAGGCAGCAGTTCTGGAAGCCTCTTTCCAAATGAATATTGACTACCTAATGGACAGCTAAAGGAACTACATAAAATAAAAGGCTGTTACTTCAGGAAAATGGAGGTGTTTTGCCTCAAGCAGTGGAGACAAAGTCAAATTTTGAAATGCATCAAAGAGGATGGATTGGCTTTATCTATATAGCAACTCACAGTGGGTGGAAATCATAGGTAGAATTACTACAGTGCAATTCAGAAGAGAATTCTCTGTTCTTGGCATTCTTTGTGTTTTTAAAAATGCCTCTTCAAAAATATTTATTCTGGCACCTCATCCAGATCTGTGAGTCCAGAATTTTCAAGAATAGGGCATAAAGAAAATCTTTAACCCAGAGTCAAAATTGCTTCTTTTCCTGATACTTCTCCTAACACTGTTTTGTACTTTTAGGTTTCTCCTAAAGGGGAATACAAATCACACCCCAGGCAAATTTTCTAAGCTCTCTTTGAAGTAAATTGATATGAAATATTATATGGATATAAAAAGATGAAATGACCACATCTACTTTTTTGGTCCAATAGCAAAAATAGGAGATTAGAGATAATTACTTCATGATGGGTGAACATTATGACATAATGTTAAATGAGACAAGCCAGCTACAAAAGGACAAGTACTGTATGATTCCTTGTATATTAGGTACCTAAAGTAGTCAGTTTCATCACAAAAGAAAGAATGGTGATGGCCAAGGGCTGGAAGCCTGGGGGGAGCATGGGGTATATGGGCACTTCGCCATTTTGAAAGACAAAAAGAGAACTGGAGATGATTGGTGGCAATGATTACACAGCATACTGAATGTATTTTATGGCACTGAACAGTACACTCAACATGGTAAAGATGGCAAATTTTATGGTATGTAGATTTTACATACCATAAAAAATTCTAAGAGGGATTGGATCAACTTAAAGAAATGGAGAGTTCCCTACCAAATGTCTTTCCCTGAGGATTCCTCATGGAACTAAAGCACTTTTATGTAAAAAAAAAATATTTTCCCAACTCAATTTAATGATTTTATGAATCCAGGACTTCAGTCACAAGCTGACCATGTGTTAGAACACAGTGTAACTCTTTGAGAATAGTATACTTAATACATTTTAAAATTTCATTGTAGGGCCTCCTCTGGTGGCGCAGCGGTTGAGCACTGGGCTGCGAAGCTGCCTGCAGCCTCTGCAGCGCCGGTTCAATCCCTGGCCACCAGCGAGGGTCCCACATGGCGCAACAGACTTCTCCTGCCGCGCCCACTGCTCCCCTCAGCAGTGTATTTCTTCGTCAGTCTGTCTGTTCTGTTCCCCACTCTGGCTCTGGTGATTCTCTCACCCTCCCGCTCTTCTGACTGTACCCAGTGCGTGTATAAATAAATAAATAAATCTTTAAAAAAAAAAAAGAAAGAAAGAAAGAAAGCAGCAAAGGGCCTCCCTGGTGGCGCAAGGGGTTAAGCACCACACTATGAAGCAATCTGCAGCTGGCCAGGGAGAAACGCACATGGCGAGGCCTCTCCTCTCTCGCCCGCTGCTCCCCTCAGCAGTGTATTTCAGTCAATCTGCCTGTTCTGTTCCCCACTCTGTCCCTGGTGAATCCTCTCACACCCCTGCACCTCTGGCCTGCACCCCAGCTCTTGTATCCATAAATAAATAAATCTGAAAAAAATAAAATAAAATAATAAAATAAAATTTCATTGTATTGGTCTGATGCAGATTCTTAAATGGCCACTAGACTAGACTGTGACATAGGAAAAAAAACAGAAATACCAGAACTTGTTTTCAACCAGCAAGTCTTCACACAGTGATACTACCTTATCTATGATAGGACCTCTTTGTCCTCTAAAGTAAATGTACAAATAAATACCAGAAGGCCAACTTCCATGTACTTCCATATTCATGTCTGAGTTCGCCTTGTTCTAAATATAGACCTGGCAAGAGCTGAATGTCAAACATGATCAAGACCGGTCTAGAAACAAATGCTTTTTACCTACGATGCTGTTATTTTCCACTTCTAGAAAAGCTATTTTGTAGTCTGTTTCTAAACTATAGATTATCTATTGTTTAAATCTTTTCTTCCTTAAATATTCATATATAATAGTAGATTTTAATATTTCTACCTCTGAAGCAAATTTTAAATTTATGTTAGCATTTTGAGGTTCATATCAAAACTGTTTGAGGTTTTATTTTATCAGAAGTCATCAAATATGAAATTGTACATACTGAAATTCCTCTGATCCTCCCCATGAGCATCTTTACAATAGTCAAAAAGTTTTTCAGGAAAGACTCTCATCTCATTGGGTCACATGTATTTATAATACTATGAAGTAACAAAATAGCACCATTACTTTATTGCAACTGATGAGCAGATCTGATAATGAGAATAAGTAAAAGTTTGTGCTCTTTCCTGGAGATTCTAGATGTAAAATATCTATTAAAAGTCATTAAAAGTTTGCATAAAATCATATTTTTGATGACACTGGGCACAAGTTTCTTTGTTTCTAAGGCAGGGATTTAGAGCCATACATTTTTTGATTTATTGTTTAGGCTCATACCTAACTCTGTTGAAGAGACAACTGACTCTCTACTTTCATGTCAGGAAGACTGTCTTCTAGTAATTCAATATGATATGATGGGCATCCCCCTTTACCTGAAATATTGTTTTCCATGGTTTCAGTACAACCCCTTCAGCTGTGGCCTGAAAATATTGTATACAATATGGTACTGAAAGAGAGACCACGTTCATGTGACTTTTATTATTATTGTTATGATTGTTTCATTTTATTATTGTTAATCTCTTACTCTGCCCAATTTATAAGTTAAATTTTATTGTAAATATGTATATATAGGATAAAACATTGTATATATGGACTTGTTACTATCTTAGGTTTCTTGTATCCCCTGGGGGTCCTGGAACATATCCCCTGTGCACTACATTAATTATTACGCAAAATGCTAACAGCATTGCCAGAAGCAGCCCCTTCTTGTCTCCAGTTTGTCAGCACCCACAGGTCCACATTGTGGGTTTTGAGGCCCAGCCTCCACTGCTTCCCCAACATCATCATGAGCCATATTTGGCTGTTATTTCGACTGGTTGTTTCATCACCATGACTCTGCATGCGAATGTGTGTACATGATATAAAATTAGTCCAAGCTTGAGGCAGTTGAGAATGTTCTGTTCACTGACCACAAATTTAATGAAGCAGATAATCTGAACTTCAATTGTTTGACTCCTCAAAATTGTTTACCTTTATGGAAAATTGTCAGCAGTTATAATTCAAGAGTTTTTTCTTATTTTTTTTTCCCTTGGCTACATGCCTGAACGACTAATTTCTTTGCAGTTCACACTGGTGGCCACATAACATAGTCTAGTTATTTCCTGCCTGATTGTGGCATACTTTTTTTTCCTTCTCTTCTGTATCTTCTATATGCAACTAAGTTTAACCGTTTTGTTTTTTGTTTTATTTTAAATTTTTCTTTCCTTAAATAGGAGGAGTTATCATCCTTCTTTTCAAGAAATGAAATTGTTCCTTATGTCAAAAGTTTTACCATAAATTACACTAAAATACTTTTTTCTTAATTTATCTATGAATCAGAAATTACATTTTGGTCTTCTTGTTAAAGGGTAAGGATTAGTAGTAATAAATTTCAAAGGGGAGAGGTGCTATTTGGAAGCATGTTCAACGGCTAGCACAGCATTGTATATTTTATATCATTTACATTTCACACTTGACAACTCAAACTTACAAGCTTCATTGGGTAGCAAAGCTAAGGTTTAACATTAGAATTAGAGTGGTTAGCACTTCCCAAGGTGTGTTTCACAGAATCGTGGCTCCATCACTTGTTCCCAGCTATTATGCCTCATAGCGTTCTTTGATCCAAAAAATTGGGAAACAGTGTGTTAAACAAGATTTTTTTAATCTTATAACTTTTAACAATAGAGTTAAAACTTACAATTCAACTATCACTTTTAATATGCCAGTGTGCATTTCATAGCTCTATGAGTCAAAACTAATAAGTAACATTTCCAATATGTTATTTCAGAACATCTATCCAGCTCACCTTGGAAAATATCGGGACGGCCGGGGAATTCTTGACCTAGAGAGAATCCTCTGGCATGGCATACAGTTGGTAAGGTAGTGCCCAAAAGTTTATCTTTTGTGATTGCTGAGTAATATTGCATTGTGTATACATACCACAGCTTCTTGATCCACTCATCTGTTTTGGGACACAAAGGTTGCTTCCATAGTGTGGCTATTGTAAATAGTGCTACTATAAACATGGGAGTGCAGGTTTCCTTTTGAATTAGTGTTTTTTTGGAAGATGCCTAGTAGTGGGATTGCTGGCAGATCTATTTAAAGTCTTTTGAGGAATCTCCACACTTCTTTACAGAGAGACCAGGGCATTCTACATTCCCACCAACAGGGCAAAAATGTTCCTTTTTCCTACATACCCTTGGCAACATTTGTTGCTTCTGGTCTTTTTCATGGGGGCCATTCTCACTAAAATATCTACCCCCTCCCCACACACACACCAGCAAATGCAGAAAGCTCTGGTGGAGAGTGTATAAGTGGGGGTCTCCATCAGAAAGAGATCTCTTTCTTACTCGGTAAACAAGGCTATTAAGGGATGGGAGATGCAGAAATCTTAGTGAGTAGGAGACACCCGAGAACAGAAGCTGCTCAGCTAGTGGTGGCAGGACTAAACGAAGGAATGGGTCCCTGACACCCTCCTTGAACCAGTGAGCTGGACTTAGACAGCGGTGTCTGAACATTTTTTTATGGGACACGAGTTAAATCCTGTTTCTTTAAGCTACCACTTAGTCAGTCTTCATGATATCTACAGTTGGAATGCCTCCTTAACTAACCAATATTCTTTTTGTCTAAAACAAGGGGTAATTTATAAATAATACATCTGTATAGTGGGTAGAAATCAGATGTGTCTGAGCATATTGACATAACTGTAGAATGAGCCTTCCAGAAGCACAGTAGCCTGAGTGTTACAAGTCCCTAAGGGGAAAGTAGATGCTAGATTTTGTAAGGACTTGACTCAGTAAGAAAATTTTGGTTGTTGGAGGAGAGGGTATCAAGGAAACAGCATTGATATGCAAATATCAACCTCAAATATCAAATACTGTTATTTGTTTCTTGACCCAAAATTCATTGGACTTATGTTGGATGTTTAGGAGAAGGGGATTTGTAAAAGAGAAACTAAAAGAAATTGAAATGGTCACATTTCAAGGATGTGGTTGGAGAGAAGTCAGCATCCTATGGGAAATTAAACTAGATAATCTTTAGGTTTGCCTCCTGTCTAAATTCAATGATTTTATTAATCTGTGTGAAATTTGAGGGGCCTCTCCAGTGGTGCAACGGGTTGAGCTCAGCACTGTGAAGCTGTCCACAGCCTCTTCAGCTCGGGTTTGATTCCTGGCCAGCCAGGGGATTCCCACATGGTGCGGCAGACCCCTCCTATCTTGCCCGCTGCTCCCCTCAGCAGTGCTTTCGGTCCATCTTCCTGTTCTGCTCCCCTTCTGTCTCTGGTGAATCCTCTCACCCTCCCGTGCCTTTGGCCTGTACCCCAGCTATTGTAAAAATAAAAAAAAAGTTAAACTGTGTGAAATTTGAATAGTCTATTTATAGGTAGTCATCCTCCCCAAAAACCATCAGCATTTTCACAAATAATGTGTGAAATTAAAAATTTTAGAATTTTTTCAGTACCCCATTAAAAATAATGTTAAATAATTAACTAAAGAATGATTTCATGGTATGATAGTTCCTGTCATGTGTTAATAAATTACTTAGACAAAAATAAGCATGAATCTTGTCCATTTAACTTTATCTTTTCCCTCTCAATGGTAGAAGTCAGATCAAAATAACTTCATAAGGCAATGTTGCTCCATTTTCCTTCTGTGGTTTGACAGATAGAAGGAAATTGCTAAATTGCTCACAAAACATAACAGTTAGAGAATAAAATTTCTAGAGAACGTTGGTTAAGTATTTCCTGCATGTGGCACATGGAATAAAAGACACAGAGCTTAGTATAAAGAGCTTGAAGCACAATAAGTTTCAGTAAAATCATTATGCATTTTTCTTCAAAAAGACACAAAGCCCAGAAATAAAGTCCAGGAGAAATATGAGCATGAAAAAGAAATATAAGGATAATTATTTTTATTGCTATTTTCAGGAATTATCCAATCACTAGCTCAAAGCAGCTAAGAACATGTATCAGATGAAGTAATAATGAGTAATCCTATGTTACTTCTTTGGGAAGAGTTGATTTGTCAACACAAAATCAAAAATTGTTAATTTTTTAAACTTATTTTAATTTTTGTATAAGATAGATGGAGGGACAGGAAAAAGAAATATTCAGAGGAACTTAAGGAAGCAAAAAAGATACAATTTTTAAAAACCTAAAAACAAAGCATGAATTACTGCAGTATAGAATATTTCTACCCCATATCCTTATAGAAAGTACAGGCACCATAAATGTTAAATGCAACAATAAAAATGGGATCGTAGAACCAAGAAGTTACCAAGGAAAGTTAGCATAGTTGTGCAAAAGCAATGAAAAATAAAAGAGAAAAACAGAAGAAGCTACAACCAATTCACTAGATAGGAAAAAAGATTAGTTATGTTTAAGAAAATATTTATTGTAGGAAATATTAATTCTGAAGGGAGAGGTCTAATAGTAGAAGGAATTATTTCATGGCTCAAAAGAAGCATGACTGGATTTAGAAAGTTTAGAATTCATAGGAAAAATTGTCTTCATCTTAAATTTCTTTTTTTAATTTTTCTTTTTTTATAAATTTTATTTTTATATTCCCCATACAATTGCAACCCCCTTATTTTGACCCCAATCCCTCCCCTCCTGGCCCCCCACCCCCCATAGAGTGTCTCTGGTTCATAGTTGTTTGTTGATTTTGATTTTCACTTTCTTATATTTATTCATTTTCCTGGTCCCTTATTTAAGTTTTCTAGATTCCTGCTATGAGTGAGACCTTAAATTTCTTTTAAATACAATATTAGAAATTATTGCTCATTCAAGTTCTCCAACAAAAGTCGTATCAGAAAGGGGGTGAGAATAAGAAATAAAAATTAGGAGAAAATATGTCCTTGTTTACTAATACAAACTCTCATATCCCTCGTAAGATTTACTTCGGTCTCATTTAAATAAACAAATGATCTGCCTGGGAATACTAAAGGAATATAATGGTGAAAGAGGACTACATACGGTACTGCTCTTGGGAAGACTGCTCCCATACCTAAAGCATTCAATTATTTCAGACTGCTAAGATGCCCCTCTACATAAGACTCAATTACTTAACAGGAAATGGTGACCTAGTAGTTATACTGTGTTGAAAAGATAGGAACTGGAAACAGTGGTGGAATACCAAAAATAAAACTTGGATAACATCTAGAATATAATTTCATTTTTTTCATCTGCAAAAAGATAAGAAATCTATCATTTTGGGGGTTCTTTCAGTACAAATCCAGTGGACTGCACCACACTGAGGGCATAAGTTGTCTCTGGACTTACTACTAGGAACAAGACCTCCAGATTGACCAGAACTGTTTCTCAGGGGCCTCAAGATACTGCCATGGTGAGGGTGGGATCTGTTGCCTCTAGAATTTCATTCCAAATTCTTTGACCAGCTCCCATCCTGGTGCTGCAAGGGTAAGGTGCTCCTGAAATACCCTCTCTCTGCTTTCCTAAGTGGTGGACGGCCAGCTTTCCTTTTCTTTCTTACCACAGGGAAGAGACCAGGGTGACTTTGTAACAAGATGGTCTTATATTTAAAGAATATAAGTATTGCACTACAAATAACCTGTAACTGAAACACAGTTCTGGACCATTCTAAGGTCTCTCAGAGTGGTCACTCCCAGCCTCACTCCTAACCTGCCTCCCGTGGCTGCATGTAGCAGTTGGGTAAGAACATGTGGGCACAGAGCTATGAGTGCAAAAGATATTAGGCAGAAGAGGCAGGCTAAGATGGCATCGGAGGAGGTTCCTTGCTTTATTCCTGAGAAGATCATTTAACAGTTAACCCCAGAGGGAGACCCAACACAGAGCTTCTGCTGGCGTGGGGCAAATCAGGAACAACTCTGACACCATAGAGACTGGCACAGACTGCAATAGGGAGGAGTCCCATGCTTCAGTGAACAAGAAGTGGGTAGAGAGAAGTGCTTGGAGACTGTGGTTCACATGGGAGTCTTAGACCGTAAGGCTGCCACTCACTTAGGGGGATGGGAGTAAGAGAGTTAAATGGAGTAAGAGAGTTAAATGAGGAAGAGGAAACATGGAGGAGATAGGGTGTTCCTTCCAGGCAAGCAATACCTGGTATAAAGAACAGGGACAATACACTAGTCTGCACCCCCTCCACCCACCCTTGGGCTGGTACTGACATGAAGTTCACCGACAGCATGTAGAATGCAAAAGTCCACGTTCAGAACCCCAAAGAGGAGGGATATTATGATGCCACAAACATGAGCTACCACTCCCCCAGCCCAGCACATTTACACCAACAGCTGGACCCCTTGAGCAACACCACTATGCTATGACTTAGCAACTGACAAACAGGTCTCTACCTTCCAGAAGTCAGCAAATGCTAAACAACTAAAATCATAAAACCGCAGCACTACCTGTTGGAAATAGTAGTTCAACTTTATAAGTTACTGCTACAGATACTTAAAAAAAAAAAAAGGAGCCTCTCGGGTGGTGCAGCGGGTTTAGTGCAGCACTGTGAAGCTGTCTGCAGCCTCTTCAGCATGGGTTGGATTCCCTGCCGGCCAGGGAGAAACCCACAAAGCACAGCAGACCTTTCCTGCCTCACCCGCTGCTCCCCTCAGCAGTATCTTCATTCCGTCTCATCTACCTGTTCTCCTCCCTGCTCTGTCTCTGGTGAATTCTCTCACCCTCCTGCACCTCTGAAAATAAATTTTAAAAAAATTTAAGAACATGGTTGTCTAAAGAGTAAAATAGGTAAACAAAAAAGTAAAATACATGGCACCTTGAGACTTCAGGTCATAAGACATCATAAGGAGAAGACAACCCTCCAGAATCCAATGACAAAGACATGGAAGACTTCATCTCATTATTAGAGCGAGAACTCAAAATTGATAATAAAGAGGTAGAAGAGAATGCAGAAAAGCAAGTCAAATTGATAAAGTAAAATTCAGAAAAGCAAATGAATGATCTGAGAAAATAATTGATGTATAAAAAATAGAATCTGAAGCTTCAGATAAGAAAATAACATTCAACATGTAAAAAGCTCAATAGATGAGTGAAGGCAATGAAAGGAAAATAGAATAAAATGGAGGATTGGATTAGTGATCTTGAACATAATAATGCACAAAGGACCCAGGTGATGGAAGAAAGAGAAATATTAAAGGGGGGGAAATGAAGAAACACTTCAAGAGCCATCCAAGTTCACTAGGAAAAAACAATATAAAAATAATGGGTGTCTCCAAAAGAGAAAAGAGAGATTATAGATAAGAGAGCTTATTCAAGTAAATAATAGAGGAAACTGGGGAGACTGAAAATACAAACATGTAACTAAAAGAATGCCTTGTTATCAAAATACGATATGAATTATACTGACATGGAACTGACATGCATTTAACCCATAGGCAACTCTATTGCCATCCATAAGAGTGTGGCTGACTTATGGACCTTGTAGTACAATCACACAGAAGACCAATATTAGTATATTCCCCAAATATGGGTAATTCTACTCTGAAATGTACATATAGCATATCAACAGGCAAGCCAAATGACACTGTGTCAATTTTGATAAAGATCTTGATCAGTTACTTCTCTGCAAGGGTGTCATAATCTTGGAATCCAGTTGCATCCAGGGGCATCTTATAAAAGAACAATGTATATAAAAGTGCTTAGAGACTATTTTTTTATGTAAATGCTAGAAATTATCTAGTCCCAAATATTTATGGATGTATGAAAACATTCTTGACTGAATTTCTCACTTTCCTTCTAAATATAACTATCCTGTACTTTCAAATAGTGAGTAATCAGCAGTTACATGCCAAAGTTTAAGAAGAGAGCATTTAAAACATGTTAAGATTTCCCCTCTTCATAATATATGCTTAATATAGTTAGTCCCCAGCTCCAATACAGATTTTTTCCAAAATGTTAACTGTAAGACATTTGTTTGGAACTCAAAACATAGTTCTCATTAAAATAATACTATAGATGGTATTTACTTTCCTAGGTAAAACCACAAAAAGCAAAGTATCTGGAACTGTAAGGAGTTACTTTTTTTTTTCTACTATAAAATATAGTCAGATTTTATAGTGACAAGCACTTTTAAACAGATTATTCACCTCCTACACAATACAATGCAACAGGACTATTTACAATATAACAGACTCAAAAAAGGGAAACAAATTCATAAAGGGAGTAAACAAGGGGTTTGGAAGGTGGGTGTGAGCAGAAGGACTCCTCTTTTCCTATTGATTTATCTTTTCCTATTTATTTTTTTAAATTATGTTTCTTGAAGTGAAGTAATTTACATATTTTTGTCTGCTCTGGGGCTTTTAAGTTTAAACCTCTGCAAATGTTATGTTTCCATACCCAGCCCACCACCAGTGCTCTTTTCCCAATGTAGATGTGTTGTGGTTTTCACCATATCTTAATTCCTCTACTTCCTCTCCATTTCCTTGCCCACCCAGTCCCCTGCTGCTGGAAGTGACGGGAAGGGCAGTAAAGGAATTTCCCTCCTTTTCTCTAGGTCCATCACTCCATTTTCCCTTCTCATTTTGTCATCCTCTCAGTTTTCTGCTCTCAAAAACCTCCATTCTTCTTCCTACTGGCCCCATCATTCCTTATGTTGTCTCATCATAAAATTCCTTTTTAGTTTGGTTCCTTTTTTATCTGATGGCCGTTGCCTGCATCAGACCCTCAGAATCCCTCCCCTGCAACCCACATAATTCTCGCTGTCTCTACTCTTACACTTCACAACCATTCTCTATGCTACAAATAAGACAAATTTCATCACATTGCTTAGTTAAGGACCCCAGTACTTTGTGGATCAAATCTATTTTTTTAAGATTGGTTTATTTATTTACGCATACAAGAACTGGTGTGCAGGCCAGAGGTGTGGAGGGTGAGAGGATTCACCAGTCACAGGGTGGGGAACAGGACAGGCAGACTAACTGAAATACACTGCTGAAGGGAGCAGTGGGTGAGACAGGAGAGGTCCGGGATGCCATGTGGGTAGCTCCCTGACCAGCAGGGGATCGAACTCAGTGCTGCAGAGGCTGTGGTTAGCTTCATAGTGTTGTGCTTAACCCCTTGTGACACCAGGGAGGCCCCCTGTGGATCAAATCTAAATTACTTTTTGCCACTCACCTACCTTTTTACCCTCTTTTCCTTGCTACCCTCCAGACATTTCATCTGGTTGATTCTTTGCTGGACCCTGGCCTGGGTGGGGCAGGGCTCTGTCAGGCCAGCTCAGGGACTGTCTCTAACTTAGTAGTTATAGTTACTTTCTTCTGTTTCTCCTATGAGACTGAACATTTTGAAAGCAGACATTAAGGGTTTTTTTTTTTTTTTTTTTGTCTGTAGCACCATGTTACAGAAGTAAATCCATTCCACTACCAATTACAGGCATGGTGATAAGCAGAATGAGGCCCTGGAGCAAGGTAAGAAGTGGCCAGGAGTGACTAAGAATAAGGAATAGCTGCATATGTGAGAGATGTGTCACGTGGGGTGACAGAGGTCTTCATAGCATGAGTAGCAGAATCTGCACGAAGGAGGGAACTTCTCTGCAGCTGACTTACTAAAGAGCCACTTTTATAGCAGCCCACTAGAACCTGGCAAGGAAGTGGGGTTAAATTGAACACAGTAAGCCAGGAACTGCCTGTACTTTTGTTTTAATATATCACAAAATAAAAAAGCAAATATTCAAAATTGGTATCACAGTTGGAATGCTTTAATCTAATAAACTGTTGAAAATGCTAAATATATATTGCTTTAAAAATTGAAGTGCAGCAATTGTGAACAAAATTTCTATGACACTTCTAAATACATAGATAAATGTAGTATATTATATATTACATTCTCAAACAAGCCCTCCTGTGCTTAATAAGGAATATTAGTTTAGACTCCTTTTTGCCCTGGAAGGCCCTCCTTCAATCCACTAAGCCTTTTTTTTCTCCAAGAAAAAGAAAAATCTTGTCCTTAAAAATAGTACTTTGACATGAGCAACAAACGAGCCCCAGATTCCTGGTAACAAGAACATTTGCCTAAGAAGTTTTCTTTCTTAGTAATTGAGGGTGGCCATGCATTAAGTATGCCAGGCCACAAGGGAACCATTAATTTATTAATTTTGGAGTGCAAATTCTTTTTTTTCCCCATCCTAACTTCTGCTGACCTTCAGAAACAACAAAAACAAAAATCAATCAAAGTCTACATTAATATGTAATTTAATATAGTTTTTTATAAAAGAGATAGTGTTCCATTTTATGCTTTAGAACAATAAATATTTAATAAATACATCAAACAAAAGTACTTTTGTTCTTTCTTTTGGTGACAGGAAGGCAGAGGTTAGGGGAAAATGAGGTAGGGAATAGAACTGAAAATAAAAGGAGAGGGAAAGTTTCAGAAATGGATATTTACAGAGAACACAATGTATAAATGGAAAAATAGAGACAGACAAAAGCAGAATCCAGATAAAGCTTTGATAGTTGATTGAATGTGAGGTGTAAGAATAGAAAGATGTTGCAAGACAAAGAGCTTTCAAACTTCATTAGGAGGTGGTTCCAATAACCCAGGTAGGGAACACCAAGACAAGAACCAGGAAGAGATTGAACTCTGTCTTGATCATTCTGTGTTTTATGAATCAGTAAACAAACCAGGTAGAAGTTCTAATTCAAGAGTTGGAAATATAATACAACTAGTACTTAAAATTGAATTCTATCCCTTTAGCGATGGCAACTAAAGCTATGACAGCGAAAGGAAGGAAATTCCAGGAAGAGAGTAAAAAAGAGAGACCAAATTAATTTTTTCTCTAGTGGAAATAATGTAACTGAATATGCTGCCATTTTCTGCAATATTTTGGTTCAACATTTTGTGATACATTAATCTAAATGATATATAACTAAACTGAGTTTTAATGATAAAGTATCTCACAAAGATAAGCAGAATCAAATGGAGTAAGTGCACTTATGTAATAATGGTATTCATTTTATCTATTCTATATATTAATTATGCACAGGTTTTTGTTGACTTTAGCTGGTCATTGTCTGTTTTCCCTGATATCAATTGGTTGGTCTTGCAAATTAACTAGAAAGCACTGTATTTTAAAATTTTTAACAGGTGGGCTAAAACCCACTGAAAATCAGTTTGGTAGAATTTTCTGATTGGTTAGAGTACTATATTTTCAAGGTTTTTTGATTTATGGATATGAAAGTTTTGGAAGGTGTCATGTTTATACTGAGTAGACAACAAAATCACTTAAAGATGGAAACACTGCCAAACTCTTTTCAGAATGCTCTCCACAAC
This sequence comes from Talpa occidentalis, assembly GCF_014898055.3. Classification (NCBI taxonomy): domain Eukaryota; kingdom Metazoa; phylum Chordata; class Mammalia; order Eulipotyphla; family Talpidae; genus Talpa; species Talpa occidentalis. The sequence continues at coordinate 39,820,678 of NW_023604861.1, read as the reverse complement.
ACAGTTTCTTTCAGAAATTAATCTCTCATGCTTTAGCTAACTTCATTTCAATATGATTATACCATCTTTGTTTCTCCTTCTATTGTGGCTGGTGGATGAGCACTTACTAAAAGGTCTATTCAGTTCAGTCATTTTGTGTTACCTTGTTCTCAAAATATTAGTATCATTTTAAATCAGCAGCTCCTTTGCAGTGATTTGTAAAGGTCATTTGTCATTTTTTTTGATAATTAATTCATCAATTTTTTTCATAATTTAAAACTAGGAATTATAATCTATAAATTCATGTAAACTGCAGTATAAGGCAATATGTTCAAAGTAAGTGAATGAATCAGATCGCAAAGTTCAATCTCCTTATTATGCAATTCTGAGTCTTCCCAGGACAACTTGTATACCTGACATGACATAGATGTAGTGGGGGCAACAATGTCATCCTGTGTATAAATATTAGTAAAGCCCTTAAAATGGATTTCAAAATGTTAGTCATAATTTCTCTTTTTTTTTAGAATTAAAGTTGATTGACAAATAGGATTTTTACCATTTTCTCTCTATACCCCAGTTGATTGTATGAGTCATGGGTATGTGTTTCACACATCTTCAAATGTAACTTATCACACCACACCTACCACCAAGGTACCCATAGTCGCCACGAAAGTCCATTGTGCCCCCTCCCCGCTCTACTTCCCTCCCTCTAATCCGCCCTCTGGTAGCTTCAATTCTACAGTCAGATTTCAAGGTTTGTTATTGGTTTGGTTCTATCTGACCCTTTGTTTTGTTTTTCTACACACCACATATAAGTGTTTCTCTATATACTGCACCATCTGGTATTTGCCTTATTTCTTCTGTCTTATTTTGCTTAGCATAATCCCTTTGAGTTCCATAGATATTCTCACAAATGGTGAGAGTTTACCTTTTTATTTATTTTTACAGATGAGTAGTATTCAATTGTTGATATACTACATATTCCTAATATACTAATCTGTCTTTGGGCACTTAGATTGGTTCCATAACTTGGCTGCTCTAAATAGTGTTCCAATGAATAAAAGAGTGCACACATCTCTTTGAATTAGTATTTTGCATTCTTTGGGTAGATACTGAAGAGTGGAATTGCTGGGTCATATGGTAGATCCATTTTTGATATTTTGAGAAACTGCCATACTGTTTTCTGTAAGTGCTAGACCAGTATGTTTCCTGCAGCAGTGTACTAGGGATTCATGTTTCTCCATGTCCTCAGTAATACTTGTTTCTGGTCACTTTTATATGGGCCATTCTCAAAAGTATGGAGGTGGTATCTCATTGTGGTTTTGATCTGCATGTCCCTGATAACTGACTATGAGTGTTTTCACATGTGCATGCTGCTCATTTGTATGCCTTCTTTTTTTTTTTTTTTAAGATTTTTTGATGATTTTTTTTTTTATAGAGGCATGCTTTTATTTATTTATTTATTTGTTTGTTTGTTTTTGTTTATACATGCACTGGGTACAGTCAGAAGCGCGGGAGGGTGAGAGAATTCACCAGAGCCAGATCAGGGAGCAGAGCAGGCAGAAGGACCAAAGTACACTGCTGAGGGGAGCAGCGGGCGGCAGGAGAGGTCTGCGCGCCATGTGGGACCCTCCTCCAGTGGCCGGGGAGCAGCCGGGGATCGAACCGGCGCCGCAGAGGCTGCGGGCAGCTTCGCAACCCAGCGCTCAACCGCTGCGCCACCGGGGAGGCCCTTGTATGCCTTCTTTGGAGAAATACCCATTTAGCTCTTGTGCCCACTTTTTGATTTATTTATTTATTTTCTTTTTGTGGAGCTAAGAATTTCTGTTGATCTTAACATATCGTAGATTGTCAGATGTGTAGTGCAAAAATATTTCTGCCATTCAGCAGGGTGTCTTTTGTTTTAGTGATGGTTTCTTTCTCTGTGTAGAAGCATTTTAGTTTGTTATAGCCCCAAGCATTTAAATTCTGTTTTGTTCCTCTTAATAATGGAAACAAATCCACAAAGACATCATTGAAGCCTATGTTGCAGAGTGTTTTGCCCATGATTTATTCTGTGTTTTCTTATATGTGTTTGAGCAACTTTTCTGTTTTCTGCCATTTCTTTGAATCCCCCCAACCCCCTTGGATTTCTTTATCATGGCAATTTTAAACTCTGCATGTGATAGGGGGAAAAGATCTTCTGTCTTTGTAGTTGGATTCTGGAGATTTGTTCTTTCTCTGTGTTGAAATATTCCCTTGAGGATTCAAGGTGCCATGTATTACATGTTTCCATCTCCCCATTTTGTAGCCTTCTAGGTTGCTATTTTTCCGGTTTTCTAAAGGTGCAGAACTACCACTTTTCCACCAGATGGCACTGTATGTCAGAGAGAACTGATCTGCAGCTGCTCAGTCTGGAATTGGGTGAGGGGCCTGGAGTGGTCCAGTCACTGGTGAAAGTGGTATGTGGGAGTGGCTTGTGTTGGTGGTACTGCTGATTGCGCCCCCCCACTCCCCCGGGTTTCCAGGCTAGTGTCTGCAGTTAGTGGGTTTGTGCTAGTGTACTTCACAGGATCAGCTCAAGCAAATCCTGAGGGACCTGGGGAGGATGAGTGCCATTCTGTGACCTCTTCATCTTCACTGGGAACCCAGCCCACCTGGGACACCCCAACCTGTCTGCAAGTATCTTCTTTCCTTAAGGGTACACCTCCACACTAATTAGCTCTCTCCTCCCCTGGGCTGCTGGCCAAACATAAGAGCACAGCTCCAAGATTGTGAGGCAAGTGCCCATCCCTTGTTAGGCACCCTCTTTCCTCAGAGTGTCCTTTGGTATGGTTGGCATTGGTCTCCAATGTCCAAGATGTACTCTAGGTTAGCCTGAAGTTACGTGTTCTCCTGGATCCAGTGTCCTTTGGGACTATTTTCAGATTATTCTCTCTCCTCCAAAACAACATTTTTATATACAACTTTTCATATGGAAACAGCTAAACTGTAACATCTTTTCGCCTGGAAACAGCTTATCCAAGATTCTGGGTGGTCTTGTTCCCCAGGAAATTTGCAAGAAAATGTCCGTGGGAAGAACTATAAGTTGCTGAGGCTATAAGTGACCCAATATCCATCACTTCCTTTACCCATTCTAGATCCCCTTAACCTCATCCTGGACTTAATGCTGGTCTAAGTGGCTTGCCTTGTACAAGATCCAGAGGAGTCTGAGCTCACTACTGTGATCCTTCTGTATTTGTTAATTTACTATAAAACTGAACAACTGAAAACCAAAAGATACACCAGTGGATTACTTAACCACCAAATATATTCTACCCTGCCCCAATTTTTAAAAGCAGTTCTTCACTTCTCTTGAAGATCAGGGTCAAATACCGGTACACCCACATTACTCCAATGGGAAGGGGATTTTGATAAAAACTAGCATTGTACTCCTGAAGTCAATGGAATTTTAAGAAACGATGTTGTAGCATTAAGCTGCTGTAATGTGTAAATTGTTTATTAAAAATATATGTTGAAAGGAAATATTTAGTGAAACTTTTCTGAGCTTCTCTGTGCTAATAATAAAGCTTTTTCTATCAAGATCACTCTTCAGTGATCCTGAATCTTTCATAGACAAAATCCTCAGAAGACAGTCTATACTAGCATTTTCCAAAGTGTTGAATGAATAGGCAATTTTGTAGTAAATGCATTTGGGAATTTCAATGATCAATAATAACTAAGATTTGCTATTGACTTAGTAAGATTTACATGACTTGCTGCAAATTAGACAGAAGCTTTGAAAGTATTATCTCATTTATTTTATTCAACAACAATTAATTGCATTCTTACTACGTGCCAATCTTTGTAATAGATGCTGGGACTATAACATAATACAACCTCAAAAGACATAGTTTCTACCCTCATGGGATTTATACTTTAGTGAGAATGACATGTTTTAATCAAGAATTACAAACGAATGTAAAATAACTGTGATGCTCAATGTCATAAAGCAAAAAAAATACCTAATAGAATAAGAGAATATAATCAGGAATTTGACTTAGAAAAATTATGGAAGACTGCCCTAATAGTTAGTATTATTGTATATATAACATAAACTAGGCATAATATATTCCAAATGGAAAGAAAAGAAGAAGAAAAAATGTTGCTAAATTTTGACCAAAATTCTTTCCATATTTGATTTTTTTTTTTAAAGATTTATTTATTTATACAAGAATCGAGGTACAGGCCAGATGCACAGGGGATGACAGGATTCACCAGAGACAGAGTGGGGAACAGAACAGGCAGACTGACAAAATACACTGCTGAGGGGAGCAGTGGGTGAGACAGGAGATGTCTGCTTCACTATGTGGGATTCTCGCAGGCCAGCCAGGATCGAACCCACACTGCAGATGCTGTGGACAGCTTCACAGTGCGGCGCTCAACCACCTGCGCCAACAGGGAGGCCCTCCATAATTGATTTTTTAGAAAATCAGCCCAATGATCCATGGGTCTTTGCAAATTCCAAGTAGAATAAATACAAATAGGGCCTCCCCAGTGGCGCAGCGATTGAGCGCTGGGTTGCGAGGCTGCCCGCGGCCTCTGCGGCGCCTGTTCGATCCCCGGCTGCTCCCCAGCCACCGGAGGAGGGTCCCACATGGCCCGCAGACCTCTCCTGCGGCCCGCTGCTCCCCTCAGCAGTGTACTTCGGTCCTTTTGCCTGCTCTGCTCCCTGCTCTGGCTCTGGTGAATTCTCTCACCCTCCCGTGCTTCTGACTGTACCAGTGCATGTATAAACAAAACAAACAAACAAACAAACAAATAAAACATGCCTCTATAAAAAAAAAAAACTTTAAAAAAAAATTATATCTAGTTGCACCATGGCCAAACAGCTAAAAACAAAAGATTTTTAAAAATCTTTAAAGCAACCACAAGAAAGATACCCCCTCCACACACACACACATACAATGCTAAAAACCAAGTTGACTTTCCAGCCAGAAACAATGGACTCCAGAAAACATTAGATTAACATCTTTTTAAAAAATGAACAAAAAACTAAATTCAACCAGAATTCTGTATATCCATACAAATCTTTCAGCAATTACATGTTCAGATAAAAACGGAGAGATTCATTGCCAGCAGATTTGCAGTGCAAGAAATGCCAAACAAAGTTTTTCACGTGAAGGGAAACATTAGCAGGTAGGCATTCAGATCTAGAAGATAAAATGGAACACACTGAAAATCATGAACATGTGGGGAAAATAAATGATCATTTTTATTTCTTTCTCAGAATTTTCAAAGCCAGGGCATGCATGCTGGATGGTGTGTTACCTAGTTGGAATCACCACTCCCAAAGGGGCTATCATTTCCTGGAAACTCTTTCCTTTTTGGGCTAGAGTTGACCAGAAGAATTGGCCTGAGACATGGAAAGCAGAAATAAAGCAGAGGTCATTGTTCTGGCGAGGCTGTGGTAGTTAGACAGGTTGATAGACAGGTAGACAAATAACTAGTGAATTTTGGTTTGTGTTTATTCTCCTTCTGTTATGCAGCTTGCTAATCTTTCAAACTACTGGTCTTACTGACCAACACAGTCCTGCTGACCAACAGTGACCTTCAAACCTAGCACCAAGAACTTTGCTACAGGGCCGGGTAAAAACTACCCGGGTAAAAGCTGCCCACGACAACCATATTTTCTGACATGTGCTATTTTTAGTTTTTGTCTTAACCAACTTCCCTTTGTGGTTTTTGACAAATCTCATTATCTCAAAACTGCTTTAACTCTTGGGTTATTTGATACTATGATCTTCCTGGTTCTATATGTCTGGCTGCTTTCCAGTCTCCTGATTTTATTCGCCCATCCTAATAGTGTGTGCTCTTTAGGATTCTACCTAAGTCTCTGTTCTTCTCATACTGCCCACTCTCTCAATCTCTTTAATTCATTTATAAACATAAGTTGGAGCTATGCTAGTGGCCAGGGATCCAGAGATAAGACACTGATCCTGCCTCCTCTCCTATTCCACCCTAACTCCCACCCAGTCAAATGCACTTGGTCTATTGGAGGAGACAGGACACTAATGGAAGGTAGTTTGTAATACAGTTTAGTAGACTGGTAGGAGCAGGTCAGATCATAAAGGCGCTTACGTAACTGATAAAGAGTTTTGAATTAATCTTGAAGGTAAAGAGAGATCGGACACAGAGAACATGCAATGATGTAAGATACTTATATTTGCATTTTAGAAATATCATTCTGGAAATGATGTAGAGAGAAGATTAGAGGTGTCAAGACTCGAGAAAAACTTTAGGAATTTTATGTAGTAAACCAAGAAGTTATGATTAAGACCTCAACCATGGTAATGGCAGGGAAACAGATGAGAGAAAATTGGATGGCTCTGAAGGAGATAAATTTGACAGAATTTGGTTATCTTTTGGATGTGAGACACAAAAGTATGAAATGTTTTAAGGTGTGTCTGAGATTTCTAATTTGGTTAACAGTGATTAAAATGGGTTATTACTGACTAGCATAGGGACATTGGAGGACAAGCAAGTTTCAGGGGAGAATGGATGTGTTCAGTTATGAGTTTAAAGTCCTTTATATTAGAACTATTCAATTTAGGCACCATTGACACTTTAGAGCAGAAAGTTCTTTGTCATAGGTAGTTGTCCTGTTTATTGCAGGATGTTTTGCAGCGCCCCTGGCCTGACCTACTAGAAGACAGTCCTGCCCTACCCCAGTTCTGAAAATAGAAATGGCTCCAGACATGGCCAAATGTTCCCTGAGGGACAAAATTGCCCCCTGTCGAGAGTCACTGATTTAGATGGAAGTTGCTCCTGGGGTTCCAACCATCACATGCATATGCTAATGTACTCATATTTGCATCTCAGCCCACACCTTTTCCTGAGCTGTAGACTTGTAATAAACAATTTACTAGATATTTCCAGATTGGTTGGACAGGATGAGGGCCCAATTCAATTCAGGGTGATATTTACATTCCATCTGCAAAAATTCTATTCAGAATCTCATTCAAGGTGGCAGCTCTTTAAAATGCATAAGGGACACAAACTGTTGTCAAAATCTTATATAAAGAGATAAGTTTCAAGAAAAATGAGGAAATAAAAACTATTTTTTTTTTTTATTTTGGAGCTTTCTTTTTTTGTGGGATTAATGGCTCCTTAGTAGGTAAATAGGTAGATCTTTTAGGACCTTAGGGAAATCTGTGAATTCACAAATAGGCTGTTCAATTACCTGGCATTGGTCAGATAATAGGTTGTCCTAAATTCATGGTTTCATATGTGTCAAGGAAAATCCATTCTCTTTGGAAATAGAGCTCATGCTTTCGCCTTCATTTTATTTCTTTCCCCAATAATAAAATGAGTATGTCTGTAGTAGAAACGTTTTGAAACATAAGAAGGATAAAAAAAATTGTAATTATTTATGAACTGCTGCTCAAATATAACCTAGATTTTATATTCTGTTATACTTATTTTTTAAGAAAAATTAGAATCATGTTTTGTCTATAGTCTTGTTTCTTAACTTTTTAAACATTACACATTATGAAGATTTTATGACTGTACTATAATTTAGTCATTCTATGCAACAATAAGTTTTCAATATTTTATATTATGAGTAATATTATACAAAACATTCTTGGACCAAATCTTTAATAATGTCTCTTCATTTCTTCAAGTTAGAGTCCCAGAGGGTTGTAAAATGTTTCTAAGTTCCTGATACTAGTTGGCATAGTGCACCCCGGAATAACCACAATAAACACTTTTATTATCAAGGCTTTTGAGAGAAAAAAAATTCCCTATCTGTTGTGTATAAATATTTTTTCACCTTATGTTGGACAGTAAGATCTGTATTATAAGTCTTTTTCTAACAACTTGCAATATTACAAAAACAAAAAAAATCAATCTGGATCTGCTTTTCAGAGTTGCTGAGCCTGAGTCACATGGGAAGGGCTATAAAATAGGTGTGCACCCCATACTACTTTATATTTTGTCGTCTCCTAGAATTTCCCCTGCTTTAGTGACATCAAGGATCATTAGGCTTTTTTCTATTATCAATGTTATTCTCAAAAAGATTTAATACATGCTGGTTATGACTAAATTTCTTTGTTTTCCAGTTGAAATATTTGGCATATAACACATTTAAGCTGTACAACATGTTAATTTGATACATTTGTATATTGTAATATGATTGTCATAGCAATAATTAGCACATAATTATCCTCTCTTTTTAGTAGCTGGAATCATTAAGTATTAGTCTCCTATGTACCCATAGCCATCCCTGATAATTTTCTTTAGTGCTGGGTTTAAGCTCAGTGAGTCTGTCTTTAACTCTTTTCCCTCCCTCCTCCCTCTTAACCTCGGAGACCTCACTTTATTTATTAGTGTCCACTATTTTTTTTATAAGCATTTACTTTGTAAAAATCTTCTGCTATGTGTTTAATATTTGTCTGTATCACTCTGCTTGCTTTATTATGCATAATTCCTTCTAACTTTTCCCATTTTGTTGTAAATGACAACATTTCAGCTTATGGCTGAATAGGATCTGGTTGTGTGGATAGATCACATCTCCTGATGCATTTCTCTATCAGTGGACATATAGGTTGTTTCCATGATATCTCATCTTGGACATTAGCCTCTTGTAAGATGTATTTCCATTCTAATTTTTCCTTTTCATTCTAGTGGCTTTTGGTTTCTTTTGTTCTCTTTTTCTAGTTCTGCAAGGTATAAGTTGGATTATTGATTTATGATCTTTCTTGTGTCTTGATATAGGCCTGTATTACTACATACTTCCTTGTATGTAGTACTTCCTTCCAGTACTCTGCTTTTGCTGTGTCCCATAGGTTTATAACTCATGTCTTCATTTTCCTAATCACTAGGTATTTCTTTTTCTCATCAACCCAATTGTCATCAGTGGTATGTTGTTTGGTCTCCACATATTTGAGGTTTTTCCCACTTTCTTTTTGTAGTTAATTTCTAGTTTCACACCACTTTGACCAGAAAAGATAGTTGGTATGATTTCTATCTTCATGAATTTATACACTTGTTTTTAACATGTGGTCTATCCAGGAGAATAATTATCTAACATGTGGTCTATCCAGGAGAATATTCTGTATGCACTTGAGAAAAATGTGTGTTCAGACTTTGGGGGTGAAGTGACTTAGAACTGTCTGTTAGGACTATATGATCTAATTCCTCATTCAAGGAATGTTGTTTCCTTATTAATTTTCTGTCTGGTGATGTGTCCATTAATGAAAGTAGGGTATCAAATCCCTTACTACCATTGTGTGATGTTAATATCTGCTGTAAAGTATGTTAATAGTTGCTTTATATATTTGGATGCCCCATCATTCAGTTTATATATTGATAACTGTTATGTCCTCATGATGTATTGATACCTTAATCATTAGAAAATGTCCATCCTTGTCTCCTGTTGCCATTTTTAGCTGGAAGTCTATTTTATCTGATATAAGTATGACTTTTCCTGACTTTTTAAGGTTCTGAATTTGCTTGGCCATTTACCTTGGTCTGTGTTTATCTTTATAACTCAGAGAGGTCTTCTGGAGAAAAAAGAAACTTGGGTTTTGTTTTATAATCCTACCAGTCATTCTGTGCTTTTGATTCATGAGTTCAGTACATTTGCATTAAGAATGATTATTGATATATGATGGCTTGCCATTTTGTATTTAGTTCTAGAGATCTGGCTCCATTTTCAATTTTTTGTAGACTTAATTTTCTTTGTTTTAGATAGGAGAGTTTCTTTTGACACTCTTTCAGGGGCTGTCTACTGTTTACAAACTCCTTCAGGTTTTTTTGTCTGGGAAGTTCTTGATTTCTCCCTTATATCTGTAAGAGAGTCTTACAGCATAGATTATTCTTAGCTGAATGTTTAGAATAAATTGGTTTTTTTTTGAATGTTTAGAATAAATTGTTCCTTTCTCTCCTTAAATCATCCTTGCTTCCCTGGGGTAAATCCCACTTGATCATGATGTATAATCCTTATTATTGCTGAATTTGAATTACTAATATTTTGTTGAATATTTTTACATCAATATTCATCAGGGATATTGGTCTATAGTTTTCTTTTTTTAAAGATTTATTTATTTATTTATTTATTTATTTATTTGTACAAGCACTGGGTACAGTCACAGAAGCACCGGAGGGTGAGAGAATTCACCAGAGCCAGAGAGGGGAGCAGAACAGGCAGAAGGACCGAAGTACACTGCTGAGGGGAGCAGCGGGTGGCAGGAGAGGTCTGCGCGCCATGTGGGACCCTCGCCTGGCAGCTGGGGATCAAACCGGCCCTGCAGAGGCTGCGGGCAGCCTCACAACCCGGCGCTCCACCGCTGCGCCACTGGGGAAGCTCGGTCTGTAGTTTTCATTACTTGTGCTACTGTATAGTTGGTTTTGGTATTGCATAAGTGTTGGTATCATATAATGTATTAGGAAACAGTCCCTTTTCTTGGATTTTTAGAAATAATTTGAGCAAGATGGGCATAAGTTCTTCCTTAAAGTTTGAGAGAATTGCTTGTAAAGCCATCTGTCTTATGCCATCTGTGATAGTTACTCCTTTTTCAGTTAAAATTCTGTTTATTAATGTTTTCTCTCTTCTTGTTAGCCTAGTTAGCGATTTTTCAATGTTATCTTCTTTCAGTTTCATTGATCTTTTGTATGGGCTTTTAACTGCTATTTCATTTATTCCTGCTCTTATTTTTTTATTATTATTATTTCCTTCCTTTTACCACCTTTAGGTCCTGTTTGTTCCTCCATCTCAAATTGCTTTAGGTGTAGTATTATTTATTTGGGGTTTTCTTGCTTTGTGACATTGATCTGTATTGTGATTATCTTCAGTTTTACGACAGCTTTTGCTACAACTTGTAGGTTCTTATAGCTTGTAGATTCAATTTTCTTGGTCTTGAGGTATTTTTGATTTCTGCTTAAATTTCTTCTGTAATACAATAGCTATTAAGCAGCATGTTGTTTAGTCTCATGTATTTATGGTTTTTACTGTTTTGCTTTTTTTTTTTTTTAAAGATTTATTTATGCAAGTACCCGGGTTGCAGGCCAGATGTGTGGGAGGGTGAGAGGATTCACCAGAGATGGAATGGGGAACAGAATAAGCAGACTGACAAAATACACTGCTGAGGGGAGCAGTGGGCGAGACAGAAGAGGTCTACCCTGCCATGTGGGTTGCTCCGCGGCCGGTGGGGATCAAACCCGCACTGCAGAGGCTGCAGACACTTCACTGTGCTGCACTCAACCACCTGCACCACCAGGGAGGCCCAGTTTTGCTTTTTTTTTTTTTTATAACTGATTTCTAGCTTGAGGATATTAAGGTAAGAAAAAGTACTTAATAATTGTAGTTTTATTGAAAATTGACTTGTATTCCAACATATGGCTTATTCTTGAAAATGTTCCATGTGCACCTGAAAAAATGTATATGCAGTGCTTTTAGGGTAGAATGTGCTATCATGTCTGTTAAGCCTATTTCATCTCGCTCCTCTTTTTATTAATTAGTTTTTTAAAATTTTTTTTACATCATTGTTCATTTTCAAACAACACTTGCTTCCCCCCACCTCCTCAGGTGCAGTCCCCACAGAGCCTCCTTCACCAATGCCCCCGTGCATCATCACCACAGTCCCCTGTGCTCCTCCCTCCCTCCCTCTGATTCCCTCTCCCTCCTCCTCCTCTTTTAAGGCTATTGTTTCCTTATTTATTCTCTATATTATTGATCTGTCCATGGTTGTGAGTGGCATGTTAACATCCCCTGGTATTATTGCATTTTCAATATCTTTGATTCTATTAATAATATCCTTATATTTTGGTGCTGTAACATGTGATGTACATTTATGCTATTTCTCCTATTAGACCCTTTATCATAATATGTCAGTCTATCTCTTATTTCCTATTTTTAATGAAAATATATTTTATTTAAATATAGCTATTATTGATTTGTTTGGGGTTTTTGATTCCTGTTTGCTTGTATAATTGTCTTCCAGCCTTTCACTTTAAGTCCAGGCTTGTCTGTGGTGGTAAGAGAGGTTTCCTGTAAACAAAAAGATGGACATTGTTTTAAAATCCACTCAGCCACTGTTAGGGCAGCAAGGCACAGAGAAGGTTCTCTATGGATCTGGGCACATGGGGAAAGGAGAGTCCTGGAGCCCACAGTGGCTTTTTCAGACTTTTTTTTTTTTTTTTTTTTTTTTATAAAAGATCTTTTCTTATTTATTTATTTTTTTTTTAAGGGCATGTATTTTTTTTATTTATTTATTTGCTTGTTTGTTTGTTTGTACATGCACTGGGTACAGTCAGAAGCGCGGGAGGGTGAGAGAATTCACCAGAGCCAAAGCGGGGAGCAGAGCAGGCAGAAGGACCGAAGTACACTGCTGAGGGGAGCAGCGGGCGGCAGGAGAGGTCTGCGCGCCATGTGGGACCCTCCTCTGGTGGCCGGGGAGCAGCCGGGGATCGAACCAGCGCCACAGAGGCCGCGGGCAGCTTCGCAACCCAGCGCTCAACCGCTGCGCCACCGGGGAGGCCCGCTTTTTCAGACTTTTAATGATCTTTCTACATTATTTGAATTGAGGCAACCAGGGGGGCTCTCTGGGCTACCCCTTGTAGCTCATCTCCTGGGGTGTAAAAGTGATACCGTTTTCTCCCCAGGTCCCATAGACACAAACATCAACCAAAGTTCTCCTGCCTTTTGGAGGAACTGTCAATCCATCAGTTTCTTTTCTTTGTGTCAGCAGTGATGAGCTGTGAATAAGGAATCATGGTCCTCTTCCATCCCCGCCAACTCTGCTGCCTCTGGGGTCATGGGCTGGTCCTCACAGGCCGTCTCTTCCTCCACTCAAGGTATCTTTCCTCATCTCCCAGACTTTGTCTACCTACTGTGTTCTTGCAGCATGGTTAGCTCTTCTTGCATCTGCTCTACTTTGGCCACCTCCTCTGCTGCCATGGTGCCTCCAGCGTTTTCCTTGACTCCATACAAGGAGCTGTGAGGAAACACTCATCCCCCAGCCTCACCTCTGAGGAGGCACCATGTACTCGGAGAAAGCACCTCCCCACTGTGTGTAGAGTCCTTTCCACCTGCTCCAGGGACTCATCCACCTCAGGCCACTTCTGGGAAGGTGCCTACACGAGCAGTGGGCAGCCACCGAGTACTACATGCTCACGGCTCATGACCCCTCAGTCCCTCCTAGGGTTTTTGGAGGGCTCCATACCCATCGTGTGGAATCATCCTGCCAATCCACGCCAGTGTAGTGCAGGAAGGCAACAGCTGGTTTTCTGCTGATTCAGGCAGACAGTTAAAGGAGAGTCCAGAACCCTCAGTGGTTTTTTCAGTCTTTTAATGATCTTTCTACATGATTTGTAGTGAGCTTACCAGATGCAGGGCAGGTGGGGTGCCAGAGGTCAAGGAGTCTGGGAGGCCTCCTAACCCCCAAGAATCTTTACTTTCTTTGGGCTCTCTGGTATTCCCTGGCATCTCCACCGCCCTTCATTGCACTCCACCACTTGGTCATCTGCTGCCCTCTGTCCTCTGTGATGCCGCCCTGATATTCTCAGTCCCTCAGCTCAGGTGTGCCCACTTACTCACGCCCTCACCATATTCGAGGTGCCCACCATCAAGCATGCGTATCCCAAGCCCACGCTCCCAAGCGCCTCCTGCATTCAAGGCTGCAGGTGATAGGCACAGAGGCCAGTGGCGCAAAGGCCTGACTAATCTTCATTTACCCTACAGCCACTCTGGACCTTTTAACAGCTGAATTCAAATCATTTACATTTGAAGTGATTATTGAAACATAAGTAGGTATTATCACTTTATTTTAAGATTTTTTTGTTGGTCTTTGTCTTTTTTGACATCTTTAATGTTTTGTTTAGCTTTCATTTCTGCAGTCTCATGTGTTACTTCTGTTGATTTTTGTTTGAAGTTTCTGCTGAGGTTAAGTACATGATGGATTATTTTTGTGGCCCATTGGATGATCTGATCTCACACTTGCTGTATAATTGTATAATTTAGGTGTTTGTTACCGGTATATATTTTGTGGGTTTTTTGTGGTTGTTGTTGCCTTATATTGGCCCTTTTATTCTTTCATGTTAGCTTGGTGTTGATAAATTCCTTCAGTTTTTTTGCTTTTCAGTGAAGTTCCCCACCCTTTTATTTTGAACAATAACCTTGCAGGTTAAAGTATTCTATGCTGGCAATCTTTGTTTCTGAGTCCTTTAAATGTGACCTAACATTCCCTTTTTGCCTAGAACAGTTCTATTGAAAGGTCTGCAGACAGTGTAATTGTCTTACAGGTTATTGTTCTTCCCCTTGATGCTCTAAGTATTCTGTCTTTGTCATTGTTTTTCAACGATATTATTATGATGCATATTGGATGGTGTCAGTCTGGTATTATTTTGTTTGGAACTTCTTTGGCCTCTTGCAACAGAATGTCTGGTTCATTTTCCAGAGTAAGGTGATTCTCAGAAATTATTTATTTAAATAATTTCCTATACCATTCTCTTTTGCTTCTCTTTCTGGGAAATCCCCCCCCCCCCAACTCATGGATGTCATTTTTCTTTAGGTTGTCCAAAATAGTTTTTGTGCTGTTTTCATTTTTTTAATTATTCTTTCTCTTTGTTTTCCTACTTTTGTGTTCACTGCCACTGCCCTTTCAAGTGCACTAATTCTCTCCATTATTTGTGTTTGTCTACTGTTGCCATCCTCTATTGTATATTTTAATTTGGTTATAGCATTTTTTCACATTTATTAGCACTAGTTGTAGCAATCTCATAGTTTGTCATTCTTTGTTGTGTTCCCATTTTACATGATCTATCATTTCCCTTAATTCAGTAAGATTGGTTACAATGTTACCTTAAACTCCTCTTCAGGAATTTTCTGTATTGCTGCTGGATTGAGATGTCGGTTGGGGTATTTTTACCTGTCATTTGTGATGCATTCTTTTGTCTCTTCATTTTTAGTTTTTATGGGCTGTAAAAGGGTTTATTTTATCAATAAATTGGCTTTTTGTCCCTCCTACAAAAATCTGTATATAATCTTGAGTTCTTAACCCAGGATTTTTTTTCTATTATTTTTTTGATGTAGTCTTTTTTGAAGATTTATTTATTTATACAAGAGCTGGGGTACAGGTCAGAGGCATGGGAGGGTGAAAGAATTCACCAGAGACAGATCAGGGAGCAGAACAGGCAGATGGACCAACGACACTGCAACACTGCGACACTGCTGAGGGGAGCAGGGCTCAGCAGGAGAGGTCTGCCACCCCATGTGGGTTTCTCCCTGACTGGCGGGGAATCGAACCCACGCTGCAGAGGCTGCGGACAGCTTCACAGTGCGGCGCTCAACCCACTGCGCCACCGGGGAGGCCCCCTCTTTCTATTGTTTTAAAGACGACTGTCTTGATGCTTGTTCAGATGGCAAGGGCACTGGTGCTGGTAATGGAATAATAGGTAGAAGAAAACGCGAGTAGTAGGGCACCAAAAGGAAACCCCAAGAGAGCATTAAGCATTCAAGCTTCCTGTAGTGCTGTGGATACCTGAGATGTGTGGTGGGGTCTATAGCAATTCTCTTCCCTAGGCTAACTCACACATTAAATGTCTGGTATAGTCTCATGCCAGCCTCAACTTGTAGAGCTGAGTGAGGACTATAGCTGAGACAGGGTCACAAGTCAGGAATTGTTCTCTTTGTTTTTCAGTTAAGGAGCCATAATCTGGGGTTTTCTGGCCTATTATTAAGGTTCAGCTGTTTAAGCTCTGCTCAGGGGAAATATACAGTTATTACTTCAGTTTTGGCACTGGTTTGAGGTAAGGCAGGTGATTCAGATATTATACTCCCAGGCTGCCAATAGCACGTCTTCTATGAAGAGACATGGGTGATCCTTCCTGGCTCCTTGTGTCTGTTCAGGCTCCAAATCTTTTAGACCAGGAGCCTTAGGCTCAAGCAAGTCATCATCGCTCTGTGCTCTTGCTCCTTTAGTTCTCCAGTGTTGGCCTCCTTCTCCATTGCAGGTCCAGTTCTCCAATGTCTTTGATGAGAATCTATACTCCTGAGGGGCTCCATCTATACCCAGAGGGACTCCACTCAGCAGCTGCCCTTTCCCCTCATAGGTTGTACTGCTCCGGAATTCTTTAGAAAAATCCTACGTATTCATTGAGTCCATTTTATTTTTTTTATTTTTTTTTAAGATTTATTTATTTTTATACAAGAATCGGAGTACAGACCAGATGCACAGAGGATAAGAGGATTCACCGGAGACAGAGCAGGGAACAGAACAGGCAGACTGAAGACATACACTGCTGAGGGGAGCAGCAGCCTTGACAGGAAAGGTCTGCTTCGCCATGTGGGAATCTCCCTGGCTGGCCGGGATTGAACCAGCGCTGCAGAGGCTGCGGACAGCTTCACCGTGCGGCATTCAACCACCTGCGCCACCAGGGAGGCCCTCATTGAGTCCATTGAGTCTTCATTGAGTCCTCATTGAGTCCATACATTTTTTGGTGCCCCCTACAGCTGAACGTACCAGGGAAGTAGAAGCCCACAGGACATCTGGCACCTATGGTGATACTTTCCTAGATTTTTCCTCCAGTTTCATTACTGGTTTTAGAGATTTCTCTTCTTTCTTATAAACTCACAAATTCATGTAAAATGGTGTTTTACATTCATTTATTTACATTCAAAAACTCATTTAAAATGGTGTTTAAACATTTTATTCAGCATTGTTAAGTGTTTTGTAATGGGAGGGTTTCTGCTGGTGTATCTTTTTAATCTAATTCCTCTCACTCATACTATCTCTCTCTCAACTTGTTATGTCCTTCTTAATCTCTTATTTCATCCTTTTTAATAATGGCAAGTATTGTTTTTTTCTCTTATCACTGTAATAAAATTTTCAGTGGTTTACATACTTCCTGAACTGACAGGATGTTATTTTCTTTGTCCTACAATATTTTTAAAATAGATTGCATTTCCTCCTTTTTACTTATTCTTGAATGTAGAATGATCTATCCTGATCTGGTGTTTGCCAGCAGATTGGTCCAATTGTCTTTGGCCCTCTTGCCTATCCACTTGGGTTCTGGTCAAATTCCCTTCCTAAGATCTAGCAGGTTTTGACTTTCATGGTGCCTCTGAGATAAACCCATATAAAAGATGGTATATTTTCATCTACTATCACATAACTTTCCTATACACTGAATAGAGGGAGTGTCAGAAAAACTAAAGTTCAAGTTTTCTCAGGACTGCTTTTCCTGTCCCATGTCTTCATCTGAAAACATTGCTAAGGAACCATCACCTATTCTCCTGTTTACCTCTTTTCTACAGTTCTGTGCTGTTGTGTTTTATTTCATGTTGATGGTTTGTGAATGAGGACAGAGTAAACAAATTGTTTCAGTTCATAGTTCATATCACTGCTTAAAACATGAACAAAACATCTGGTGGCCTCAATTTGCCTATAAGATATAATCTAATTTTGCCGCAGAATCATTCAAGATTCTTCACTCTATAATCTTTTCCCCACTTGATGACTTTGCTGTCTCCCTCTAGACAATAAATACTTTCTCCAAAGATTATGCCCCTCACCAAATTATACACCTTGCTGATTTCACTGTCCTAACAAGTTAACCATGCTGGTCAGGTCTCTAAGCCTTCACTCATGCTCTATATCCCTATTCTTTCTTTCTTTCTTTCTTTTTTTTTAAGATTTATTTATTTATGCATACAACAGCTGGAGTACAGGCCAGAGATGGAGGGGAGAGGGCGGTGAGAGGATTTACCAGAAACAGAGTGGGGAACAGAATAGGCAGATTGACCGAAGTATACTGCTGAGGGGAGCAGCGGGCAAGATGGGAGAGGTCTGCTGCACCTATATGGGTTGCTCCCTGGCCAGCCGGGGATTGAATTTGTGCTGCAGAGACTGCAGATTGCTTCATAGTGCAATGCTTAACACTTGCCCCACCAGGGAGGCCCTATCCCTATTCTTTCTTGATCCAAATCTAGAACTAATATTCAAAGTACAGTTTAGGCACTACCTTTTCTCTGGCTCACATACCTCTTTCACATTGCAAATCTGTCATTCTCAAAAAACCTCCCCATTTTCTGGAGGTTAATGTGCAAATTTTTTCCCTGAGCACTACTTTCCAGTTTTCTCTCTACAAACTATTTTATGAACTTGATCTCTAGATGCATTGGATTATTCACTGCATCTATTTTCATTTCTTTGTACCTTTATACATACTCCTCTCTCTGCCAGATAGGACTTGTTCTTTTCTCAGTCTAAAAAACTCTAACATATCCTTTAAGAACCTCTTCAAGCATGATCTTTTATATGAACCTTTGCTGAATTCTCCCAGGTGAAGTGTTCCATCCCAAAGTAATTTGAAACTAAATAATCCTACACACGTTATGTTTTTGTAATTCTTTATCTGTATGTTTGTCTTCAATACTTGAGGTGAGCCCATTGCTACACAGGACCTAGTAGGCTACTGCTTAATCAATTGTTGCTGAGTAAATGTTGAATGCTAACTTGTATCCATCTCCTCATTATCTTAACTCTGAGAGCTCTTAGTGTTTACATCAGCCATTTTGCTGAATTACATTTGATTCTTCTCCCGCTGTTTCAAGTGTGTAATTAAAGATTAAATAGTGTGTACCTTAAGTTTTAATGCCCAGTAAGATTAAATAGAGATGCCCTGATTAAGGTACTTAACTCTTCCAGCCTCAGTTTCCTCATCTGTTAAATGGACAATAATAATAGTATTGCAAAGTGTTGCTGTAGGAAGTGACATAATGCATTCAAGCATTATGTCTTACACATGTATGTAATCAAAGTGGAAGGAGCATTTATGAAGTGTTACATTCTACACTTATGTAATTTCTCCCAGCAGCCTCATAGTGTGTGAGGATTATGAGAAAACACATGTAAAAGCATTTTATAATTCACTATACAAACTTTTTACTTATGTTTTCCCTGTTTCTCCTACTAGGTGAGATGCCTGTTTCAGTCTTTACCCCTTCAGTCCAGCTCCTCAGCAAGATGCACAAGGTCTTACCCAGTTCAGCGTTCCTTTTCAGTTTCTTATCAATTTCTTCTCAGCACCAGTGACGCATATGGTCCACTTTCAACACAGATGTGAAGATAATGCTCTAAAATTAGCAAGATCTTTAGTTGGAAATGAAGTCTTCTAAATTTTTTTTTTTTTGATAATTTTTTTGTATAACTTGATCCAAGCATTTTGCCTTGGTCAACTCATTTCTAACATTTTGGATAATCAGTATAATTGTATTGGTGTTAATTTGCCTGGTGACGATAGAGCCACACTTCCACTTTTGGTATGCATGAGAATGTTCTACTTTTTTCTCTTGCAGAAGGCATAAATGATGTTTACATAATTCTTGCATTGCAGAATGACAGGAAAAATGATTGATCTGGTGTAGGGTAAATGTTTGTCAGGCTTTTCTGCCCTCCTGCCATTAGACGAAATGCATGCTTGATGGCGAACACCTGGAGTAGGGTGCGGGCCTGCATGGGTGGGTACACCTGGGCTAAGAGATTGGGTTTATAAGGGTGGCGTCATGGGAAGGCCAGCAGAGCAAAAGAGAGACCAGAAGCAGAGAACAAGAGAATGTCGGAGAGCCCAGAAAGAGTGAAGATTTGCTGGGGGCTTGAGGGCCTGCCAGCCTTCCAGCCCCATCCCGCCCCATCCCATCCCATCCCACCCCGCCCCTGTTGTGTACCTGGTAAACTTACAAAAAGCCTGAAAAAGCCACCGAGAGCGCCAGTGCTCTCCTTTACCTGTCTGCTCCAACCATAGAAAACCTGCAGTAGGGTAAGTGAAAAAGTATCAGGCTTTTCTGCCCTCCTGCCATTAGGATTGATTATGGATCCTTGCAGTCCTAAATGCATGCCAGAGAGTGGGCACCTGGAATAGGGTGTGGGCATATGTAGGTGGGACTCACCTGGACTAAGACTGGGCTTTTAAGGGCAGCGTCACGGGGGACTCCAGAAGAACCCCAACAGCATCAGAGAACAAGGCCACCAGAGAAGGCCAGAGAACCCAGAAAGAGTGAAGACTTGCTAGGGGCTGGGAGGCCTGCCAGCCTCCCGGCCCCCTGGCACTCCTGCCTGCCTTGTAGGTGGTAAATCCCAATAAAAGCCTGCAAAAGCCACTGAGTGCTCCAGGACTTCTCCTTACCACATGTGCTTGGATCGTAGAGATCCTGCTTGGTGTATTCCTGCTGTTACACCTATGCCTTCCTGAGGCCTTTGTAATATGTTGGCAATTTTTATATATCATCATATTTAAGTTTCCACTTAAAATTTAGGGGAAAATTGTAGGGGGAGCAAAGATAAAGGATATGGCTCTTAAGTACTGCACGCCTACCTTGACTGATTGTAACCACAACTGAATCCAGCTGGGTTATCAGTTAGGAATCAAGGTAGGTCAAAGTTCCCACAATCTTGTGAACACGTATTCAGATTTTTTTTTAAAAATCCATTTTATTTTATGCATACAAGAGCTGGGGCACAGGTCAGAGGTGTGGGAGGGTGAGAGGATCCACCAGAGACAGAGCGGGGAACAAGCAGACTGACGAAATACACTGCTGAGGGGCACAGCGGGTGAGTCAGGAGAGGTCTGCTGCACCATGTGGGTTGCTCCCTGGCTGGCCGGGAGATCGAACTCGCGATCGAACTCATGCTGCTGAGGCTGTGGAGAGCTCCACAGGTTGTGTCTCAACCCCTTGCACCACAAGGAAGACCCCGTGTTCAGATTTTAAAAATGATTTAAAGCAGAGCACAGAGAAAGCGCACTATGAGAAGGTTGGGCTTGTAACTAAGGTTTAATGCAAATATCCGAAGAGTCACATCATCAAAAGTTCTTAAAAGTCTTCAGCATCTCCTGAACTCCCTGGAGTTCACCGCCCCCAGGGCGGTCAGGCTGAGGACCCAGGTGAAAGTCGCAGGCCGGGGCGCGAAGGGCAGGGGCGGAGCGCGCGGCGCAGGGGGCGCGCGGGCCGCACTTCCGCGGCAGGCGGGCGCCGCCGTAGGCCTAACCCAGCGCTCGCCGCTCCGGCTCCGCGGCCCGCCTCTGGCGCCCGGTGCCAGCTCGCTCGGGTCGGCCTCCGCGGGCACCTCCACCCCCGTGAGCCCAGCGGGTCAAAGGCGGCCCGGCCCGTGGCGCCGGGGGAAGGAGTTTCCGGCGGACGCGGCGCGGTGCCGCTTCCTGTCCCCCTCGCGGCGCAGTCTCACGCCGCCCGCCCGCACGCGACTCGCCGGGACCCCCTCCCCGCCCCCGCAACGCCCCCGGCCCCATGCAGTCCCGGATCTTGCTCCTCGGAGGTCCTGGCGGCCAAGGCGGTCAGGCCGCGCGGCGGGTGCGGCTGCTTCTGCGGCAGGTGGTGCGGGGCAGGCCGGGTGGCGACGGACGGTGGTCCGAGGTCAGGCTGCTGCACGCCCGGGCTGGGGCTGACACAGGTAACCCCTGGACGACCCCACTGCCGCTGTGGGCCCCCGCTCTCCTGCTCCCCTCCCCGGCTGCGTCGGTGCACTTGGGACCGGGCAGCGCACCGGGAGTCTGGAGATCGAAGTTCAGGTCCCCTCCTCTCCACTAGCTGCTGTGTATCACGGGGCGAGCAAGGGGCTCATTCTGTGTAGCCCCCGAGATCTGGGCTGAGGTTTCTGATAACTCGGAATAGTGCTTTCTCCTCTCCCCACTGTTGGTTCACCCTAGAAGTCTGATTTGGATTATAGTACACGCAGAGGGTAAAGCGGCAGCGCAGAGGTTGTGGAAAGCTGCACTTGACCTTGCTGTCAGTCACAGTAGCCAAGGCTCGCAGTGGCTGTAAAGTTATGTTCTCGCCAAAAAGCCCGTCGTTCACGGTTCAAAATGTATCCAAGTTTTAGTTTTCCTTTCGCACAGGTTCATCTGTTAGAGCTGAAGATCACAATTTAGTGTAACTCCTTGACTCTGCAGTGGAGATAACGTGACTTGCTAGAGATCACGCAGCTCATTAGTGACATTACAATCACATGTTCTGATTTTGAAACAGTATTTTTGGCTTGAGGGGTTTTAGGAATTGTGTGTTGGGATTGGATAATTTGTGCTGGATGAGGGAAGCCGTGTGTGCTGTTGCTGCTCTTCTAGGCAGGTAATTCTAGGAAAGATTTTCTAGGCAGTTAGTTCTAGGCAAGATTTTGTCAATGTCATTGTTGCTTACAATGACGAAGGTTTTCACTATGAAATTGGTAAATTTCATTGTTCTGTTATCTTCCTTTGCCCTACCATGCTCCAAATACTTTTTCTTGCCAGGAAATGAGGGAGTTTAAATCCCATGCATTTCATTCATTCATTCATTCATTCATTCATTTTTTCAACAAATGTTTCTTTTCCCTGCACAGAGTTGTGATTTCAGTTTTTGCCCCTTTTCAATTAGTATGACGTCTAAGGTGTTCAGTCAATTGTTGTACGTGTGTCTGAGTTATTTGTTTGTTGCTCCTTTGTTCTAGAAGGCAGAGGTCAAGGGTGAAAGTGTAACAATCTATAATTTTGGTTTGAGTTAAATGATGTGAAGTCCATTTCTGCACTGTCGGTGGGGATTTGAGGGTAGGTTACCTAATTTTGCGTCCCAGTTTCCTTAATTGTAAAATGAGGATAAGGAGAGTTTATCTTGGTATGGTTGTTGTAAGGATTTAATTAATTCAATCCCTGACACATTAAAGTTTAATAAAAGTTAGCTTAGTGTGTATATTTTAAGCAATGTGAGAATTCCTCTCTTTCCTTGGCTTTAAGGGAAATGAAACCAGTTCTTTTTAGGGTGAGAGGTGTCAGAAATATCTGGTAGACAGATAGAGCAGAATTAATTCATGTGAACTTTAAAAAAAATTATAATTGTTCTTTGTATATGAATAATGTATGTTAATTATAAAACTAGAAATTCATGTAGTGTGAAATTTTATAGTCCATTATATAGGTATTGGTGATTAATTATAAATTAATTATTGATTCTGTTAGGATTATCAGAAGTAAATTGTTTTATAACTATTTGCCTTACTACTACGAAGGTTTACAAGGTTGAAGATTAGAGGTTTATGGGTAAATGCACATGGGAACTCACCAAAGCTCTGTACTCAAGCATGAACAGCTGTGAGCCAGGTAAACTGGAGGAAAATCTCTTGACTAGTCAGTCATGACATTAGCCATGAAAGTTTCGGTGTCCCATTTTGAACCAGAGGTCATACACAGACAAATGTACAATCATAAATAGCAGTATGTTGTAACCAATTACAGTTTAGGTTGGAAAGATGCTCTCAGCTGCACTCACACATGTGACCAGTAACTCATTCTACTCTTCTTGTAATTGATCCTGCTTCTTAGTTCTTTGGAAAAACACAACCAAGTACATAAACTATAGATGCAAGTTAAATACTGTTCTTAACTTTCCTGGACTGTACGTATTTCTTATTTCTCTTTATATTTCTGTTGGTGCCTGACAACATTTTGTATCTAATAAGTACACAGTAGGTTTTTAAGTTAAAGTTCACACAGAAATAGCAGGGAGGCTAGAATTGTCCGTTGCCTTGAAAAGAATAGCTTTATCAAGCTTAGCAAGCAGAAGGAAGAGAAGGTCATTAATGTTAAAAACAAACAAAATTCAGAAAAATCCAAACCAGCTGTTTTTTATACTTTATTATTAGATATTCTAAGTATCCATAATTTGTAAATTCTTTATAGCTCTTTGAACTTCAATTAGTACTATCTGTTGGTTTTAGGAACAAAGAAGTTAGTTAACAAGTAGATTAGCTACTGCAAAGTTTTCTACAAAAACTATAGATGGAGTTTTTTGTTTTCATAGATGGAGTCAAAAAAGTTGGTTCAGTAGGACTCCGTTGTTAAATAGGTTCAGATGTGTGGTAGAAGAAACAGATGTGTAATCAGTTGGGAACAGTTGAGTAATCCACCATGATTTGTCTAGTGCTGTCCTTGAACACCATCATTATTAAAGGGATTTACTGTTTTATCTTTATGACTTTGTGCATAAAGTCAAATTTGTAGAAATATTTTTAATACTTTTGGGAAAAGAAATCTATGTTCATTGTAGGATAGTGAAAAATAGAGAAAAATCCCCTAAAATATAATCCTCCCATGCAAATCCATAATTGTCAGCTCTTTGGTGTTAATGTTATGATTTAAAAATATATATTATACAAATGAGTGTTTTTTTTAAACATTAACCATTATTGTGAACATATTGACAATGATGAATATTGCTGGGCATGATCTTTTTAAAAAGGTATAAATTCATATATATATATATATATATATATATACACACACAGTTTCACCAATTTCCCATTCTTGGACATTCAGGTTATCTATTTTTAAATATATATACAGTACAGTAAATACCCATCTATATGCATTTTTGTGATTTTTAAGAGTATGTCCTTGGGCTGCAATAAAATTAATAATGTGGGGGAGAATGTAGAACTATGGCTTCAATAATGAAGCCATTATTTCATACTGAAATAATGGTATAAAGGGAAAAACTATACTGTGGTTCCGGTTTTAGCTCTGAATTTAGTAGGTATTGAACTTTGGGAAAATTATTAACTATTTTGATCTTGAGGACTTCTTATCTACTAAAGAAATTCAGCAGTGAAATCCCAGGGCAGTTGTAACACAAAGTCTTCTATTAACAAATAATGGTGACACCAAACCAGTGGTTCTTATCCAGGAGTGGGATTCCTCCCTAGGGGATGTTTGGCAATGTATGAAGTTATCATAACTAAGAGGAAGGGGTTGCTACTGGTAAGTAGTGGGTAGAGACCAGTGATGCTGCAAATATTCTATAGTGCACAAGACAGCTCCATGAAAAAAATAATTATCCAGCCCAAAATGTCAGTAGTGCTGCTGTTGAAAACCCAGCAACTAAACAGACTTCTTTGTCAAAGCTACTAGACATCATTAAATTGTGAGTACAATTCATAGCACTGAATGACCTAACATAACCTATAGTTTACAATTTGTAAGGGATTAAGAGCATTAACAGCACATTTTAGGAGAGGCTACCACTGATATATCTGAAATACATAACTGAGAAAGGCACTTTTGAGGTTGGTAAAGATCTTGATAGTAGAACAGCCTGGAAATATCTGAGGAAAATATCTGAACTTCACATGGATTAGCCAAGAACTAAGTAAAAACTATCAGCCATATAAAAATGTTAAAGAATTATTAGAGATTATCAACACAAAATAAATCTGGCAAAGCTATATATTATACAGTTTGTTATTGATTAAACATTGAAGAAAAAAAAAATCCTTTTGGGATTCAACCCAGGCTGATGGCCACAAAGGAGAATGTATAGTTGTAGAAGATATAAATGGTGAAATTCCGTATGGACAAGAAAAGGGAATATTAATTGATAAATTTTTACTAGAAAAAAATTTACTTTATAAAAATACATCAAGGAATTCTTTTGGCTTAAGGAATTTTGAGGTAAAAGCTAATTACTTGATAAAAATTTCTGAATGTTAATATTCCTCTGATTAAAATGTTTTCAGACTATCCTTGGTGTTGAAATGTCATGTTTCTTTCTGCACATATGCTTTTTTGCAAAACAGCTATTGTTATATATTATATTTGCTTTGCCTCTGCCTTTGCATTTATAAAAACTGTTGTGTTAGTCAGCAATCATTTGGTTTTAAATGACAGATTGTGCACAGAAAAATAATTGATTTTTCACAGAGGGGAAGTCTAGTGGAAGTTATTGAGAACTTTTGCTTTGTCTTATTTGTTTCATGTAGGAATTCTTAGTAAATAACCCACTGGGCTTTATTGTTTTTGTGTAACTAGAAACACTGAATTTTTGGGTTATTTTACTAGAGAACTTGAAGTTGTGTGTAAAATAGAACCTCTAAAGATGTGAAAAAGATTGCTGATAAATGTTAAAGATACTATCCTATGGATGCTTTGGATGAACTTAAATAAAATGCATCCTTTTGTGTTTTATTGATTTTATTATTGTATTAGTGATAAAATAAAACTGATTAATTTATGTAACATCCTTTGGATAGAAGTTTGAGAGCATGATTTAACAGACAGATACATGGCATATTTCTATAACATCTCTTTCAATAGTTTGGGGAAATCATTGCAAAATTCATAGTATGCTGTTTTCTAATCTCTTGTAATGATTATTTCGTTCTTTTTTTTTTTTTTTAGGTGATACTATTAACATTGGAGATGTATCCTACAAGTTGAAAACTCCTAAAAGCCCGGAACTTGTGCCACAGAACTACAGTAAGAAATAGATATTTATGAATGAATAACTTTTAACTACTCATTATGGGAATTTTCAGACAGACACAAAAATCAGAGACAATAATTTATACCTTTTATACTTACCACTTAGCTTCAATATTTATCAATATATGTCAGTCAAGGATTACCTCTACATGATGGGTTATTTTTCTCTGTGTTCTCTAGATACTCTCTTTGCCTTTGTCTTTTGATAGTTTGACTATGCATCTAAATGTGAATTTCTTTGAATTTGACCTACTTGGATTTTTTAGCATCACAGATTGCTGATTAATATTTTTCATCAATTTGGGTTTTGTTTTTTTGGCAGTTCTTTCTCACTATTACATCTTTCTTCCCTCTTTTTGGGACTCCCATTAGGTATATATTATTGTAGGTGGTGTCGCACAGATTTCTGAGGTTCTATTTCTTTTTTCCTTTTTGTTAGATTTGATAAACTCAGTTGACCCGTCTTCAAGTTTGCAGATCCTTGTGCCTATTCTCGTCAATTGCTGTGCCTCTCTAGTGAATTTTTTCCATTTTACTTATTGTAGTTTTCAACTTTAGAATTACTTTTTGGTCTTTTTTAATAATTTTATTTCTTTATTGATCTTTACCGGTGAGATATTGTAACACTGTCCTTTAACTGTTTAGATATGATTTCTTTTAAATCTTTGAACATATATAATATGTTCAAATTATACTGATTTAAAGTGTCTACTAAATTTAATGTCTGACTTCCTCAGTCAGCTTTTATTGACTGCTTTTTCTCTGTGTGAGCAAATACTTTCCCATTTTCTTGTGTTTCTTATATATTTTTTTTGTTGAAAAGTATACATAGCATATAGTATAATGTGGTAATTCTATAAATCAGATTGCTGTCTTCCCCAGAGTTCGTTTTGCTCCTTGTTGCTGCTGTTTATTTAGTGTTCATAGACTTTTTCTAAAGTGTTTGTTCTTTGTCATGTGCAGCCGCTGAAATTTCTGCTTAGTTATTTTAGTGGTGAGTTAATGATTGGACAGAGACTTCTTCATTGCTTTAAATAAGTAATGTTTTTTAAGTCTGCCCAGAATCTCTGTGGGTATATTGGGCATGATTTCAGTGCTTCACAGGAATCTTTGAATGCTCTTATCCTCCATTTCCTGCTTATATAAAGCCTCAACTTCATTCCAGGTGAGAGATTAGGTCCTGCTTAAGGACTTCCCTGCATATTGGTATAGTCCTGCACGTGTGCTGGTCTTCTAGATTCCCAGGCATACCTTGGAGTTTTTCAAAGCCTCCTTTGGACATCTCATTCCCAGTTCAGTTTTAATTTTTTTTAAGTATTTTTTTATTATCCTCTTGTCAGCTTCAGCTTCAGGCAGGCATGATGTTAAGAAATTGTTGCTGATCCCCCCCCCCTTTTTTTTTTTCTGCAAATGCTCCTGGTAGTGCACTGGGAAGCTCCAAGTGGGACCAAAAAAAGACATGCTCTAAGAATGAGTATTCCAGAGAGCTACTAGACAGACCAAGTAGAGATAGTTCTCTAGGAATGAGGGTTTTGAGGAGGTCACACCCAGTTCTGCCCCCTTCAGTGTTTGCCAGGCTGTTGGTTCTCACTCTCATTGTGGTAGTTCTTTCTCAAGACCACTACTAAAGTTCATAGTTGTTACTGAGTTTTACTCATTTTTCTAAGATATGTGCCCGTCAGATTTTGAAAAGCCTTTTGCTAATTTCAAGAGTTCTAAAAAAAAAAGTTGATTTTGACAATATTGCCAGCATTCTAATCGCTTTTATAAAAGAGTGGATTTTCAGAGGTTGTTATTCTGCTGTTCCCGGTGTGCTCATCTTTGCATTGTGGTTTTAATTGGCATTACCCTGACGAGTAAGGATGTTTGAGACACTCTTCTTGTCCATTTATGTTTTTGTGGAGTGTCTATTTAAATGTTTTGCCTATTTAAAAAATTGATTTGTGGGCCTCCCTGGTGGTGCAAGGGGTTAAGCACCGAACTAAGAAGCAAACCGCAGCCTCTGCAGCACAAGTTCGATCCCCGGCCCGCCCTGTGGTTTCTCTCTGGTCGGCTGGGGATCAAACCCGTGCTGCAGAGGCTGCGGATTGCTTCATAGCGCGGTGCTTAACCCCTTGAGCCACCAGGGAGGCCATGAAATTGAAATTATTGAGACTTGATCCATCATATAGTCTGTCTTTTTGAAAGTCAGATGTAAACTTTGAAAAGATGTTCTGCTTATATTGAAAAAGTGAAGTGTTCTGCTTGAAAGTGTTCTGCTTGAAAAGAAAAGTGTTCTGCTTATATTGAATGGTTTTTTTTGTTTTGTTTTGTTTTTTTTTTTTTTGCATAGAACAGCTGCGGTATAGGCCAGAGGTACAGGGGTGAGAGGATTCACCAGAGATTGAGTGGGGAGCAGAACAAGCAGATCTACTGAAATACACTGCTGAGGGGAGCAGCGGGCAAGATAGGAGAGGTCTGCTGCACCATTCTGTGTGGCTAGCTCCCTGACCGGGGATCTGGAATTGATCTCAGGCAGTAGCAGTAATAGTGCTGAGACTTGACCTCTAGGGAGGCCCCTGAATGTTGTATTCTATTATTATTAGTCAGTTGATGATGATGTTCAAGCTTTTTTATATTCTTACTGATTTTTGTCTACTTTATCAATTACTGAGAACAGGATGTTAAACACTTCTATTATGATTATAGATTTGTCTGTTTCTTCTATCAATTTATATCTTGTGTATTTTGAACCACTATAATAGGTATGCACATATTTATAATTGTTATATCTTCTTTATGAATGTTCGTCTTTATTACTGCTCATTGCTGTCCCTATATCTGGTAACACTTATTGTTAAAGTTTGTTTTGTCTGATATTAATATAGGCCACACTAGATTTTTTTATGCTGAGTGTTTGCATTGTATGCTTTTTCATTCTTCTACTTTCAGTTAGTCTAAGTCTATATTTAAAGTGTGTCATATGTACTGTTTATTCATTCTGACAAGCTCTTTCTTTGTATTGGAATGTTCAACCCATTTATATTTAATATAGTTATGAGCATAGCTAAGCTTAAGTCTATAATCTTAATGCTTGCTGATCTTTGTCCTATTTGTGTCTGTGTGTGTACACACACATAACCTTTTCTTGCCTTCTTTCGAGGGATAATATTTTTGTCTTCTACATTGGCTATTAGCTATTTTGTTATACCTCTTTTTATAGAGTAGTTATGTCCAGTAGAACTTTCTGAAGTGAAGGAAATATTCTGTATCTGTGCTGTCCAACAGTCGGCACTAGCCACATGTAGTTAGTAACCACTCAAAATGTGGCCAGTGAAATCAAGGAAAATTATTTTAAAATTTATTCAATTTTAGTTAATTTAAAAGTTAAATCAATAGGCTAATGACTTCTCTACTGAATAGCACAACTCTAGAGATTATAATATCTTTAACTTACCACAGTTGACTTGTTAATAATCTATTTTAAGACTAATGTGAGAACTTTTTAATATTATATTATCTCCCATACCCTTTATACTCATGTTATAAAATTTTAATTCTATATATGCCAAAAATATAGAATGCTAAAGAAGTTAAACTATATATATATACACACATATATATAATAAAGATAACTTTTTAAAACTTAAAATAAAAGTTTTTATGCATTATGCTGTTTTCCTTCCTGTTGCTTTAGGTATCCCTTCAGTCAGAAGAGCTTCTTTTAGCATTTTTTTTTTTTAAGATTTATTTATTTATTCATACAAGCACTGGGCACAGTCAGAAGCATGGGAGGGTGAGAGAATTCACCAGAGCCAGAGCAGGGAGCAGAGCAAGCAGAAAGACCGAAGTACACTGCTGAGGGGAGCAGCGGGCAGCAGGAGAGGTCTGCGCACCATGTGGGACCCTTCTTCTGTGGCCGGGGAGCAGCCGGGGATTGAACTGGCGCTGCAGAGGCTGCGGGCAGCTTCGCAACGCAGAGCTCAACCGCTGCGCCACTGGGGAGGCCCATTAGCATTTTTTTTTTAAACAGATTTGCTAGTTATAAAAAATTTTCTCTATTGTCTGCCTTAAAATGTGTTTATTGGGGTTTCATTTTCAAAGTTTTGTTTTGCTGGATCTGGAATGCCAGTTATTTTCTCTCAGTGCTTTAATGATTTTTTTTATTGTCTAATTTCTATTGTTTCTAATAAAAAGTCAGCTGTTGGTTTTTTTTTTTTGTTCTCCTGTTGTAATTCTTTTTTTCTATCTGCATTTAAGATTTTCTTTATTTTTTTCTACCATAAGTTTGGCTTTGATGTATTTAAGTGTGGTTTTCTTTGAATTAATCTTTTTTGCCTTTCTCAAAAATTTTCAAGAATTAAAAAAAAATGGCTGGGCTTTTTTTTTTTTCCTGCTTTGTATGGTCTGGCCGGTCCCACCTGGTAATTCATTTTCATTAATATATTTGTTGTTTATACAGTGTCCTTTTGATTTTTCTGTATATTTTCCATTTCTCATGCTTGAATATGTTCTTGTCCTCCTCTCCCAATATATCTTTTAACATATTTTTCATGTTCCTATAATTATAGCATCTGGGTCATTTTTAGAGTGGCTTTTATTGACTTTTTGACCATAGGTCACATTTTTCTTCTTTCATAATTTTTATATTCAGATATTGTACATAAAAGACTGAATAATATTTGTCCCAGAAAAGGGCATTCCCCTTCATCTGCTAAGCTCTGCGTGTATGTGTTTATGTTTAGAGGTGGGCATGCTGAGTTAATTTAATAATGTGCCCAAGTTGGGACTGAGTTTTGTTGTAGTTTTTGTTAGATTTCATTTGTCTCTAGCTTCAGATATTTTGAGGAAGGGCTCATGACTTTTCCTTCAAATTTTGTCGGGATCTGAAATCTGCTAAGTGTCCAGATTTCTCTTTATGCTTTGCAGATTCATACCTACCTCTTCATCCCATAGCCAATTTCTCTCTCTCTCTCTTTTTTTTTTTATAACTGCCAGATCTTTGGATTGCTAGGGAGTTCCCTTTGCCATTCAGTCCTGTATTTTGCTTTCTATAGTTCAGTTCTCTCTTGTCGTTCTTTTTTCTAACCTCCATAGGCCATGCCAGTGAAGTCCAGGAGTGCCTCAAGGAATTTATCTGAGCTGTTCTTTTCTAGCACCATCTTTGAGATTTGCGGCCTTGAGAACTGCTGAAGAGTCTTACAGGAAGTTCTAAACATACCTAGGCCTCCACTAGGTTGTTGCCTTGTACTGAGGGAAGGTCCAGAACACTTCAGGAAGGATATCTCTCAGCTTTTTATCCTGTGTTTGGTTATAATTGTACCTTCTTGTACTCTTGGTGAGGGTGACTGGGTAATAGAAAATCTGTACAGGTGGTTATAGATTTTCTCTGTGATTGGGACTTCTTGGTAGGTTGATTCATCATGCCAGGCCATATGTAAGCTTTATAAGTTTGTTGAAAGTTCAGTTTGTTTTTCCTGACACATCTATGACTATTTTTCCTCTTGCCATCCACCAGGAATGAAAGTTGGCTGTAAGTCTTTTCTAGAAAGGGTCATTACTTTCTAGAATTACTTCATTTAGGTTTCTTTGTATCCTTAGCTTTGTGGTGACTTTAAGAAACTGTGATTTTTGGGCCTCCCCAGTGGCGCAGCGGTTGAGCGCTGGGTTGCGAAGCTGCCCGCAGCCTCTGCAGCGCCGGTTCGATCCCCAGCTGTTCCCCGGCCACCGGAGGAGGGTCCCACATGGCGCCCAGACCTCTCCTGCCGCCCGCTGCTCCCCTCAGCAGTGTACTTCAGTCCTTCTGCCTGCTCTGCTCCCTGCTCTGGCTCTGGTGAATTCTCTCACCCTCCCGTGCTTCTGACTGTACCCAGTGCTTGTATAAATAAATAAAATAAAATAAGTAAATAAATCTTTAAAAAAAAAAAAAAAAAAAAAAAAGAAACTGTGATTTTTGTAGGTTACCTGACTTGTTCTGGTTAGATAGAAAGTGAAATTCTCTTAATCCTAAGTAGAAGTGGGAGTCAGGAACATTTATTTTTAATGTTCATTATTTAATGATTATGCCTATTATTGTAATAGGCAGGTTTTCTTTTCTGGGGCTGAGACTAGTGACATAATCCTTTTAACAAGTTGTTATTCTTATCTAGAGAAAATTTCACAAAATAGATCTATAACAACTTAAATGCCATAGGTACATGATAATTAAAATACTCATTTTTACTGATTTTCTTATTATGAATGTAGCTAACTTAAACTTCAGACATGAGAAATATTACCCATTTGATAGATGACAGGAAAACTTTTATGTCACTTGAGTTCTTTAGGGAAATAACTTCTTGGAGGGGGTGGTAAATTATGTTTAAAATCTTAGCTGTGCACTTTGTTGGTGTGTGAATTTCTGTATTCAACTGCTCTAACTCTGCTTGGCTATAGGGGGAAGATCATTTTAATGTCATAAGCATACTGATGAAACCAAATAGCATATGTGAAGTGTGTAGGATAGTTTATGACACATAGTGCTTGATAAACATGAATCCCTGATGCACTTTCCCCAGTCTTATGATTCTTGATCCTTTTCATCTTCTGTTATCCCATCCCCATGACACTGTTGAGTGAGGGGATTACTGAGGGCTGCTATAATGCTACTTAAGAGATATGCTAAGAAAAATTTTTTGTCTTCAGTCTTACCCTTAAAATAATGACTCTAATACATGTCATCTGGATTTGATTTTGAACTTACCCATAGTTAGGTTGTTTGCAGGATCACAAATTCCCTTTCAAAGATCAAACTTAATGTGTTTATAGTGTTGAAAGAATGTTGGCTTTTTCACTTCCACTCAGACATGAAGTATAATCACCACTTGATAGCACTATCCATCCCTTCTTTCAAAATTGAAGACGCAAGAGTCAGCAGTCAGGGGCCTCCCTGGTGGCGCAAGAGGTGAAGCACCTCACTATGAAGCAATCTGAAGCCTCTGCATTATGAGTTTGATCCCCAGCCTGCCAGGGAGCAACCCACATGGCACAGCAGACCTCTCCTGTCTTGCCCGCTGCTCCCCTCAGCAGTGTGTTTCAGTCTGTCTGCCTGTTCTGTTCCCCACTCTGTCTCTGGTGAATCCTCTCACCCGCCACATCTCTGGTCTGTGCCCCAGCTCTTGGATGCATAAATAAATAAATCTTAAAAAAAAAAGCCAGCAGTCAGTCTGAAATATTTTATCATAGTCACAAATGCTTAATCATTTTAAGGATCTTTTTATTAAGTGACAGAACTCACACAAATTATACTAGCTTTGAGTATTCCAAGAATCTTAGCAATAATGTCAATTTTAAAACTTAATAAACATAGACTTTGAATGAATATATTTTCTTGCAAATGACTCGGGAACAATTCAGTGGGTAGCTGAGATCAAGTCCCAAAGTATAAAATGTGTCTGTTTCTGAATATTGTAAAAATATGTCTGTTTTTAAATATGGCAAAACTCAATAAATTATTACCAGAAATCTCCATAAAAGCAACAAAAACCCTCACCACATTCTGGTTTACTTTTAATTTTTACTGTTTTCATGAATCTCTTATGTAATCAAAATTTTTGGGTTTTTTTTTGTGTTTGGTTATTAGCAACTTACTCTTTGATTGAAATTTATCTTAAGAGAGTTTATGTTGAAAGCAGCTGGATGATCTAGAGAGTCCAGTTTATATTTTCTTGTGCTTATTATCCACTTACCATTATAATATAAATATCCTTACCTACTATTGCTTTTATGTTAAGATGATGGTATATGTTTACCCAGAATTTAATTGTTACAATGTCTCTACTAGTCTGTCTTATGAGCAACTGTGTTCATTTTCCAGAAAAAAACTGTGGGCAGCTTGGTTAACTTAAAATTTAAAAGTGGCTAAAGTCATCCATTATCTTATGCAGCCACTTAAGTACTATGTAGTTGCTACATATTAATAAGACAGATATATTACATAACACAGCATGCATCTGTACATTTATTTACTATATTATGTTCAAATATTGTATTCTTTGAATTTTCCTCCCTCTCAGGATCTATTTCCAAATGGTAAAATTGCAGTTCTTTGGCTTCACTTTTGCTATTACGTGATTGACTTGAAATTGTGGCTTTTGGTTATGAGGAAACTTTGATGAGCTTTTTTTTTCTTTTGGCATAATTTTAAAAAATATTCATAGTGTTTTGGAAATGGTGTTTTGTTCAAGTTTGGTACTCTGTTACTTTTCTTATTGTATTTATGCTTCAGTGGAGCTTTTTCCCCTTTGAATATCTAATAATTTTAAATGAAACATAAAATGATAGACTTTTATTGCAAAAAAGAACTTCAGCAATTATTATCCTCTCTGAAACTCATTTCATAGCCAGGAAAGTAGGACCACAAGAAAGAGGACAGAAGACTAATTAATTAGTAGCAAAACCCAGATTTCCTGACTTCAGCTTGATTTTCCTTTTATAGTTTGCTGCAACATCTTTGACTACTCAAATTTGATTTCCTTCAGAGTAAGTCCTGGGATGGCAAGAAGAATGATGTGTTAAAACATTCTTTTGGAATTTAAAAATGTGAAGGATTATTGAAAATTATTGAATTAGTTGAGCATGGCTGTGCTATTTCTACCTTTATCAAAGTTGTTATTCAGACCACTGAAAATCACTGTTGTCTTATAGTATTTTATAGTCAACTGTCAACTTCTTGTTTGAACTGTTTCTGTTTTCACAGTGTTTGGCAGGACATCTTTCTAGCTAGACACCATCTAGCTCCGGGATCTAGCCCAGTGCTTGCCATATAACAAACAAAGGGGTTGGATTGCTCTTCAGTTCTTTCACTGCCTAAGTCTTGTCACTCCTATCTTGTCCATTATAGTTTCCACTTATCATCTTAGTCCCTCATCTCTCACCTCCAAGTGCTGAAGTCGATAATTGAAGCTTTTTTGCTTTTTTCTATAAAAACTGAATCTCATGGCTTAGGTGAAATTGGCAGTTTTTGAAAAGTTGCTTCTTCATATTTTTGTGCTTAAGGTTAAACTATATTGTATCAAAGCTGTTATTTGTTTTATGATATGCCTTATGAGGTATTGCTCCAGGGTAGCAGGATGGCCTGACCTTAGTTAAATTTCTGCTTCCTTACATAATCTTAGTGCAGTTAGTGGACCATTTGTATGTGAGGTCATGTAGGGTTACTGGACACACTGAACTCTTATCCAAGCAATTATGACCCACAAAGATTTTCTGCAAGAATTAATTACAACATTGTGCTCTTAAAATGGCTAGTTTGGGCATAAATCAGTAGGCTATGAGATCCTTTTTTTGAGAAGGGAGGAAAATCTTTGTCTTTAATTTGTAAATAAGAGATTTGAGAAATTCATCAATGTCATAAAGTGACAGAACAGCATGGAAAAGCTATGTTGTTTTTGTCTAAATGTACATAACCAGCAGCAATCATTGCAGCTCCTTTTCAGCTAATGAATTGTGACAAAGGTTACACGGAAGGCCTCCAGGAAAGTGTTGCCTAAGATTTCCTTAGCTAATAGAGCCAGAACTTGAAAACTGTATGGGAAGCAAGGCTAACAGTTCTTAAGATTTGCTTTTTTTTTTTTTCCAATAATTGCACCTGTTCTCTCTCATTGTTTGAGAATTTACTTTGAGAATAGGATTTTGTTTAAAATTTCTCTAGATACATTTTTAAGAATAGAACCCTCCCCCATCGGAAGGACCCTATCAACTTATAAAGCTCCTCAGTGTGCCCTAAAGTTTCCTATAGTGTCTCTACAACAATCTCTAGCCAGTGCCTGATTTTCCTTAAGCTTCTTTCTCCTAGACAACCTAGTAAGATGAGTTAAAATTCATTTTGCATTTTATTGCTGCTTATTTTCTATTTAGTGACAACTGTTGTTACTTTCTACAATTTTCATTGCAGATGTACAGTACAGTACAATTCATGTGTAATCTGCTAGCTGGGCTTCTTTGGCTCTACCTGGTAATTTAGCCATTATTTTTGACTTGATTAAATGAGAAAATACATTCAAGTAGTAAGACCTTCACTTAAAAATCAGTGAATATGTTAAATATATGATGGACACAGTAATAATAAATATAAATAACAGTATACAAATACATCATAAAAATAAATGAGAAGAAACATGAAGAAAATAAATAATTTAAATAGGCATATCCCAGGGGAGGATATACAAATCACCAATAAGCACCTGAACATGTGTTCTAACCCTGCTTAATTGTAGGGATTGACGAGGATGTGGAGAAAAGGGAACTCTCATACACTGTTGGTGAGAATGTAAATTGGTGCAGCTAAAATGAAAAACAGTATGGTGAATCCTCAAAAAAAAAAAAAAGAATAGAAATATCCATATCCAGCTATCCCATTACTAAGTATTTAGCTAAAGAAAACACTAATCCAAGGAGATGCATGTACCCCCATGTGTTCATGCAGCATTAGTCACATTAGCCAGGACTTGGAAACAACCCTGGTGCCTATGGACAGATGATTGGATAAAAGAGATGGTTTCTATATACACAATGAAATACTACTCAGCTATTAAAAAAGTCCTGCCATTTGCTACAACTTGGATGAGCCTAGAGGCTATTATGTTAGGTGATATGATGCAAATGGAGAAAGACAAATACTGTATGACTTCACTCATATATGGCAGATAAACAAAACAAAGGAACAGACAGAACAAAAACAAATGCTTTGACTGCAAGAACAAAGTATTGGTTACCTGAAGGGATGCGGAGGGGGGTTATTATTGAGTGAAAGGAGTCAACTGCATGGTGATGGATAGAAACTGGATTTTTGTTGATGAGCATAATGTAATATATACAGATGTTGATGTGAAAAAGTCTATGCACCTGAAACCTATATAATGTTATATGACAATGTTACTTCAGTTAAAAAAAAATTAGGGAGGTGGATATTATACAATAAGATAGCAATTTTCATATATCACCTTGGCCAAAAATAAAAAATATTTAAATGTCCAGTATTGACAAGATTGCGGAAAAATGGCTTTGTCCTATGTTGATAGTGATTTCTTGGGAAAGAAATAGAATAAATTATTGTATATTCATGTTCTGGAATCTTCTGCAGTCATTAAAAAAATGTTAGATTTAGATCTGTGAATCTAGAGGGTGTCCATATGATATTAAACA
Source organism: Talpa occidentalis (assembly GCF_014898055.3). Taxonomy (NCBI): domain Eukaryota; kingdom Metazoa; phylum Chordata; class Mammalia; order Eulipotyphla; family Talpidae; genus Talpa; species Talpa occidentalis. Next base: position 39,783,277 of record NW_023604861.1, on the reverse strand, counting down.
AAAATTATATGATAACCATTTTCATTAAAAATTTTTATAACATTGTTTATAGCTATCACATGTCTATTTGTATACAGAGAACAGTGTACAAGGTTATAACTGCAGGTTTGTCTCCTTTTTTTTAAGATTTCCTTTTTTTTAAGATTTCTTTATGCCTACAAGAGCTGGGGTGTAGGCCAGAGGTACAGTGGGTGGTGAGAGGATTCACCAGAGACAGAGTGGGGAGCAGAACAGGCAGATCTACTGAGATACGCTGCTGAGGGGAGCAGCAGGCGAAGCAGGAGAGGTCTGCAACATGTGGCTTAGCTCCTTGGTCAGGAATTGAACTGGTGCTGCAATGGCTGCTGATGGCTTCATAGTGCTGAGACTCAACCCCTTGTGCCACCAGGGAGGTCCCCAGGTTTGCCTCCTTTCTGCAGCATTGGTTTAGGAGTAGAATAGTAGAATTTGCTCAAGATAGATCATTTACTTTTTATTTTTACATTTTTTACTTATAGTAAACATGTATTACATTTGTAACTTTAAAAACAGCTAATGAAAACTCATTGTTTAGAGTGAAACTTTATTTTTGAAGAATATATCCATTGTAAGTATTGCTTTTTCTGTGATCTGACTCATAAAGATAAAAAATTCATACTTTAGGTTTAAAGAATTTGGATTCATTTGATAGGAACTGAAAAGTTCTAACTTTTCTTAGATGTGTTCATAACCAAGCGTTATTCCTGAGGTTTATTTTATATTTTTGGTGGTGGTTGTGTCATGAATGGGACTAGCTATAGAAAAGCACTTTCAGAACCTGAGTTACAAATTGAACTTTGGGTTTAAATTGTGATCCAAGATAAGGCAGAATATTCACCCACCAACTTTTTAAAATCAGTTCTTCCCTACTTTCAGTATGGCTACCATAGATAAAATTTTGTAATTGTTTCAATCATAAAAATAAAACCTGATTATTGCGGAAAACTTGTAAAACACTGAAAAACACAACGGTTAAATACAGTCATCCATGAGCCTCATTATAGACACTGAACATTTTAATATGCTATTCTAGTATTTTTATACTATTAAGTGTAGTTTACTTACTTGAAATTCATATATTTAAAATGTACAATTGCACAAGTTTTGACACTTGTATATAAGTATGATATATAATCATAATCAAAATACTGATCAAATAAATTTATTCCTCCAAAAGTTTATGCCCCTTTATGATGTTTTCTGTTTCCTCTGGGAATCGCTGTTATACTTTATAGATTTATTTGGGTTTTCTAGAATTTTATATAAATGGCGTCAGGCAATATATCCTTTTTTTTGTCTAGCTTCCATCAACAAAGTTACTTGAGATTCTTACATATTGGGTCAATAGTTCATTCCTTTTTATTGCTAACTAGCATTTTATTATATGGAAATACTAGTTTGCTTGTCTGTTCACCTGTTGATGAACATCGTCGCAACCATTTTGAGGCTTTTGAAATAAAGTTGCTCAGAGCATTCATGTACAGCTCTTTGTATGGAGCAGGTTTCCTCCCCCTCCCTAACCCCCTATGTAAATACCTTGCCTTTTTTTTTTTATAACATGGGTGCACTTTGAGGGAATTATGCTAGCTGAAAAGTCAAAAGGAGAAAGACAAATACTGCATGATTTTACTCATATGTCCAATATAAAGAATTAAAAAAAAAAACAATCAAACACAACAGAAACAAAAACCCTTAGACTCTGACAACAAAATGTTGGTTACCAAAGGGGTAGGAAGTAGTGGATGGTGATTGGCCATGTGGTAGTGGGTTTAGTGTGAGGTAGAGTTGCTGAGGTGAGAAACTGTATACTTCAAACCATACAACAATATAAACTAATGTTACCTCAATAAAAAGAAAAAATTTTGTTCTGCTGCCCGCTGCTCCCCTCAGCAGTGTACTTCAGTCCTTCTGCCTGTTCTGCTCCCTGCTCTGGTTCTGGTGAATTCTCTCACCCTCCCGTGCTTCAGACTGTACCCTGTGCTTGTATAAATAAATAAATAAATCTTAAAAAAAAAATTGGTTTCATTGATTTTTCTTAACTTTTTTTGTTCATTGATTTAAACTGTGACCAATATGATTTTACTTCTTTGGGTTTCACTTGCTTTTTTTTTTTCTAGTGTCTTAAGGTAGAAGCTGAGGCAATTAATTTAAAAGCATTTTTTCCTCAATATAGGTATTTAGTGCTACAAAATTTCTCCTAAGTACTGCATTAGTTGTATGTCATAATTTTTGTTACATTGTGTCTTCATTTTTTATTCACTTCAAAATGCTTTGTAATTTTTTTTATTCTTTATTTAGAATAGTGCTATTTAGTTTTTAATTATTTGAAGATTTTCCAAAGGCATTTCTATTTTCGTTAAATTTTAGTCAGAGAACATGCTTTGTATGAGTTGAAGCTTGTAAAGTTATCTAATATTTTTAAAAATGAATATATGCATGCATCATATAAGAAAATATTATAATATGGTATTTTGTGGCCATTTTCATGAAACAGTGTATTATGGAAATTTTCTTGTGTCAGTGTTTTCTGGTGCAAAAACCAAACCAGTATGAGAGGATATATATTGAGAAAAATTAGCCCTGTTCCCGCTCACATTATTTGCCATGTTACTATTTTCAGGGGTCTCTTTCCTGTGTTTCTCTATGCAAATACAGGAAAATATGTATATATACTCCTATTTTAGCACTTGTACACAAAAAGTGAACAGCTTGATAATCATCGTATTTGGATATGCTCTAATTTATTTAATGTAGGTTGATGTATTTTTACCATTTTAAGAATAATGGCATTTTTGCTATGTGAGTACTGTACTGACCAGTACTATATATACTTTTCATTTAGTTTTGATTATAGCTGCATGGGGTCAGACTCATCAGCCCACTTTGTTGTGAACAGCTTTATACAAACTGAGGTTTTATACTGTAAATGCATGTGTTATTTTTCTTTGACTCTCCAAAGGACTTTATTATATTCGTCTTTGTATTTTTGGTGCTGCTCATATATTAGGCAGACTCCTAATAGATGTAACTGTGTGAATGATTTGATTAGTTCAGTTAGCCCCTGCGCCCATCTTTCCCTCCTGAGATCCATTGTATCCAAGTACACAGTGACACACAGTAGACAGGTAACAGCTCAGCAAAGGGACATCTACGTGTCGTGCAGAGATTAGTTGTGATTCTTTTGAAATCTGTCTATAGGATGTGGTAGAGGAGTGAATGTAAGGGATTGTGACAGAGCTAGGTTCAGATTCTTTCTGAATAGTTTTGAAGAATGGCTGTTGAATAAAATGAAATGCTGTAGGAAGCTTCTACCAGTTAGGGATGTGGTAAATATTGGATTCCTTCCCCTATTTCCACAGGGTTGGGCTCTAGCCCTAGCAGGTAATTTGTGTGTAAATCAGAAGTCCATTTGTAATTACCAAGCCCACACTGTGTATCCTGCTGTCTAGGATTCCAGGCAGAACATATTGCAGAAGAGAATAGGGCTTTAATATCCTTCCATACCTGTTCTCATTGGCTGAGGGGCTGGACAAGGTGCTTTACACATAATTCTCAATACAACCCTTCTTGATAAGTAGCATTACCTCTCTCTTGAAAATGAGGAAACTTAGGTCTAGAAGATTCAAAATACTTGTCCTGGGGCACTGATAAAGGGGCAGGATAGGACATCACAATCAGGTCTGTATGGCTAGAGAGGCTTTTCTTTATATTTTTACTGCCTCTTGGGATACTAAGAAAATGTCATGTATTTTGAAAGATTATAGTGGAATTTGAGTTACATATAACTGAAATTTTGATTTTTACATATGTGACAAATTTAAGCCTGTAGAGGAGGAGAAAGTTATAATTTAGGCTCCTTTAATAGGATTATTTTAAGACTCTTGAATATGCCTGGGCAAAAATAGTATATGTTATTTTGAAATTAAGTATTGACTAGGAATTGAATAAAGAATTTAGTTCAACATGAGCCAGATGTTTCTTTTTTTTTTAATAGAGGCATGTTATATTTATTTATTTATTTATTTGTTTGTTTTGTTTATACATGCACTGGGTACAGTCAGAAGCGCGGGAGGGTGAGAGAATTCACCAGAGCCAGAGCGGGGAGCAGAGCAGGCAGAAGGACCGAAGTACACTGCTGAGGGGAGCAGCGGGCGGCAGGAGAGGTCTGCGCGCCATGTGGGACCCTCCTCCAGTGGCCGGGGAGCAGCCGGGGATCGAACCGGCGCCGCAGAGGCCGCGAGCAGCTTCGCAACCCAGCGCTCAACCGCTGTGCCACCGGGGAGGCCCCAGATGTTTCTTTTTTACATAGAGAAGGACTCATAGACCATAGGATCAAGTTCTCATACTATTTTGGCATTGATTCACTGATGTGAACTCACTGATGTGAACTCCCGGAAGGTAGCCTCTTATACTTGCAAGTATCAAAGTCAGAGATTTCGCTCATGCACTGGACTGTGTGTTTATGTGAGGTTATGTATGGCAGTTGGGCAGTTTGTTGTGCAGATGTTGGTAATGTGCAGTCTGACATCTTGTTTCTATTTCTGGAATGCTTTTAAGAATGAGTCATGTTTTCTTGAGGCCATCCTAAAAATACAGCTAGTTTTTCAAGCATTAATGTAAAATACACCACAGACACGCAGCAGCAGTACATAATGCTTTCTTTGAGTAGTTTAATGCAATTTTCTGACAAATAATTTCTTTGACAACATACAGTATGTGAAAATATGAATAAGTAAAAATGGGGCTTTTGTTGAGAATTGGGCTCTCTGATCACAACATGTAAGCAACACAATGAATTTGAAATTTTCATAAAGGAGCAACATATAATATTGTTATCACCATAATTAAAATAGAATCAAATGATTAGATTTTTAAAAAGGATTTATTTATTTATGCATATAAGAGCTGGGGTACAGACCAGAGGTGTGGGGTGGGGGTGGTCAGAGGATTCACCGGAGACAGCAGGGAACAGAACAGGCAGATTGACTGAAGTACACTGCTGAGGGGAGCAGCGGGCAAGTCAGGAGAGGTCTGTTGCGCCAAGTGGGTTGCTCCCTGGTTGGCGGGGGGTCGAACTTGTGCTGCAGTGGCTGCAGGCAGCTTCATAGGTTGCATCTTAAACCCTTGCACCATGAGGGAGGCCCTCAAATGATTACATTTATTGTAGCCCAATGAAGTTCTTATTTGTGGGGAAAGTCATAGACATAAAGGTAGGGCCTGCTGACAGATTTGAAGGAGCAGGAGGAAAGGATCTCTAGAGTGTAAGCTGTGAACTCAAACAGCTTAGGTCTACATCTTGGTTTATGTATTTACCAACTGTGGACAAATGATAATACCTTTAAGATTTTTATGTAAAATGGGGATGAGTATGTAACAAACAGCATGCCACTTAACTATTACTGGACACTGTTTTAAGGGCCTAACTTCATCATTATAAACAACCATATAAGTAAGTACATATACTGATGGAGAAGCTGGGCAGAGTTTAAATAACTGATTGAAGTTGTATAACTGGTAAACAGCAGAGTTAGAATTTGAAAGGTTTGATTGGAGTCCATGTCCTTGCTACTTACTGTAGTCTCCTACCTCCTAGGGTTGTTGTGAGATCTAAGTGAGATACTGTAAGAAAAATCATTTATACTTCTACCTGGAACATGACTGCAATGCAGTAAACTTTGGCTATTGTTATTGGGGGATGATAAAAGGAGGGAACGGAAGAGCTCTTTATGAAGGTGTAGCATAAATTACAGGGCCAGCCACAAGATTCAGAAACTATTTATGCATATTAAGAAACTGATATAGAATTGAAATCTGATGCTAATAAGTTTTGGATAACCTAACATCTCCTCGAAGCTCAAGCTAAAGGTAGAAATTTATTCACTATTGAGTTGTCCCCATGAAAATTCTTTTTTCAGAAGGCAGGGGAAACAGAGGAACTCTTTCCCTGGGATTAATCATGACTCATTAGGAATAACTCATTAGTGGTGAGCAAGCAACAGAAACCTTGAGAGAAGTGTCACCCAGGCATAGTATTTTTCAGCAACAGTCCCATGACATATTATGTACTGTCTGGGATGTTACATTTATCATCACTTTATATACTCAAGACTTCACACTTAATTAACACTGGCAACATGTGAGAGGCAGACTTTATGTTTGATTAGGAATTGCTGCCTTCATTTTTTAAAAGTCTTGAAAATGAATACAGTTCAAAAGTCCAGGCCTTAAAAATGGAATGGAATGGTATAGAACTAAATTGAGACTCTATGAGTAGTTACAAATAGTAATAAATAATAAAAGGTGGGAGGAAGCTGAAGAGACCCAACTTAGCTTTGCCTTTTTAGGACTTTGAAAATTTCCTGTTTGAAATAGTGAAGTCCAGGTAATGGAAGTTCAGGCACATTGCCAAAGTGGAATGAATACAAAGGAGTGACACAAAACTGGAGTAGCGCAGCAATGCCTGTGGCCAAAGTTTGCTGAGGTTTGGGCAAATGTGGAAAAAAAAAAAAAAGCCCAATTGTTTTAAGTTTTTAAATATATATTTGATATCAGAGTAAGAAGAGAGAGGTAGTAGATTTGCAACATAGTGGATATTGTATAATTTTACTGGTAGAGAAGTTAGAGCTTCTTGACTCTTATTTCATCTTTATAAACAGTAAACAGGCTGACTCATCTTGAAATAACAAAGAGTGGACTACATAGCAGAAAGATGGAGTTAAGTTTGAGGTGGAAAAGAAAATAGTTAAGTGAACATCAAGTAGTTACAAATGAAGGTGACTCTCCAAGCTCAGGTGAATTACATCCTCGCAGTGTGAAACTCCTTGATAGATCCTCAGAGTTGTAGGGCTTTGAGCAGTGTTTCTCACTCTATTTTCCATTATTGCTCTTCTAAGGACATTTCTCCCACTGACTGTCTCTTACCCAGTCCCATGAAATTTTAACACTACAGATATATTGGGTATCTCTTTATGCATGGTGTCCCTTAGTGGACCACAGACCATTGTAATATCTAAGAATTTTTCCTAAGCCCCCCACCAGAAACCAGTATTTGCCTCATTGGGGGTGATCATCTTGTAGAGGGTTCATAGAGTATGGGAGAGAAGCCAAGCATTTCCACTAGGGTAGTAAGTCTCTTGATTTTCAAATGGAGTTAATTTATTTTGGAGAAAATTATAAGATACTTTAATGTCAACCCAGTAACATGGTAAACCAACTAGTCTGCCCAATACCTTGTATTTGATCTTCCCACATGATTAAGAAAATCAGAAATTTTTCTTTATTTTTTTCCAGTGATGAGATACTAGTTTTCTGAGGGGGTTAGGGGGAACTAATTGAGCAATACTCTGCTGTCAAGTGGGAAAAGGTCAATTTTAGTCCTATGTAAGCCTTCTTGATCTCAATGGGTGATTAAACAAAGTTTAAAAAATATGAAATATTCGATACAAACAAAAGACTTTATATTTTATATGTATGTGGATGTGTTTATAAATAACCCAATAATGAAACAAATAGTATAACCCACACCCAGTTTAAAAGCTAGAATATTGCCAATACCATTGAATATCCATGCAAATCTCTCTGATTTCATGTCCAGGTATCCATTATCCTGAATCATTCTTTTGCTTTTTCTATTTCATTGCATATGTATGTATCTATTTCTAATGAATTCAATTTGCTATTTTATTGAGCTTTATCAAAATAGCATCATGTAATTCTGACTTAGCTTTTTTCATTCAAAATTAGGTCTTTCAAGAGTTAAACATATATTGGAAGTGCTAGTTCTTTTTGGTTTTGTCACTATGTTGTGTACATTTTATCCATTTTTAATTTGAGTTTTAAAAATTTGTTTAAAATTGAGGCAATGTTGGTTTACATTGTATTTTGGGAGTAGATCGCCCCTTCGTGTGTTATGACCGTCGTGATCCCTCCGCCAAAGCACCAGTAGTCCACCACCACAGTCCACCCTCCCTCCTCATTTTGTTCTCACCCTTCCCTAACTCTCCCTCTGGATTCCTTACTGGTGGGACTCCAGACTTGTCTAACCCTGTGCAAAACAATATGAACATTCTTGAGAAGATCAAAATGGATTTACCTTATGACCCTGCAGTTCCACTTCTGCATATGTACCCAAGGGACACAGAAACACTAATCTGAAGGGAAACATCACTGTCATGTTCATAGCAGCACTATTACAATAGCTAAGATGTGGAAACAGCCTGAATGCTCCCAAACAGGGGAGTGAATCAAGAAGATATTTATACACAATGGAATACTACTCAGCTATCAAAAAAAAAAAAACCACAACAAATCCATGCTATTAATGGCAACCTGGATGGAGCTGGAAGGGATTATGAAAATAACTCTAGTATGATTTTGAGCAAAGCTGCTATGAGAATTCTATGTGTGTCTTCATGTAGAATTGTAAGAGTGTTTTTCATATAAGTAGGAATAGATTTGCTGGGTCACTGGGTTTTTACAAACGAGCAAAAAAATTAATTGTATTAGTTGAAATATTTTTAAAAATGTTTAGAGGAAGAGCAGATTGATATGTGATTTGATAGTCTAGCCTTAGAAGGATGGTGTAGTCTTATATTCCCAAGATAGTTGGTACAGAAGAACATGCTTAAATTCTAAAGAAATAATTTAAGCCACATGAGCTTGTTACAGCAAACTTATTGAGAGAAAGTTGGGAGATCTCAAACCCTTTGCTGACTTAAGTTATAATACAGTTTTCTCAAATTTTTCAAGGCTATGATAATTATCTGGAATGACTTGGTTGTTTCCTCTTTTTAGAACCAAAGTACTGGGTTATAAAATTCTGATAAAGTAATGATGCTAGTTTTTCAATATTACTCTTGAAAATCACTTTTTACTTTTAGTGAAATTTGTATATGATTGTTCAGATGTTCTTAGGAGTTTTTAAATGTGGGATTTTTATGACTAGTATCTTAAACTTTGTCCTGTGTTAACATTGAAAATAATGGTTTTATTGTAAGACCGAAAATTCACCAAGTATAATATTACATTTGTATATGAATACATGTATTTCTCTGTGTATGCAAATATATGTATATATTTAATGTGTGTATATGTATTGCATGTATATACTTAATAAGTTGTCCTTGCTTGGAGATTTATCTATATTATTAGTAGTGGTCTGATTTGCATTTCATCTTTTTTTTCCCCCTTAAAGTTTCAGATTCTCTGGCTCAGTCTGTAGTTCAACATCTAAGATGGATTATGCAGAAGGACCTTTTGGGACAAGATGTCTTTCTAATAGGACCTCCTGGGCCCCTTCGAAGATCAATTGCTATGCAGTACCTGGTGAGTTACCAACTCTTGTGAATTCCTAAAGGTCTTAACTTTGATAAAGTATGTTGTAAAATATATGAATAAAAAGAATTTTTAAAATATCAGGATTAGTCATTACTTGAAAAAAATTAATGCTAAAGGATGATTTGTTTATAAAGAACTGGATCCTATACTTCTAAAAAATAACATCAACCAGCATTAACTCAATTAAAAAACAGAACTTAGAATAAATTATTTGGGAAGCAAATTTGCCTTTCAAAGCATTAGCAATTTTTTGCTATAACTAGAAATAGCTCCACTCCAGCAGAAATGAAATATAAATTCACATAATGAGTGGCAGATAGAATCAGCAACTTTTGAGATGATGAAACAAAATTTAGTTTTATACTACTCAGGGAACAGTCTTTTATCTCATTTTAAAAACACAGAATTCTCTTGACTTTTTGATGTTATGTGGTCTTTAAAGGGAGCCTCAGGTCATAGAATATCTCTTATATGTCCTCTCTCTTTTTCTTCCTCTTTAAATAGATAAGAAAACAAGCTTACAGAGAATAAATAACTCACTAAAGCTTTATCCCACTAATAAATGTTGGACCTAGACTTCAGATTTCATATTATTTCTCCTTTCTCACATGTTATCCTCTTAAATGTTTGCAGTTCTCTGAGAACTGTTGTGAAATAAATTGAAATATTAATATCTTAACCCAAATAAAAATAATTATGAGACTTTTTTTTACTTTGTTAGCATTCCATCAGCATTGCTTTAATAATTAGAAGAATGCTGTAAGATGATGTTTTTCTGTTCCAAAGTTTACTTTTTAGATGAAGAAAAAACCTTGCTCAAAGCTTCCTTGCACTACTTGATTTTAAATAATTCATTTCTTTGCTATTTAAATATAGTTTGTGTACTCTTTTATTTCATCATGAATTTATTCTGGTACTTTAAAAATCACATGGGGCAGGAATAATAAAAATACAATGAACAAGTCAGAACCTAACTCCCACTAGCCCTTAACTTTGATGTCTTTTATTTAGTCCTGAAATCAGTGTGTGATATATAATGGCCATTGATGTATTATCACTTTATTAATGCGCAAGGAAAAAAAGTATCTTACGTAAAATGTAGAGTCAGCTACTGAGAATTGCAGTTTTAGAATCTCTTATTTTATTTATTTTTAAAATAAACAACCATTTTAATCTTTAACTACAATTCCAATGCAGCATATTAAATTATCTGATTGCTAACATTGTGAGATGTGCACTCTAGCTAACTCATTTCAAAGACTGCAGTATCTCCCTGAGATTTTTTTGTTTCTGGCAAGACTTTGAAGCTTGTTAGAAATGTAGGAGAAGGACTAGGAGTTTATAGGAACTTTGTTGGATAAAAAATTTAACATAGGCCTATATGACATCAATAACTGAAAAAAAAAATACCTTAAACTGTGTAATAGAGCTCAGGCAACTTTCGGATGTGAAAACACATATGAAAATGTACTAGTTTAAACCACTTTGCCATCTGTGGAGTGAGTACTATATTGCTGTAACATAAAAGATCCTATACTTAGTAATAGCCAGAGTAAAAGAAAGAAATTTGGGGGCTAGCCTGCTGAACCAATGAGACATTAAATAGAAATAATTTGATAGTTGCTTTTATTTTATATTTAACTGATAAAAGGAGTTTTATAGAGAGTATTTTAAAAACTAAACAAACCTAAGACAACTTAGCAGACCATAGCCCCCTCCTCCAGCTGATACTCCTGGTGCTGTTTGTGAACTTGCTCAGACTTCTTCTGTAAAACAGCAGGTGAGGGGACTTTGGTGTTGGCTGATGAGAGTCCTAGGAAACTGTCGAGATTGCAGATAGTATCCTTGGTGTGACAATTCAGGAAATTACTGTGGTACAGTTTAGTAATAAGAGGCATACTTCACTTTGTCAACCAATATGAGTGACAGGGATTTTCAGTAAGGGAGATAACATTCAACCAGTCAATGAAACACCAAGATTCTAGTCATGTGTTCCAGAAGCAAGAAGAAAGTATCTCCTGAAAAGGGAACATGCTACTTTACTCAAAATTTGTGCTCTCACAAGCAATTCATTTTCATTTAGACAACCATCATTTGGTGTCACCACATCTTCATCACTATGGTGTGTACCTTCTCTCTTTCTCTCTTTCCATACCTAACTTTATGGGTGTATGGGAAGAGACACATTTTTAAAAACTAAATGACAAACAATTGTACATAATTATCCATATCACATGAAGATAAAGAGAAAAAAAATCCTGTCATGTAGAAAATATCCCCTTTCATCATTAATGGCATTCTTATTTAACTTATTTTCTTCATATGCCTGTATATTAATTTTTTCTCACTGTTTAGTGAAAATATAGTATACATCTTATTTGATTGTAGAATGTCATTGATTTTAATTCAACATTGCAAAACTAAGGGTAATGTTGAAAGCCTTTTTGTACATAGCTGTTACTTGTGGAGCAAAATGACTTTAGGGACGGATAAATAATTCTAAAATAGATTCTAGAAGATTTTTCCTTCAAATCTGCTGTTTTATTTGTGAGTAAGTGTGTGTGGGGATGGGGGAAGAAGGGGAAAAGGAAAGAGAAAACTTTACCCTCTCCCCCACTTTGTTTTCTCTCTTCCTTTCCTCCTTTCCATCCTTCTTTTTCTTCCTGAACCACTAGGAATGTGTTTCTCCCTTCTGTTGTCCTAACTGTTGGTGTTTACCTTATTTTCACTGTTGATGAAGTTGGTAAACATTGGTTAATGGAATAAATTAATTTAAATCACCCTTTAAAAAAAGATGAGCAGTATTTACAGAAATGGCTATTTGTGGGAAAACAAAATTATAACTTTTGATATGAAAAGAATTCTACAGGAGGCAATAATATTTGTAAAATATAATTTTGGTTATCGTGGCTTAAGTGGTTTATAATTGGTAGTAAATTATTGATTACAATAAAAGCTATGAGGAGACATGTACATGTTTTGATTAATGCTCAATTTTTTGCATTTTCCTCAAAGATGGTACTCAAAAGCTCTTCTCTGGCAGTGGCATTGTCTGATGACTGACTCCAAAGTATATGTTGGGAATTTGATTTTATTTTTTTGAACATTTTGACTTTGTTCTACAGGAACTGACCAAACGAGAGGTTGAATACATTGCCCTGTCAAGGGACACTACAGAAACAGATCTTAAACAGCGTCGAGAGATTCGTGCAGGCACGGCTTTTTATATCGATCAGGTAAGTTTTATCGTACTCTAACATGTGACTCTAGGTCTGCACAAAATTGATTTTTAAAGTAGAAAGAGAGTAGCTCATGTAATAGTGAAAGATAGATGCATTGTTCTCTTTCTAGAGATTTAATTTAGATCTTCATTTCCCTGTTCTTGGAAATGCCTTCTTGGTTTATTACTAAATAAGATATCGTAGATGAAATTGATGGTTCTCAAATGTTAGTTAAAAATCAAAATGCTGATTTTTAAATTTTCATTTGCTTCCTGCTATTTGCCTACAGAAATTGGATTTTAAAAAAATTAGAGATTTTAATATAGAAATTACTTTAGCACATTTATTAAAGGATTCTTAATCTAAAATCAATTTAGTAAAGTATATTAAACATAATGAAATTAAATGTAAACTTCTAGGAGCTATAGGTTTTTTTTAGGGGGTGGTTCTTAGGTGCAGATTACTTCTAAAGTAATATTTTATAAAATATTATCATAAGGAAGCTTGTCACACCTTTCTTTTAAACATACTATTTAGGGGGCCTCCCCCGTGGTGCAGCAGTTGAGCACTGGCCTGTGAAACTGCCCGCAGCCTCTGTAGCTCCCCAGCCACCGAGCGAGGGTCCCACATGGCGCGCAGACCTTTCCTGCCGCCTGCTGCTCCCCTCAGCAGTGTACTTCGTCAGTCAGCCTGTCCTGCTCTCCTCTCTGGCTCTGGTGAATTCTCTCACTCTCCTGCGCTTCTGACTGTACCCAGTGCTTGTATAAATAAATAAATAAATTTTTTTTTTTTTTTAAAAAAATGCTATTTAAAATATTAAATAATGTTTTTATTAGGAATACCTAATTAAAAAAAGGACAGAGACTAAACAATTAATGGAGAAAAGATTTCAAATGTTCAATAAATTTGTGACAGATTGTTCAGCCTTATTTAAAAATTTAAAGTTAAAACAATAGTGACTTGCCTTTTTTTTAACCTCGGATAGACAAAGATTAAAGGATTGTTAATGTTCATTGTTGGTGAGGAAACAGCATTGCTATAGATGGAAACATAAATCAATGCAGTTTTGAAAGAAAACACGGCAATATCTATCAACAGGAAATAAAATACATTTGAATTCAGGAGCTATGGCAATTTGTTTTCCAAATGTATTCACACAAGGCATCCTAAGTTACATATGCAGGGATGTTTATTATAGTTTGATATATAAAACTTGTAAATAAAACCTATATAATGTATATTTGGAAGCCTAAATAGTGGCAAGTAGAATTCTCTGTAGCCATTAAAAAGAATGAGGTGAATCTTTATGTAATGATAGGCATGTCCAGGATATATTTTGTGGGGAAAAAATTAAGTTGCAATACAGTGTATGTAATATGCAACCATTTTGTGATTTAAAAAAAAATTAGCTATATAATTGCTTGTGTATACATTGAAAAGGATATATAAGAATCAGTTAACGAAGCCTATTGCTGCAGAAGTATAATGGGGTGTCTGTAGAGGGGTGAGGAATGAACTTTCATAGTTCTCTTAATTTGAAGTTCTCTTGTTGGCACACTATTGCTTTATAATTAAAGGGATATAATTGTGAAAAACTACTGGGTCCAAGAATTTTGGGAAATGAGGATAATCACAGTCTCATAGATTAGTAATTACAAAAAGAATAGTGTATTTAAAATGGAGCAGTTTGTGTCTCAGTCATCACCTTATATGATCAAATTTGGCACACATGGTGAGAGAATGGGAATTTCAGATTTCCAGCTTTTAAAGTCATTATTTGTAGATGAAGACACACAAATACATTTTAAAGAAATCCATTTTATTCACATAATACCAGAGGTTCATTTCATAGATCATTTTTAATTAGAAATAGGAAAACTAAATGCCTTTATAATAAAATACCCTCTGTATTCAATGAGAATGAAGAGATGGAAGTCAAGTTGGGAAAGTGAGGAACTGGGAAGAGGGGTTAGAAAATGAGACAACAATGTAAGTAGAGGCTATGAGAGAAGAATGTATTTAAATGATAATGGAAGAACTGACTTTGTTTGGTAGAACATGGATTTAAGAACATTTTTGAATGAATTTTATATCTGAATCAGTTGTTGCAATGCAAATACTGAGTAAGGAAATGGATTTGTATGTTTATTACAGAAAACTAAAACTTTTGACTATTCAGGTATCAGAAATTGAGTTTTTTTTAAAGATTTATTTTATTTAGGCATACAAGAACTGGGGTACAGGCCAGAGGTGTCAGGGAAGGGGGTGAGAGGACCCACCAGAGACAAAGTGGGGAGTAGAACAGGCAGACTGACTGAAATACACTGCTGAGGGGAGTAGTGGGCGAGATAGGCGAGGTCTGCTGAGCCATGTGCCCCCACATCAAACTCATGCCACAGTGGCCAGTGATAGCTTGATCGTGCTTAGACTTTAACCCCTATGCCATCAGGTAGCCCCCAGAAATTGAGTTGTTTTAAGAAACTAAATTTACTGAAAATTTAAGCAACTAAATTAAAGAAACTAAAATTTAAGAAACTAAAGCATAAATTTCTTGAAGCATAAATTATTTAAATGAAACTCTGCAGTATTATATTCTTCCTGCCTTTCTAGAAAACATTTTCAAATGATACATACTTTGCAGTTTTTAAATATTTTAAGTAATACATAAATATATGGTAATATTTTATACTTTCCACTTTCTGGGTGATTCCAGCTCATTATGATGACCACCAGTTCTTTAGGATGTTGTAATGTGCTTACACCTTCAGAGCCTGTGATTGAGGTATAAGAATATTGGTCATTTCTCTAGATTGCTTCAGACTATTTGAGATGGTATCTGGTTTTCATATTTTTTCATTCATTTCCTGGGCATTAATATTCTCTAATGTGTTGTTCATAATTGTATTCTCTTAGTTCCTTGCTTATAGCCATGCAATTCTTTGACATCCAAAATAAAATCCAAAACCTTTAAGATGGATTTTAACATTCTACAGGACCTAATCTTACCTACCTCGTCTTTTTTCCTTTCCATGCTTTCAAATCTCATCCTCTTAAAAATGGTTCAAATACTTTCCAATCTCAGAACGTTAATACTTATTATTTCCTCTAGTTGGTATGATCTTTATCCAGACCTGTGCGTTCTTGCCTCCTCATTCAGATTATAAATTCTCTGAATATTTTAGCTAGTAACTAGACATGCCTACTCCCTTCCCACATGCACTAGGGTATCTTCTTACACAATAAAATCTCCTTCAGAGTATTTTGAGGGGTATGGATAAAATAAATTACAGTTTATCAAAAAAATGTTGAAAATTACCCCATGCTTATCTATGTAACTAGCTGTCGTAACTTAACTATTTGTTCATGTATGGGTAATTTCAATATTTTATACAGTTACTTTGCTAAGCAGATAATAAATTAAGCTTTTGAAAAAGTGAACTGATTAAGAAACAAATACAGAAATTTGTATCAGTGATATCAGTACACTCATAGAAAAATAGAGACCACATCAACTTTCATTTGCCTCGGAAGATTAGATAACCTGAATAAAACCTAAATATTGACTTTATAACCCTTTAAAAATCAATTGCTGTCCTTACTGTTTTCTTACTTGTTAACAGTCTCTTTTATTTTATTTATTATCATGTGACTCCAAAGAGCTGGAGAGGAGGACATTTAAATCAGTATACAATTGCTTGCATCACTCAAGATAAGCCAATACAAACTCTCAGAATAACAAATGAACAACTTTCAGGTTTTATGTTTGGCTGAGAGGAGACACTATTTATCCCCAAGATAATTTGGGGGATAGAAAGATAGGATGGGAAGTTAAATTATTTTAACTGTCTAAGCCAGAAACTCTTTTCATATTAAATCTTATGAATTTAATTGATATGACACTATGAAATTCCATTATGTACAATATATATGTTTAATATTAAATACAAAAATGTACTTGAAACAGTTAATATAATATTTTAATGTGTTCTCTCCTGTTTTAGATTATTTTCAATTATCTCTCATTATTAATAGAAAAAGTATGGGTAAGGCTGTTTTAATGCTCCAGTTAAATATTCTAGACCATCAAGTGCAACTCAAATAGAATAACAGTGCTGTTGGTCATAAAATTTTTATCTTGTCTAAGTATCTTATACTTATTCTAGCAAATAGGGGGAAAACATTTATTTGTAAACTAAATCCCATTTGTGGATGCTGAAACCTCTATTAAAGTTACATGTAAGCACTATTAAAGTTATATGCAATCACTATTAAAATTACAAAATTGTTATTTCAGAAATTCATTCATAAATTAAATATTTGGAATTTAGAAAGCTTTTCCTATAGAAACAAGGTTATAGAGAGTGCCTGAACTCTTGATACTTGATCCAGACTCTTTGCACTGGTGTCATTGTAATATGTTCTAGTGCTCACAATTAGGGAAGGTCTCAATGTTTATTCTAGCTTCTGTGTTTATCAGCACTCAGGCCTTGGCTTCTCCCCCATTGCCATCTTACTCCCACCAACTGTTGTCTGCTCATAGTATTAACTGTTTGACAGATCTGTGTGTCATTTTAAAAAGGAGATAAAAAGAACTGTTTTTTTTTAAATATAAAATTACTTCTGTTGAGGAGACCCTGTTGTTCTTTATATAAGTGCATTTCTCAAAACATCTTTAGAAGGGAAATCACTTCCTGACCTTACATGTAAAGTGATCGAGGCTTAGAGGACCAGGTGTTAGAAATGGCAAATAGCAGTAATGGGATTGGAGCCAGAATTGGTTCAATTTCAAAGTTTAGGTTCTTTCTACTATATTATGTTACTTCCCTGAAAAAGCAAAGATGATGACAACCATAGCAAGAATGACAGTATTCATAATAACCACAGGTAATTGTTTTTCTTTAAAGGCTTACTATGTGACAGAGGTTATCTTATTTAATTTTGAGATTAACACTTTAATTAGCCTCCTTTTAGAAGAAATGGAGTTTCAGAGAGGGAAAATGATTAACCTAAGTAACCTATAGCAGGTAATTATTAGAGCAACTAAAAATTAATGTAATCCTGTTCTGATATTCTAAAATAAAGAACTTGAAATACAATTTTTTTTTCATTTTGTCTTCCTCACTGCTGTTAAACTGTAACTATTTTGAATAATTTGACTACTATCTGGAATCTATTTTCATGGCATCATGGCTCATTAACATTTTACATTTTAATAGATCCAATAACTTTACTTTTTTTTTCAAGTATTGCTTTGTTTCTTAAAAAATTACTTTGTGCAATACCCCTTGAGGATATTTTCCTTTAGTAAATGAGGACACAGACTTCAGATTAATTGTTTGCCTAAGGTCTTTTATCAAATCAGAAGCAAATCTAGAACAGGGGCTTAAATAATTTTTGATTTTAGGTCATGTAGCTTCTTTTATCTTGAAATCTTTTATGTCCACGTGTTCAGTTATTAAAACTGTGATATGAGATGGCTGGACCAGAAGGATCTTACTGCATTAAAAAAATTTCTATTTGAGAAAATTAGGTCTCTGAAAATTCTGTAGCATGAAGGGTAGCAAAGTCTTCTTGTGGTTGATCTAATTTCCACTTTGATGAACTGTCACAAATAGTCATTTTATACAAGATATGCCCTGCTTCCATTTCTTTTTTAAAGATTTCACAAGAAAAACTATACCACATTAGTTTTATTGAAAAATTTATTCATAAAAACTTATGTAGAAAATATGTAGCCTAAATCTCTTATGCTGACAGTTAAACCTGTTCTCTTCTTATAAGTGTGAACATAGACAACTATGATCCTTTATATAAAAATTTTTCCTAAACTTACATAACAGCATCTTTTATCTTGAGTTGTTACATTTTTCCCCATAAACACTAAAAGCCTTCCACAAGCTAGTTTTGTATCAGTATGACATGTCCTTTAACAGGCTCTTGCCCCTTAAAGGCTTACAAATCTTGTTGAAGAGATGAATCTTGTTGAGGAATCTGAGAGAACTAAGAATACCTCAGTGACATTATTCATTTTATACAACATTTTAAGAAAGAACCAGAGGCAAGGTGATTCTGAAATAGTTACTAATACTGTTTCTGTAAATTCAATTCAAACTTTTATCAAAGAGCATCTCCATAAGGTATTCTCTTTTTAGTTATTATTTTTGCTGGTATTTAAATTTTTTTTTAAAGATAGGAATTTTATTTTTTTCTTTTTTTATATAAATGAAGATTACTTTCTTTTTTAAAATTAATTAATTTATACAAGCACTGGGTACAGTCAGAAGCGCGGGAGGGTGAGAGAATTCACCAGAGCCAGAGCAGGGAGCAGAGCAGGCAGAAGGACCGAAGTACACTGCAGAGGGGAGCAGCGGGCGGCAGGAGAGGTCTGTACGCCATGTGGGACCCTCCTCTGGTGGCCGGGGAGTAGCCAGGGAGCAGCCGGGGATCGAACCGGCACTGCAGAGGCTGCGGGCAGCTTCGCAACCCAGGGCTCGACCGCTGCGCCACCGGGGAGGCCCTGGTATTTAAATTTTTAAATATGGCATATGGTCTCAATCTGTATCCATACAGCCAAAGGGTAGGTTGGAAGGGAAATTAAAAATCTTGGGTGATTCTTTGGTTATTGATGTTTTTTCTAAAAAAAAAAAAATTACTCTATAAATTTGTAATTTTCATGATATTATCTTTGGATCCAACTGTACTATAAAACATCCATTCTCATTGCCACTTAAATTGTGTGTAAAAGTAACAAATTGACAATTGTATTAATAAGAAAAGTGCTTGGGAGGTTTATTTTCTATTAATAAAGTTGCGGTTAATTGACATGGTCATGGACCTTGTTGCTAGAATGGCTCACTGAACTTAGGAAAATATTTTACTTATCTATACAGGTTTATTATAAGGGATATCATAAAAGATTAATAGCCAGGTGAAGAGCTATATCAGGGGAGGGCAGGAAGGATCCCAAGAGCAAGTAAAATATGGGGTGTGCCACTCTCCTGGTGCTTGGATATTTTTGCCAACCTGGAAGCTTTCAAAACCCTATTGTTTTGCTGTGCAGAAGCTTTTCAGTTTGATGTAATCCCAGGTGTTTACCTTTTCCTTGATTTTCTTTGCTTTGGGTGATGAGTCTTTAAAGATGTTATTGCGATGTATGTCTTGTAGTGTTTTACCTATATTTTTTCTATATATTTTATGGTTTCAGGTCTTATGTCCAGTTCTTTTATCCATTTTGAGTTGATTTTTGTGTACAGTGAAAGATAGTGGTCTAGTTTCATTTTTTTTTGCATGTGGTGGTCCAGTTTTCCCAGCACCATTTATTGAACAAGCTGTCCATGTTCCATTGCATGTTCTTTGCTTCTTTGTCAAAGATCAGTTGTCCATGTAAGTATGGTTTTATTTCTGGGCTCTCTATTCGGTTCCATTGGTCTGTGTGTCTGTTTTTGTTCCAGAACCAAATGGTTTGAATTATTATGGCTTTGTAGTATAGCTTGAATTTTGGAAGCGTGATGCCTCCTTTCTCCTTTGTTTTCATCAGTAGGACTTTGGCTATTTGTGTTTTTTTGTGGTTCCATATGAATTTCATCAGTATTTTTTTCTATTTCTTTGAAGAATGTCATTGAGATTTTTATTGGAATAGCGTTGAATCTGTATATTGCTTTTGGTAGGATGGACATTTCATTTTATTTTTTTTCCACTTTTTAAATTTAAATTTTATTTTTATATTCCCCATACAATTACAACCCCCTTATTTTGATCCCAAGCCCTCCTTTCCCCACCCCCCACCCCCCATAGAGTGTCTCTGGTTCATAGTTGTTTGTTGATTTTGATATTTTCTTTGTTATAGTTATTCTTTTTCCTGGTCCTTTATTTAAGTTTTCTCGATTCCTGCTATGAGTGAGACCATCCGGTATTTTTCTTTTTCTTTCTGGCTTATTTTGCTGAGCATGATCCCTTCCAGCTCCATCTATGTTGCTGCAAATTGCATGTGTTTCTCTTTTTTGAATGCTGAGTAATATTCCATGGTATATATGTACCACATCTTCTTGATCCAGTTGTCTATTTTTGGGCATTTGGGTTGTTTCCAAAGCTTTAGCTATTGTAAATAGTGTTGCTATAAACATAGGGGTGCAGGTACTTTTTGGAATTGATGCTTCTGTGTCCTTTGGGTAAATACCTAGGAGTGGAATTGCTGGATCATATGGAAGCTCTATGTTTAGTAGGTCTAGAAATCTCCACACAGCTGTCCATAGTGGTTGGACCAGTTTGCACTCCCACCAACAGTGCAGGAGAGTTCCTTTTTCTCCACAACCTCGCCAACATTTGTTGTTGCTAGTTTTTTTAATATGTGCCATTCTCACTGGTGTAAGATGGTATCTCATTATAGTTTTGATTTGCACAGGATGGACATTTTAATAATGTTAGTTCTTCCAATCCATGAGAAGGGGATGTCTTTCCATTTTTTGTGTCTTCTTCTGTTTCTTTTAATAGTGTTTTGTATAGGCCTCTCACCTCTTTTGTTAGATTTATTCCCAAGTATTTTCTTTTTTTTGTTTCAGTTATAAAAGGGATGGTTTTCTTGATTTCTTCTTCTTCTTCAGATTAATTGTTTGTATATAGGAAGGCTACTGATTTTTGTGGGTTGATTTTGTAACCTGCTACTTTACTGAACTGGTAGATTATTTTGAATAGTTTTTCTGTGGAGTTTTTAGGGTTCTCTATGTATATTAACATATCGTCTGCAAACAGTGATAGCACTGCAAAAGAGACATTAACCAAAACAGACACCCACTATTTGGGAAAAAAATCTTTGCACTCCAGTCAACTGATAAGGAGTTGATCACAAAAATAGATAAAGAACTCACAGGACTCAACAAAAACAAACAATCCAGTCAAGAAATGGGCAGAAGAACTTAAAAGACATTTCTCCAAAGAACAAATGCAAGTGGCCAACAGGCATATGAAAAAATGTTCAACATCCCTTATCAGGGAAATGCAAATCAAAACCACATTGAGACACCACCTTAACCCAGTAAGAATGGCACATATCAAAAAAACAAGCAACAACAAATGTTTGTGAGGATGTGGTGAAAAAGGAACTCTCCTACATTGCTGGTGGGAGTGCAAACTGGTCCACTCACTATGGAAAGCTGTGTGGAGGTTCCTCAGTCTACTAAAAATGGAGCTACCATACGACCCAGCAATTCCACTACTAGGGTTCTACCCAAAGGACACAAAAACATTGATTCAAAAGAACACCTGTACACCTATGTTTATTGCAGCACTATTTACAGTAAGTAAAACCTGGAAACAACCCAAATGCCCAAAAATAGACGACTAGATCAGAAGGTGTGGCATATATACACAATGGAATATTATTCAGCAATCAAAAAAGATAAACTCATGCCATTTGCAGCAACATGGATGGAACTAGAAGGAATTATGCTCAGTGAAATAAGCCAGAAGGAAAAAGAAATATATTGGATGGTTTCACTTATAGCAGGAATATGGGGGAACCAAATAAGACATCAGTGTAAAAAAATAACAGTACAAAACACAACAAAGCAAAACAGACAATTATAAATCAGAGACATACTGCAGGGGAGGAGGAGGAAGAGGGGTCAGAAGGAGGGAGGGAGGAGCACAGGGGACTGAGGTGATAGTGCACGGGTGCACTGGTGAAGGAAACTCTATGGGGACGACACCTGAGGGGGTGGGGGAAGCAAATATTGTTTAAAAATGAACAATGATGTAAAAAATAAAAAAATTAATAATAAATTTTTAAAAATCCTATTGTTTAGGATTTTCTGGAGGCTGCATTGTGTAGTCATGATTGATTATATAAATCAGTAGCTATTATGATTAATCTCCATCACCTCTCTTCTTTCTCAAGGTCAGAGGGTGGGGTTGAAAATTCCATCTCTAATCATTAGCTCTAAACCAACTCAAAAGGTGATTTCTTTGTCATGCAGTCCCTATCTTGAAACTATTTCACAGATCTGTAAGAGTCACATCATTCATTTTTAAGTATAGGTATGGTTGAAAGGAGTTTATGTGAATAATGAAGATACTCTCACCCCTGTGCCTCAGGAAATTCCAGTAGTTTTAAGAGTTCTGTATCAGGTACTAGGAGTGAAGACTAAATATGTATTTTTCATTGCATCACAGTATCACTGATTTTGAACGATATTAGTTTGGCAAAATATGATGGTAGTTGTCTAGAAGACTAGGGCATGTGGCAATGTTGCATGGTCACTTGGAGTATTGTATGTGTGGAAATGTATTGCGTACCTTTTGATTCTGTTTTTCAAAAACAGGCACACAACATATTCCATACCTACTAGAATTGAACTCTCCAAGGTAACTGATGACCAGTAGTTGCATCATTAGTGACCTCTTTTAGTTTTTCACCTACCCAATTTCTGCATCATTTATCTTAAGAACAGCATAGAATTTTAATTCTGCCATTTTCAAGTTGTATAATCTCTCTTTAGTTGTAAAATTGGGTAAAAGTATTGTATATTTTAGGTGACTGTCATAGTGTAAATGGAAAACCTGACTTATACTATTAACCTGTAGGTCCTACACTTTCCTACTCAGTAACAACTTCTTTATGAAGTAACTGTTTCTAACATCAAGTAACAATTTATTCAGTCATATTTCAGTAATAATACACTTTTTTCTGTCCTCCTCTACTGGCTCCTCACCATCATTTGAACCTGCTCCTGTACGTGCGTCATTAAGAAAAATAACTGCTGTCACCTGCACTGTCTTTAGTTTTGTCTCTTTCTAACTCCCTTCCCATTTCTTTATGGCTATTTATTTTGCAGACTGTTGTTCCATTTGAGTTTGACTCATATTTCCTCATGACTTGATTGAGGTGATGCTCTTTTAGGAAATTAATAGAGGTTTAGCATATTAAATTGATACATTTCTCTGTTGATGTTAATTTTGATCACTTGCCTGAGGTGCTATCTATTGTATTCCCCCATTACAGTATGTTTTTCCCTTTGTCTTTTCTACATATCTTGTGGGAAGATACTTTTGTCTGTACAAATACAGTTTCTGATCATACTCTTTATCATCTCATTTACTAATTTACCATCCATTGTTAATTCTTACTTGCACTGGTTATTACTGTGGTGTTTGCCTTATGGTGATTTTCTGTATCTAGCATTCTTAATAGTTGAGTTTTTCTTTATACATTTATGCCGTGTGCATTTTAACTCTGCAGAAAAGCTGCAGGATTTATCAGGTATTCAAGAAGTCTTTTAAGATGGCATTACCTTGGAAGCACATGGACTGTGGTGGTAGACTATGGTGGTAGACTTGTGGTCAGTGCAGTATGGTGGTAATACCTGATGGGGTTATCCTAATGTTATCTCAATTTAAAAATTAATTTTAAAAGATGGCATTATCTCTTTATATCCATCACTGCTTTCTCAACTTTATTGTCCTAGCACCTACCTCCATTAGAGTAAATAAAAGGAATCCTTTGTGTATTTGACTTCTGCTTTTGGTCAAAAGCAAAAGTCTGGTCTCTCTATATACCTAATTCCAATTTCCTCTGAAAAGATTTAATGAATAAAACACTGAAGTATACCTGAGGTGAATAAAAGCTAGACTGGCAATGTCTGTTATTGTCAGATTTCGTCGTCTTTGCCCATAGTTGGAAAGCCACATGTATTTTCATCTCTATGAATTTTTTAAAAGTCAAATACATTATTTAGTCTGTAACAAAGATTGATAAAAATCTTAGCTTTTTTATTAATACTGCTACATATTGTGATAACTTAGTTTCTTTTTTGTAGAAGCTATGCCCTCTTGGAATAAATTGTTGTGAAAGAAGCTTAATTGGGACCTTAACTGAAACATGAATTTTTATTATACTGCTTAAGTTTTATTTTTTAATTTCTCAGAAAACATTCTATAGCATTCTCCTTTTTCACAGCTGATAAAAATGTGATTCTTATTTTTTGTTGTTTAGGAACTAATAATTTCTATCCATATATTTAAAAAAATAAAGCTATTACTGCTTTATTTTTATTATACTGCTTAAGTTTTATTTTTTAATTTCTCAGAAAACGTTCTATAGCATTCTCCTTTTTCACAACTGATAAAAATGTGATTCTTATTTTTTGTTGTTTAGGAACTAGTAATTTCTATCCATATATTTAAAAAAATAAAGCTATTACAACAAGATGATTATTTGGTAGAAAAATATAAAATTATACGTGATGATGACATATTTGATAATTTATATACATAAATTATTTTTTAAATGAACTGGTCATCTTGTGTCTAAAGTAATTTTCATGAAGGTTTAGTTCTTTATGATAATATGTCATATATACCTGAGATAAACTAAATTCTATAATATAGTGGCTTATGAAAAGGAGACTTGATTAAGAAATGTCTGTTTTCTCTTCCACATTTGAAAAACCAGTGCTTTGTTGTTTGAGACATTTCTTTGAGTATTTAGTCTTTTTAAAACTGGAATCGATCTCTCCTTTTAGCATTCACATAAATTTAGGTTACCATGGGAAAAATTAAATTTTAAAGGGGGAAGTATAAATATAGACTGTTTTTAGTAAAGCAGTATGGTATATATGTATATGTGTATAGGGAAATCATAGCTAGCTCATGGTTGCAAAAATACCACATATGAGGCAACTAATGTGAGGAAATGATGTTGGATAGGTAGAGAGATGCCATATTGTAATAGATGTACATGCCAGATTATGGAGGTTGACCTTCATAGGGAAAAGATCCTTTGGAGAGAGGGAGAAGGGATGAGTTCAAAAAGTATTGAAGTTAAATCATCAGGATATGGTAATAAATTAAATGTAGGAGGTGAGATAGAAATCAAGACTCCTGGCGTGTGTAAATGATCCTCTCAGTTTACACAGAACATATTAAGAGGAGGATCAGATTTTGGAGAAAGTATGATTGTACAAGGGAGCCTATGGTGTTTATGAAATCTGGTTGGAGACTTTCGTATGATGGGACTATATGGTTGAGGTTGGAGAATTGTTTGTGTAAATATCATAGTTGAAGCTATGTGATTGGAAAAGATTATTCAGGTCAAACCTTATAAGAAAGTTGTGGGTTTAAAGACTTAATGCTGGCATCACCAACACTAAATGGGCAAGTAGAAAAAAAAGAAACAGTTCTAAGATAATGCAGTGCCATGGAGACCAAAGGAGACTGTTAAGGAAAGAGCAATAACAAATTTAACATTAATCCTTGGCCTCTTGTTGAATGCACAAGACAAATGTTGAGGGCTTTTTTTGTTTGTTTTTACCATATTTTCACCAAAAAGTAGTGTCTTCTATTTTTTTAGGAGCTATCTTTTTTCATCCTTACTACTCTTTCTTTTTTTTTTTTTCCTTTGAGGTGCTGAGGAAGTCTTTACTTTCTCTGTTTTTTTTTTTTTTAAAAGATTTTTATTTATTTATACAAGCACTGGGTACAGTCAGAAGCGTGGGAGGGTGAGAGAATTCACCAGAGCTAGAGCAGGGAGCAGAATAGGCAGAAGAACCGAAGTACACTGCTGAGGGGAGCAGCGGGTGGCAGGAGAGGTCTGCCCGCCATGTGGGACCCTCGCCAGGCAGCCAGGGATCGAACCGGCGCTGTAGAGGCTGCGCACAGCTTTGCAACCCAGCGCTCAACCGCTGCGCCACCGGGGAGGCCCAGTTACTACTCTCTTTTTATTATAGTTTTCCTTCTCCTACATGTTGGGAGCCTCTTTATTTTCTATAAACTTAACTTGAAGGCTTATAGAACTGTGATTATAATTGGCCTGCTGTCAGCCAGTGTACAACCTCATTCAGTGTCATCATTGAACATTAAACTCAACCTAAATTCATTTTGGTGGTGGCTCTTGTTTAGAACCTTACCATTTCCATGTCTTCCCACCTAGCTTATTGGATTCTCAGAAGTTTATGGGATAAATAGGGTAGATTGTTATCTTTCTCTTTTTTAGCTAAGGAATCTATTTCCTTATTTAAATTATGTCACTGATTCAAAGATAGCTCTTAGTTTTGCATTTTGCTGGCCATATATCTAAAATGTTACAGCTGAAAGGAACTTCAGAGACCATCTCTTCTAATCTCTCTATATTGCAAATAGGGAAACAGGACTAGAAAGAGAAAATCACTTGTCTAAGATTGTATACAGAGGTAAAGCAAAACCAAGATCTGTAACCAGCTTCCTGATTACCTTTCCTTGTAATAGGTACCACAAGTTTAATTTGCATGGTAAGTAAAATTAAACCACACTCTTTTATCTCTGATGTCTCACACTGCACTTTTTTCTCTTGGAAATAGTGTGCAGTTCGTGCAGCCACAGAAGGCAGAACCCTTGTATTAGAAGGCTTGGAAAAGGCAGAGAGGAATGTTCTACCTGTTTTGAACAACCTGCTGGAAAACAGGGAGATGCAGCTTGAAGATGGACGTTTCCTGATGTCTGCTGAGCGTTATGACAAACTTCTCCAGGTAAGAAAAGATAAATCCAACACCTTTGCCATAGCTGTTGAGCTGTGGATAGTGCCATTTGTTATGTAAGATATGGTTTTATCAGAATGCTCACAGATGTTCAGGTGGCCAGATATGTGACAAATTACTGAAGTCATGAGTTAGTAGCTTTATAAGCTTTTCTGTTTGCAGACCATGTTAGAAGACCTGCCAAATTTTGCTTTTTTTTTTTCCTTATCCCTTTTAATTATTCTTCCCTTTCTCCCACCTTCCCTATCTTACTTTTTCCTTCTTCTTTCTTTCTTTTCCTTCTCTCAGTGACTCTTTACTAAATCCCTAATGACTTCCAGAGAGTGCTGGGCCTTGGGAATATAAAGCTGAATAAAGTCTAATTCTTGGCCCCAGGAAACCCAAAGTCCAGTAGATATTGGCAGAAGTGAATAAGGTATTTAAAAGATATCGGGTCCAGGCTACCAGCATCTGATCCTTGAGTTGCAAGAGCCACCTAATTGGACTCTCTGCTTCCATCTTGGCCTCACCACAACAGTCAGTGAACACTTGCTTTAAAACATGTTATTGGGGGCCTCCCCTGCTGGTGCAGGCGGTTAAGCGCAGCGCTGTGAAGCTGTTTGCAGCCTCTGCAGAACGAGTTCGATCCCGGCTGGCCGGCGAGATTCCCACATGGCACAGCAGACCTCTGCTACCTCTCCCGCTGCTGCCCACAGCAGTGTATTTCAGTCAGTCTGCCTGTTCTGTTCCCTGCTCTGTCTCTGGTGAGACCCTCACCCTCCTGCACATCTGGCCTGTACCCCAGTTCTTATATGCATGAATAAATAAATTTTTAAAAAATATATTAAAAAAACAAACATGTGATTAACCAGGTCATTCCACTGTTCTGATCCTCTGATAGCTTCTTGTTGTATTCAAAGTAATAGCCAGAGTCACTGCAGTGCAATACAGGGTCTTACGATCTTACCCTCTACTGACCCTTTGGCCTTATTTTCATCTACCCCATTCCTTTTTTTTTTTTTTTTTTAATAGAGGCATGTTTTTATTTATTTATTTGTTTGTTTGTTTGTTTTGTTTATACATGCACTGGGTACAGTCAGAAGCGCGGGAGGGTGAGAGAATTCACCAGAGCCAGAGTGGGGAGCAGAGCAGGCAGAAGGACCGAAGTACACTGCTGAGGGGAGCAGCGGGCGGCAGGAGAGGTCTGCCCGCCATGTGGGACCCTCCTCTGGTGGCCAGGGAGCAGCCGGGGATCGAACCGGCGCCGCAGAGGCCGCGGGCAGCTTCGCAACCGAGCGCTCAACCGCTGCGCCACCGGGGAGGCCCCCCATTCCTTTTTAATACACTTCAGTGTCTATTATTTTCTTTACTATACCTCAAATATACTATACCTCAAATATACAAGACAGGCATTCTCCTACCTTTCAGGCACCTTGCTATTCTGTAATGGTACTCCCCATATATATCTTCCTGGCTCAGTCCTGTGCTTTCAATTTTGCTCAAATGTCATATCATCAGTGAAGCCTGCCCTCACCATCCTATTTTAAATTGCAGTGTGCTCTTGCTCCATACTCCCTTACCCTGCTTTTTCTCCCCATAGACTTTTATAGCATCCTAATGATTTATCTAATAAGTAAGTAAACTAAAAACTTTTTGGTTCATTGCCTGCTTCCCTCTCTATATAATAATTTTCACTAGGGCATGAATTTTTGTTATCTCAACCACCTAGCACAATGCCTGACACATGGTAGGTGCTCAGTTATTTGTTGAATGGATGAGTGATATAAAATCTTTAAATGCTGTGATACAAGCTAGGTATAAAGAAGGCAACAACAGGAGAGTGTGAGGTTCTTGAAATTTTTGAAGAGATTAGTGTCATCATAAATGACAAGAAGGTAGCCTTTGTTTACTTTCCTCCAGATGCATCACCCTGCATCTGTCTGCTAACCCAGCCTCCAGGACTGATGAATCAGCCTATGCAGTTGAGGACTGAGAGTCTTTCTCACATCAGTTCTATAGAGATAGGCATATGCTACTCTTACTACCTTGCTCAAGAACAGGACTGTGTCTTATAATTATTACTCCTTCCCAGGATGCGATTACAAACTTAGAGCATACTAGCACTAAGTTATAGATGCTGGCACAACAGGGTCTGATTAAGCTGATGCTCCATGACGCCAGAACCATAAAAATCTCTTTCTGATTCTTGCTGTGTGACCTATTTCCTTGTAACCTATTTTGCAAACTTTTTAGTGCTGTATTTCTTTACTGCTTATGGGAGTTTCTAGATGATATTTTCATTGTGCAAAATGGTAGTTTTCTTCTGTTTCTTCATTCTGGGTCTCCCTGGTGGCACAGGGGTTTAATTCTCAGTGCTATCAAATTATTGCCAGCCACTGCAGCATGAGTTCTAGCTCCGACCCGGGGATTAATCCACATGGCACAGCAGACCTCTCCTGTCTAGCCCACTGTTCCCCTCAGCAGTGTATTTCAGAAGACTTGCCTTTTCTTCTCCCCATTCTGTCTCTGGTGAATCCTGTCACCGCTCGCACCTTTGGCCTACATCCCAGTTCTTGTATGCGTAATAAATAAAATAATAAAAAATTAATATTAAAATAAATTAAATAAATAAATTAAATAAATCTTTAAAAAATTGTTTCATCTAATGTAATTACAAGATGATAATGAGAATTTAATAAGGAAAGTTCATTTTTTCATATTGTTATACTAAATATACTGCAATGAAACCTATTTTTATTATGTGCTATTTTAAAATTCATTTAAAATGATATTTACAGGTCATATATAACACAAATACATATTATAATGTTTACAATATTTATATTTTAATAAATAATATGAAATAATAACTTATATTAGCTATTTTAAAAGTAGATATTATGCACAGCATTTTCTCTTTAGGTATTTTCAGAATTACTATATTTTCTTCTACATAGTTATTCACAACTTTTAGTAAATAATTTAGAAAAGAGTACTCAGAATATGGAATCTCTTTTTTAATTACACAGATTACCTTATAAAATTTTTTTGATAAAGTCTTTATTTCTATAATAGAATTCTGTTTGAAGCTACTGAACATACTTCTTTGGATAGGAATTTGGGCTCTGAGGTCACGAGGGCCTCAGCACAGAAGAAGTAATTGTTATTATTAAGAAGAATGTACATTATTTTTCCCCTGAAATAAATAGAAGTATAAGTATATAATTTTTACTGGTAAATGTAATTTCTTTGTTCATAGTCTTTCTCATGAGAACCTCACGAAATATAGGTTGGATCCCTTCACACAATACCATCACCTTCAGACAATTTCTAGGATAGAAGATTTCAACACCATTATCTAAGTCCTTATTTCTAAACAGATACGATATACTAAATATTTATATTTCACAATGTTAATGATTTCGTAAAAGTGATATTATGGAAATAGATTGAATAAACATTATATTCTGATTGTCACTTTTGAATAAGTGGAAGATAGAAGATTGGGCTTTTGATTTCTCGGCACTAGATCCAGACTCTTATTTTCTAGTGCATGTGACATAATGTCATAGTGTCGTTCTTATACTAATACGTAGGAGTTGTGATTTTGGTTGTGCTTGAAATGATTGTTCATTATGTGTTTAAGTTACTTCATGCAGTCAGTCGACAGACATCTTTCCTGAGACATACTAGAGGTGATAACACCTCTCAGGTGCTTGATCCAGGATGAAACGGTCATGTTCACAAAGCAGTGCACAAATGTGTAATGAATAGAAACATACAGAGGATGCAGTGGAGGGGTGCAAAGGAATGCTAATGAAAGGAGGGGACTAGATAGGGACCTGTTTTAATGATGTTGTGTTGAGATTTGATACTACTGGTGTTTATGCTGTGAAAAGTGAAAGTGTGTTCCAAGCAAGTGGGGCAGTGTTGGAGAGCTGCAGCTGTGAGATGGAACCCGGAGCATAGACTCATGGAAGTTGGGCTCTGGGGACGAGTGTGCACTGGTGACTAAGAGTATTTGAATGAGACCTGACTCTGTCCTGTTAAGAGTTTCTCCACTGTCATATGGGCTAAGCCCTCTGAAGATCTGCTGAAAACAGAGGGTCTGTCTCTCAGTATGTACATTCATATAAACTTTGCAAGCACTGTGTGTCCTACAGCTGAGGAACGTGAAGAGTCATTGATAGGATCATGCAGAGAAGGAAGGCAAGCCATTGAACAGGTGCCTGCCATGAACGAGTTCTTTCACATGCATTATTAGATTCAACTTTTTTTTTTTAAAAGATTTATTTATTTATGCATACAAGAGCTGGGGTACAGGCCCGAGGTGTTGTGAGGGGTGAGAGGATTCACCAGAGACAGAGTGGGGAACAGAGCAGGCAGAATGACTGAAATACACTGCTGAGGGGAGCAGTGGGCGAGACAGGAGAGGTCTGCTGCACCATGTGGGTTGCTCCCTGGCCGGCTGGGGATCAAACTCATGCTGCAGAGAGGCTGCAGATTGCTTCATAGTGCGGTGCTTAACCCCTTGCGCCACCAGGGAGGCCCTAGATTTAACTTTCATAACAGCCATAATAATGTCAGTGATGGTATTCCCACTTTACAGATAGGAAGGTTGAGGTTCAGAAAGGGTAGTAACATGGTTTTGGTTGCTTATACTTAGCTAGAATGTGCACTAAGCATTAGAGCCAGAATTTGTGACTCCAAAACCTATATTTTTTCCAGTCTCTCAACTTCACCATATACTACTTTTGGGATCACGAGCAAGTTATGTAACTCCTCTGTACATCAGTTTGCTCATCTATAACAAAGAATTACAGGTCTATTTGTATTCAGTGAAAATGAAGTCAGAAAGATTCATGAAAAGTGTTTACCATGTAAATTTTTAATACATATTAATAGAATGAATATGCCTACCTAGAAATATATCCATAATACATCATCTATTTAAGGTCCATGGGCAATCTCTGCTCTGCCAGTGGTTTGCTCCTCTGGGACTACCTTAATTTGTCCTCTGGTCTGAACCAGTCTTTTTTTCCTTTCTTTTCTGACTCTGTTCCTCTTTGATACTGACAGGGGCTTTGTTCTACTTGCTAAATCTGTTGCAATATGTGAAGTTTATAATATCTGACCCAGATCTCCTTTGTTCCTTGATGTCTTCGCCGCATCCCCTTTCAAACACCATTCACACTGTGTGTCTTCCCTACATCCTGATTTCACTTTGCTGATTCTGATTTCATTATGCTCCCTCCCTTGAAAATCTGGCTTCGAGAGTGTTCTCAAATACAGTTTACCCAGCATTCAGTTCTAAATCCTTATTCTGGAAGCTCTTGCAGTTGTAAACTACATCACTTATGCTATACAATTTGATCTCTTGCTCTTTTAGGATCATACCAAAACAGAGTTGGATGCCTGGAAGATTGTTCGAGTCAGTGAAAATTTCCGAGTAATTGCCTTGGGCTTACCAGTACCTAAGTACTCTGGGAATCCCTTAGACCCCCCACTTCGTTCTCGATTTCAAGCCAGAGATATTTATTATCTACCCTTCAAGGTAAGTATGAAAAAGAATATTTTTTTATTTATAATAAATAGAATTAGTATAAAAATGTTACTATGTTAGTAATTAACAGAGAGGAAAAATGATACAGGGTGAAGAAAACTTTGGAAACTAGGAAGAAAACTTATTGTGGCTTTTTGTTGTTGTTTTTAGAAAATCACATGTATCTAGAAATTTTTTTTCTTTTTACTATCATTCTCTGCTTAACCAAGAAGTTGAATTGTATCTATAAAACATTTGTAATTAATCCATCACATTGTTTATTAATTGGTTTGGTATGTTATTTTAGGACCAACTTAAACTATTATATTCAGTTGGACCCAATGTTTCTGCTGAAAAGTAAGTATTTCAGCTACACATGTACATTTATGTAAATATCCAGACATTTAACATTAAATTTGTTTTGCCTGTTCATTGATTGATTCATTCATTCCTTAACTACTGTTCTTTAAAGAATTCTTCAGTGACTGTGGTAAGTGCTATTGACAAAGTTATAAAGACACGATCTTTGATGGTAAAAACTCAACATCTAGTAGAGCTTCAAGGTATGTGAATATCTTAGTTTAACAAGTATAGTGAGGGCCATCATTTTATTGGGGTTTCTTGTGGTTGAGACTTTATAAGGTATTCCCAAAAGCCTCAGTATTTGAGGTGGGTCCTAGAAGAATGAGTATGGCTTTGCCAGATAGAGAATGGAATTAAGGAATTCTAGAACTTTTTTTAAAGTATGAGATATGAGAATATGTGCTTTATTCTTGAGGCTGTCAAAAGTGCCTGGTAACTAAATCTAGGTTTGGATTGAGAAAGGTGGGAGGTGAGGTTAGTAGGGTACAGCTGGGCAGATTGTAAAAAACCACATATAATAGAGTTAGGAAATATATGTGTGTATCTAATAACCTTTGAGTTTTATTTTATTTTTTTAATTTACCTTTGAGTTGAAAATGGATGTGTAATATGAAGCTGCTGTTGCTTAAGAATTTAATGGTAGATGTTGTCTTTTTTGATGAATTAAATTGACCCAGCTTTTTTTATATTTAGCAGTTATATACATTTAATATATTTTAACTATTAGAATTAAATTTAATAACACTAATTTCCTCCCCTAGAATTTCTCAGCTCCTGTCTTTTGCTACCACTCTCTGTTCCCAAGAATCTTCTACTCTTGGCCTACCAGATTTTCCTTTGGATACTTTACCAGCTGCAGTTCAAATCCTGGTATGTATAAAGTAAATTAATGACTGGTATACACAAATGTGGCAAAAAATTTTTAAGTTAATCCTTGGGGATTAGTCACTTCAGTTTGCCTTATCATGTTTTTCTATAAACATTTCAAGGCCTGAGATTAATTTGTTATGCAATGCAGTAAACCAAAGAGACGAGTGACGTGTTCTGAGCTCTTAAAGAGCTTATAGCCTTGGAGGGGAGAAGGTAGACATGCCACTCAGGTAAAAATTAGAGAGGAGGAGGACTTCAGCCAGATCATGAAGACTTGTCCCAACATGAGACAGGGTTGCTGGGACTTTCACACTCTAGTGCCGTCAGTTACTAGGTAATAGCCATCCCAGGGGACACAAATTCACAGGCACTAGCTGCTCTCCCAATCAGTGAGCAAAACTGGCCCCAGGAGCTCAATGGTAGTCTTCTTTAAAAGTTATGCATCCTTGGATAGTTGGAAGGAAAATCTGGGAGGCACAGAAAGGATAAAAACAGATCTCCGGGGATTTGGTGGAGCACAGATATTGTCTATTACAGTTTAACAAAGGTCATGTTGGTAGTATCTGGAGAGAAGAAAAGGCCCTCCAGGCAGAGGGAATGGCACTTACAATGGTGTGAATCACAAAAAAGGACCAGGTATGTTTGGAGAATGACAAGCTGTATCACTAGAGCAAGCCTAGGTGGTGAAGAGAGAGATTAGAACATTATTGTGAAGTGTTTTATATGGCGAGTGAAGTTGTTTGGATTATATGATGTGGAAAAAATGGCCTATCAGGTATTATAAAGTATCTGGTAAGCAGATTTGTGTTTGAGGACGATATCTCCTTTGGCAGCAAGGAGGGATGGGGAGAGCCTGGGTGCACAGGGAACAAGTGGGAGACTTACAACATCAGTGAGGGTGACTGCAAAGAAGAGTATAATCTGAGGTATTGGGGATACCATCTTGACGAGAGACTTGCTTATAACATTTGTTACTTTTTATTTTGTTTCCTGTGAGTCAGTTTTCCTCATATTTTTCATATTGTTCTGTACATCCAGAATAGCAATTCTCTTTGTGTTTATTAGATCTCCTACATTTTGTTTTTGCTTAGAACTTTTTACTTTGACATTTCTCAAATCTAAAAAAACAAATTCCAAACATATACACGATGGAATATTACTCAGCAATCAAAAAGATAAACTCATGCAATTTGCAGCAACATAGATGGAGCTGGAAGGGATTATGCTCAGTGAAATAAGCCAGAAAGAAAAAGAAAAATACCGGACGGTCTCACTCATAGCAGGAATTTAGAAAACCTAAATAAGGGACCAGGAAAAAGACTAATTATAATAAAGTAAAAATCAAAATCAACAAGCAACTATAAACCAGAGACACTCTACGGCGGGGAGGGGAGAGCAGGGAGGGGATCAAAGGGTGCTGGGAATTGTATGGGGACTATAACCAAGATGAAATGCATACACGGTGCAAAAATGAAAAATGATGTAAAAAATATATAAAATAAAAAAAATTTTTAAAAAATGAACATCCATATTACTTCCGTGAGAATCACCAGTTAACATGTTGCCACATTTGCTTGCTATCTTTTTTTTTTCAGAATCATTTGAAAATACATCACAATAAATATTCTTAAATGCTTCAGTTTACAACTTCTGAAAATTAAGACATTCTTCTCTATAACCAGAATATCATTATCACACTTCAGTATATTAACACTAATTTTATATTCTAATAGGTAGCCCATATTGAAATTTTCCTGTTAATAGACATTTTAAAGTCAGGCAAACAGAATTGGGAAGACAGTTTGATTTTGAGGAAAGGATTTGAGCATAATGAGTACTTTCCTAGTAAAAACAAAGCTGGGTGAATGTGGATTCCTAACTCAGATTAGGAATAAAAAAGGAGACATGAGTAGGATAGAGCAGTGTGTTCAGACATGTAGTTTCAGTCGTCCTAAGTGGGAGTCTTTGGGATATTCATAGTCACCTCTAATGGGCAACTGAGAGTTGAAGTCAAGGGCTTAAGAATGAGGTCAAGACTAGAGATAGAGACTTGGGAGCCATTACCCATATATGGCAGTTGAAAGATGGAAGTGGGTGAGCTTGCCACAAGGAAGGATGCAGAATGGAGAAGAGGAAGTAGTATTTGCTTTTGTATACTTCTGGAAAATATGAGAAACCTATTGGTTATTGTTTATAATGTAATTTCAATGTTACATGTACATTTCAGATAGATTTTTCTGTGACTGTTTTAAATGTTCCTCATTCCTATATATTTTTGCTCCTAACTAGGATTATTTCCCGATGATGTCTTTCAAACATGCAATCCACTGGCTTTACCCATACACTCTCTTACTAGGACATGAAGGGAAGATGGCTGTGGAAGATGTTTTAAAAGTAAGTTCACTTTCTTTACTTGCCTATCTTCCCTTCTCTACTTTTCCCTTCCCATCTCTCCCTAACGCCTTTCTCTTACTTTTCTGTTTCCATCTTTCTTCCTTGCCCTTGCCTTCTCTTGTTTTCCAGGCATGGAGACATTGACATGCCATCAGTGGGGAAGCAAGTAGAGAGGTGACTGGTAGGGAGATTGGTTACATTGAGCAAATGAATAAATCAACTAAGCAAATGAATTAATGTTTTGAGGATAATAAGAGCTTTGTTTTTTTTGTTGTTTTTTTTTACTGTTGGAGAATGAGTTTATAAACACAAAAATAGGAAGGAAATAACCCTGAGGTATTAGATTGGAATTGGAGAAACTGGTATAAACTCATTTTCAATATATAATATACATTTCTATATATATGGTAATATATAGATAGTAATAAATATAAATATAGTGTGTGTATACATACATATATCTTCCAGCTCTGTTCCTTGAGAAGACCTAAAAGCTATGACAGTCTAGTGGCAATGATCATACCAAGTACTGAGACCTTGGTTTCCAAATACCATACTTCTCTGAAAGAAATCAGGACTCCTTGCAAGAAGATTGTTTTTGTTGTTGTTGTTTTGTTTGTTTGGTTGGTTGGTTGGTTTTTATTTATTTATTTTTAAACAATACTTGCTTCCCCCCACCCCCTCAGGTTTAGTCCCCATAGAGTTTCCTTCCCCAAGGCACCTGTGCACCATCACCACAGTCCCCTGTGCTTCTCTCTCCCTCCCTCTGATCCCTCTCCCTCCTCCTCCTCTGTAGTATGTCTCTGATTTATAACTGTTTTTGCTTTGTTGTGTTTTGTACTGTTATTTTTTTTTTTACACTGATGTCTTATTTGGTTCCCCTATATTCCTGCTATAAGTAAAACCATCCGATGTTTTTCTTTCTCCTTCTGGCTCATTTCACTGAGCATAATTCCCTCCAGCTCCATCCACATTGCTGCGAATGGCATGAGTTTATCTTTTTTGATTGCTGAATAATAATAATAATATGCCACACCTTCTTGATCCAGTCATCTATTTTTGGGCATCTGGGTTGTTTCCAGGTTTTACCTATTGTAAATAGTGCTGCAGTAAACATAGGGGTACAGGTGGTCTTTTGAATCAATGTTTTTGTGTCCTTTGGGTAGGTCCCTAGTAGTGGAATTGCTGGGTCATATGGTAGCTCCATTTTTAGTAGACTGAGGAACCTCCATACAGCTTTCCATAGTGAGTGGACCAGTTTGCACTCCCACCAGCAATGTAGGAGAGTTCCTTTTTCACCACATCCTCGCCAACATTTGTTCTTGCTTGTTTTTTTGATATATGCCATTCTTACTGGTATAAGGTGGTATCTCAGTGTGGTTTTGATTTGCATTTCCCTGATGATAAGGGATGTTGAACATTTTTTCATATGCCTATTAGCTATTTGCATTTCTTCTCTGGAGAAATGTCTTTTAAGTTCTTCTGCCCATTTCTTGACTGGATTGTATGCTTTATTCTTTCTTTTTTTTAAAACAATATTTGCTTGCAAGAAGATTGTTTTTAGGCTTGGGATGGGGGTGAAAGTACAGGATGAGGCTGTGCCATCTTATGGGACCAGAAAGCTAGAGAATGTTTATCAAATGATGTTGATATGTGAAAATGAGTGAGTAGCCACCTTCAAGTGGCTCCTACTGACCAAAGTTTGTATTGATTTGAGCATCAAAATCATGATAGTAAGCGTTATAATCTCTTGAATAGAATAGGAACCGTGGCCAACATAGCGGTGTAGGGGTTAAGTCTCAGCCCTATCACCCCTGAGGCCTCAGTTTGATCCCCTGCCAGCGAACTAACCCACATATGGCACAGCAGACCTCTCCTGTCTTGCCTGCTGCTTCCCTCAGCAGTGTATTTCAGTAGCTCTGCCTGTTCTGCTCCCCACTGTGTCTGTGGTGAATTCTCTCACTACCTGCACCTCTGGCCTACACCCCAGTTCTTCTATGTAAAAGTAAATATATATAATCTTAAAAACAATAATTGAAAAAAAAGAATAGGAATCCATGAGTCCATACTGATATAAATGAATAAGTAAAATGCCTAAGGGAGAAAGACAAGCTCTTTAGTGTAGAATGCCTCCCAGTAAAAACAGAAGGAATTACGTAGATAGAAAAATGAAAATCACTATTTGGTAGCCATCAAAGTGGTGGCTAATATAAGCAGGAGTCATCAAAGGATAAAGGGTGGGTGGAGGGTCTACAAGGGACAGGATATTGTTGTAATCTAAGAATATTTCCCCTCAAAAAGTTGACTACAAAACAGGAAAATGGTATTTGCACAGTAAATACCAATTTGACCAGGTGGGACAAATAAACATTGTGTGCCTCCCAATGTTGCACTGAGAAGAGTTCATTTCTGGGGAATTATGGTGTGAGTTGGACCATGAAGAAGTATTATGTGGACTTAAGTTGAACAAAGAGGCCTGCTCTGTATGTGAGGGAGTTAGAGTGGAAAGTAGGGGAGAGGAGGAAAGGAAAGAGAGAAGATGGAAGAGTATTAAGTGAACAATGAAGACCATTTGGAAGAAGGGCTCAACGAATCAGGAAACTACTACTTTCTACAAAACTACAGTGTAGTTCACTTTAAGATTTTTTCTGGGAGCTGATAAAAAGAGAACCAGAACTCATCTTCTGAGTTAAGTTGGCATTGGTTATTGAAATAGAACACCTGGTGTTTATGAGAAAAGGCTATGATTTCAGATGAACTCCCTGGTGTCTATCAGCTCAATCCCCAGTGCTTTGGGAGCAAGGATACATAGGGAGAAAGAACATGTCACTGAAGTTCTGATAAAATGAAGCAATGTAACTTTTTCATGGCACAACTGAGAGAAGATACTCATTATCTAGATAAGTCCTTTATGAACCAAGCTGTGTTTTTATAAGAAACCCACTTTGGTGTGTTTTGGGCCACTTAATTTCAGAACTAGATATACAAATTATATGAAGTTATAGAATACCTTTAAAGAGTGAGTTTTACAAGGAAAGTAGCTACTGTTGCTTTATTTGATTTAGCATGCATTTTGACGTTTATTGTTAAGGGAGCATAGAAAATGGATTGTGGGCCCATACGACAAACAAATTATTTCAGATTTGATGTAGGTTTTTTTTTTAAAGATTTATTTATTTTTATACAAGAAGTGGGGTACAGATCAGAGGTGCAGGAGGGTGAGAGGATTCACCAGAGATAGAGCGGGTTGCAGAACAGGCAGATCGATCAACATACACTGCTGAGGGGAGCAGCGGACGAGACAGGAGAGGTCTGCAGCGCTCTGTGGGTATCTCTCCCTGTCCAGCCGGGAATAGAACCCATGCTGCAAAGGCTGTGGACAGCTTCGCAGCGTTGCACTCAGCCTGCTGCACCACCAGGGAGGCCCTGATATGTAGAGTTCTTACAAAAGAAAAAAGAGAATGATACTACTTAGGAGAAGAAAACATAGTTGTCTTTTCTTGACTTAATTGTATGATTACCTGGTTAAGGAATGGTACTTCTGATTTTTCCAACTCCTCAATGGATAGTTAAGTGGGAGGCCTAAATCTATTTGTACATATTGTAGAACTTACTTTTTGTAAGATCATTACACACTGATGCATGCAACCAGATTAGAGTGCTAACTCTCTCCCCTTAAAAGTATACCTGTTTTGATTCATGACTCTTTGTGATCTGTTGTGGGAACAGTCAATGTGGACTATTGGTTATTCTAAATTCTTACACTATTCTCTCAAGCTAATATTTACATATAAACATAATTGCTTATATATTTTCAAATAATTTTGAACTAAGAGAGGTTAAAAATTAAGGAAGCATTGTTGAATTTGGAAAAAATGTTGAAAAGGAAAAAAACATTGTGTTGGCTAACCAAGAAAGTACATATATACATACAACTTCTCCCTGATAAAGGATAATTTTCTCCTGATCTACATTATCATAGAAATTAATGTGTATTTGCATTTGACTTAGATCCATTTGCATTTTAATATAATCACTTAAACTTCTTTTAAAGAAAAAATATTACTGAAAACACAGTCCACTAAAATTCAGTGCTTTTTTTTTTCCTCCCCCAAACAAGCTATAGAAACGGCTGGAATGGCTTTCATTCCCCAGATAATTTTCATGCTCTAAAAACATGTTTTTATATTGATAGCTACAAAATTACTTCTAGTTTTCAGTTAAGGATATCTTAGAGAAAATACTCTCATTCTGAATATTCTACTTTGAAAATGGTATACTTTATTATAGCATAATACAAGTATACCCAGAACTTTTAGTACCGTGTTTTGGCTCTTCAGTCCTTCTTAGGATTCCATCAGAACAGTGATTAAATTAGTAAGTTCTGATAGTGGTTTAGAAAGGATGTGCTGCCACTTATCTATTGATAACGTTTTATGAACTGCAGTCTTTACTGAGAAACTTGGAAGGATCTTGCATGTTTTCATTCCCATTCAACAAACACTAATTGGTCACTCATTATTTGGCAAATAATATGCACACAGAATTCTGGTCATACAGAAATGGATACCATCTGATTTCTGCTCTTAAGGAATTTATGGTCTGGTTGGAGCATCAGAGACAAGCAAGTAACTTTTAATATAACGATTTTATATTAGCATAGCATGATGCATAACTATGGTCAAAGCAATGGACAGTGAAAAAGAGATTGAATGACTATGAGAAATGTTTGAGATGAGATTATAGACCTTAATAACTAATGAAATGTAGGGTAGGTTGAAGGACTGTGAGAGAAAGTGAAAAGTCCACAACATCCATGATTCCTGGCTTATATGATTGAGTGGATAGAGCTACCCATAAGAAATTAGAGCATATTTGGGGTGGGGTGTTTTGTTTTGATTGTTAGGTTACTTAGTGGATTTGCCTAGCAGACTTGAAAATGTGGATATGGAGCTATTTTGATATTAAAAATAAATGCTTGGGAGCCATTCATATAAGGGTATTAGTTGAATTCATGGTAGTAGATACAAGAGAACTGAAAAGGAACATATATAGGTAGAAGAAATAAAGGCTGAGGACTGAACTCTGGAAGCACCAAAATTTGAGGATTGGGTAGTGGGCAAAGAGCTTTCAAATTAGGCAGAGTAAGCGCAGTTGGAGAAGTAGGAAAGCAGACAGTACTCTTATGGAACATTGAGGGAGACTGTTATAAGAAGAAAGCAATAATCTTTTAAATGCTACAAAAGTGTCTTGAATAAAGACTTAGATCATTCACTCAAAAGGAAGTATTCATTCTGTCTAATTTTCCTTTCAATCAGTTAGATGAATTATCCAGGCACTGTTGACTTGGAGATGTAGGTAGCAGTAAGCAAAATGAGCAAAGTCTACCTTCACAGAGCTTATTTTTTAGTGAAAGGCAACAGTCAGTGAATCAAATAAGTAAATAAAGTATATCAACTGAGGAATGGGTGCCTTCACAGAGAAAATGATGTTTGAATAAATACCTGAAGGAGGAAAAGTATGTCCTTTAGGTGGAAAGCATTTGAGGCAGTGGGAAAAACCATTGTAAAAACCTTGAAATAGGAGTAATGTGGGATGTCCCAGGAACAGCAAAGTAATATGATGAGGCATAGTGAGTGAAGAAGTGAGAAGGGGGTGAGGTCAGAAAATAAAGTCAGATCACTGAGAACTTGTGCTTTCAATCTGAATGAGGTGGTTTATCAATCAGTTTGTGAGCAGAGGAATATATTATATGATTGAACATTTTAACAGATTTTCCTGATGGTAGTGAATAGACTGGTAGGAAGGGTGAATGCAGGGGAAAATCACTTATTGGGTGGTGTTTATAACTTAGTTGAGAGAATTGGTCGCTTTGATTAGCTCTGAGCCTGGCAAGAAGTAGTTGGAGTTGTGTTATATTTTGAAGGAGGAGAACAAATTAATTTGGCAAATAAAATATTATCGGTGGATTTGCCAAAAGCAGTGTTAGTAGAGTGGTAAGAATGTAAGAAAAAAAATCAGTGGGTCAAATATTAAATCAGAGGTGAGGAAATTGAAACAGCAATTATCTACTACTTGTAAAATAAGTCTGATAATAAGCTAACACTCCAGGATAATGTAGAAAAACAAGAAATGGCTTTTTCCATTAAAACAATGACATCTTGCCATTTGCATTCACGTGGACTTTGATGGGATTTTGTTAAGTGAAATGTCTCAGAAGGAAAAAGATAAATACCATATGATTTCACTTATTTGTGAAATAAAAAGAAAAACAAATGCAGGTGAAAAACGCAAAAACAAAAAACAATTCCTTAGATTTGATGGTGGGTATGGTGTGATAAATATACAGCTGCTGAGGTGATAATTGTA
Organism: Talpa occidentalis; assembly: GCF_014898055.3. NCBI lineage: Eukaryota > Metazoa > Chordata > Mammalia > Eulipotyphla > Talpidae > Talpa > Talpa occidentalis. Next base: position 39,740,681 of record NW_023604861.1, on the reverse strand, counting down.
CACCTGAAGCCTGTACAGTGTTGTAAACTAAAGTTATCTCAATTATGGAGGGGGGGAAGGCTTTTTGTTTCTTAGAATAGGGAACGAGCATCTTTATGGGGAAAAAAGGATGAAATCTGTAATAAATCTGGAAAAGATTTATGGAAATAAGGCCCGCGGGAGTTACAAAAAAAAAACATTTCCAGAGTACCCTTGTGCTTTGGCTTGAAACAATGGAAGAATGTATGTTCTACTCAGCAATCAGGCTTTATCTTAAACTGAGATGAAAAAAGGAGACTTTTAGTGGCTTTCCATCCACTCATAGTTAAAGCAGAAGTCCTTTCTATTTAGTGGCAAAAGAAGTAAGAATTGACTAAAGTCTAGATGATTTTGAGAATTAAGGAAAAAGGATTTCATTTGTTCATTTAATGAACACTTATTAACCATTGACTATGTCCCATGTGTGTTTCTAGGTTCCAGAGATTTTAAATAAACCAAATATATGCACCTGATATTGCCCTAATGAGTCTTACATTCCAGTGAACAATGAAAAGAATATGTGCCTGGTAACTCTTGTTGTGGGTTGAGAAGGCAAACTAGATTACCTGATGATACAGGGATGGATGGGCGCAGATTGACTTCTAAGAGAGTTGCCAAAGGACTTTGGGAAAAGCATACTGGGCTACATATTTGTTGAGTAGCAGAAAGTATGGTATGGAAAACTTCACTGTTAGTGCTCAGTAGCCTAAAAAATTCACAAAGAAAACAAATAACTTGGTGGAAGAAGATTGGGAATTAGGAAGTTGAATATCGAAGCCTTATAGAACAACAACCATGAGATTTACTTTTCCTTTTATTTATACTCCACAGTTCAAACAATATAATTCCAAAGAAAGTGTATCAAAAAATGTTGAATTAAATTGCTTGTTTGATTGAAATGCAAGAATTCATAGTAAATACTTTAAAGTATAAAATGGTAAGGTAAACAAATGGCTTTTTCCTTCTTGCTAGCATAGAATGTATAATTATATATCTATTTTACTCCTCAGTTTCCATTTTAATTAACAATTATCTAAATTTCCCAGATCTGAAAGATTATTCACCTTGTAACTTTAGTTCTTTTACTATCTCAGTGTATTCTAGTCTACTATTTTTACTCTACTGTGATACTTTACCTTAATTATTTATAAGGACATGACCAGTATAGCTAGTGGTTCAAAGCATTAGTGTTTATTTCTGGAATGTAAGTACTTCAGCTTCGAACCTGTGTCAAGTTAGACTGACATGACTATAGCTGAGGTAAAAATATACCTCTAAATTAATACTGTTTCTTAGAATGTAATGCCTCTAGATTCTAAATTCTAATGAGTTTAATTACTTGACTAAGTCCTACTACTTTTTTTATTGAACTTCACTTAAAATACAGTGTAAGTATTTGTCTATATCATAAAACCAGTTCCAAACACATTGTGTGATACTATGGGGGTTTGCATATATAAATTGTGTAAAGTGTAATTTTTTTTTTTTTTGGGTAGTACAAATAGAATTTTTTTTTAGATGTGGAGAAAAGAGAAAGTGATTACCTTGAATACTTAATGTGACTAAAATAAAGACTTGAATTGGGCTGTTATGTTTAGAATATTGAGGTTGAAGATAATTTTCATCCCAAAAATCTATTTTCTGGAGCTGTGTCATTCTGTTGAAGTTATTTTATTTTATTTTATCTATTTTTTACATCATTTTTCATTTTTGCACAGTGTATGCATTTTCATTTTGGTTATAGTTCCCATACAATTTCCACCCCCCTTATTTTGACCCTAATCCCTCCTCCCCTCTTCCCCACCCCCACCCCCACAGTGTCTCTGGTTTATAGTTGCTTTTGTTGATTTTGATTTTTACTTTATTATAATTAGTCTTTTTCCTGGACCCTTATTTAGATTTTCTAAATTCCTGCTATGAGTGAGACCATCTGGTATTTTTCTTTTTCTTTCTGGCTTATTTCACTGAGGATGATCCCTTCCAATTCTATCCGTGTTGCTGCAAATTGCATGAGTTTATCTTTTTTGATTGTTGAGTAATATTCCATTGTGTATATGTACCACATCTTCTTGATCCAGTCATCTATTTTTGGACATTTGGGTTGTTTCCAAAGCTTAGCTATTGTAAATAGTGCTGCTACAAACATAGGGGTGCAGGTGCCCTTTGGAATTAATGTTTCTGTGTCCTTTGGGTAAATACCTAGGAGTGGAATTGCTGGATCATATGGAAGCTCTATCCTTAGAAGGTTGAGGAATCTCCACACAGCTTTCCATAGTGGTTGGACCAGTTTGCACTCCCACCAGCAGTGCAGGAGAGTTCCTTTTTCTCCACATCCTCACCAACATTTATTGTAGCTAGTTTTTTTAATATGTGCCATTCTCACTGGTGTGAGATGGTATCTCATTGTAGTTTTGAGTTGCATTTCCCTGATTACAAGTGATGCTGAACATTTTTTCATATTCCTGTCGGCCATTTGCATTTCCTCTTTGGAAAAGTTCCTTTTTGGCTTTTCTGCCCATTTTTTGACTGGATTATTTACTTTGTTTTTGTTGAGTCTCTCACCTCTTTGTAGATTTTTGTGATCAATCCTTTATCATTAGCGATGTGTGCAAAAATTTTCTCCCAGTCAGTGGGGTGTCTCTTTGTTTTGGTTACTGTCTCTTTTGCTGTACAGCAGCTCTTTAATTTGATGTAGTCCCAGCTGTTGATCTTTGTCTTCACTATCACTGCTTTGGGTGATGAGTCTTTAAAGATGTTGCTGAGGTGTATGTCATGTAGTGTTTTACCTATATTTCCTTCTATATATTTTATGGTTTCAGGTCCTATGTCTAGTTCTTAAATCCATTTTGAGTTGGTCTTTGTGCATGATGTGAGGTAGTAGTCAAGCTTCTTTCTTTTGCATATAGCAACCCAGTTTTCCCAGCACCATTTATTGAACAAACTTTCTTTGCTCCATTGCATATTCTTTGCTCCTTTGTCAAAGATTAGTTGACTGTGAATTTGTGGGTTTATTTCTGGATTTTCTTTTCAGTTCCATTGGTCTGTGTGTCTGTTCTTGTTCCAATACCATAGTTTCAGGCAGTCTAGGTGAGTTCAGGAAGCAAAGATACCTGTTCTAAGATTGCAAGCCAGGAGGGCACTTCCCTGTGCCCGTGGTCTGCCCTGGTGGTGGCTGGATCCCCTCTGGGCTCCAACTGGCAGCCAGATGGGGCCTGGCTTGTGGGGGCTTTTCAGCTCACCTGTGGCTGTGGGGGCAGCCCTTTCCCAGTTCCATCTATGATGGGTTTTTTTCCATTGAGGTTCAATTCTTTTACTATAGTGATAATGTTCTAAAACTAGGGCAGGATTTTTTGGGAGGTAATTTATGCCTCTTAACTTTTTATGTTGAACTTGCTGCTAGTAGTAGAGAATAGAATTTAATTTTTGCTTAGTATTTTCATTATTTGTGTTCTTACACATTTTTTCTATAACTAGCTGGTTTGGGTGGAAGTATAATCCAATGAATTGGTCTATATGGAGAAAGAATCAGTGTTATTGGCCTTTTAAATCCTGTTTGAGAACATAATGGAAAGGGCACTGTGGCAGATACTGTGGAAGATTGATTGTTTTAATTTCTTGTAATCAATTAAGCTAACCACACAAGCAGACAGCAGAATGGTGTAATAGGAAACTAATAAAAAATTTAGTTAATTTAAGAAATCAACTGACAAAGGCCTTTCACTTAAGTATGTTTTCAAGAGTCTCATCATCACTTTCTAGGAAACTGGAACCTTTGATTATCAGAAATGCAGGCTGCAAACTTCTAACACGTCAAGAATCCATTAATTGTATTTCCTGTAATTCAGTAAATTTTAGGTACTATTTTTATATCACCTTTAGTAACTGGCATAAGTAGAATGGTATTTGTAAAAATAGGAAAAAATTTCTCATTGATTTTTTTATCTCAACTTTTATAATATAGAGTGTCACTTCTAATTAAGATGGAATCGTTTAGATAACTAACATTAATACTAAAATGAAAAATAAATTACATGGGTTTCTTGTAATTTTACAGCGTTTTGAACTCCAAGATTCAAGTACCTCAGTGCTTCCTAAGGAGATTGTGCGAGTGGAGAGGATGACTGAAAACCGTGTCTCTCAGGCTCTTGTGACTGTCCAGATTGCAGGAAAAGAGGTCACCATTAAGGTAATGAATCCAGTTTATATATATTTTTTAAGATTTATTTATTTTTGCATACAAGAGCTGGTGTACAGGCCAGATGTGGGGGTGGGGGTGGGGTGAGAGGATTCACCAGAGACAGAATGGGGAACAGAACAGGCAGACTGACTGAAGTACACTGCTGAGGGGAGCAGGGGGTGAGACAGGAGAGGTCTGCTTCGCCATGGGGTTGCTCCTTGGCTGGTCGGGGATCAAACTCATGCTGCAGAGCCTGTGGATTGCTTCATAGTGTGGTGCTTAACCCCTTGCGCCACCAGGGAGGCCCAGTTTATATTTCTAACATTGCTTTGTCCTGCCTATTTTTATGACTTAAATTGGATTATTCCCTTATAAATCTTCTTTGGTTCTATAGTATCATATGTATATATTGTGTCTGTCTAACTATCCAGAGTCATATATGTTTGTAAACCGGAAAAGTTCAGGAAAAATGGGTAGCTTTTTATTAAAAACCGAAGTCCACCTTTGGGAAAATTAAACACAAATGTTTTGAAAGCATTTCGTGCTTTGAATTCTTGATAAAATGTGTTTTCAAACACAATTTAGCAGCTAAGGACTAATCTTTTCAAATAAAAGGTTTCTCAACTATCAATATATAAAATAGTTAAACAAGGAGTTGCTCTAGTTGACCAAATTTTAGAAGAGAAGGTCAATATTTGGTCATCTGATTCTTTCTTTGAGGAGCCTAGGAACCCCAAGAAATGATAGAAACTATCAAGAGGCAACACACCCTGAAAAGGCTTGACTTAACTAAACTATATGTGAATGTAGGAAAGAATAAATGCTTATTTACCTTCTGAAGTTATGACAGAACAAACTTTCATGATGTACTTTTTTGTTTGCTTTAATGTGAGATTATTAAAACTTAGTCATGTTACTACCCTTATTCATTCCTTAAACTAAACATTAATTATGACTAACAAGAATCAGGCTCTGTATTAAGATATACTGCATGTCTACTGTATAGTAGTCACTATCTCTTTGCATATGTTATGCCATTAAATTCCCCCGTAACCCTGGAGGAAGTTTTATTATCTCCATTTTATAGATTAGAAAGCAGATGCAAAGAGGCTAATTGAGTTACCAGCTAAGAAATAGCACAGTTGAAACTTCTAGACAGGATCACTCTCTACTACACTCTTCTTTATCCTTCAGATGAATGAACTCACTGAACTAATTGTTGGTGTAGAGTGGAGGCAGATGAGAAAGGACTGCATTGGACTGGCTATGGGTATAGAAAAGAAAGTAATGCTTGGAGTCAGAAGAAGGAGTAGAGAAAGTTTCATAGAGGAGGGGGCCTTGAGCTAAGTCTTAAAGTGTGACATAGTTTTCCAGTGGCTCATCAATGGAAGGTTGCATGCATATTTCTGTCACTTTAACCAGTATGTCCAGAGGCATGAGGTGTGAGCAAACTTTTGTTACTTGCCTCCCTTTGATAATGACTTTCTAACTTCATTGCTTACAGTTCCTTTCAGTAAGGCTTCTATATTGCCACCAGATGACCTTTCTTTCTTTCTTTCTTATTTTTTTTAAAGATTTATTTATTTATTTATACAAGCACTGGGTACAGTCAGAAGCACGGGAGGGTGAGAGAATTCACCAGAGCCAGAGCGGGGAGCAGAGTAGGCAGAAAGACCGAAGTACACTGCTGAGGGGAGCAGTGGGCAACAAGAGAGGTCTGCGCGCCATGAGGGACCCTCCTCCAGTGGCCGTGGAGCAGCCGGGAATCGAACCAGTGCTGCAGAGGCTGTGGGCAGCTTCGCAACCCAGCACTCGACCGCTGTGCCACCTGGGAGGCCCCCAGATGATCTTTCTTAATGCAGATTTAATCTTGTCACTTTTAAGCTTAATGTTTTAAGGTTCTTGTAGTATAAAGCGTGATCAAGGCCAGAGTTCTCAGGAAAGTACAGAAATCCTTTCCTGATAAGGCCCTCAGGAGACTAATAAGGAGGTAGGAAATACAAGGAAAAGTAGGTATGAAGCATGGTAGGAGATACTTTAAGATATTTCTGGGCCTCTCCTGGTGGCACAGCGGTTGAGCTCTGGGCTGCGAAGCTGCCCGCACATCTGCGGCGCCGGTTCGATCCCAGGCCGCCGGCGAGGGTCCCACATGGCACCTGGTGAATTCTCTCACCCTCCCGCACTTCTGACTGTACCTAGTGCTTGTATAAATAAATAAATAAATCTTTTTTTTTTTTTAAAAAAAGATATTTCTAAGTGGAAAACTCAAATAAGAGTGGAAAAGGATTTGTGGACAGATTTTAGAAATCAGGAGGTCTTGGTAATTTGGGAGAGTCCCAGTGAACTTTTAAAAAATTCTGTACTTAAAATTGAAATTTGACCCAAAAAACCTTTCATTTTCAAGTAATGACATTGTTATCATATGCTTGAAAATAGCATGATTATTATGCAAATGCATATAGCATGGAACTTTAATTTTTTTTTTTTACTTTAATTTTAAAAGAATGATGGATATTGAGGTTTGATGATAATGATCTTAGATCTGTGAATGAGAAATTAGGTGCTGTTCTGAAATAGTTAAAACAATGTAAAATTGAACAATGAATTAGTGGGGGCCTTTAAATGACAGTTATGTGCTTTCGTATACTAGTATTTTGAGAAAAATATATATGTATTTTATTTACCTATCTTTATAGGTGCCAGCTGGAACCAGACCATTAAATCAGCCTTGTGCATCCGACTGTTTTATACAGACGTTAAGCCATAAGCAACTACTGGCTGAAATGATGCAGTCTCACATGGTTAAGGACATATGTTTAATCGGAGGAAAAGTAAGAATGGCAGGATCACTGCGAAATTTTGTTTCTTAATTTTTGGTTGTTTTGACTTATTCCTTGAATGATTGTATTTCTATTTGTAGGGTTGTGGAAAAACAGTCATTGCTAAGAACTTTGCAGATACTTTAGGATACAACATAGAACCTATCATGCTCTATCAGGTATGATGTTCATCTTTAGCACTTGGGCTATAAACATACTGTGTTTGGACCATCAGTAGAATTTGTGGATATTCTTCTTTAAATTATTGACTGTTCATTTTGATATGGATAAATAGGTGAAACAGCAATCAAATTAGAGAGCAATTATAATTGTTTGGAGCTATCAAAAGTGTGTTTTAGAATAACTGATATGTACAACATACCAGGATCTGTTTTTCAAGAGAGGGTCAGTTTATGTGCTTGTGTGCACACGGTATATTTAATATTAATACTTAAACAAAATGGGTTTTGTCAGCAGTGGGACATATTTAGGTATTCATCAAACAGATTATTTCTTTTATGGTGATGAAATATATATAAAAAATTTTACCATTTAGATATTTATGTGTATAATTCTCTGGCAATTAATACATGTACAATGGTGTATAACAACACCACTATCTATTTTCAGAATTCTTTTTTATCAACCCCAATAGAAAACCCATTCCCACTGAATAAAAACTTCCATTCCTCCCTTCCTCTAGATCCTGATAATCTCTAGATACCTTTATGTCCATGTGAATTTGTCTATTCTAGGCATACTCCATATTACGTAAAATCATAAAATGTTTTAAAAATTTTTTATTGAATTACCATTGGTTTACACCCTTGTTAGTATTTTGGAAGTGTAGGCTCTCCGCCTGCAGGTCACTGTAGTGTACCCACTGCCAGAGACCCAAGGTCCCCCACCTGTAGTCCATGTGTTCTCCCAACCCTGTTCTCATCCCTCCCCTTTCCCTAGATCATATGATTTTTGTCATTTTGTATCTACTTTATTTGATTTCATTTTTTGTTTATCCACTTGTATGTTTATGAATACTTGAATTGTTTCCTACTTTCTGGCCATTGGGAATAATGCTTCTTTGAAAATTAGTGTACAAGTATCTGTATAAGTTTCTGCTTTCAGTTCTTTTAGATATGTACCTGGGAGTGGTTTTACTAAATCATATTGTAGTTTTTTTAACTTTTTGAGGAGCTGCTAGTCCATTTGCTATAGCAGATGTACCATTTTAACATTCCCACCAGCACTGCAAAAGTGTTCCAGTTTCTTCACATTTTCAATACTCATGTTTTCTGGCATTTTCTTGTTTTGTAATATCCATGCTAAGGGGCATGAAGTGGTAACTCACTGTATTTCCATAGTAACTTACATTATTACTAAAATCATTTTGTGTGTTTCTTGGCCATTCGTATATCTTATTTGGAGAAATGCTTATTCAAATTCCTTGCCTATGTTTTAGTGTGATTGCCTTTTTGTTCTTCAGTTGTAGGAATTCTTAATATATTCTAAATATTAATCATCTTCAGCTGTAGGATTTGAAAATATTTTTTCCCATTTTGAGGGTTATCTCTAGTTCTATTGATAGTATCATTTAAAGCACAAAAGATTTGATTTCAATAAAGACTTCCTTTGAGATTGCCTGTATTTGTGGTGTTACAATAAATAATTGCCAAGACCAATGTCATGAATAGCCCTGTATTTTCTTCTAAGAGTTTTACAGCTTTAGACCTTACATTTAGATCTCTGATCCATTTTTTAGTTCATTTTTGTATATGGTGTAAAGTAAGGGTCCAAGTTCAACCTTTAGCATGTGTATGTTATCTCTTCCCAGTACCATTTGTTGAAGACTGTGCTGTCCTTGTGATAGTTTTGCCATCCTCATCAATATTAATTGACCGTGTGTACAAGGATTTGCTTTTGAGTTCTTTGTTCTATTCCATTGTTCTGTGTATCTATCCATATGTCACTGCGTACTCTTTTAATTACAATAACTTGATAGTAAGTTTTGAAATCAGGAAATATGAAGCCTCCAACATTTTTTTCTTTTCCAGGATTGTTTTGACTTGTGATTCCATATGAATTTTTTTTTTTTAATTTTCATTGAAGTAACATTGGTTTATAAAATACAGATTTTGGGTGCACAACATGACATTTTGACACCTATCTATACTGCATTCCCTTGCAAATCTTTAAAACTCTCTAATGGGAAACCAACATTGCCTGGTGATCGTGATTCCTATTTACTCCCAAATGCATTTTTTTCTCTATATTCAACCCAATCTGCTACTACTCCAGAACTTCTTTCAGATTTTATCTTCTGCCTTCTCTCACACATTTTATCTCATTAAAATGACTTTCATCATTCTTACTCCCTTAGAGTTATTCAAAATCCTTTCATTCTTAAAAAACCCAATTTTCATTCAATACTGCTTCCATAAAGAAGTCTCTTGTTTTTCTGTCAATATAACAAAGTGATGCTATACTTGAAGAAGTATCAGTGGAATCCCTGATGCATTTAACAAAATAATAGTAGTGTTCAAAACAGATTCCTTTGTCACTAATTACTTACATTACCTGATGATTTTGTATGCGTTGTTCTCTCTATTTTCTTTCTGACATATCAACTTTTTTAAAATATGTGTGTGTATGTCTATATGTATTTTAATGAACTACCATTATTTTACATCTTGTTAATTTTTTCACAGTACAGGATTTCTCCTCTCAGGTATGGTTACCATAGTTCTCCCCCGCCCCTATTTCTCCTCTCCCATTCTTCCTCTCTCCTTCCTCCACCCATTTTGTATGCCTCAGATCTATGGTCAGCTTTTTTGGGTCAGTTTTAAAGTTTGTCTAATCCTTTGTTGGGTTTCTTTATATTCCACATATGAGTGAAAACATCCAATATTTATCTTTTTCTTTCTGTCTTGTTTCATTTAGACTAATGCCTTCAAGTTCCATCCATATTGCTGCAAACGACAGCAACAGTTTCCTTTATGACTGCTGACTAGTGTTCCGTTGTGTATATGTACCACATTTTCTTGATCCACTCATCTGTTCTGGGGCATTTAGGTAGTTTCCATGTCTTGTTATAATTAATAGTGCTGCTGTAAACATGGGAGTGCTGGTTTCCTTTCGTATTAGTGTTTCTGTGTTCTTTGGGTAGATACCTAGGAGTTGAATTACTGGGTTATGTAACAAATCATTTGAGGAACCTCCACATTGCTTTCCATAGTGCCCGGATCAGTCTACATTCCCACCAACAATGTAACAGGGTACCTTTTTCTTCATACACTCACTGGCACTTGTTTCTGGTTTTTGGCTATGGGCCATTCTCACATGTGAGAGGTGCTATTTCATTGTGGTTTTGAGTTGCATCTCCCGGATAAGAGATGATGAACGTTTTTTCATATGCCTATTGGCCATCTGCTTGTCTTCTTTGAAGAAGTGCCTATTTAGCTCATCACCCCTTTTTTTGATTGCTTGTTTTTTTCTTTTTTATTAAGTTGTCTGAATTCTCTGTAGAACTTCGATATTAGTCCCTTGTCTGATGTATGGTGTGGAAATATATTCTCCCACTGTGTAGGGTGTCTCTTCATTTTGGTTACCATCTCTTTCCCTGTACAGAAGCTTCTTTGTTTGATGTAGCCCCAATTGTTTACTTTCTTTGTTTTCCTTGCTGGTGGAGAGAAATCTGCAAAGATGTTTCTGAAGTTTATATCAGGGATTATTTTGCATATGTTTTCTTCTATGTACTTTATGGTTTCAGGTCTTACACCCAAGCCTTTTGTCCATTTTGAGTTGATTTTCATGTATGTTTTGAGATCATGACCTACTTTCATTGTTTTGCATGCGGTAATCCAAATTTTCCAACACTATTTATTAAAGAGACTTTCCTTATTCCAGTGTAGGTGCTTCACTCCTTTGTCATACATTAGTTTTGTATAAATGCGTGGTTTTATTTCTGGGCTGTTAATTCTATTCCATTATCCTGTATGTTTGTTTTTGTTCCAGTATCATGGTGTTTTAATTATTATGGCTTTATAGTACAGTTTGAAAACTGGAAATACAATACCTGCTTTTCCCCCCTTTTATGATTCCTCCATTAGTTGGTTTCACTTAGCAGATGTTTGGCTATTTGAGGTCTATATTCCAGTATTTATCTTTCTTCTTCTGGCTTATTTCACTTAGTACAAGCCATTCCAACTCATCTATTTTCTGAAAATTGAATGAGTTTATGTTTTTTTATTGTTGAGTAGTATTACATTGTATATATATGCCACATCTTGAGTTAATGATCCAAGTTTATAAAAAAAAAATAAGGAATATGAATTAATGTGAAGAAACTTTAGTAGTGATGTCCTGTGTTTCACAAATAATGATTTGGAGAAAAGAAAATAAATTTGGGCCTCCCCTGGTGGTGCAGGCCATTGAGCACTGCGCTGTGAAGCTATCTGCAGCCTCTGCAGCACCGGTTCCATCCCTGCCGGCCGGGGAGGGTCCCACATGGTGCGGCAGACCTCTCTTGTCTCGCCCGCTGCTCCCCTCAGCAGTGTATTTCGTCAGTCTGCCTGTTCTGTTCCCCACTCTGTCTCTGGTGAATCCTCTCACCCACCCACACATCTGGCCTGTACCCCAGTTCTTGTATAAAATAAATAAATCTTTATTTAAATATATTTTGAAATGAGTTTTTATAGATTGATTTTATGTCTACTGAATTTTTTTTTAGGGTGTCAATTTGTTTATTTTATTTTTTCTTTTTCATTTTTTTATTAACATTTATCATTTTTTACATTTTTTTATACTGAATTTTTAAAAAGAAATTGTTGAGGGGATGGAAGATGCCATGAAAAATACTCTGTTCTCTTACAAATCACCCCTCTTGTTTTTATCAGAGATCAGAATCCAGATAGCTCAGCATGCCAGTTCATCTGCCCATTCTTTTCCATAGCTCATGTTAGAAGTGATTTAAGAATGGCATTTTATCATCTCACAGTCTGTTAACCATAAACTTTTTAATTTCCTATGAAAATATTTTACTGTCAAATAATGGGAGGAAAATCTAATTCATAAATAAATTTATAAAACGACTTAAGTTTTGTTATAAACAGTTTCTTTTTTTCCACTTAGAGGTCAAGGATAAATGTAAGTTTGATTTCACCAATGCCATTACATTGGAATCATGTGGAGATTTTTTTGAGGATATGTCTTTTCACTTTTACTTCATCCCAATTTATTAAATTATTATTTATAAAACCATAAATATTGGGCCTTCCTGGTGGCGCAAGGGGTTAAACACTGCACTATGAAGCAATCCGCAGCCTCTGCAGCACAAGTTCGATCCTCAGTTAGCCAGGGAGCTACCCACATGGCAAAGCAGACCTCTCTTGTCTCGCCTGCTGCTCCCCTCAGCAGTGTATTTCAGTCCGTCTTTCTGTGCTGTTTCCCACTCTGTCTCTGGTGAATCCTCTCACCCCTCACATCTCTGGCCTGTACCCCAGCTCTTGTATGCATATATAAATAAATCTTTTTTTAAAAACCCATAAGTATTTAATTCACATTAAAATAAAAACTCTCATTATAATGAAAACTAGAATTTAAGGCTCACCAGTTTTTCCAAACTAGTGTTTGTGTCCATTTCTATAGTAGTTTTATGATGTTTTAAAAAGGAGTGATAAATTATCCTAAGATAATGTGCTTAACCTGTAAAAATTATTGTCCCTTCATCCTACTGTCCTTTAAAAGGAGAACCAAGCAAGGAGTCTGTCTGTTTCAGTTCACATTTCTCAGCTCTATTTGAAAGCTACCAAAAGAATCCTGCCTTTGAGAATTTTATCTTTATATGTGAAAGAATTCATTTAAGCAGCAGAGATTTTCTTACGTGTTTTAGGAGAGTAACAGTATGCTCACAAAAGTATTTTATTACTTTGCTGTTCCACTTATTAGTTGATGGATAAACAAATGTATCAAGGTACTCCTGTTAAAGTTGATGACTGGCCATGCTGTGTTCTGCTAAACATCTGATATATGATGCCAGCATCTTCTAGTTACTATCACAGAGTAAGGTCATTTGCATACCCTGTTCTAATCCTCTCCCTGCAAAACATTGGTGATGACGATTGAAAGGCGTGTAAATTTTCCTATCAGAATATTTTACATGTTCTCTGAAATTCTACCTACCTTGTAGACTCTTGCCAAGAATTGGAAAACTGTTATAGAAATAAACAGATGAATCACATATCCTGAAAATCCCTTCTCCAGTTTTGCTTTTCTGCTCCTTAATCTTCAGAGAAATGTCTAGTAGAAAAATGACTGCTGGAAGTATGGACTTTAGACAGAATGGAGAAATATTATCATGGTAACATGAGCTCTATAATAGCTCATTGATCTCTTATGGAACAGAGGAACTAATTTAATAGACTTAAAGAATGGATTTGGGTTTTATAATAATATAGTAGATGTTAATGAAAAATTTCTAGAAGTTTGACCTGACATAGAAAATTTTGTGGGAATAACTAACCCAACATCTGTTTCCCTGGAAGATGTAGAGATTTCCCTGTTATTTGTACATGTATAAAGCTACACTTAATCTTTGGGTTTTGCTTTATTTTTAGACTTGGCTATTTTTAGAACTGGATGTCATACAAAGAAAAACAGAGCCTTAACGCAAATTTGTGGCAGTACATAAAATATGTTTTATAATAGGTTATAAAAATCTTAAATCATTGGGCTCAAGTATTAGGTCAGATTCCTTTAACGGGTTATTCTTTATTTAGTATTGAAGCTAGTGATTTCATAGTAATGAAGAAATACAAATTATTCTTCACAACCAGATAAGGGCATATTTCCAGATTTCTTTCCACACCATCATAAACAGCACCAGATCTGAGAATTCTTTCTTCTGTTTGAGTACAAGTTGGATTAAAAGCCAAGTGAACTCCAGTCACATTTTTAAGGTCAAATTTATGGTACTTTTAATGAAAATAATTACCCTGTAAAACATATTGAAGTATTAGGATACTTCACTGCAACTTCATAGTTGACCCCTTAGCTGTTTTTCTTCCTGAAGCTAAACTCAAACCAAATCTTTTCTCCATCATCCATCTAATCTACAACCCTACTTCTTTCTGCTTATCCCAAATAGTTTTACTTCTCTTATTTTCTCTCTTCTGTATTCACTGCTCTATGATGGATTTATTTATTTGCTGCTTATCTTTGCCTTGACATTCCACTTCTATCTTATGAAGATGTCAAGGTATTTATTTTCATTTAAATGGTGTATATTCAACTTTGGGAGGCTGGCTTTTTTTTTTTTTTTTTTTTAGGTAATTTGAATATAGGCTTCAGATGTACAGTTTCTCACCTCAGCAGCTATGTATATCATACCACACCCACCACCCAGTGTACACTCTGCATCCACTGCCTGCCAGTCAGTCCCATCTTGCCTTTCCTTCCTCTTTCTTCCTTTTTGGTAACTACCATTCTGCTGTCAGAATCTAAGGGTTTGTTTTTGATTGGTTTGTTCATTTGCCTATTTTTCTTTCCTAATATTCCAAAAGTGAGTGAAATCATACATTGTCTTTTTCTTCCTGATTTATTTCATAAAGGATAATGCCCTCAAAGTCCATCTGTGTTGTTGCAAATGGCAATCTTTCAACAGTCTTTATGCCCGAGTACTTCTCCATTGTGAATATATATACCACATTGTCTTTATCCAGTCATCTGTTGTTGGACACTTTGGTTGTTTCCAGATCCTGGCTATTGTGAATAGTGCTACACTGCAATGAACATAAGGGCGCATATATCTTTTCAGATTAATGGTTTCATATTCTTTGAATAAATACCCTGCATTTACTTGGATTAAATGGTAAATTTTTTGAGAGGCTCCATACTGTTTTCTATAGTGGTTGCACACCAATAGTGCACTAGAGTTCCTTTTTCTCCACATCCATTTCAACACTTGCTATTCTTGACTTTTTTATAATAGCCATTCTAACCAGTGTTAAATAAAATCTCACTGTGGTTTTGGTTTTCATTTTCCTGAAGATAAGAAATGTAGAATTTTTTTTCTTGTATCTGTTGGCCATTTCTGTATCTTCTTTGGTGAAATGTCTATATAGAGACTTACCCATTTTTTAATTGGGTTGTATGTTTTCTTGTTGAGTTGGGTGAGTTATTTATAAGTTTTGGATTTTAACTCCTTGTCAAATATGTGATCTGAAAAATATCTTCTCCCATTCAGTAGACTACCTTTTTTTTCATTTTAATGATGATTTCTTTTGCTGTAAAGCAGCTTTTTAGTTTGATATATTCCCATCAAGTCTTTTGTTTCTCTTGTTGTTGGAGATGAAAACATCAGTAAGGCTGACATCAAAAAGCTTATTACCTATGTTTTTTATGGCTTCAGATCTTCAAGTTCATAAGTCTATAGTGACCTTTATTGAGTTGGCAGCAACTTATATTTGAACATATTCCACAACTGCAATTTTTTTCTTTCTTCTCCTCATGTTTTGTATTTTTGCTGTCTCATTTTACATCTTTTTATTATATAATTCCCCTTGACTAATTATTGTGTAGTTAATTTTTACTACTCTTTGTTTACTCTTCTTGCTACTTTATAGGTGTTCTATGAAAGAATTTTACTGTGTGAGTATATATTTGAAAGTGAGAATTTTTCCCTTCTTTTATCTCAATTTTTGCTTTCATTTAGTGCCTTTTCTTTTCAGTTAGATGTCATCCTTTAACATTTCTTAAAGTTGCAATTTAGTGATGAAGTCCTTGGCTTTTGCTTGTCTGGAAAAGTTTTGATCTCATTTTGAGTATGTTATGCCATTCACTTCTGGCCTGTAAGGTTTCTCTTGAAAAATCTGCTAATAGTCTTACGGGGTTTCCCTTGTGTGTGTCATGCAGTTTTTCCTTTTGCTGCTTGTAATATCCTTTTTTTATGTTTAATTTTTGCCATTTTAATTATAATGTGTCTTGGTGTGGTCTCTTTGGATTCCTCTTATTTGGAACTCTCTGGGCTTCTTGCACCTCGATTTCTGCTGTTTTCCTCTTGTTTAAGTCCCACTTGGTCAATGTGTATGCTTTTTTAATGTATTGTTGAATTTGGTTAGCTGATATTTTGTTGAGAATTTTTTTACATCTATGTTCACTAGAGATATTATGACCTCTAGTTTCCTTTTTTATCTTTTTGCACTGTACTTGTTTGGTTTTAGTACCAATATTTTGCTGGCCTCATACAAGGAGTTAGAAATTTTCTCTTCTGTTGCTTTGGGGGTGGCAGCATTGAGAGCAGTGCAGGATGGAGGACAGATAATTCAAAGTCCAAGTAGCAAGAGAGCGCAACCTAGAGGGGTTCACATCTCTGGAGATGCAGCTCCTTCCTCCATGCCAATCTCACATTTATTTCGTATTAGATTCAGGGAAGGTGGGCAAGTATGTGAAGGAATGTGTGGAGGAATGTGCCTGATTGGGGTGTGTATTGGGGATGCATGATAGTATGGCACAAGCTAGGAGGAAGTGAAAAGGAGCTGTTGGGGCGGGGGTGCCATTGTTGCTGCTGATCAAAACATCCTATCTCTAGTCCCTGTTTACACTTAACTTCCTGTCAGGGTGGTCTAGCTAGCTATGCTAATATGGCCATAATGTCTGCCTGCAATTTTCAGCAGATGTCTTCATACCAAGACTTTTTTTCCTGGTGAGAGGCTCCCTGCCTGACTCTACATTTTAGGTTGACCAGCAGAAATTTAGGGTGCCAAGACTACATCCTGAGAACAAAGAGGGCTGGGGAATCCACACTCTCACTTTTCAATTTAAAGATGAGTCAAACTGGGAAATGTAGTGATTAGAATAGGAAGGTTTTCTGAACATTTCTAAGAAAAACTCCATGACTGTTCTTGAAAACTAAATAATAAATACTCTTTACTTTTGAAGACTTAATTCAGAATATATTTAGAAAACAAATTATTTCTATACCCCAAACAGTTTTATTAGCATATTCACGCATATTGCTAGTGTTTTCCTTTTGTGGACAGTTAAGGTTTTGAATGGGAATCAAGCAAATTGGTACTATCACTCTGAATAACAGAGCTGACAAACTTTTTCTATAAAGGACCAGATAATATTTTAGGCTCCGTGGACCATGCACTCCCTCTAGAAACATCTCAG
The DNA here is from genome assembly GCF_014898055.3 of Talpa occidentalis. NCBI lineage: Eukaryota > Metazoa > Chordata > Mammalia > Eulipotyphla > Talpidae > Talpa > Talpa occidentalis. Next base: position 39,723,500 of record NW_023604861.1, on the reverse strand, counting down.
CTCTTATAGTGAAAAAGCAGATATAGGCATACATAAGCATACATAAACAAGTAAGTATGGCTTTGTTCCACCTAATTATGCTTTTGATTTTTTTTTTGTATTGTTTATTGAAATATAATTCACATGTAGTAAATTCAGTCTGTTTTGACAAGCATACTGCTTGTGTAACCACCACCTCAGTTGAGATATAAGACATTTCCATTACCTCAAAAAATTCTCTGGGCTGCTTTCTAGTCAAAATCTCCCTTCCAGGCCTTGGCAACTATTGTCCTCTTTTCTTTGTTTGTTTTGTCTTTTCCAGAATGGCATATAAATAAATTAAACAGCCTTTTCAGTTTTTTCAGCATGTTACATATCACATTTGAGATTCATCCACATTGTTGCATTATCAGTAGCTTGTTCTTTTTAATTGCTGAATAACTTATCACATTTTCATTAGTGTTTATGTCAATTCTTCCATGTACCTGTTTTGTAGCTTCATTTCAGATGCTCAGCCTTTCTCACCTAGATTATCAACAATGTCTTTTTAAGCTTTCTGCCCATTTCCAGCCTAGGTTTTGCCCAGTTCATTCTTCCAACACTGAATTTTGTGTTTCTCTAGTTTTTCCCATGCCTTAAAACTTTTAATCACTTCTCATAGTTTGCAAGATTATCTAATTTTGTTACTTTTTGTATAGTGTGCTTTTTTTTTTTTTTTTGGCCCCTCTAATTCTTTTTAAGCCAGGTTTGAGACCGCAACCCCTGCAACTTATATTCACCTTTTAACTCCAGCCATAAAGAATGATTTGCGTTTTCCCCAGTGTAACTGACTTCTTGATGTTACAGGGCAGGGAGAGGGGCAGCCCAAACCCCGCAAACCTGCCTATTTTAAATGGGTTCTGTCATCCGCCACATTAACACAAAACATATGAGACTTTAATGGGAAGGAACTTTAATACAATTAGGAAACAATACAGAAAAGGCAAAAAATATAGTTTCTAAATCAAGCACCCAATGTTACCCTTCCCCTCGTGGGTAAAAGTCCACCCAAGCAGGATTGGCCTAGAGCAAGGCCCCAAAGCCTGCCACAAGTCTAAAGTATCTTCCAGTGGGGACCCACAGAAAAGGATCAGAAACAACCAGACAAGCCCAGAAGGAAAGAGCAAAATTAAAATCAAGATAAAAGCTGCCATTGTTACCTCCCCACGGGTCTCACCCACATCTGTGTCACCCAGTTCATGACCAGAAGGCAAGCACAGTTTCTTTACGTGTCTCTAGGCTCCATGTGCCTCCTCCAGGTTTCCTTCTGGCTCCATCCTGCTTCCTTCCTTCCTCAGTCTCCTCTGCCGCTTCTTCTCTCCCTGCTCAGCTCCACCCTCCCTTTGGGTGGAGAAGGAGACCTGGAACCTCCCTCTTTCCTGGGGACCACCCTGTTACATTGGCATATCCATATCCATACTTTTTTGCACTGTTCATGCTGTCTGAACTCTTGTCCTGTGGACCAATTTGCTTACTTTTCAAAAATTAACTCTAGTACTCTCACCTCTATGTTTTTTTGTGAGTCCCCACTTTGACTTTCATGCACTCCCTCTTTATTTCAGCAGCTCTTAAATGTACTTGTTTGATAGATACCACTTATTCTGTACTATGGTGATCAGGGTTCTTCATTAAATTCAAGATGCCATCAATTGTAAGACAACATTATTTTAGATATTGCTAAGAAAAAAAGTGCAATGAATTAAATATGAACTAAGACTTTGTCACTTGTAAATTTTATTTTATTTTTAATGAGAGATCTCTTTTAGATTTTAGATTATGTATCTCTTGTACATGCAGAGAAAGCAAAATATAAAAGCAATGAATGGTTGAAGTATTTTTAAAATTTCTTCACCTTCAGAGTCTGACTCTTCTAATACTTTTGATTCAATTGTACATGTTCAAGTTATTTCACAAAATATGCTCTGTGTCTTCTGTGCTTTTTCAAGAACAGAGTGCTCTTCTATTGTTTGCAGTATTTTCTTCCAAGCTGCTGTCAGCTATTCTGCTGGTTTTGATACTGGTACTCTCTTGAATTTAACAACTGTTGACAGAAGTATTTTTAGGCAATATCTGGGACTTATATTCTTTCCACTTTGTCCTGAATTTGTTGTCTAAAGCACAAATAAATTACTTTGTCTCTTTATGCCACAAACAGTATACACAGCCACGCATACACTTGCGTGGGCAAAGAAAACTAGCTGGCCAGCAGCTGTTGTAAGATTCTGTTAATTGAAGATGCACCCTGATTTTAGAGATATTAAAATGTAGAAAGTATGCAATTCAGAATCGATAAATTTGGGAGTTTGTCTTTTCCATCATTTGTAAGCTCCTCAATGGCAGGGACAATGTGCTGTTCAATTCTCTGTTCTTACCACCAGAACATGCTGGATATCTGTTTGAGAGAGTGAAGCTTCCTAATCCTATGTCCTCTATGAATCTTGTAATAGACACTGTAAGGGTAGTTACTTTTTCCTATTCATGGAGATCTTCCTTATTTTTTGAATAATTTTACATTATTCCACCATATGGATATACTAGAGTTTAGGCAATCAATCTCCTATTAATGAGCAATTGGGTTATTTGTAGTATTTAATAATTAGAGATTAGTTTGCTGTAAGTAAGTTTGCCTATACACATTTTCATATTGTCAGCATTAATTCCTGGAAATGGGATTGTTAGGTCAGTAGGGAAATATATACATGTCTTTGTTAAATATTGTCAAGTTTTCTTCAATAAGTATTATACCATTGCATTCACCAAAAATGCCAATAGAGAGGGCTAATAAGCATCATAATGTTTTCCAATGTGATAGTTAAAATGGCATCTCAAGAGTAGTTTCAATTTAATTTCTTACAGTCAGAAGTTGAAAATCTTTTTTCTATTTTTGGGAGCTGTTATGTCTTTTCTTAGTAAATTATCTCTTCATTTCCTTTGCCCACATTTGCCTTTTATCTCTGATATATTTTGGTTAGGTTTTCTCTGTCAGTTGCCCTTTTCCTTTATTTATGAATAAATTATTTCTTGCCTTGTAATATATTTAAAATAATATTTATAGATAAATTCATTAATATTTTGTCTTATTGTTTCTAGATTTTAAGTCATGATTAGACTTCCTCATTCCTAGGGTATGGGAGGTTTCACCCATACCTTTTTCAGCTTTTATATTTACTGTCTGTAGTCTTTGCACATAGCCCCTTCAACTTCAGAATCAGAAACAGAGCCATGAAGTCTTCTCATGCTGCTCTCTGTCTTTCTCTAATCAGAGTTGGGCTAGACCATAGCATAGTGTTTGATATGAAGAAATCAACCGAATATGCACCATTGGTTGGGGGACTTGGGGAAGGTGGCATCAGAGGAAGTGCCCTACTTCATTCTAGGGAGAATGGACTGAAAGAAGTCCAAATAAGCACTGGACTTAGAATATCCTGTGATGTCGGGGGAAACTAGTGTGCCTCACTGATCACCAGTGACCAGTGCTAACTGTGTACAACAGATGAGTTACTAAAGAAATTCAATGCTGAAAAACAACAGCATGAGTTGGTGATTGGGTTCTGCTGGGATGGAAACCACGCTTCATACCTGCACCCAGGGAGGGCTAGACTGCTTGTTGTCAAGCTAATGGTTGGAGATAGGATAAGAGCACTGTGATGAGCCAGTCGACCTGAGCTCTGATATATTCAAAGCTCATAAGGGCACAACTCAACCGACCCATTTCCCCTGGCAGTGGTCAGATTCAGGGACAAGTAGACAGAATGAAACCACATTGAAATGTGCTGGGACTCCACTGAGCATTCATCCTGCTTACTATAGAAACATGGATCTGAAACCCAGAGAGAAGGGCTACCAACGATAACACAGACACAAGCCATGCTTATGTCTACCACTTTTTCCAGTGACAGGACCCTCCAGAACTCGCCACCTCCCACACAAGACCCAGCTACAGATTAGTTCTTCTTGACACAGTAGCTGTCTATTGGAAAAATGGAAGTTCTGGACCCTTAGTATTCAAAAAGCAAAAAATGGGAGATGACAAAACAAAATAAATGGCAACCTGAGTCCACAGGGGAATACTACGCCACACAACAAATTTTCAAAAGCCAACAACAAACACATGGATAAACTTTTCTTCCTCTCAGATACAGAGCTTATAATTGCCATGCTAAAGATTTTTTTTTTAATGAAGAAAGCATAAAAAATCTGTTTAGATATATACAAGAAAACTCAGAAAAATGAATGTTCAGAGAAATAAAATTAATGAAAAGAACAGTGACATTGAAAGCTTTGAATAAGAAAATAATGGAGAGGCAGTTTGTAAAAAAAAAAGGTAAAAATTCTGGAGCGACATATGGAAGTAGATTAAAACAAATGGAAGATAGAATCAGTCACCTTGAAGATGATAATGCACAAAGAATCCAGGTGAAAAGAGAAATGCAAAGGGGGAAAAATGAAAGTTTGTGAATTATCTGACTCCATGAGGAAAGACAATATAAGAATAATGGGTATCTCAATAAAGGAAGAGAGCAAAAGGAACAGAGACCTTTTAAAAAAAATAGAGGAATAACCCCTAACCTGGAGAAGTAACTAAGCATACAAATCTATGATACAGAGCTAAAAGAACATCAGGTTATCTAAACACGATGACACCCATATCAAGACTTACAATAGTGCAATTTCCAAGAGTCCAAGACAAAGAATCCCAAAGCTGGCTAGAAGAAAGAATTCCTACTGATTAAACTCCTCATTTAAAAGGCACAGAGTGTCTGGTTGGATTAGAAAACAAAATCCAACTTCCTGTTGTTTCTAGGGAAATGCACCTTACTCCCAAGATAAACACAGGTTCAAAGTAAATGGTGTTTATTACAACACCGTTTACAATAGGTAAGCTATGGAAATAACCTAAGTGATCAAAGACAGATAAGTGGATCAGTAATATGTGATTTATACGTGTGTGTGTGTGTATGTAATCCCACACACAATGGAACATTACTTCTCTGTCAAAATAGATTGTTGCCATTTGCAACAACATGGATGAAACTGGAGGGGATTATTGTAAGTGAAGTAGGTCAGAAGGAGAAAAACAAATATCAGATGATGTCACTTATGTGTGGTATATAGAGAAACAAAAAGCCAAACTAATAATAACCCTAGAATTCTAACTGGAATTGTGCCTACAAGAATGGGAGTGTGAGGGGGTGGGTGAGAATAAAGAGAGGGCAGGGCACAGTGTACTACCAAGGTAGACTAGGGGTGTACATGGGTGGTGGCCATGGTGTGGTAACTACAGATGAAGCAGGAGATCCTAAGCTTCTAAAACACAAGCATTGTAAATCAGTGTTGCCTCAGAAATGAATAAATGAATGAATGGATGAACAAATAAGCACAAACCATCTTAGAAGTCTGGGAAATCTCAAAATATTTTAAGTAGATAGAAATATATATACACATATACATGTATGTATATACATATATATGTGTATGTACAAATATATATGTACGTGTGTATATATCATTGAAAGGTGTGATTTTCAGACATCATTGTCATCTTTCCCATCAAAACTCTTAATTTTTCCATTTCTAGCCCTTTAGTGTTGAAAAGCAATAAAATTATTTAGATCATTTCCTGATTTTTGAGAACTAACACATTTTTATGGGTAAGGCAGGAGACATTAATGCAGTTTATTTTATTCCTATAATAATTTTTCATGTATTTCCCATTTTTCAAAAATAATTTTGTGATAATAAATTTTGCATAACTTCTTTGAAGTGGTCAGTTGTTTACCTCAAACTCATTAGTTATTCTAAAATAGGCCAGTACTGTAGAATTTCCTTACTTTCAAAATTAAAGATGAGAAAGTTTAAGTGCCAATGTTTATTACTCAAATTAATGAAAGCTTGTGCAGCAAGTCCTAGCTTATTAATTTTCAAGCCATTATTTTGCCTGCTACATGGTACATCTCTAAAAATAATAAGCAGCAGATAGTGAGGCTCACTCTGAGATAAGATGGCATGGATTGAGGCCTTACAAATACTTTATGATTTTATTTGGAATGCTTTCCTTTACATTTTCCTGAATTTCTTTAGAATGTTAGTGTTTTCACATCGGTTTCCTTTTTAGTGTTGGTCTGTTTTTCTACTTACAAGCCTTTTTGAAACAATGTAATAGAATGGAACAGTTTCCCCCAAAATTTAATAGTTGTTTTCAACCAATAGAAGACCATCTCAACATTGTGTTATTTTTATAATAGAAATTTTTTGAGGTAATTGTTTACAACACTGTTTATGATTGAGAGTCGTAAGATCATACCTCTTCAGATGTATGTCAGCACACCACACCCACCACAAAGATAGACTGTTCTCCACACAGTCTATTGTGTTCCCTCCACACTTTGTTTCCTGCCACTCCCCATCTTTTAGCCTCAATTCCACAGTCAGATATCTAGGGTTTGTTATTAGTTTGGTTTTATCTGACCCTTTGTTTCTCTATGTTTCACATATATGTGAATCCATTCGGCATTTGACTTTCTCCTTTTGATTTATTTCACTTAGCATGATACTCTCTAGTTCAAATGCAAGAGTTCATTTTTTCACTGCTGAGTAGTAGTCCATTTTGTGCATATACCACATTTTTCTAATCCACTTATCTGTCATTGAGCACTTACGTTGTTTCCATAACTTGGCTATTGTAAATAGTGCTGCAGTGAACATAGGTATGCATGTATCTGTTTGAATTAGTGATAAGACATATCATAGACTTCTCATTTGACAGAGATCTCAGAAGTTGAATGTATTAACACTTGTATTTTATGTTTAAATCTCATAAAAAACTAGAGTATTTATAATATAATATAGGACATAGCCCAAAGTTACATATTGAAAAGGCAAGATATTTGCAAGTTTAACTTGATAATCTTTTAAACCTGTATATTCTAAAAGTTCAACATGTACTTCAAAGTGTAGCTGTGCGATATGTTATAAATAGTTCACTTTGAATAAACAGTCTTATGTTGCATAAATTTACCATTTAAAAGGCAAATGTAAAATGGTCTTCATTTGCTTTTTCACAAAATGTATTTGAATTTCATTTTCAAATTTTTTTAACTTTGAAAGTATGCACTGGACTTCTTACTTATTGGAAAGAGCGTCTTTTTAAAGTAATGGACAGCAGCATCTTTTGTGTTATTTTGACAAATTTAGTTATGAGGTATTTGTTTGATTTATAAAAACACCCTAGGAGGTCTTTGGTCATGTGTATAAAAATAAACATAACAATAAAACCACATAACTAACCCAAGGAAGAAAGCAAAAGTGACCAAGGAGTCCTACCAAATAAGGAATTCCAGCGTGAAAGATATTTAATTTACCATGCTTGGTGATACAAAAACATAAGATCCATAAAAATGAGGAGGAAAGGAATTTCAAATTTGGAGATTCAATAGCTCCAAACTTGTAGTGATGTCCTAGTACTGTTGGTAAGAACCATTGTGGTAGTTGTCCATTTGTCCTTCTTCATTAGTACTTTTGTTTTAAATGTACTTAAGCAGTAATTTTGTTTGGGGATCTGAGGACAGCCTTTCAGGGGTCAGCAGGATTTCATAGTTCTCAAAAGTCTTTACAAGAGTGAGGTGTTTGTCAAAAGTTAGATTAGTGATGAAGTTATGTTTCTATATTCTCATTATGGGGAGATTATCTCAAAAAAGGAAGAGAGGCCCTCCCCGGTGGCGCAGCGCCGGTTCAATTCCCCACCGGCCAGGGAGAACCCCACATGGTGCAGCAGACCTCTCCTGCAGCGCCCGTTGCTCCCCTCAGCAGTGTCTTTGCTCCGTCTGCCTGTTCTGCTCCCCGCTCTGGCTCTGGTGAATTCTCTCACCCTCCCGTGCTTCTGACCTGTACCCCAGTTCTTGTATAAAATAAATAAATTTTTTAAAAAAGGAAGAGAAAGAAAGATATAACTTTGAGTTGATTTTGATTTCATTAATTTTTGTCAGTACAATATATTTTGTGAAAACTTTCTTGGAAATAAATACTATTTAACTTTACTATTTGGTTTACTATTATAATTCCTAAATTGTTTGTTTTTCTTTTATTCCCCTATTAAAAAAAAAAGTTCAGTTACTTAGGGTCCAAACTCCTTCTAAATGCATACAACTTCGTTGCTGATTTACAAGCCTATTTTAATAGTAGAAACAAGACTTTCTTAGGTATTTGGAATGTGAGGCTAGGTCTTTCAGGAACTTCAGACTTTAAGTAGCTTGGGATTTAAGCTGGGAGAAGCTGCTAAAATCCTGATTTTTACTCTATTGACTGCTATTAGGGATTAACAATTTTAAGGACTTTGGCCAACCCATTTCCTGTGATGCTTCCTGCTCATTTCCTGTGGTTGCCTTAAACTCCCAGATATTTTAGCTGTGGATAGGCACTGTCTGTGCTGGACAGTAATGAAACCCATTATGCCTTTACTTAGGAAGGAAATTTGCCTTGCTACCTCTACCAGCCTGTTTCCAAAATGTTAGCAAGCCTCTCTCTGCTGCTTCAGACAGGAGACTCCACATTTATCCTCAGTGACACTACCTGCATCCATCAACTCTTCCCTGTCTCCCATCTAATGAACAGGTACTTGACTCCCTGCTGTTTGCAATTGGGGCAAGTGGGCAATTCAGGGGAAAATAACTTTAGTTGTGTGAGGAAAGTACCAGAAGAGACACATGAAGGCAATCAAAAGAGCTGTCTAGTCCTGGAGCCGTGGCAAACTTCTTGGCCACGTTACCCTAACCCTATAGCCAATTAGAAATGTAACATCATTTACTGTTTGCAGGATCCTTTATAGCTCTGGACTTCTGAAGTAGCTTTAACCCTCCATCCCTGGACCACTGTTGAGAATTTGGTGGTCAGTGCATTTGGCATATCGCATTTTACTTTATAGAGTTTTTAAGAACATATAAGTTATGTTGCTTGAACATTTATAGGTCTCTCTTGCATTGAAATTCGACTCTTAGAAGACTTCAATTATGTAAGATAGTGGTATCAACTATAGACACTATGTTCTATATTATATTCTCAGACTTTATTTGCATTATATCTGAAATTTTGTCCCCTTCTATCAGCCACTTCCTGTATCCCCCAGATCCTGGCAACTAATTTGCAACTGTTTGTAAGAGTTTGATTTTTTTTTTTCTTTTAAGATTACACATGGGGCCTCCCCTGGTGGTGCAGCGGTTGAGCACTGGGCTGCAAGGCTGCCCGCAGCCTCTGCAGCGCTGGTTCGTTCCCTGGCTGCCGGTGAGGGTCCCACAAAAAAAAAAAAAAAAGATTACACATGTAAGTGACTAGGTGTAGTACTTGTCTTTCTCTGGCTGATGTATTTTACTTGATGTAATGCCCTGAAAGCCCTTCCATATTGTCACAAATTGCAGCCTATGAAATTGCTGAATAGTATTTCTTTGTGTGTGTTTGTGTGAGTGTAATCACATTTTCTTTATCCATTCATCCATGGATAGGTGTTGGTTATTGTGAATAATGCAATAATGAATATGCGATTGCAAGTATCTCTTCGATAATCTTCTTTTCATCTTCAAATAATATATTCTGAAGTAGAGTTGCTGGATCATATCATAGTTCTTCTACTTTTTATTTTTTTGAGGAACTTGCAGTGTATTTTCCCACCTATAATGTACAGGGTTCTCTTTTTTCCACACCCTCACAGGCATTTGTTATCTCTTGTATTTACCCCAAAGAGCTTTGAAAAACATCTAGTGATCAGGCCCTACCGCCAAAGAGTCTAAGGTAATGGCCTGAGGTGGGACCCAACTTCAAAAGCTATACAGCAATTCTTATAGGCAGCCAAGGTTGAAAACCACTGTCCTATATCATCCAGCCCATGTTTGCCTTGCCAGGTTTCTCTCTCCCTGCTGGACTCTGCTGCTTATGCTTCAGTCTCACTATGGTCAGTTTCTTAAATCTAACATATCTTTTTTTTTTTTTTTTTTTTGCCTCCGGCCTTTTGCAAGACTGTTGCCTTGGCTGGAATACTCTTCCCCATTCTTCATATGGCCCGTTTTCATTCAAGTCACTTGAATATGCTTAGAGAAAGCATCCTTGATCTACAGGGTAATTGCCTATATTTCCTATCTATATTATGTAATATTGATATCTTCTGTATAGCACTGATGACAATGTCATTTTTTCTTATTTGTGTCTCCTCCCTCCCTCCCTTCTTGCTCTGTCTCCTTTCCTTTGTTTTTTATTCTTTCCTCAGTGGAATGTAAGGTTCATAATTACTTTCTTCACTGCTGTATTCTCACACCTGGAACAGTGACTTACTTGTATGTAGAAGGCAGTCAATAGATAAAGGAGTAAGCAAATAATTTTTTTAAATTACTTTAATTTTAAAGGACCAGCCCAAATCTGACTGTTGTTATCTTTTCTTTGTTAAAACCTACTTGTTTCAATAATGCCTCTTCTTTAAATTTAAGATAAAAATTTCTTATCATACAGCATTGTTTTATCACTTGTATTAGGGTCCTGAATTACACCTTAGACTTATTATCAGTGTTGAATTTTAATGTATTTGTACATTGTTATTTAAGTTGATTAACATGAAATGTCATTAATTAAGTATCTGCTAGATGCCAGATATTATCTCATTTAATTCTAGGGATATTTTACTCTCCTTACCTATTTACCATATTATAAGAAGTGGCAAAATTGGAATTGAAGCCCAGCTTCCCCCATTCTGTGCTTGTCCTTTCGACTGTACTACCCTCCATGTTAGCTGACTAGGAGGGATTTGGGTGTTACTGAGTGAATCCAAATGCCATGTCTGCTGCAGATGTTTTTACTGAATACAAAAAAGGTTACTAATACAACAACCTTGATTTTATATATTTATTTGTTACTTGCTTTTAAAAATATTCCTTATTAGGCAGATAGTATTAAAGATATTTAAAATTGTTTGCTGCTTTTCCACCTGTTTTAACAGAGTCCAACATAAGCAATAAAATGGAGCTGAGTTTGCAGTGCCATTGGAATAAAGTGCTATTCTTTAGTTTGTATATACTGGAATTTTACTCTATAACATCTCTGGGTTTTTGACCACCTTTTTGAAACTGTTGTTAGCCTTTTTATATTGTTATCTGTGAACATTTCTACATAGGCCTTAATAAGTTGGCTTACTTTTGAAATACTGTCCTTTTATTGTGGATGATAGAATCCATCCTGCCTATCTAACATAAAGAGGGTCTTATTAGAGGATATTAGTTAATATGCTTTTAGGGAGAGTCTGTTTCAGGTGCTGAAGTTAGAGCAGTAAAGAGACACTTGGACCTTACATTCCAATGGGAAGATACTTTATTTGCCCAGTTAGGAATGAGAGCGCTGGAAGAACTTCAGCCATAGCTGTCCTAGAAGAGCAGGCCTGTTGATGACTGCCACCTATTTTCAGTTTTTTCAGTTCCAGTTTTTTTTTTTTTTTTTTCTCACTGCCAGTTTTTTCAGTTCCAGTTTTGTGTGTGCACTAATTTTAGTGGAACCGGAGTCATATACAGAACTCTTAACTACAAAGACATCTAAGCAATGATGCTTCTGATTTACTATTCTCTCAATACAAGGATAGTAGAAGGGGATTTGATTGGGTTTTTCATTGGACACACATTATTTGTACATATACTGACCTTGACTTTATATATTACTTTGTGACTTTATTATGATGTCCTTTTGTTAAGTCAATTGTTAGTGAGACAGTGAGTTTGACTTCAGGTTAGCTTCAATCACAAGTATTTGCTCTGTGTTCATAGAATAAATCTCTTGAGTAGATCATCTTGAAATAGATCCTCTGGTTACAATGAGGAAAACTAGAAATGATTCAAAATCAACTTCTTTCATCCCTAGCAGAATAATTTAAAACGATCATAATCGGCTTGTACTGCTATCACTGTTTACATAAAGGGAGCACTGACTATATGTATGACAGGCTAAAAATAGTTCTTTAAAAGGGGAACTTGAAGGAGATGCTTGGAAGAGTTTACAAATAATTTTACAATATATGTAAAACAAGAAGCCTTTTCCTTTGAGATCAAACATAAATGTCACTGAGGAATGTTGGCAGCGTGCCTTGTGTGCTGTCCTTCAACTGTAAATAATGGCTTCGTTTCTATTCTGGAATCTTAAAATCACTAACATTCTGTGTTTATGCAATATTCATATAATATTCTACCACTAATAGGTATGGACATAATTCATTCCTTGTTGTACAGTTGATGGCTTACATCAACTAGTTTCAGTGCATTCTTTTCCTCAATTAAGTCCCAGATTTTTCTTAGTGTTTATGCTACTGGTAAAATGTTTTTCAGTAGGTAGCCCAACTGGAAATGTTTTTTGAGGTAGCCCTAGAAAGCATACTGAATATCGTCTAGTTTCTTTTGGAAACCAGAACATTAATATTGCTTATTTACCCCAATCAAAAAAAGAAATACCCATTGTTCTTGGGTTCATTCAGAAATAATGAGTGAAGAGTCAAATCTATCTTGAGATATTGTTGTTAAAACATTTTTATTCAACTTTTATATATGTGTTTAAAGATGTTTTTTATAAACCAGTAGAGACTAACTGCATTTGGCAGCATTTTAGGGAATGGTAACATCATAGTTATTACTTTCTTACTCTTCTCAAAGAAGTAGGTTGAGAAACAGCATTTGTGAAGGGTAACCTCAATTTGTGCAATTAGCACATTCCTATGTTAACTCTAATGTGTAGTTATGAATTGATTAATCCAGACTAGTTCTCCTGTGTGGAATTTCTGTTACCGAAATTTGTTGCTATATTTGTCACAATAATAATTTTAAGGCTATCCCACCTCCTCTGTTTATTAGCTGTGTCCTTGGTTGGGCAAGTTGTTTACCACTTTGTACTTCAGTTTTGTCATCTATAAAATAAAGATAATAAATGTACCTATCTCTTAGGTTTTTAAGGATTACAAGTGAATTTATGTAAAGCATTTACCACCTACTAAATTCTCCATGAGTATTACTACTGGAATTACTATTTCTTTTTTTATTTCTTTAAACACAGTATTTGTATGACACCTGACCTATGTGAGACATATTCTTAATCTCATTATCAAGAGTTTTAGTGGTGCATCTTTTTTGGTGCATCTTTTTTTTATAGTGATTATGACTTATGTAACTTGAAAAGGCATTCTTTGTGTTAGACATTAGAGAGTATGTTTTAAATTATAGTTTGCATTCTGTGTGCTATCGTAACCTTTCTTGGTTTCTTTTGCCCTTGTTTTATCAACTTTATTAAATATCTATATATTTTTACTTAAACACTACAGTTATTTTATCAAACAAGTGACTTATATCTGGATTTTTAAGAGACTCAGAAAAATTAAGTACTGAAAGCATTTAAGTTATATAATTGCTTTAGGATTCAAATATAATTCTCTGATACAGTTCATACAGTTATGCTGCTTCTCATTTTAATAGGACACTTTTATTTTCAGTAGGGCTTCTCCGTTGCAAATCAAAAGAGCAAAAATCCAAATGACACAGAATCTTAAGAGATATATGGATTTTTCCAGGGATCTGAATGAAGGTGAGGTGTTGAAGGTTAGACAATGGTAGCTCTAAAGGAACTAGATTTCATGTCCTGTTATTTAGAAATTTTTAAGGAAATGCAGAAAGAGGAAATGGTTTTGGCCCTATGATATCATTAGTGCTATTTATAGTCTCTTAAGTTCAAAGGTTTCATGGATAACAAAAATATATGCATAATGGGATCATTTATCTTTCTGGATTTTTATTAGTGCTTCCAAAATGTTTACATGGATTAAGCCACAGACTCTTTTTTTTTTTTTAATTTGCCAGTCTACTTACTTTTAGGATTCGTGTGTAGGTAGGAAGTATAAGGTAATGATATATATTTTAAACAGTTCCATCAAATAGTATATGGTTAAGTAAACAAGTTATTTATTCACTTTTCATGGTACTAAAACTCAAATATTCTAAAGACAGCAACATTTGAAAATGCTATTGCTCTGTTTTAAAAATTAATTCATATCACATAACCTTACAGATTATGTTGAAAAGTTCTTTTAATTAGGTTTGGTTAAATTTACTTGCTCTGTGAAAGTTCAGTTTTACTTTGTTGGTCTTGTATTTTGACACACCAAAAATAACTTAGTTGAAAATTATTTCTAATTATAATTAATATTCTGAAAGTAGGGACAATCATGTCTTTAAGGAAAAGCTGGAATTTCAATTTTACTCCCACTGTAAGGCCTTAACTATGAAAACTAACAACTCGTCTTAATGGGAATGCTATTTTTTTCTCTCAAGAGGGGTTTTATTTTAATGGAAAGGTACATTAGAAATGAAGAATGCCTCTTTTTAATATAATGGTATGCAGAGAGTAGGTGATAAAACTAAATTGAATTAGTCTTCTAGGAAATGCCAGGTTTTTGCATTTTCTTTCCCTCTGAAGACTGAAAAAAAGGAAGAATATTTCTGATTGGTATTTGGGGTTGATATTAACAGCAATGAACTCTATTAACTGGTTACTCATTGTGTAGCAACAAATAGTCTTTTTCCTTTACTTCAGTAACTGAAAGGGGGTCTTTTCTACTGGAATCAGCTAGGTTGAAAAAGAGGATCCCTGGATATTGATCGTCTTTCCTATCATTATTAGTAAATATTTTCTTACTTGAATGAGGCAAGTAGTGTACACATTGTATGAATTAACAAGAAATGAAAGTACTTTGGAATCATGGCCAAATGAAGTAGTTCTTTTTCATATCATTCACAGAATGGTGATTCAGAATGTGTTGGTGTAGAAGTGAAGAATTTTCTCTGTTGAAATTTAAAAATTGAGTTACCAGTTGCTAACATTAACTCCTTAGAAGTCTGAACCTCTTAAGTCTCAACATTTTTTCCTGGGCCCAGGCAAAACACTCAAGAACAACGTTAGTTCAGAATACCATCTGTTTTCAGTGAGGTACTGGGATTTTCAAAATTAACACCCTTCCATTTCTTTAAAAATATTATCAGTGGGATGCCTTCTTCATGTTACCTTTTAAATACCAGTAGGGAAATACTTAAAGGAAATAAGACATCATCTTTCCTTTTTCCTCCATTTTTTCACATTGTCATTTATGCCATTTTGTTATGCATTTTATATATCCTCATGCAATCTCATAATTCTTTATTAGAAAAAGGAAAATATATAAATAAATGAGATTATTTAGGACAAAGCTTCATGTTAATTTTGTATCTCTTTTTTTATTTATTTATTTTTATTTATTTATTTTTTAGAGGCATTTTTGTTTGTTTGTTTGTTTGTTTATACATGCACTGGGTACAGTCAGAAGCGCGGGAGGGTGAGAGAATTCACCAGAGCCAGAGCTGGGAGCAGAGCAGGCAGAAGGACCGAAGTACACTGCTGAGGGGAGCAGCTGGCGGCAGGAGAGGTCTGCGCGCCATGTGGAACCCTCCTCCAGTGGCCGGGGAGCTGCCGGGGATCGAACTGGCGCCTCAGAGGCCGCGGGCAGCTTCGCAACCCAGTGCTCAACCACTGCGCCACCGGGGAGGCCCTAATTTTGTATCTCTTTTATAGAGCAGTATACTATCATTATTTCCCACCTGGGAAGCATATTAGATATCACCTATGTAGTGTTTAATTAAAAAAAAAAGCATATTTAGTAAGCCCCTCTTTAGATCTACTCCATAGAATCCAAATCGCCAGGGTGATGGTACCTAAACTATATTTGCTGTAAGTTCCCTCATCCATTTCCAATATGTAGCTTTGATTTAGAACCAAGCATGTTTTCCATTTGTTTTATACTCTAGGACCATGTGTGATATAACTTCTTATAGTGAATATTTTTCTGAGACAATTAGTAGCAGGAGTTTCTTCAAATCTGTTCTTAAATTAACTTTTAAGATTTATATGTCTATATATACATTTGAATTTTTTAAATAATTTAATTATAAAAGTGACCCACAAACATTTACTTTGATCTGTTTTCTTGCAGCATGATCCTTTTCTTGAGCACAGCCATGAGTGGGAATGAGCTCATTCTCACCAAGAACCATCTCAGTAAACATTGATGATGGTTCTAAATTTAGTCTTGGCTCTTGTAACTGCCATTAGCGAATTAGAAGGATCTTCCTCTATAGTTTGCACAGAATTTCAAATTTGCAGTTGAAAAATCTGATAAAATGAATGAGATAGCCAAATTCTGATATGTCACAACTGGTCCTTTAGAGTTATTGGGATTTGTTGAGTTTGAATGTCATTGTTTCTCCAGTGTCTTTATGATTTAATATAACCCTATTCATACTTCCTAAGTCAGTACTTCTTTGATAGTGAGAACGTTGAAATAATTAAGACTTAACGCTGTGACTAAACAAAACCACTAGTTGTCTAGCTGCTTAAAATTTAGAGTTGCATATCAAAGAACTTACAAAAGATTTTTTTAAAGATTTTTAAATTTTCAGTAAAATTTACTATAGAAGTTTAACGTTCACTTGATATGAGTAGCATGAAAATTAATCAGAAACTGACAACAGCAAAGACACTGTCATCTATAACACTAACACATCTGCTTGTTTGTACTGTATGGCTGGCTCCCAAGTTGTTTTTTTAACGATAATTTTATGCCACAATTATTAATAGTTTGCTTAACTCTGTGTTACTGTTTCAGTGTTAACACATTATGTGTATGCTTCAGAAATTTGCTTATAAGTGCCATACTAATCATTGTCAAATAGTGTACCTCATCTAATGACTGTCTACTCAGTTTCCTACATTTTCATGTCTTTTAAAATGAAAGGAGTCATTGTGATGGTTCCTAGCATAACTTTTCAGGAGAAGTCATCAACTGCAAGAAAGTTTTTGCACATTATTGAGAAGTGTGTTTGCTTGTTGAGTTTGTTTAGCCTCTGTTTTTATAATGAAACCCTATGTTTTGGTCCCTATTGGAAGACAGCTAAGTGTGTATATTTCTATTAAAGTCAAATGGAAAGTATTTTCATCATTTATATACATATCAGATAAACATTTTAAAATGGGGTGGGGGGGTTAAATTAAAAGGAGAAAAAAATCCTTCACTCTTACTATGTTAAATGGGTGAGTAAAAGGGAAAAAAACCTCAAATGGACAAGAAATGCTTCTGAGTATCTTTCTTTCTCTTTGTTGGATTGGAGATGATTTGTCAATTGCTGTATGGGATGTATGTTCAGATAAAGGTAACTATAAAGCTAAGAGGCTTTCATCATATCTTAAAAATAATTTTGCACTTATTTTCATGGGTGTCGGGGTTGGTGTAGGACATGACAGCACGTGATTTGCTGCAGCAGAGATACACTCTTCCTAATGGAGACACTGCATGGAGGTCTTCGCCCCTTGTAAATGCTGCTATAGAAGGAAAGCTGGTCCTCTTGGATGGCATTCACCGGGTCAACGCAGGCACCCTGGCTGTATTGCAAAGGTTTGTGTGTCTTACATATAAAAAGCATACCATATAAATGGTAGACTTGGAACTCTCTTAGTTTTTTTAATTTTTTTTTTTATGTGTTACATAGATTCAGAGAAACTTATAATTCCACATCCAAGGTGAAATGCAGTGTTGTTTTTTTTTTTATTGTTGTAAACAGTACAATAAAAATTTCAAAAAATGAACATTCTGGGAAAATATGCCTTAGAAAGACTGTAATGCTTAAGGTAAATGCACCAAGTCACACAGCTGAAGTTTCTATAATTTATTAGAGTTACAGTTTCAACATCATAGTTGATATATGAAATGGTATTGATTTCATTATAAAGATTTTTGATATTTTAAACCTTGTGATTTCTAAAGGTAGAAATATTTTCATGATTTTTTCATTGTATGTTTACAGACTCCTTAAAAATCATATATCTAAGCTGTTGGTTATTCTTATTGAGAATTATTTTTGAAGGGGAGAGAGAAAATGTAGTTCCTTACACATAATGTAATAGCTGTTTGATTATATTTTATACAGGATATGAAGTCTTTACATTTATAAACTATGAGACTTATGTAACTTCTTATTTAAGTTTAGGCTGGGATAATACCCACCACACATTACTAATTCTCTAGAATTTGTTGTTAAGGGAAGACTTCGTGTTTAACTTTCATTGAAAATATCCCCATTTTGAGTCATTTGACAGATTAATAATAGTGATTTTTTTCTTTTTGATTACATCAGGATTCTGTCATTTGTAGACATTTGACTTTTAACTTTAACTGAGTGAAAAAAGATCAAATAAGTGGAATAATCCCTTTCCCCAAACCAACAAATCAAAATTTCTTATCCTTGATAGGATGCAGATAACAAGTATAATTAAAGATTCCAAAACCACTATGTTAATTCAGATTTGGGAGTATTTTAAAAGTAATATATAGAGTCTCGGTGTCTTATCATGTACATCCCATAGTTTTTAAATATTGTTCTCTTCCAAAAAGACAAGTGCAGAAATAAAATAATGAAATGTCTCCTTTCATTGGCTATCTTTCATCTGTTAGGCCAAGTAATTGTAACAGCAGCTATCATTAATTTGAGTACTCTCTGCTGGGCACTATGCTAGGACAGTTCTTCTCAATCCCTTACCTTGGAATCACCTTGCAGGGATGGAATTTAAAAATCACTGATACCTGGACTCCGACTCCACTTACTCAAATTGTGATGTAATTCACCCGGGATAAGGCTTCAATATTGGTATTTTAAAATTCTTCCTAGAAGATTCTAATGTACAGCCAATATTAAGAATGAATATATTAAGCATCTGCCTTACATTAGCTGTCAGTTTGCACAGCAATACTAAGGAATTGGTATTATTGCCACAATTTATAAAAGGTAAAAATGTAGAGTGAGTAGTATTCTCCCTCCCTGCTCGTTCGACTAATAAGGTACACAGCTGGATTTCAAACTAGACTGACTCTACTGTTCATGCTCCTAACCTCTGCATGATGCAGTCTACCCTCCCCTAAGTGCAGTAATGTCAAGAATAGTACTTTCAACATTTGCAACATCTGGAAGACAGTTCTGCAATTTGTGCTGTGGATAGTTAGGTAAACTATCATAGTTCGTATATGAAATAGTACTAGTTATATCACCACAGAGATTTTTGATATTTTTTATCCTGTAATTCTAAATCTAGAAATATTTTGATATTGTTCATTTCATAGTAAAATTACTCAAGGGAGTGTATTTCAACTGCCTTGTTCATAAACATGTATCTCATAGTTACCCTTTAGCCACTCCAGTTGTTTTTTTTTTTTTTTGTTTCCCTCCTCCTTCCACATTCCATCTCCTCCTCCTATCCACATCAGTATCCATGACTACTCACCCCTCATTCAGAAACCAGTAGTTTTGCCAAATATAGCGGCACTAGTCAACTTAAAATTTTGAAAGGTTGTTCTAATAAAGTTGGTAGACTCAATTGCCAGTAATACCAGACATGCTTAAAATGTTAACTGATTATAATAACAACCTCTAATAACATCAGTTTTCAAAACTGATTAATTTTGTTTCCTGACCTTCACCTGTCCCATTAGGTTAATCCATGATCGAGAGCTGAGCCTTTATGATGGCTCCAGACTGCTAAGAGAAGACAGATACATGCGTTTAAAAGAGGAGCTACAAATGTCTGATGAGCAACTACAGAAGAGGTAATTTTGGATACACTGCTCTTACTCCTACTGTCAAGTATACCTTCTTTTCATTTAATCTTGGGGTGAAACCTATATAACATTGAACAGCCTAATTTGCTGTGCTGCCATGCTCATAGTTTGGCACTTCTTAAACCTTGAGGAGTGTATCTAAGACATATGCTGCCGTCTGTTCTATCAAATTATTTTTGGTGTCATTTTTTTTCGAGATTACATTGGTTTAAAACACTATATGTACTTTAGAGTATAGATGGACACCACTTATGATACATGTTGTCATGCATATCCACTACTAAAGCACTCATTATCCTCTACCATAATCCACTGAGTCCCATCTTTACTTTGTCTCCCATCCCCCACTATCCCTATCTGGTAGCCATAATTCTGCAGTCAGCCTTCTAGGGTTTGTTTTGGTTTACTTTTGTCTGTTCCTTTGTTTTCTTTCTCTGTATTCCAAATATGGGTAAAACATCTGATATTTCTCCTTCTGACTTACATTGGTTAGCAAAATCCCCTCTAGTTTCATCTATGTTGTCACAAATAGCAATATTGCATCTTTTTTTATAGCAGAGTAAGTAGTATTCCATTGTGTGTCTCCATCACATCTTAGTCCACTCCTCCGTCCTTGGGAATTTGCATTGTTTCTATAACTTGGCTATTGTAAATAGTACTGCTATAAACATTGGTGTGCATATATCCCTTCAGATGAATGTTGTTATATTCTTTGGGTAGATTCCAAGAAAGTGGAATTGCTGATATGGCAGATCTACTTTTAATATTTTGAGAAAACTTCATACTGTTTTCCATAAGGGCTGGACCAGCTCTACATTCTCATCATTCTTCACATCCTTGCCAATACTTACGTTTCTGGTATTTTGATATGGGTCATACATTCTATCAATAGGTCTCCCACCAGCCCCACTTCCCCATTCCCTCTGGCCTCTCTAAGATTCATTTTCATAGTGAACCTCTTAGTCTGAACTTGTAATTTTCTTTTCCCTTGTATGTGTTTACAGTTTGTTAAGGACTTCATTGACTTTTAGAGACAAGCAGTCTGCTTTATGCCTAAATAGTTAAGGCCTATTTTTTTTTTTAGTATTCTTTTTTACCTGAGAATCATGCTATTTTCTATTATAGTTTTTCTACTTACTTATTTCTATTATAAATAGTTTTTCTCTATTTTGTTGTTTAACACAGTCATTCAACATAGTCATAGTTCAACATTTTACAGAACCTGCTTCATGCTGATGATATGGATTGTCAACAAATTTCTTTACCTTTCCTATTTAATTTGATTAAATTTTTGTGTGATTTTTGTCTTAGAATATGTATGTTCTCTTTTAAAGTTTTATTAGGTTATAATAGATTCTTCCTTTAACCCTATTGGTCAGTATTTCTTTCAAGCCTTTGTTTATTGGGTAGAGAGCAGAGAGTTTAACTAAAAAGACATAGCACAGCATAAAAAGTAGGAAATTTGTACTTAGGAAATTAATTATGAGTTGTTGTATTAAGTAATTGCCGATGGCAAGCCTTGGCAAAATGTTGTGTCAGGGGTTCCTGAAAGGATGAGAGGGCCTAGGCGACACGTTAAGGGCTGAAGGGAAGGAAATGAGGCAGATATGCACGCTTCTTTTTTGGTGCAAGTATCTCCTACTGAGGGGCTCAGCAGGTTTTTTATTTATACATTTTTAGCAAGCCAGTGAGATTACATTATCATGTGCATAGAAGCAAAGCAGAAACAATCAGTGCATCCCTTAGACTTTTTGTTGCTGTGTTCCTTCCACAAGAAAGCAACCTTCAAGGTTAATAGATAAAAAACTAAGCCTTATACTAAAACTCATTATTTCAGTTAGACAATTACCTAAGACAGTTGATAGCCATCAGTACACCCCTATCAGCTAAAGCCTAAGCATCAAAAGACTCTTCTACTCCTATGGCCTTCAGCCGGAAACCAGCTGCTTCTCAGTTATCAGAACTTTTCCTACCTAGAAACTCCTTAACACAATTAACTTCATTTAAAAACTTTCCTAAGAAATTTCTAAAAGAACAAAAGAAGGACTGACTATAATTGTTGCTCTGGACTGCTTGTCAGGCATGTACAATAAATTGTCTCCCATTGTCAAGTGGGCCAAATTGTTTAATAACTAATTTCTAAACAGATAATTTTCTGTGCCATTTTCTTTTTTTTTTTTAAGATTTATTTATTTATACACGAACTGGGGTACAGTCAGAGGCGCGGGAGGGTGAAAGAATTCACCAGAGACAGAGTGGGGAGCAGAACAGGCAGACGGACTGAAGACACTGCTGAGGGGAGCAGCAGGTGCCGCAGGAGAGGTCTGCTGCGCCATGCTGTGCCATTTTCTTACAGTATGCTGATATGTATAATTTATTGCCTAATTACTTTCTGAGAAATTTTTCTCTTTTTATGACCAAGAACAAAAAACAAAGGGATATTAAATCTTCAGCCCCACTGTGGGAGGCCCTTTAACTTCAGCCCCACGGTGTGAGGCTCGTTGAGCTTCGGCCCCACAGTGTGAGACCCTTTATCTTAGCTGCTTGCCAGTGTCTTACCTGGCTGGGGCAGCAAGGCCCCCTGCAGCAAGTAATATTATCTGTTATCTAACAAGAATTGATCCTATATTCTGTCCATATCTCTTGTCACTCTTGGCATTAGCATTGGCACTGCAGATTAACTCATAACTGAGTGGTCTCTCCTTCTTATATCTGTACCTAATCACAGAACTGAAATTCAGCAAAGTGATTATTTATCTGATAGTCTTTAAATAAACTCAGCTATTAATTAATGCTTTTTTTTATTTGTGGGGGATTTTAACATACAAATGTCAAAGGTAGAATGAAGAGAAGGCAGTGAGTTCTTTGCCTCTAGCTCCAGTCCAGTAAATTTAGATACCCATTTGACTGTCAGATAGGAAGAATTTTCATATTTGTGTTTGGCAGGACCACTTTAATTATAAGTTACAGAAAAAATTAATGTTATGGCACAAAGGAATTTTTTGGTGTCTTACATGTTCAAAGAAAGGTCAAGGATGTAATTGGCCTGCAGCAAATAACTAGAAGCTAGGACTTCAATGTTGTCAGGCTCACTGTCTTATCTCTTTGTTTCTAATGTCACAATAATGGCACATAGTAGATGACTTAGTAAATATTTTTGAATGAGCGAAGAGATCTTAGCCCAGGATAAATTCTGTGAAACTCAAGGCAAAAGTAATTCTGTTAATCCAGTTTTAGATTGACTACCAAACCTTTCAACTTCAGAGTGAAATCCAGTTTCGAAACAATTGTACTTGACTCATTTATCTACCTTCACTGTATTCTAATTCTTCATCAAAGTTCCATACCTTGATTATATCCAGAGTGACATTCTTTGCAGGTAATCACATAGCTAATATGACCTTAGCAATGGGTAAGAAAGTCTTAGAGACTTTCCTTCTAAGGAATACCTTAGACATGGTGGATAAAAATAGCATGATGGCCACACATACCAGATACCATGCCTGCATTTCTCACAGGAAATAAGACCCAAAATAGAACTGCTTCCTTTGATGAGAAAAATTTCATTGGGGAAAGGGGAGCACAGATTCTATAGGCTGCTAAATATGTCCTTTCTAAACAGTTGGTCAGAGCATAGATGAGGGGGGTGAGAATTTCTGTGATTTACTAATAGTCTATTTTGCCAAGAAAGGTCTTACGGTTTTCTCAGGAAAGCAATAATGGTTAGTGGCCTAGACTCAGTTATAATTGTATATGCTCTAATATTTTTGCATTTTTGTTGAATATCTTATTTTTGTATTGTGATTCAACACTGAACACAGTTTTTAATTTGTCATTTTTTTAATTTATCAGTGATGAGCCCACTGGACATTGGACAGAATCGTTAGTTATATTCTCTGGACCCCTTTGTTCTTATTAGGATTTTAGCAATCCCCCCTATCTCCCCAGAAGCCTCAGCAACTCTTTGCTAGCAAACTAGGTCATGTAAATTTTTAACAAAAAGGCTCTCCAAGGTAGATTTAGGACTTTGTGCCCAAGTCTTTGTATATGAGTCTCAAAAGAAGAGCCTTAAGCAAATTCTGACTTTTAAAAATAATCCTAAACATTTTTGTTGTTAAGGACCAGTTTTAAACTCTGTGTCTTTGAAGGGTCTAATTACTAGTTATTGTGTGTATTGGCTCTGTCGTTTTGATACAGAGAATGCACTTATAAATTCATTTAAGACCAGATTTAGGCTCTCTTCTCTGCTTTCATTTGGGAGACCATTATATTCAGCTCTTTTATAACTTACCTTTGTTTATCCTTGCTACCAATGATCTTCAAAAAGTGTTTTGCAGTGATGGTTATTAGCAGCAGCAATACATTTATTTATTATTTAGCATCGCTCTTTTCCAAATATTACACTAAACCAGGTATGTTGTAGAGATGAATAAGGAATGTGTTCATGCAGTTAGCTTTTGAAGACAATTAGCTAGTAAAAAAGACAAAATATTGACTATATACAGAACTGTGTGACCTCTAGGTTCTGAACTGAAACATTGGTAATATAGTTTGGAAGGCCATTTAAATCCCCTTACAGCTCATGATTAATGTCTTTATAGAATTCTGTATAGTTCTTTCATGTTTCTTTACATAAAAATTTGACAAAGATATACCTTACAATTTCCTTCAAAGATTAAAACTTACTGAAGTCTTTCTTTTTTTATAATAGCTTTGTTGAGGTATAATTGCCATATACTAAATTATGCATAAACTGAGTACAGTTTGATAATTTGTGATACTTCTATAGGCTTGTGAAACTATCACATAAGATAATCAGTACATCTGTGACAGCCAAGAGTCCTCAGAATTCTTTGTAATCCATCCCTACTGGCCTTTTTCAACCCACTCCTAGAATCTACTACTAGTTATTCTATGTAGATTATATAAATGGAGTCACCCAGTATGTACTCCTGTTGGTCTGACTTCTTTCACTCAGCTTATTTATTTTGAGATCCTTTGTATTATGTAGATCAGTAATTTATTCATTTTATTTCTGAGAAGCATTGGAAAATATTCTTAAAACATACTGACCAAACATTCTGACCTCAGTATTTAAAAAATTGTTCCAATAGATCTTTTTGCTTTTTAAGTCCTTAATCTTTAGAAAATAATGTTCATATTAAGTGAAACCCGAGCTCCAATTTTGTTACTTGTTAATTATAGTAAAATTAAGTTAGCCTTGATATAAAATTTTAAAAATGCTTGTTTTTATTTTTTATTTACTACTTCTTCAGCCTTTGTGTCACCTATCAGCATGTCAAATCACCCAAAAGCACATGGCAGATCCTCAGAAATACTCTGCTTTCTAACTTACAAAGTTGGGGAACCTAACATCATCAGGAAATGACTTTCCGTACCATCTATTTATATGTAAGAAAGCCTTTGGAGAGAACTTAGCAAACAAAATAACAAAAGTTATTTTCATCCTGTTATTCGTTAATTAGGTATCTGTTTTTTAGTTAGTATATACTTCCCTGCATCTACCCCGGTTGTCCCAGAAAACTGCCCTCTTTGGGTCAGCTAGGTCAAAAGTCCATAACCAAAAAGCCGCAGACAATTATATGTCCTAAGCAATAACTGTGATCTTATTTAAAATCAATCCAGCTAACTTGTTTTCATGTTAATTGCTCATTTACTTCTAACTTCACATCTCAACTATTAGTTTAAGGATAGAAATTGGACTTCCCCTTGTGGCTTGCTGATTGGATGTTGGATTTGTTTATTCCCTGATTTACTATCCCTCACCATTTTGAGTGAGAAAATAAGTCTGCAGTTTGAGTTTTATGCAGTCAAAACAGGCTCTGTCTCTCCCACCCGTCATTTGTACCAGCGAAGAGAGAGGAGGCCATGAAGTAGTTTTCAGGATTATAGCAAACCAGTTACCTGAAGTGGAACATAGAATAATATTCCCTTTTATTTTCAGATCACAGAATTTTCTGTGTCCAGGTTATAATATGTAACAGTCTAATTACTGAGTGATCATGCTATGCTTAGGACTTTCAGGCACTGTCCATGTTGTTACCTGTCTCTTTTCCTAGAATAGCTCCTTTTGACAGATCATCCCCATTCCCTATATAAATATGTATAAATAAGTCTTTCATTTTTCCTACCAGAGGACAAAATAGTATCTGGTAGCTTTGTGAATATGTATTCACCTTTCATATGACTATTTCTAAAAGTTGCTTTTCCTTTGCTTCCTCAAATTACAAATCATATAGTCCAGGACTCAGTGGACCTAATGGTTGTATTGAGAGGACTTTTTCTTATCTGAAATCTTCAGAGTATTTGTAGGATTCTTTCCACATATATTCCACTTTCTGATATTCCAACCGCCTAACCATTTAACTATTGGGCTCTATCATAATAGTTATTGTCAGTGGATAGTCTGTTTCTAGAGAACTGCCAGTCATGTACCTGTATTTCTGTTTTTCTGGAGATCTTGGTAGATATCTGCATTTCCACTCTCATTTCTCTTAATAAGAATGATAGTTCTACTAACGTATTTCCACCTGGCTTTTGAATAGAATTGCTAAAAATGACAATATCACCCACTTTGATTTGATCATCATAAGGGATGTCTAGTCCTTTTGTTACCTATTAACCTTTTGTGTGTGCCTGTAGTGGGGTATTAATAAGTCCCTTTTAAGCATGCGGGTGAGGACCCACAGCCAGGCAACCCGTTTTATATCGGGGCTGCTCCGTAACACTTTCTCTAAAAACTTTTCAAGTCATTTTATTAGTAGGCAGCGAGGGGTACAATGGGACCCCCAAACTTTCTCACTCTAAGTGGCCATCATAGTGTAAAAAAAAAAAAAAAGCACACTTAGTGTGGAAGAACTTTAACAGGATTAGTGTGCATGGAGAGAAAAAAAAAAGGATAATAATTTCACAACAAAACACCCAAAGTTACCCATCCCCTTTTGGATAACTGTCTAGCCAAAGAAGTTTGGCCAAAAGTGGCACCACAAAGGCCCAAAACCTTGCCACAAGTCTAAGGCACTTCTGGCAGGAAATCACAGGAAAGGAGCAAAAGAGGCCAGGCAAGTCTGGGATGAAAGGAGCAAAATCAGTGTACAAATCAAGGTAACAACAGCCATTATCAGCCTTCTCACGTGTCTCCTTCCAGTTCCCCCAAGTCCCTGGTCTAAGTCCACAACAGAGTAGGAAGGGCACCCTTCTTCTCCATGTGTCTTGTTCCATGTTTCCACTAGAGTCCGCCTGCCTTCTAAGTTAGACAGTTCCACCTGGCCACTCAGTTCCGCCCCCAGTTCTCAGTAGCTAGTCCAAAAGAACTGCATGTAAATGGGGCTGGGGGACATGGTACCTCCCCCTTTCATGGAGCTGCCTCTCTTATAATTTGACAAACCATGGGAAGTCTTACCTTCTTGTGTCCTAGAATATTTATATCCTCAGATTCTCTAACAGACATTTATAAAATGGGTCATTTTAAAATTCATTGTTTCCTATGAAATGACAAAAGGGAAAATTACATAAAAGTTAAATTTTCACTACCTTTTTAAGATCTAACTCTTTTTGTTGTGAATCCAAATTTTAAATTTAATCCAAACCCTTATGCTGTTTACATCTTCTGTATTATAAAAAGTCTCCTCATCCTGAATCATGCTTTTTGGTCTTTCTGTGATTGACATAAGTGAGTTTCTTGCAAGACAGATTTTGAATAAAAGTAGGAGACCTATGTAATGAACATAAACTGGATGGGATTTGGTTTCAAGAGACTATGGAGAAAATTTATTGTAGGCATTAAAACATATCCAAAACAGTGAATTGTGCCAGAATGAAGTTTCCTCAGTAGATGTGGTATATTCCATATTAACAACAGGTAATTCTTTTTTTGTTTTAAAAAAGGTAGTTAGAATATCCTTTTTTTTTTTCCCAAAGCTCATTCTTGGGAAAACAGCTCTGACTATATTAACAACATTATAGCCATATAGTGCCCTAAGCTTTAGCTACCATGACCTAATTTGTAATGTGAAAGCTTATGTTTTTTTTAAATTTTTTTTCTTTTTAGATCCATTTTTCCTGTGCACCCCTCCTTCAGAATCATTGCCTTGGCAGAGCCCCCAGTTATAGGAAGCACAACACAACAGTGGCTGGGACCAGAGTTCTTAACCATGTTCTTTTTCCATCACATAAAACCACTTGTGAAAAGTGAAGAAATCCAAGTAATTAAAGAAATGGTAAGCGTGAAGCCAGTTCTAGGCTGTTGCTTTTAGTTCTCTTTTTAAGACACTCTCATACCTGCTGGAGTAGTATTGGACATTTTTGGCTTTTTCTACCCACATTCTCCCAAATTCCTTTGTACTTCAACATTTTTCAGAATCATCTGGAGGCTTGGTAAAATACAGATTATTGAGTCAGTGGATCTGAGGTAATACATGAGAATTGGCATTTCTTAAGTTCTCAGATGCTGCTGATGCTGCTGGTCTGGGCACACTTTGAGAACCATGGATGTGAGCTCTCCCTTGTCTCCTTTTATGAAGGAAGTTTTGGGCTTCCTTTTCCTTTTTTATTTTCAGCCAAAGTTGACTATTTAAATTTTCTAATGTAATGGGAGTCCTTAGATTTTGTAGAAAATGCTAAGTAGTCCCGGCCTTTTCAGGACTGTAATTTATCGTCTACTTACCTGATGAGTTATCTGGTGGCTTACAGTTTTATGCAATCTAGCACATCTAGTGCATCAGTGTCTTCCTTAAAGAAACATGATGTGTAGCACTTTTGGAGTCCTAGAACTGTACTGTTCAACATAGTTGCACTAGCTACATGAAATACACTGTAAAAATTTCAGTTTCTCCAATCATATTTCAAGTTGTCATAGCCTTTAAGACTTTTTGCTACTTACTAGACAGCGGAAACAGAAGAACATTTCCATCAGCACAGAAATTTCTGTTGGGTAATGCTGTTCTAGATCACTAATAATTAACTTTGTACATAAATACACGCATTCCTTTGAAAATCCAGGTGAATTTCAGGTGTTTTTGTGAGCATGGATGTCAATTAGGAAATAGCCGTTAAAGTCAAAGTTCCAATCATTTAACTTCCAGAGATATCCTGAATAGTTTGCTCCTGAATTGGTCACATTTTACCATTTTTCTAAACATCTCTCTCTTTTTTTTTAAAGATTTATTTGTTTGTTTGTTTGTTTGTTTATTTATTTATTTATTTATTTATTTATAAAAGCACTGGGTACAGTCAGAAGCGCGGAAGGGTGAGAGAATTCCACCAGAGTCAGAGCAGAGAGCAGAGCAGGCAGACGGACAAAGTACACTGCTGAGGGGAATAGCGAGTGGCAGGAGAGGTCTGCGCGCCATGTGGGACCCTCACCCGGTGGCCGGGGATTGAACCGGTGCTGCAGAGGCTGCGGGCAGCTTTGCAACACAGCGCTCAACCGCTGCGCCACCGGGGAGGCCCAACATCTCTTATTTTTGTGTTAAAAATTTTAATATTGTTTCAGTAAGAATTTCTTATGATTCAATTTGATCAAATATTTAATTAGATTTAAATCGCTGTGGTTAAAGTCCATCAATGTGTGTTTTTGGGGCATCTGTTCTTCAGAGTTCATTGACATAAATTATCGTGACTCTGAGGAATGTAGTTTATGGGACTGATGCATTGCCCACTGTGCTAAGAAGGTGATAGGAATGGACATTTTGAGCATCTTTTTACAAGATGCAGTCCATCACTTAGACATTTATGTACAATTACTACTCAATGAAGGAATTTGGATTCAACAAAAAAAAAGCCAAAATTGGGTATTAAAAAAAATATTAAAGCTATCAAAAAAGGGAATGATAAAATATGAAAATTTTCTATACGTATACTATATGCCAGTTCTTAGTTGGAGGTAGAAATCAAAAGCTCCTTTCTAAAATTAGGGTTTTAAAAGGAATTACAAATAAGCAAGCTCCTTTCAGTTTTATCCTGATACTAGAATTGTAAATGGACAAGAGTGACTTGGTTTTTATTACTGATTCTTAAAGAGAAAACAAAGGCTGCTTAAGTATTTCCTGAGAAGATGAATAAGCAAATTTATCCATGAGATAAACATGTTACCTTTAATTAGGGACTTTCTAAAAATGTAACTATAATGTTGTTTGCTAACTAGCCATATATTGATCAGATATCCTAATTTATTCTTTGTTTTTCCTCAATTCTCTCATAAAATAGGTTCCAAATATACCTCAGGAAGCTTTGGACAAATTGTTGTCATTTACACACAGTCTCAGAGAGACACAAGATCCCACGGTAAGTCTGAGCTTCTTACCATAGAATTTTCTGTTATTGATGTTATGTTGCTTTATGTTCTTATAATTCACTGTTTTAAAATGTATTTTTTAAGCTGGTATTTTTATTCCGCATGCTACACTTTGTCCTGTGCATATATTTTACTCTATCCATGTTTTCAACATTCCACTTCCTTGTGACTAGTATCATAAAAGACAACTTCTAGATCTAGAGGAGACTATGTTGTTTTGGGGGCTTATCTCAGGCTCCCTTGCCTCCCATGCCTCCCATCCCATCTCACCTATTTGTAGAGCTTCAAGTATCAGTTCTATGTCAATGCTTGTATCTTTATCTTCAGCTTCTAAACTCTCTTTTCTCATTCACTCTCTATTTTCAATCTTATTTCCATTCTGAGATGGTATGTTGGAAAGATAAAGGGTTGTCACTGTCTAACTCTGTGAGAGTCGTTATTCTCACCTGTCAAATGCAAAGTTCCAGCTACTTCATGAAGAGGTTGTGATGATTAAACATAAAAATGTATGTGAAGAATCTCCTACTTGTTAACTATTTAATAAATGTTTCTTTCAGTTCCTAACTAAATACTCTTGGATCACTGTAATTTCAACCTGTCTTTGAAAACTAAATTGTCCTTGTGATTTAAATCTATTCCTATTCCTCATTTAATTTTCTGACTTGATTAATGATCTATCTAACAAATTACTTGAGTTAGAAACCTTGACATCATTGTAGATTTTGTTTACTACTATCTCCTCTTAACCTGAAAGCAAATCTTATCAATTTAGGCTCTTGACATATTATCTGTTCTCTTATCTGTTGTCAGTAATTATCTTAATATTAGATTTCATAATCTTTGTCCTGGAATATTGTTGTTTCCTCTTGACTGCCCTCTTCATCAATAATTCATTCCTCTTATGGTCCTGTATTACTTTCCTGTGACAATTGTAGCAAATTACTGTAAGTGATGGTTTATGACAACAGGAATTTATTTTTGCACAGTTTGGATGCCAGAATTTTGGAATGGGTATCAGTGAGCTGAAATCAAGATGTCAGCAGAGTTGGACTTCCTCAGAAGCTTGAGAGGAGAAATTTTTCTTGCCTCTACCAGATTCTAGTGACTACCATCATTTCTTGACTTGTGACCTTGTCACTGTAGTCTATGCCTCCATCTTCATATCACTTTCTGTGTGTCTGTGTCAGATCACCTTGCCTCCCTCTTACAGGAATACATGTGACTGCATTTAGGGACCTCCTAATAATCTAGTATGTAATCTCTTCTCAAACTCTTAATCTGCACTATCAGTTTTGCCATACAAAGTGGAATTTATATGGTCTTTCAATCAGATTTTAGTGCAGGGATGACAGGGGTTTTTTGTTTTGGTCTCTGCCATATCCCTAGCATCTGGAACATTGCATGCTGCATAGTAGATATTCAACAGATATATGTTAAATAAATGAATGGCTGAATCTTCTATATTGTCTTTTCCCAAATCTATTTCCTGAGTTCTCCCCCATCTTTAAAATGTGAAAAGATAGATTGTCCTTACCTGTAGACTGAAGGACAGCCCGCTAAGCCTACCAGTTCCATCTGACCCTAGCTGTTTTTCTAGCCTCATTTACTACAGCTTCTTTTAAAGCACCCTCAGCTCTTTGCTTCTTGATAAGTTCTAAGCCCAGCATATACCTAAATGTCTCTTGCTTTATGTCATGCCTGAAATGTGCTTTCTTCCTATCCACTTATCCCCAGATCCCCTGTTCTGTCAGGTATCTCTCAGCCCCCTTAGAAAGAAATAAGTCTCTCGGCCTCCCCTGGTGGCGCAGCGGTTGAGCGCTGGGTTGTGAAGCTGCCCGCAGCCTCTGCAGCGCTGGTTCGATCCCCGGCTGCTCCCCGGCCACCGGAGGAGGGTCCCGCATGGCGCGCAGACCTCTCCTGCCGCCCGCTGCTCCCCTCAGCAGTGTACTTCGGTCCTTCTGCCTGCTCTGCTCCCTGCTCTGGCTCTGGTGAATTCTCTCACCCTCCCGCGCTTCTGACTGTACCCAGTGCTTGTAAAATAAATAAATAAATCTTAAAAAAAAAAAAACAAACAAACAAAAAAAAAAGAAATAAGTCTCTCTAATCTGCTGTCATGACACTTGGCATATACTTTTGATTTTGTCTGTTGCATTTGTACCACAATATATTTTATCTCCCCTATAGTTCGAATTGGGAACCCTTGAACTTACCAGCCAGCTGTACACTATGTTCAAGGCATTGCTAGCTTGTAATCTGAATGATGTAGGTTAACTTGAGTGCCTCCATCCAAAATTGTAATCTCTCTCTAGGAGATCACATGTACATTTGGGATTGTAATTCTTATGAGAAGTCTGGACAAATATAAGGATTATTTGAACTCCTTGAGTCATATCTTGTTCATTTTTTATTCCCATTTCCCAGTCCAGTGTCTGGCATATAGTAGACAATAAATGTTAAATGAATGAGATGATTAATTACTAATTTATTAACAGATCATCCCTAAGGTTTTCTGTTCCTGAAAATATGTTACATTTTCATTAGAAATAATTCTTTAGGGCCTCCTTGGTGGCTCAAGGGATTGAGCGCAACGCTATGAAGCTGTCCGCAGCCACTGCAGCGCTGATCCCCGGCCAGGAAGCTACCCACATGGCACAGCAGACCTCTCCTGACTTGCCCACTGCTCCTCTCAGCAGTGTACTTAGGTCTCTCTGCCTTTTCTGTTCCCCACTCTGTCTCTGGTGAATCCTTTAACCTCCCACACCTCTGGCCTGTACCTCAGTTCTTGTAATCATAAATAAATCTTTCAAAAAAAAAAGAATTCTTTAAAACAGAAAAATTTTAACAATTTCATCAGAACCTTGGTATTTTGAAGCTGACATACTATTATTAATCATGCTAATATGAAAAACCCATGAGGTATGCTTTTAAACTGGATAACCATGGTAACTAAGGGAATGTGCTCACATCATCACCATTTTCTTGCAAAATAAAACTTCAATTAAAAATTGATGTTACAGGGCCTCCCCGGTGGCGCAGCGGTTGAGCGCTGGGTTGCGAAGCTGCCGGCGACCTCTGCGGCGCTGGTTCGATCCCCGGCTGCTCCCCGGTCACCAGAGGAGGGTCCCACATGGCGCGCAGACCTCTCCTGCTGCCCGCTGCTCTCCTCAGCAGTGTGCTTCGTTTGTCTGCCTGCTCTGCTCCCCGCTCTGGCTCTGGTGAATTCTCTCACCCTCCCGCGCTTCTGACTGTACCCAGTGCATGTATAAACAAAAACGAACGAACAAACAAACAAACAAACAAATAAATAAATAAAACATGCCTCTATAAAAAAAAAAAATTGATGTTACAAATGTTAAGTACATTTTAGGAATTTTAAAATTAAAGTTTGCTATTCATTTTTAATTTATAATACTATGAGAATTGAGAAACCAAACCTTTCACTCAACACTTAAATGGCCCAATGGGTTATTTCTGATTTTTTATTTTATTTTAAGATTTATTTATACAGGAAAAACATGGAGGCCCTGATTTTTTATTTTACACTGGATATTATTTCAGAATATTTTGGTGTTCCTGACTAAGACAGTTGGTGTTTTTCAAATTCATGAGAATTTCTTACTGATAATTGAAATGAAATGGGAAGCCTGAATCTAGTGCAGTGAATTAGAATGAGATTAGAATGTTGTGCTTTTGAGCCCTTCTCTCCATTCCTGTTGTCAGTAACTTTGCTGGAGGACTTTACCTCTTGATAGGAAGATCATTGAAATAGCTTTGCTTCTTGTCTCACTTCTTAATGTTCTTTAACTATTTTACAGACTGTTGTCAGATTAATTCTTCTAAAATCATGTTACTACTTTGCACATAATAAAGTTCTGTCACCTTCAGGCGTAGGGCCACATTCCTCAAAGTGTCAGTTACAGGTCTTTTTTATTTGGGAACAGGCTTTCCAGTAGGACCCTCCAGTAAAACTTGATTGGTTTCCTTATGTTCTGCATGAATTTCTTTTCCTTTTGCTTTCGTACCTTTGTTCATAGCATTTCTCATGCTCATTTGAACATTTTATTTTTTATTTTTTTTTAAAGATTTATTTATTTTTTTATTTATACAATAGCTGGGATACAGGCCAAAGGTGTGAGAGGGTGAGAGGATTCACCAGAGACAGAGTGGAGAGCAGAACAGGCAAATTGACCAAAGTACACTGCTGAGGGGAGCAACGGGCGAGAGAGGAGAGGTCTGCCGTGCCATGTGGGAATCGCCCTGGCCAGCCAGGAATCGAACCCGCACTGCAGAAGCTGCAGACAGCTTCACAGTGCTGAGCTCAACCCCCTGCGCCACTGGGGAGACCCTCACTTGAACATTTTAAAACCCTATAGCAATTGTCAACTGTTCCACTTATTTTGGCATTGAATTATATTCTATTTTGAATCTCAATTTATGCATCCTTATATTTAAATATTGTCTCTATGTCTAGAATGCAAATTTGTTGAAGGATGAAACAAATGTTTGCTTATAAATGAGTTCTTTGAAACTTAAAAGTATTTTTAATAGAAAAAAAGATGTCATAAATATTTGTCATGCTCCTAACCTAGCTCCCAGAGGACTGTATATTTCATGTTGCTGAAATATGCTAATAACAGCAGATCAACATCACATGGAGTTGCAAAATAAACTAAGAGTGAATCATTTCAGTTTTATCTTCCTCAGGACATACAGAGATGACCTTAAGTGAAAACTTAAAAATAAGAAAATACGCAGTGTGTATTTGGCATCCTCCCATTCATTCTGAACACTTTATTCATAGAGTCCCCTTCTCTTTACCATTACATTATGTTGCCTGCCAAGATCATTTCAAATTCAAGTCAACAAATATGTATTGGTACTTAGCATGCCCTGAGTTATTTACTAGCAGTTCTACTAATGGGATTTGGGAACTACAAGAAAACAAAATGAAATTACTCTGACAGTATATGGGAAGGATTCCAAACAGAAAGCTGCTATTCAAGTGACAAAGTAGTTCACATCTCTGTCATCAGCAGTTTAAATTATCAGTAACTCCTTTCCTGTATTATTCGGAAGCCATATATTAATTATGGCTCTAAGCATTTTCAGGATACCTTTATAGATTGGCTTTCCATAAGCAGAAAATTATGAGCAAATAGTTAAATGTACACATTTGTAAGTCATGTGTGACCCGTGTTATATGACATCTTTCCTTCATTCTTCCTCTCCCCCTTTCCAAAATATCATTTATACACAGCACTTGGCATAGCACTTTAATTAAATTTATTCATAAACACTTCTTATAGATTGTTTAAAAAAAAATCTTCAAAGACGTTTAAGTATAAATTGATTTCTGTTGATTTGTATTTATAATTTATTAACAGTACATATTTAAGTTTGGTCTTGTCCTTCAGAAATAATGAATTTCTGCTATGGTACCCATGTAAAGGGATTTTCAACAAGTTGAAACAAGATGCTTAACAGCCTATCTTTGCCTTTTTGATAGGCTCAGTCTTTGGCATCATCACTTTCGACCAGACAACTATTGCGGATCTCTCGTCGACTGTCACAATACCCCAATGAAAATCTTCACAGTGCTGTTAATAAAGCCTGCCTTTCCAGGTAATCATATTCTCCTTTCTCACAGAATTCATAATAGAAATTTAACTGAAAGGCTGAATTCACAGGTCTGCAAAAATTATAGGTCTGGATATTAGCTCTTTCAACCTTGCATTCAGTTTTAAAACATATTTAAGCATAGCAACAAAATCCAGAGGTGTTTTGTAGATGAGAAAACTAAGTCATTTACTTAGTTTCACTAAGTCACATAGTGGTAAATAAGTAAAAGTGGGTTTGGGATTTCCACACTGGTTTCTCTGTCGTCTGAGCTAGCTCTTTGCACTACTCTAATACCTCCCAAACTCAAATTGAAACTTTCCAGGTTGACCATGCTGCTGTGCTGCTCAATTAACAAAACTAATGTCTTTTCAGTCTACACTTAATATTTTTCAAACCTAGTTGGAAGCGGTTATAATACATTTGCTTACAGAATTTTCATACAGAATCTCACAGTTGCATGAAAGTATTTTAAGGAATTATAAGAAAAGATTAAGAGCAGTGCCCAGTAGATTCAGTCAATAGATGCTTTTGGACTCTTTTCATAGAACCTAGGATTTTTTTATGATGGTTATGACTATTGTCCATTCATTCCTTGATATATAAAAGGAATTAAAAGAGAATCTCCTTTAAGTTTAGGAGAATGTGTAATGACCCCTCATATATCTTCAGTTTTATGGACAAGTTTTTCTTGTAATTAAGTTCTTTGTGTTAGAACTTGAATTTATTTTTTCTGTGGTATATTCAGCTAAAATAAGCCTTTCTCAAAGAGTAATTTTTAAAATAACTTTTAATTATAAGAAATAATGAAATTTATTTTCTTTTGATTAAAACAATATTAGACTTCTGAATAAAGATTAGGAAAAAAATGCTTTCTTATTTTCAGGGTTATGAGCTGAAGGAAATATAGACAGAGATAGATTCATTACCTATTCAGTATTTATCAGAATTTAGTTATTAATGAGTGTTTATGGAAGTAAATAGTCAATGCTAAACAATATAAACAGTGTTGGAACCTAAGGGAAAATAATAACTGGATATATTAGAGTGAAACAATTATACCCAAAGTATTCTGCAGAACTTTATATATGACCTTGTAAGTAATTTCAATTTGCTTAAAAAAATTTTAAAATATTATATAAATTAACTTAAAAAATAACCAGATCATAAGTTTGGAGAACAAATACGTATTTCACTATTGCTGCAAAACTATAGAAAAAGTGAACAATTTGGAAGGCAGCAAATATTAAAATTGACAACTTCAGATTAACAACAATTTATTTGCACTCTATAGTTTTGTTCAAGTATGCACATAAAAATTTTGGGTAGGGCCTCTCCGGTGGCGCAGCGGTGGAGCGCTGGGTAGCGAAGCTGTCCGCAGTCTCTGCAGCGCTAGTTTGATCCCTGGCTGCTCCCCAGCCACTGGAGGAGGATCCCACACATGCGCAGACCTCTCCTGCCGCCCGCTGCTCTCCTCAGCAGTGTACTTCGATCCTTCTGCCTGTTCTGCTCCCTGCTCTGGCTCTGGTGAATTCTCTCGCCCTCCCGCGCTTCTGACTGTACCCAGTGCTTGTATAAATAAATAAATAAATCTTTAAAAAAATTTGGGGTAACCACCAAAAAGAATGGCAATAGACTGAAGAAGGAAAATCAAGAAAAGACAACATAGGTAGACATGGAAGGGGAAAAAGGGTGCACTTAATGTAGCATATCAAGTGTTTTTTTTTTTTAAACCTTAAATTCACTTATTAGAAAAGAATAGGAAAAAAAATGAGCTAAGCACTCAACTTAATAAGTAAACCCAAAGTAAATGGAAAAACTGTAATATTGGGCACAAATTAATGAAATACAAAAGAATTAACCATAGAAAAGATTAGCATTTATATACCCACAAACATACACACAATCTGTGTTTTGACCTCTTCATATCACCTCAGAGATAACCTTATGCATGTAAGGAGACAGGTAGAAGAATGTTCATTGCGTCATTGTTTGAAAGGATAAAACATTGAAATAACGTATCTGTCCAGCAATTGGGGAATGAATATATATATATATATATATATATATATAAATTGACATATTCATGTAATGAAATACTATATAGCAATTAAAATGAAGTAGATCTACATGTATCAACAGGTACGGATCATGACAATATTGAGTGAAAAAAGTAGTTTGCAAGAGATTTGATGTATGATACCATTTACATAAAATAGAAAATGCAATGTATTATATTAATCATGCATATGTGCCAAATTAAAATATGGACAGGAAAGATCATCATAAATATCAGGGTGAAAGTTATCTCCAAGTACAGAATGATTAATATTCTTTGTAATTTTCTGTATGGTTGAAATTTAAAAATTAAAAACAAAAAAAAATATACACTTTTCAGGGTTATCAACTAACCACAATAAAATTGTATTTGTACCATCCTTACCAAATAGTAAAACAGCTCTCTTGTTTATGTACGATCTGTTTACTTTAGCAAGGCTGAATCCAAAGCCTTGTACTAACCTTCTTTTCAGGATAGCACAGTAGCAGGAAGAAATAAAAAATTACTGCTGCATAAATTTTTTTTAAATGACCTCATTCCATGTTGAATCAATGAAAATAACTTAGTTTCATAGAAAGTTTCAAAATAGAAATTGACTTTATATTCATGAAGTCTGTTATTAAACAGCCAAAATCAAAAGGAACTCTCTAGCCTAAATTTCTTAAACATTAAGTTGGTTAATATTAACTAAATCTTTTTTTATCTTATTAATTTAATTGTTTAAACATCTATTTGTTTATTCCAGTTAAGACTGGAAATTTTCTTTATCTGTGGGAATTACTCTCTAAATACCTCACCTTCATAACCTATAATATGTACATCATGTTTTGAACCTAGATACATAATTCACTTTCTAGATATTTGAAAACCTTGTATTAAGAAGTCAAAAGGCAGAAAGTTTAGAAGACTGCAAAGTTGTCAGATATTTTGCATTCCAGAAAAATTTTGTTAAAGTAATTATAAGTCCCATTTTGGTATCTGATATTCCATTAAATTATTAACTTATGAAAAGTCTTGGATTGATGATCCTTTATCATATAAATTTTAGGCAGAGCTATAAGAATTTAGCTGGATGTGAATACCTGTCTTTGAAGCAATATGGAAATGTTTCCACTTACTGAAAACTTAGTAAGCATAAAATATTTTTAAAATTTACTTTATGAGGGCCTCCCCGGTGGTGCAGCAGTTGAGCGCTGGGTTGCAAAGCTGCCCGTAGCCTCTGCAGCACAGGTTCGATCCCTGGCCACCGGGCGAGGGTCCCACATGGCGTGCAGACCTCTCCTACTGCCCGCTGCTCCCCTCAGCAGTGTATTTCAGTCCTTCTGCCTGCTCTGCTCTCCCCTCTGGCTCTGGTGAATTCTCTCACCCTCCCACGCTTCTGACTGCACCCAGTGCTTGTATAAATAAATCTTGAAAAAAAAATATTTACCTTATGAAATAAAATGAGTAGCTCCATATGATATTAGCTAATTTTTAAAAAATCATAAACCTGATAGAACATATCATATACAGTCTTAAATGATTATAATGATGTTGTTGATGTGAATTTTTTGTTGTCCTGAGGTTGATTTTGCTTGCAGGAGAGAATATTGGCTTTAAAAATGCTTTTCAATTTTTAATGCAATAATTTCAAAAATCTAGACTTCTTTAATTTTTTTTTTCCTATTATTTTACTTAGTCTGTAAGTCCAGCAAATTTAATTACTTTTATGGGCCTTTGAAAAATGTTTGGTTTAATTTATAAAACTTGACTAAATTAAATATCTTCAAATATCGAAATTTGTTAATATACTTTATCTCTTCTATTTCCTTTTAATTCCTTCAAATGTCTGAATTAACAAAACTTTCCTGAGAAATGAAATAACTCAAAATATAAGAAATCAAATTTCTAAGTAGGATGTACCAAACTAGCTTAAATAGTCCAATGTTCTTTGTAAATTGAAGATTTAAAATCACAGGTATAAAGGGATTAATATAATTGCACATGTTAAATAGAACTCCAAGATTCCCTGATATCCACAGAATCCCTCAGTCTCTTTCTCTGACTTTTACTACTAACACTTCTCCCCTCTGGCTATTAATTTGGGATTATCTCTTATCCTTATTCTATGTTTTCAGGGTATTATCTTGAGAAGTCCTATCTATTTCTTAATCTAAAGACACAGTTATGGTTTGAATTAGCCTACTTTTACTGCTTCTGTGTTTTCCAGAATGCAGTTAACTTTTAGTTTTTCTCATAACCAGGATCTGCAGAGACTAGGGACTGATCTGTTCTTTTTTTTTTTTTTTTTTTTCCTGGTAGCAAATGAAGACAATGAGTATAAAAGTTTTTAAAAAACATTACAGTGTTCATATGGTGATAAATGCACTTGAAACTTTGAAACAGAATATGTGCTAGCTTTGGTTATAGGAAGGTAGGATAGACAGGTGTTTCATTCATTCTTTTTTTACTAAATGCTAGAAAAGGAGATGAAAAGATCAAGTTGAAAGTTTTAGTGAGCAGCAAGAAAGGAAACAGTTAAACTGAGGAACAAAGTCCCTTGAAACTGAGGAACAAAGTAAAGGTTGACCTCACACCATATCACATGCTTTATTCCCCTCATGTTGGGTGGAATATTATTTCTGAGCATGTGTTCTATATGTAAATTCATTTAAACGTTGATGCTACCACTGATGATTTCTAGAACTGTTAAGGTGTGTGGTTGAAAATAATTCTGAAACATGTTCAATTTCAGCAGGAAGAGTATCATATTGGCAAGCAATGGTTGTCATTGCTATGGAAAGGGAGGCTATCCTCTATAGCCCTTGGAAAATAATCTAGATTGTTCCAATTCAGGGACAATGTGAGGATGTGTTGTTACATAAAAAACTATATTGATGTCAGGGATTTCTGGAAATTGCAAACAATCTAAGCTCAAATGTGGTGAATCAGGGTTATCTGAAAAAAGTAGTGGAGCTGGAGCTGCAGGGCCTAATGTTACCAGAACATAGTCTGTTTCATGAGATAGTCATGAGAAGAAGGGTGAAGAGGGTACCATGATAAGGGCTCAGAAAACCAAATTGAAAGCTCAGTTATTGGATGTGGGAGATAAGGTATGGGCTTGATTTTGCAAGACAAGGCAATAATCCAAAAAAAGGTAAAAAGTCAGAGATGAACAACAGTCTGATTCCATGCTGAACTGATGATGCTGGCTTAGAACTATATACAGCCCCCTATGGTAGCCTAGAACCAAAGTGAGGCAGTAGGTGGGATACAATGTCAGATACAGGTTGGAAAAATACAGACAAGAAATCTGACAGTTCTTTACAGTTAACCCATTTGAACTTCTCGAGATCACTCTCTTTTATTAGCTTATATGCAAGGCTTTGGGAAAGTACCATCAAAGGTTTAGAGATACAGAAAACCTAACTTTAAAGTGGTATGTTCCCAATATGTTCATTTGGAATATTATGGCACATAGTTATTATATTATAGTACAGGTAATGATGCATGAAAAAGTATTTCTATGGACCTGTTTGGGATCTTAAGCTCCAGATATTTAAATATGTGTATGGATGGGAAATTCTCTTTTTGTATTCTATTTGTGGTTAAAAAAAATACCTCTGTTACTCAAAAGATTATTTTAACAACATACATAAAGAATAGATAAGCAAGTATAGTTTTAAAAAAGAATCACGAAGCTGCATAATCTTAAATTCACTTATTAATAATCTGCCTCTACTAATTTGAATTTTTTGTGATTGCCAGACA
This sequence comes from Talpa occidentalis, assembly GCF_014898055.3. Lineage (NCBI taxonomy): Eukaryota > Metazoa > Chordata > Mammalia > Eulipotyphla > Talpidae > Talpa > Talpa occidentalis. Next base: position 39,682,049 of record NW_023604861.1, on the reverse strand, counting down.
AAGCATGTTAAAGTGTTATTATTTTATCTGTTTAGGAAAATTTTATTAGCAGCCAGATGGTAAAGAATATTTGTGAGATATACTAAATCATTTTTAAAAATTATTTTTAAGTCTTGTCCTGCAAAATGTCTATAAATAAATACTAATTTCAAATCAGTTTTACTTTTTAAAGGATTTACGTTAATTGATTTTTAGATTTTGAACCATCTTGTGTCCCTGGAATAAATCCCACTTGATTTTGGTGTATAATCCTTTTAATGCATTATCAGATTCAGTTTGCTAAGATTTTATTGAGGATTTTAGCATTCGTGTTCACTAGGGAGATTGGCCTGTAGTTTTCTTTTCTTGTGTTGTCTTTGTTTGGTTTTGGTATTAGTGTGATTTTGGCCTTGTGAAATATATTTGGTAATATTCCTCCTTTCTCAGTTTTTGAGAGAGTCTTTGCAGGATAGATATTAGTTCATCTTTGAACATTTGGTAGAACTTGTTTGAAACCATCTGGTCCTGGGCTTTTGTTTTTTTAGTAGGGTTTCGTTTACTGTTTCAGTTGCATTGTTGGTAATTGGTTTGTTCAAGTTTTCTATAAACTCAAAATATATTTTCTTCATCTTCACATGTACTTAAAGCTACTTAAAGTTTATATTCTAATTTTTTTTATGATTTCACAAACCAAGATCAATCTTCTTAATTGGTTGTCATTTGTGTGTGTTTTTGTGTGTGTGTGCATGTGCATGTGTGTTTATGTCAAAGATATTTAGCAATCACAGAAAGCTTTCATTTTATCATTCTGTTCTTTCCATCCCACCTCACCCCAGGTTTTTACCAACCCTTGCAAGGTCAGCCTTAGAAAAAAATCTGGCAGATGCTGCAATAGAAATAAACACTGATAATACTCTGCAATCAGATCTAAAGGATTACAAATGTAAGTATTTGATTTGCTTTTCTTAAAAGTGAAATAGTAATCATCAAACATTTGTATATGACATTTTTAATTTCAGTGAAAAATGGGTTTGTATTCTATCCTTTTTGTTTACTATATTGGATTGAAGAAATGAATCTTTTGTTATAAAAATGTTTAAAGCCCACTTACAAGTTAAACCTTAGAATATTTGCTTTACTTCAATACACATCAGATATGGGTCCTCCCCACCAAGAGTCAAAATTAACAAGAAGCTGTTAAAGGCTCTGAGAATTCCTGATGTAAACAAACTTGTGTGATTTTGTTTTACCTTTTTTTCCAAATATATTTTACCATAGAATTTGGAATTCTGTTTTCTTTGCACAACCTTTACATTTTGTGACCATCAAGGTCCTATGAGACCTGTTTGGGAAACAGTTCAAAGTTAATATAGTCTAAAATAATATTCAGAGAACCATTTCATGCCATCTTACTTCTTCCATTTCCATCTGTATTGTCTCTTGTGGTTATTTTCTCCTGGGTAACTATAAGTGTAATTTTGAGTTTAGGGAGTCTTAACTTTTCCTATGAAAGTTCTCAATTCTTCAATGAGAATACAGTGAAAGTCCCTCTGTTTTATGAAATAATTACCTGTTCTTTCAAAACAGCCAATGCATGACTACCCTCTAAAAAGGGACAATTGTAACTATCTTTGGAGTAGGTGTTTTTTAATAATTGGAGCTATGCTGAGATAAGAATTTGGAATTAAGGAAATAGATTAATTTTTAAGGGTAAAATTATAAATTCAACCTACTGATGAGGCTGGGTAGAGATAAGCAGTTGTGATGACAGAATTAGGTTTTCAGCTTCCCTTGAAAATTTACTGTAATAATGCAGTCCTTTGAGATTTCTTAGAAAATAGCTAATCAGCTCTCTCCCAGAGAAGTACTAGCATCACTATCACTATTCTCTCAGTGCACTTCCCTTTCTGAGTTTGAAATTTTAACAGTAAACATTGGTTGAGTGAATTATCCTGAAGCCCTGAATCTACTCAACAAATGGTTCCATAAATGAAACTGTGAACAGAATCAGATGCTGTTTGAACCTGAAATGTCAGCATACACATATCTGTAAATTCACTACCACAGCCCTGGTCTTCCCCTTTATGGTTTTATATTGGGCTATTTCAAAGTAAATAAATAATAAATCTCAGCTTGACAGCCATGGTTTTCCTTCCCATGGAATTGTGAATAAAAACAAAATGGCATGAGTCTTTTGAAGGGGAGACATTACTGTTAAGATCAGCTGTGCTTTGACAATTGTGTAACACCCTGAAGTGGTTAAACAGGGTGACAATTTATTTCTGGTTCAAAATTGTTCATAGTACCCCATAGGTATAATGTTACTCTCCCCCTTGTCTTTCAAAATGCTTTCAAAATAGAAAATTTCTTTTGAAGTAGGGGAAAATTAGGTGAATTCTTCAAGGTATTATGAATGCCTATCTGCTTTCCAGGGTATTTCCACAGGATGGAATATTATTTGGAAACAAGGGATTGAACATACTCTATATGGTAGAAAGAACATCATTCTATATTATTTTTAGCTCTGCCCATACTAGCTGGGTGATTTTAAGCAAAATACTTTATGTTCTTCTTAACTTCCTCATAATTCTTATCTCATTGTTAAGAGAAATTATATGAGATAACATGAAATTATATGAGATAACAAGGAAATGAAGCTCCTAGTTTGAGATCTGGCACATAGAAAGTACTCAATAAATGATAGCTTCTGTTGTAACTGTCAGAAATACAATTCCTAATGAATATTATTATTGACCTTGGAATGTCAGACAGTGGAACATCATTATTGCAGGGTACACATGATAGATATATTCTCTGACTTCAAGGGAAAAAGAAATTTTTTTAGTTTCCTAGCTTCAAGGAGCTCATACTCTATTCTCGATCAATTATATTTAAAGCAAATACAATAAAATAATAATTACCACAGTATAGTAGTGTAGCATCTGAGGTGCTTATTTGAAAATACAGATCTCCTGGATGTTGCTGTTAATGCAAAAGATCTGTATTTTTTTATTAGAGTTCTAGGGCTTCCTTGCGGGGGGATTTCACTGAGTGGGTCCTAAAAAATACATTCAAAGAACTTCAGAGCTTTTGAATGTTTATTTGGCTTCTGTATATGTTATAGTCTCTAACCAAATATGCTTATGATTGTGGCTTGACTGAGTTTTGTGTTATTTTTCCCCCCTCTCAATTTTGTCTATATGTTGTGTACTATATACATTGTTTTGTTTTTAAAAATATTACATTTTGGAACATTTTAAGCTACATTTGTAGGGTTTTAAGCTTTTTATGTGGATTGATGGTGTTTTATAACTATCTTCAAGCTTTAATTAAAATTCCTCACAGAGGCCATAAGATAGTAAAGATACTATATTGAATTCTATGGAGTCTGCTCTTAACCTCTCTGAGAAGAATGCTATGAGTAATTACCTGTCATGTGTGAAATGTTTAGGTGAAGTGGCATCTGGGTTTCTGAAGATTGGATCTGTGAGAGCACCCATCTATAATGCCCATGAAAAAATGAAAGTGCCTGATGTTCTATTCTATGACAACGTCCAGGTAAGATCATTTGCCTTGCTTTGCATTCATGGATAAATCACTTGCATTATGGTAGTTGGTTCTGATTCAAACTTAACCATTTTTTGTAATGTGCTCAGTTTGATTCAGATGATACAAAATGAGATCTTGTAACATTTCTCAGTAAGGCATTGTAAAATTTAAAGTTCTTTCCAAAGATACTTGAAAATTGGAAGAATTGCTCCTGTTGTAAGAGTAATAAATTTCGTATGTGCATATATGCTATACTTCAGGTAAATAAAATTAATATATTATTAAATTTAAAGCAAAGTAGAACTAATATTCGTTCTCTCTTTTGCTTTCCTCTTAAATGTTCTCAGTTGTTCAAAGAGAATTAGATTCTATGCACTCCTTCCCTCATATTCCTTTCCTTTTCTGCAAATTCCTAGTATTTTTCTATTCTTTTCTTTCCATACTTTTAAGGGAAGTAATAGATAATTTCCCAGTTGTAAACTAACCAGTAATTATAAACCTCCCACTAGGACACAGAAATTAGTGTGTACCCAGAAGCTCTGTTGTAGATGTTCACTTTAATAAGAATATTTTTCAGAGAAAATTACCCGTAATATAAAGAATTTTTCTCAAATTTTCTGTTAAGTGGTTATACATTTTATAAAAAACACACCCAAATTGTTCTGTAATGTTTGGTCACTAATCTGCATATAAGTAATAACTGTGGGAGCTGAATGGAGAGGACACAGTGCAGCGTGATTTAGGTCAGGTCAGTGGACCTTTGTCTTAATTGAAAGAAGACTCTTTTAGGGAGCATGTAATTTGGTAGAAAAGTAAACAGAAATTTTAAACTGTGCCCATGACAATGTAGAAGAAGGACAGTGGTAGGAGATGAGGCCGAGACTAAATCAATAAGAAAGAGAGTAACCTTTGCTCCTAAGGTATTAGAAGTTGTTTAAGGCATTTTGAAGTGACATGATTTGAACAACAAAATGACTGTCATTATTGTAAGAGAGCACATTGACTGAAGTTAGAGAAGCAAAATTGACTGATAAAAATCTAGGCCAGAGATGATAATAACCTGAATAAAAGCTGTGGAGATAGAAAAAGTTACATATCATGACTTTTGAGTGACTCACTTAGATGTGGTGTTTAATTGGATCATGGTAAGGATGAGTGAGATGTACTGGAGGATACTGATGACAGGGATTTAGTCAGGTGGTAGAAAATGATGCTATTAATCAGAATAAAATATACAGGACAAAAATGAAGTTAAGAAGAAAGTAATGAGCCAAACTTTGGATAAGTTGAATTTGAGGGGACTGGGAAATAGCTACATAATTTGATAGTTACTCAAATACGGGGCTGGAGTTGAAAAGTTTTGCTGCTGAAGATCAATGGAGAGTTGGTAGTTAAAGCGATGGAAGGAATGAGAGGATTTAGGGAGAGCAGGATCAGAGGTAGCTCTTCAGCACTAACATGTGGGTACCCAACTCTACATGCAGCCCTCCTTTGCCCCTCAAATGGGGATAAGTCAGCACAAGATGCTCTGGCTATTCTGTCCCTTAACTCCTCTCCTCTTCCAGGAAAGCACATGAGAAGGTAGTGAGAGAGAAGAAATGAAGAAACATGGGGAAAATTAGTACTTAAGTGATGGCTGAAATGAGATGATCCAACCCAGAATGCTGTGGAGAGACGTTGTTAGAGAGATAGAAAGGAAGCAGGAGAGACTGCCAACTTGGAAAGGAAACTTAGGAAATTGTTTGCAATAGTAAGTGGACCTTGAGATTAAGACAATTATGTAGTCTTAGCTAATGTTTGCTGATTTGAGTAATCTGGTTCATTGTCTTGAAGGCAAGAAGTAGGCGGGTATTAGAAAAATTAAGAGCACAAAAACAGATTGAATTACTTTTCAGTATTTACATTGCTTTTTTAAATCTGGATTATGAAGGTGCTCACTCCAACTTTTCCATCTATTCCTCATGCAAATTAGCCTATTTTTTAGTGGAGTAACTTAATGTTGTCTGGTAATTGGCACTGACTTTTCACCTCAGTCAAAGGAAGAGGTCTCCATACCATATTATCATTAGAACCCAGATTAAAAGGTTTTCTAGGATTCCTGTTTAACTAGGAGAACTACACATCTTGATCTGCCTTAGATAGTCCCAGTTCATACTTGTTGTACCAATCTCAATTTTTAATAATATCTCTTTATTCTTAAAATGATTCAGAAAGGCAAATAAATTGAATGGTTCACCCCACTTCAAACTTTGTTAAACTCTGGCTCCATGGTGTGAAAGCTTTAAAAAAAAAATGAAACTACCAAGATAAGCATTAGGAAATGTTCATTCATTTGAAGGAGGGAAAAAGTTTTTCTAAGAAAGAAACAATGAAAGAAAATTTTGCTAAGTTTGCAAGGGAAATATTCTAGATGATCATAAAAATTTGCACATTAAGTTAAAGAAAGAAAAACTAGTGGCAATATCTGTAGCATATGTTAGATGCAAAGAGTTAATGTGTCCTTTTTCACAAATAGGGAACTTCAGTAATCACTAGGTATGAGGCCATTTTGATACAGAAAGCCAGGAAGGAAGAAGAGGGTTATTAGTTATTCTGGGAGCTAGCTCTTCCTCAGCCTTCTCCAACCCTACCCGTAACCACACCATAAGTTTTTGTGACCTCTTTATGCTTGTCCTATTTTTCAAGACACAAAAGAGCTCCACAGGTATTGTGAGCAACTTTGATTTTGTTCTTTTATTATGTCATTCAAATTTTAAAATATAGAAAGTAAATACTATTTTAAATCTAAAACTTTACATTCTTTGAAACTAATGGTTAAAAATTAATCAGTATAAAATGTTCCAGGAAATCTCCAATCATTTTACAAAGCCTTTATTTATTTTTAGCAAGTGTTAAATATTACATTAAATTATAAGCCAACTATATAGTTTCACAGTTGAAAAGCTATTTGTATTTTTTAAACTCTTGAAAATGTTGGTCAGTGGCTTAGTCTTGCTGCGGTCATCTGTTTTAGGTTTACAGTATCAGTGACATAGTTGGTTATATAACTTAAAACCACAGTATTAACTTTGTTCTTTTAAAATCAAATTGAGTATCATGTATTAAAATAGATTCTTTACTCTCCATGGTGATATTTTAATATCTTCTAACTTTAATTTCTAGCTTCCCCTTACTATGAAGACAAAATTAACCTCTATTCTTTTTCCTGTAGCACATGATAGTCATGGAAGATATGCTCAAAGACTTTCTTCTTGGAGAGCACCTGTTATTGGTTGGTAACCAGGTGAGTTATGGCTGGCAGCTCAGTATTAGTGAATAAATGATAATAACAGTTTAAAAGCAGTAAGTTTCTTTTCCTTGTTGAGGTAAGTTTTAACAAATGATTATTTGTCCAGTTAAAGACTGGATTAAATGAGGTCTTTTATTTTCCAAACTTCTTATCATCTGGATTACAGCAATAGTTTGCTAATACAGCTCAACCACAATCTTATGCCTGCTCTGACTTACTCTCCACTCTGCCACCACATTGATATATGTAAGAAAAAATCTAATAAGTGTTTTTTTGCTTAAGTTGTCTTTCCATTACCCTGGGGTATAGTTTTCAGTAGGCAGGCTCTAGCCTCTGCCTACATTTATAGTTCTAAGCCTTAGCTTCCTCCTTTCTCACACTCTGTATTAGTTGCTTGACCCGCTCTGAACTTCCTTCATTTTCTTATCCCTGCTCTGGTCCTTGGTGAATGCTCCTCTCTGCAGTCCTCTTCACATACCCATCCCCTAACTCACAAGAGGTCTTCCCTTTCCTCTAGCTGAGTTAGATTTTCCCTGCTTTTCTCTCCTTGTCACCACACTAGTCACATGTTGCTATAGTTACGTAGTAGAATGACTGTCTTCCCAACTTGTCTGTATGCTTCTCAAGGGCAGGGCTGCCATTCCCTTGCTTATTTCTGTATCCTGGGTTCTTAATACAGTACTTGATACAGTCTAGATACCCAGTACATTTTTATGGAGGGAACAGAAAGGTATTTTATATTTAGAGGATTCTGATCATTTTCCTTGTGAATTACCAGACAGTGAATAGCATCTTTGTTGTTGTTGCTTTGTAATGTTCTTAAATTAAGGACATTAGGTTCCGGAAGAAGTTTTTTGTTTTTCCTTATAAAAGCAAAATTTTTTTTTTTTTTTTGTGATAAGGTCATTTATTAAAAGCCTATGGCTCTCTCATATTCAAATGATGAAAGAATGAAATCCTTTCCCCTAAAGTTAGGAACAAGAACAAGTATGTCCACATGCAAAAGAATGAAGTTAGAGCATTATTTTATAACATATATAAAAATTAGCTCAAAATTGATCAACTACCTGTATTATGGGCTAAAATTATAAAACTTAGATGTGGCAGTAGATTTAACACCAGAAGCTAAGGCAACAAAAGGAAAAGATAAATTGATAGATTTTTAAATTGTTATGCATCAAAGTACATTACCAAAAGGGTAAAGACACAATCTACAGAATGAGAGAAAATATTGCAAGCCTGTAAGGATTTTAAAATCTACAAATGAGCAGCAATAATACAAACAACCAAATTGAAAAATGGACAAACTATTTGAAGAGGTAGTTCTTTCAGGAAGATATACAAATGGCCAACAAGCACATGAAAAGATTCTCAACATTAATCTCCAGTGAAATACAAATCAATACTACTTTGTCCAAGTCACTGGGCTTTTAGGTTGTTCATAAGAATTTTAAACACTTGTTAACTAATTGTAATTCCAAAAATAGAAGACCTTCTTTCTTTGTCTTTTGGATGAAAGATAATAAATATGGTTTGTTAGAAATTTAATCTGGTTCTAATTACGGTGATTGTGTTTTTTTTTTTTAAATAATAAATTTTATTTTTATATTCCCCATACAATTGCAACCCCCCCATTCTGACCCCAATCCCTCCCCTCCCGCCCCCCACCCCCCAAAAAGTGTCTCTGGTTCATAGTTTTTTGTTGATTTTGATTTTCACTTTCTTATAGTTATTCATTTTCCTGGTCCCTTATTTAAGTTTTCTAGATTCCTGCTATGAGTGAGACCATCCGGTATTTTTCTTTTTCTTTTTGGCTTATTTCACTGAGCATGATCCCTTCCAGTGCCATCCATGTAAAAGCAAAATATTTTTTAATATATTGTGTCCCTCAATTTATAACTTTAAACTGTCTTTTTTAAATGGGTCAATTGAGTGGTTTACTGGTTAACAACACAGTCTTGGATGTTATCTGGCTAAAATAGCAACTCTTTCACAGACGGCTATGTGACTTTGGGCAAATTGCTTGTCCTACACAGACTCAGTTTCCTGATATCTAAGTTGAGAATAAAAATAGTATGTACTCAGTTGGGCTGATGTGAAGATCATATGAAATAATTCATGGCAAGCCCTTCACTCAGTGCCTGGCTCAAAGTAGTACTAAGTAAAAAATAATATCTAATGTCTATGTATCACTGTCTTACTTTAAAAGTACTTTAATATTCTCTTGTTTCATCTTTCCTAAACTAGAATTAAAAGGAGAGTGATAAATTATTCATGATTTTTTTTTCACTATTTGAAAAACTCTACTTATTTACCTAAATAGCATTTTCCTGATGAGTTCATATGTCAGGGGAGGACAAAGATCACTTAACAGTCCAGCATTTGGTCCTTGATACTGAAACTCAGGAAGTCTATTTCTTACCTCTCTTTGAAAAATCAGTGACTACATAGCCCAGAATGCCTCACAGACTTTTTATAAGTAGTTAAACTGTGGTGCATTCTCTGTGTTATTTCTAATGGTTCCTGCCATTAGCTGAAGGTAGAATCTTCTGATTTCTCAGCAGTACCAGATCAGGGTAGTAAAAAGAGTATACCAAGAATATACACAGCTTAGGTTTGAGGAATAATTTTGCTAAGGAGCCAAGGGGATATTGGAAAATACTCATTCCATTCCTATCATTTTATAGATAAGGGAAAAAAGGGGTAAGAAGAAATGTTTTTAAGGTACAATAACAATATACCCAATATCACATAGATATTTGTCCCTAGAGGTCAAGCTTTTGATGTACAAAAGCTTTGAAATATCCCAGAAAATATTGATGCTCTAGGGGTTTAGCAGGTGGAAAGCAATTGGATTTCTTGTTAAAGACAAGGTTTTTTATAATAGAGTCAGGATTTTCCAAGATTCATATAGGTAGAAAGGTTGAGGGTAGAGGAGCCAATAACCAGAGAAATGGGGGTTGGTGACAGCTATGCAGGGTAAGGGTTGAGATAGAACATGTGTGCCGCTTTATGAGAAATGGAGGAGGCTATCAAAGTGTTTTGATATCATTCTAGAATATATGCAAATGTGGGTGTCAAATGCTACCTCAGTCCCGAGGAAGAGAGCAAGATACTAGGCTCCAGGCTGGACATGGGGTGGAGTTAAGAGCACCCACCTCTCTACAGGCAGCTACAGGTAGACCCCAGCATCTACTGAGGGTAGAAGTTAGCACTGATGTTCAGGCTTGCCTAAAGTTGCAAGCTGAAGACCGTAGCCAGGAACAAGGCAAGAGGCATTGGGTATGGCAAACATCTTTCTCTCAGCACAGTCACAAACTCCACCTGTCATCAGGAAATCAATGCCTTGCCTTCTTTTACCCCTATTCTGCCATTCTCCACTTTGGAGAAAGAAAAAAATTAGCACGGGAGATTGTATTCAATATAAATTTTGCTGCGTTTAGCTGACCCTTAATCGGTGTTGTATAATAATCCCAATGTTGAAGACATTTTCAGATTTTTAAAGTAAATTCTACTTATGTCTATTAAATTTTTTAATGAAAAAATGTAACTTTCTCAGACTGTCATTTGATATCTTCCATTGTCTACTTTGAACCCAGTGGCTCATTCTTTCCCTTATACTCTTGCCTCAGATAAATGAAACATTCTGTTTTCCAAACATACCTTCTTATCAGTGTTATTTTTATGCCTTTGATCCAACATGCTCCTGCTTTTCTCCATCTTTGCCTATTGAAATCCTTTCAGCCTCAGAGTGGCAATGATGAAGCAAAAGAACACTAAGAATTCAAGACCTAAGATTTTTCAACTCCATATGATATTGGGTAGATTGTTACTCCCCCTTAAAAAACTTTTTTCTTCTTTCCTTTTTCCTTTTTTTTTTTTCTCATCTATAAAATGGTAAGATTGGAATAGTTTCTGAGCTCCCTCTGGCTGTAATATTCTATAATATAGTTCTTTAATAATTCTTCCTGAACACTTCAACCTGAAGATTTGGCTTCAGTCTTTGAAGTATTATAGCACGTCATCTATTGCTTTCTTTTGACTTCTTTTAGATGGATCTACCTTCCAGCTCTCTACTAGAGAAAGAGCACACTGTTTGCATCTTAGTTATTTATATACCTTCCCTGATGCTTACATTTTAGTAGTCAACAAATATTTGCTGATTGGATTATTGGATTATAAAAGTGACCTAAAATAAATTCCTAATGAATAATCGAAATGCTTGTAAGTAATCTGAATTTAAAATTTAAGCTCAGTTGCAATATTTCCAGGAAATTCTGAGAGAAATTGACAGGATTTCACTGTAAATTTGCAACTGTTTAGTGAAGGAAATAAATAAATTAGAATCTAGGGCATGCTTGCTTAAGAAAGTAGATAGTGGTCCATTTGACGGTTATATTCTTATAGGATCAGAGACTGATAGCATCATCACTGGGTCAGAATAATGATATAGTAATTATGTAAGAAATCTCTAATAATTACATGCTAATTAGTATTTAGCTAATTAAATGAGGAGCAACTTCCAAAAGAAAGGTCCCTACAGGTCAAGCTGTGACGTCCTAGCTGATATTGATGCATCTTCATATATGCTTACTTTTAAAAGGTTAGGGAGTAAAGGCTAGACCAAAGTTACTGGTTAAAATCTTAATATAACTCCAGAGTACCTTATCAAATTTCAGTTCATTGCAAACTTATTTTCAAAAGCTAACATCGGTGTTAAGATCCGATCAAGGGTTTATGATTAGATTCCTTTTTTCCCAACTTTATTGGGGTATAATTGATAGAATTTTTATATATTTAAAGTGTATAATGTAATGATTTGATAGACCTGTGATCTTCCCATCTAGTTCATTAACATATCCATCGCTTATATGTTTACCTTTTCATTGTGAAAGCATTTATGTTCTATTCTCTTAGCAAATTTCACATGTGAAGTTTCGCATTTTACAGTTCTCACATTTTACGTTAGATTCACAGACCTTATTCAACTTAGAAGTGAAAATTTTTACCTTCTTGCCAAGCTTTCTCTCCCTATCCACCGCCCCCATCCTATAGCCTCTGGTAACATCTTTTGGACTCTGTAAGAGTTTCACATTTTAAAAAAATTCCACATATAAGTGATACATTGCAGTATTTGTCTTTCTGTCTGTCTTATTTCATTTAACATGGTACCTGCCAGGTTCATTATGCTTAAACTCTTCACTGCTTCCACTTGATATGTAAAAAGGTATGTGACAAGTCTATAGTATTAGTTGGTGAATACAGAGCAAGTTCCCCCTTGATAGGTGTTTTGCTAAGGATTAATATGGAGTTATAGGTTTTCATTCCTGTGCTTTCCTAGAATTCGATCTCTTTATCCAGAATGTGTACTTTTATAGTCACCATAACTCAGGTCCTTCATGGTTTTAAAAATTCCTTGCTTTACTTAATAGTGGTATTTCAGTAGTAATATTTTATGTACCTTTTCATTCTCACCTTATATGGAGCAGTATCACTGATGTCTTTATTCAAATGGAAAGTAATAGCCATTTGGAAAAATATCTATTTTCATCACATGGTTTATTTTGAAATGAAATAAAGCTTTGTAGCAGTTGATCTGGCTCCATTCTTTCCTTTTTCTGAGGCACTATAACTATTCCAAAAAAATTGTCAATTAGGAGTGAAGCTTTGGGGATTAAATATTGACAGAGAAACCAGCAGTGGGTTGGTGTAATTATACAATAAAGTGTAATGAATGCTCTTAATACAAACTGTCTATAGATAGATTCAGTCTACCCAGCCTTCTGTTTGCCAACTAGAGACTGGCTGAAGTCCATGAAGGAAACTTTTCAAGAGTAGAAGTTGTAAATTTAGAGATGCTTTGAAAGATTGCTCTAATGGTAGTGGAGGCTTTTACAATGAGAAAATTAAAAAGAATAAATGTTGATTTTGAGGAACTCAAGGTTTACTGTCTTTATTAAGCCTACTCTACCTTTTCTTTCGCTAGAATACCATTTTTTCTAAGAATCTGTGACACCAGGGCCTCCCCTGGTGGCACAGCGGTTGAGCGCTGGGCTGCGAGGCTGCCCGCAGCCTCTGTAGCGCCGGTTCGTTCCCCAGCCGCCAGTGAGGGTCCCACAAAAAAAAAAGAATCTGTGACACCAGATAAGATTTCATGACCTTTGGGAAGCTAAAAATGGTTCCATAAGCAGCACTTATCATAGCAAAATAAAGTAGCCCACATTTTCTTTTGGTGAAATAAAATTGATTTTTTTATCCTTTCTATTTTCTATGTGGGATTTTATGGCATAGTATAGCACATTGACTTTCCAGTAAGTGAAGTAGCATTGCTATCTGTCAGCCAAAGGAACAGAATTCCCTGAAATTACATGTTTAATGATCCCTTAGTATATAATGCTGCCTGTTCTACAGCCACTTTAGTATGCTGTTTACATGCTTTATTCCCTACCTACTGTAATTATAATATTGCATGTATCTTTTGTGCACTTAAGACTTGTTTCCTGATGCTTTTTAAATCACTGTGTAACTTTAAGCTTTATTGAGAGAAGGGAAAAGAAATGTTTATTTTCAAGCTCATAATGCTTTTACTATCCCAGCTCCAGCTCAAGAATAAATTTCTTCCTTCCCATGTCATCCTATCTTTTGATTTGTAGAGCTATGTTCTATTTAATCTATAAAACAGTTAATATGAAAATGTTGGGCTAAAAAATGGGAAAAGAAAAATGGGAGCTCGAGGTGCATAATTGCCTTTTGTTTAAAAACTCCCTAAGAACAAATTTCTGTTTGGTAGAATGCCTGAGTTTTGAGAGGCAGCTGTATTTTATCAGATATTTGAAGGAGAAATATTTTAGTAATGTGGGGTTCTAAAATGTTGAGAAAATTCCTTGCGTGAGAACTATTTTTAAAATATGCAGTGTGCTTTTTTAAAAAATAAAAATTTAAGGTACAAACATATTTACAAATTTTTATTTTATTTTTTAAAAGATTTATTTTTATGTATGCATACAAGAGCTGGGGTGTAGGCCAGCAGTGCTGGGAGTGAGAGGATTCACCAGAGACAAAGTGGGGAGAGGAACAGGCAGATTGACTGAAATACACTGCTGAGGGGAGCAGCGGGCAAGTCCCGAGAGGTCTGCTGTGCCATGTGGGTTAGCAAACTGCCTGGGGATCGAACTCATGCTGCAGTGGCTGGTGATAGCTTCTTAGTGATGAGACTTAACCTCTTTTGCCACCAGGGAGGCCCCTACACTTACAAATTAAATAAATCATGGAGATGTAATGTAAAGCACTGTGACTATAGTTAGTAATACCACTTATATTTGAAAGTTGCTAATATCATAGATCTCAAAAGTCCTTGTTACGTGAAAAAAAATTATAAAGTATAACTAAGTAGTATGTATGTATAGTGACAGGTATTAACAAGACTGTGTTCACAAAAGTGTTGTTAATACCTGTCACTATACATATATACAAATATCAAATCACTATGTTGTACACTAAAACTAATATAATTCAAATTATGTCAGTTATATCTGCAAAAAATAAAACTTTCCAAAAAACAAATGAACATTTAATTATCTACATAGAATGATAGTTCCTGATTTCTAATGGTAGACAAAATTACAAAACAAATCAAAATTTAACTTATAGTTAATGAGGTAAAATTAATAGTTCATAATCACTTCCAAATGAATGAATGTAGTCAAGTAAAATCACTTGCCAAAATTAGTCAACTTTTTTTTTTCATTTTAAGCTAACCTTTTTACCATTTTACTAAATAATAGCAGTCTTGTGAAATTTTTATATTTTAAGCTCTCCTTGTATCATGCTGTCCATATTTTTTTCCCTTACAAAAATCTCAAATATGATGTGAAGGTTTGAGGTGTAATTCTATCTCTGTATCAAATACAAAGCTCTGGCTATGTTTCATATAGGATGCCCTCTCTCATCCTAACTTTCATGTTCTTCATGTTTGTACACATCTCATTCTCTAGGTACTCTTTGCAAGTCCTGATCTACCAGCACTAAGATAAATCTTAGCAAACATCTCTTGATTTTTAAAATACTGACTTTTAAAAATTGAAATGTGGCTTGCATGCCTATCAGATAAAAGTCCTTTTTATAGGGAGACACTTGAAATGACCTATGACTTGACTCCAAACTTCTTTTATAATTCTTCCAAAGTAGGGTTTCTTGCCTTCCCTGAGTATACCAGGCCCCAGCACTTTTGCATTGTTTTCCTTATATAGTACTGTATTCCTTCATTTTTGCATATCAAAATCCTGCCAATTTTCAAGAACTCGGATGTTTTCCTTCTATAAAGCCTTGTTAGTTTTCCCCAAATAGAAATAATTTTGCTTACCCCTGAACTTATATAATTTTTTACCAGTATTTAATTTAGTTTTCTTTTAAAGTTGTATGTTTTTTATATCATCTATAGGTTTCTTAAAAGCAAGTTTTAAAAAAGGTTGAAATATGTGCTTACTTATTGGCAGAGTTAGGCCTCAGACCTTGAAAGCTCATGTTTTTTTTTTTTTTTTATCATATTCCCATACAAGTATTAATGATAATAATATATAATAACCATCTTGGGAGGGGTACTTACAGTAGCTCAGGTACTATGCTTTACATACAGAATACAAAGCAGTTAATATTTTTCTGTTATGGAAAGTTCTTAATATATTTTATAAAAAGTAGAGTATAAAATGAGCTCACCTTCAATGATTGTCATTTTGCCCATCTTTTTTTTTCTAGTCCCCCACTGCTTTTTAAATGTCATCTTTTAATACATCATCCTTTTATGTAATGCCTTCTCTTATAAATATCTCAGTATTTAATATAACCAAAGTTCCATTATTACACCTACCAAGTTAATAATAATCCCTTCATAAACTCTGGTACCCTATTTTCAGTTTTCCTTAATTATCTCCAAAGTGTCATTTTGTAGTTGGTTTGTTTAAGTCAGCATCCAAATAAAGCTTTCTCATTGAATTTAGTAGTTGTGCCTCCCAAGAGGAAGATATATTTTTTAAAGAGGAAAAGTTTACTTTCCTGTTATCTTTATATCGCAAAAGGTATTGATCCACTTTCATGAATACAAGCATTTTATTCAAAATTATACCACTGTTGAACTTCTGAGGAGGAAATATTTTCTAGAGTAAACGTCATTAAATTAGTTTAAGTTCTTGATTAATTTACACAATGAAATTAAACCATACCCAATTTTTTTCCAGCCTAGAAATAACTGCTTTCATTTTTTAATTTTTCATGTTTGATTTTAAAATCTTCTTAACACTATGAAAATCAGTAAACATGTATTAGTGCCAATTAAGCAGGATTCTTAATTGTTACTACACAATTCTATATGATTCTTTGTTTCTCATTCCATCTATTAATTACAAGTTTATTGTGATCAGAGATTTAGTTTTTCTCCTGGGAAAGGGTTAGTAAATGTTTGTTGAATTATTTGATATTGAGATACTGTGAATATTTTATTGCCAAAATTAAAGAATGTGTGAATTTTGCTAATTAATAATTGAACTGAGCCCTGCCAGATTTCTACTTTGCTACATCAGAAATATACCATGTTGCTATGCCTGCATAATTGTCTAATATCTGTAGAGGGACTGAACAATTTGTTCAGAAATTTTCTTGCCTGTGTCCCCAGCTGGTAGTGGCAGCAGGGAATTTGATAACTAAGTGTGCTGTGCTTGTAGTAGCTCCCGTTGCTTGGGAGTCTCAAGGCTATGAAATACTTGGTTTCATTAAGTATAATGACACTCATCTTCTATGTTATGTTATTGTGTGTCCCCTTTTAAACCTGTTGAGTGAAATTGCCTGATTTACAATCTGACAATTTTTTTTGCCATTCTGCCACATTCTCTCTGCTATTTAGTTTGTATCCAGTGTTTCTTAGTATTTTTCTTATATTTATTTTGAATCTATGTCTTATCCTTACAGACACATTGATTCCTTTCTCCACCTTTACCCCCACCACCTTGCCTTCCCCTCCCTCCACACACACTGTTCATAGTGGCTGCTTTGGTCATGCTTAAATAACCAAACTATCCCAAAGTATGTCTTTGACATTTATAGCTGCTCACTATTTCAAAGGGAAATTGCAGGATGTGGATTTTATTATTCCTGTTTGAAGGAGCTTATGACTTTAACAGGAAGCTATATTAGTAAGTCTGCCTTAGACCATGCACATGACTCTGGTGTTCTACTTGTTGGTTTGTCACAGAGAATCCATTTATGCAAAGGTTAGGATTGTTTTCTTTCAATCTTCCAAATTCTTTTGGAATATAAGAAATTTCCAGTGATCATATAAGAGCAGCTTCTTTTATTTTATTACAGGATTAAAGAATATTAGAATCAGGTAATATGTAGAGATCCACTTATCCAGGCCTTCTTTTTAAATGAGCAAACCTTGACTCAGATGGTGGTAGAACCTCCACCTAAGGGAAATTAAGCAGGGATCGTAGTCCTAGTGTCCTAATTAGAAGGTTTAACACTTGCTGGGAATTTTAAGATTAAAAAATAAGCAGTATCAATTTATTTCTCCAGATTTTACTGAAATATTTATTTTGTTATCTTTGACTGCTGTTGGTATTTGCTAAAGACTTTCATTTAATAGCTTTTCTAAAAAGGAAATTAGGACGCTGTACAAAAAAAATTTCTAAATATTGTATAAACTGATTAACTCTGCTAAAGTTATTAGAGAGTTAAGGGAAAGTAGAAGAAGGCCCAAAGTTGAGACATTCCAGAGAGCAGGAAAGGAAACTGAACACTGGCAGTGGCAGTAATTTGGAACCCATTATAAAATTAATGCAAAAAAAAAGATCTAGCTTGTCTTCCTGATTGTCCCCCTCCTGAAATTTAGATACCACTCAGGGAGTTCCTGGACACGTGTTTTAAACTATATTATAACCTTGGAGTGATTGATCTTTGACTCCACGACACCAGAATATAAAGTCTCATGCAGATTAGTTCAGAGAGGCCACCTCTTGACATTCTGTTTTGCAATATGGTGAAACAGAAAAGAGCCCCATCTGTTTACTTAGATGCCATTTGTGCAGAGTTCTTCACTGCTAAGCACTTAAGTTTGCTTCTCTCCAAAAGAGGTACATTACCTCCCACTCACAGGGCTGTCATGAAGACTCAAGTGATTGGCACCAAAAGGGTTGTGTGCACACAGAAGAGGGCTCCATAAATATTTGTTTCCTTCTTTATTTGCACAAAGTGAGCATTAGTTTCCCTGAAGAGGTTTCTCTCTCCTTTAGTAAGAAGAAGTCACTTGACTTCCCTTTCCCTTCTTCCCTCAAATTTTAATAGTTACTACCTACAGGTTATATGTGAGTCACTGGTGATAGGGACATGAATGAGGAGCCCAGTCCTCAGAATTGAGGGGCCTGACAGTTTACTAGAGTACAGAGTGGTGAGTGCTATGAGAGACTGTGGTTTAGGACCCCAAAGTAACAAACTATTCTAGTCTCAAAGCTGAAGGGGAGAAGGTAATCAAAGACAAATCTTCAGAGAAGTGAGTTTTCATCAGAACACTAAGGGGGGAGTGGAAGATGACAGAATGATAGGGAGAATGTGCTTTTCTAGTCAGAAAAAATATATGTGCAAAAATGTGGAATGCAGAGGTTCTGATGACAGTGGGCTGATTAGGAACATGTTTTAATGAATCTTGCAGAGGGCTGACACAGCAAGCTTGTAGGCTTATCTCCTGTTGGAAGGTCCTTCAAGGCCTGTCACTGACCCTTTAACATTAAGTCCCAGGACAATTGCTCTTAGCCCAAATCTCTTTTCAAGACTCATTTTCTCTTTGCCTGCTCTCATTCCTCTCATCCGTTTTCTCTTACCCTGCTCCTTGCTCCTTCTCCACTTTGACAGAGTATGGATAGATTTTTCCCAAATTCTATATTTTCTTCTTTTCTTCAAGAAGGCCTTGAAGCCCTTCTTCTTATAAAGATTTTACTGCTAATGTCTCTGAGGAAACAGGCTAATAAAATAAACCTGAGAAAGTCAAAGGAGTCGCAGAATCCTTCAAAGTTTTCTTAAGATAAGGATTTTATTTATGTATTTTCACTTATGATGAAATCATTTTTTATTGCAGTAACATTGATTTACAATACTGTACATATTTTAGGGGCACCACTTTGTACCTCTTTCAAGATATGCTAAAGTCATGGTTTCTGATCTTTTCACAGAAACTGGAAGCCTGTTCTTGTCCTCAATTTGATTCCTGTCTGTGTGACAACGTATTCCCTATTTCGCCTAACCCTGTAGTTAAAGGGCCCGCTGACTCCCAACTCTATGAGGGTCCTTCTTCCCCATACATTGTCACAAAGAACACAATGGACAGAACTGTGGTGATGAAAACACCAGGCTCCTGAGATGATATGTATTTTTTAGGATCTCAATTCTCAAGATCTTTCTACTCTTTAAAATTTTCACTCAAATATGATCTTCAAAAAGTTTTAATAATGATATGAGAACTATTTTGTGCTGGTTTTCAATAAAAATATACAAATTACACATAGAATAATGACTAGTAAGTAAAGATAAATATGCACAGGAACAAAATGAAAGGTAGCAGATTTGTTTTAGCAGTTGCACATTGAATAATGTTTTGTTTTGTAAATTTCCCAGTGAGAAAAATGAGTATGTACCTTTTATAATGGAAAAAGAAGATACTAATTTTGTATTTATTCAATTAAAGTGATCCTGAGGATTTTCTGTTCTAGACAATGACTGTGATTAGATAGAGCAGGTCACTATAACTCTTCTACTTTGCTCAGGATATTTACAGAAATTTCTTCTTGGTTAGGCTATTAGCATTTCCTAGAAAACACTACCAGAGCTTTTAAAATGAAATTGGAAAAAGTAAAATTTGAAATGCCTGACAAGATCTGTTTTGGAAAAATAACAAATTGTTGACTGGACTATTGTGGGTCCAGAGGTGGGAGATCAGACAGGACCCTCCCTAGGAGTCTGAGTAGGTGATGGACTGCCTTTGTAGTGACAGTGAATTGAAAAGAAAGCAGCAGATGCTGGAAACAGACACTTCAAAGTAACATATTCCAAAATTAAGCTGCCTTTTGAAAAACTAGACTTTCCTCCCTCACCAACAAAAACACTTTTCTCGTATTTCTCAAATAGTGCCACCATTTCACATCTCAGCAAATGTTCCCACTTTCTACCCTGTTGCTCAAGACAGATAATCAGACTTCCTTTCCTCATCCAGTCATCACATCTGAACTATCACATCTTGTCAGTTCTTTTCCCTAAATTTCTCTCAAAACCATCCCTTTTTCTCTTCTCCTTACTTTAACCTACCTTCATCGCCTGCCTAAAATTTTTAATGAGTTTACAAACTTCTCTTCTTTGTTTTCATTCTTACTCACAGCTAGACCAGAATGATTTTCCAAAAATCAAAATTTACTTCGTTGGCTTCTCATTGCTTTTAGGAAAAATGAGAATTTTAATAAATTAAAATTTATTTTTAAGTAAAACTCTTTTAAGTGGTTTTCCAAAAATGTTGTCAAAGCTAGACCTTGCCTACCATTCTAGACTTAGTTGCCATTCTCCCCTTCACTCCTATGTTGTCTTTGGCTTCTTCTAGACCTATGCAGCTCTCCCGCTCACTGTCACCCACTAACATTTACATACTGTGTTCTCTGTACCTAGAACACCCTCTTTCTCCTTTCTTTTTAGTTCTTTAATTCCTTAATATTGCAACTTAAGTATCAATGTGTGTGGTGAACCTTCCTTAGCCCCTAGATTAAATTTTTAAGTGTCTTGGATGCCCCAGAGCAAAACACTCATCATATGTGTTATCTATTATACTTGCTTAATTGCCTGTGTTTCCTACTAGATTATAAGCTGTGAATGTCACCAGGTGCTGTAGCTATTTTATTTGCAATTATATACCGCTCTCAGCTAGTATAATACCTATAACATATAGTTGAGACATATTAATAAACATTGGTTGTAATTTTAGATTTCAGGGATTTATTTATTTATTTTTAAAGGAAGCTCTTTTTTTTTTTTTTTTTTTTTGGGTAAAGATTTATTTATTTATTTATACAAGCATTGGGTACAGTCAGAAGTCGGGAGGGTGAGAGAATTCACTGAAGCCAGAGCAGAGAGCAGAACAGGCAGACAGACGAAGTACATGGCTGAGGGGAGCAGCGGGCTGCAGGAGAGGTCTGCGCGCCATGTGGGACCCTCGCCCGGTGGCCGGGGATGGAACCAGCGCTGCAGAGGCTGCGGGCAGCTTCGCAACCCAGTGCTCAACCGCTGCGCCACCGGGGAGGCCCGATTTCAGGGATTTAAAGGACTCTATGATTAAAGAAGAAATCAGTATTTGATTTAAGCAGAAGTACACTTTAATATTTATCATCCTATAATTGAAAATCATACTTGTAAAGAACTAATTAGAAAAATCAGTTTTTACACTTACTTGTTCATATTTCATGCCACTCTTTAAATCTAAAACAGTTAATACTCTGCTGTAAAGTCTAAAATTATAGAACAGAAAACAGAAAATTATAGGAGACTAAAAATAATTATGAATTTATTTTTAAAATAAGAAGGGCTTAGAACTAGTATATTTAGAAGTGAATTTAAAAATAAAAAGCCTTTATGTGTAAAAATTAAAGAATTTAAAAATAAAAAACCTTTATGTCACATATATATATGTGCTAAATGTGATTGCCAGTTTGGTTTTCATTAAACATAAGTTAAAATAGTACAACTTTAAGAAAGTATATTTGGTAGAAAAGTCTTCTGTCTTTTTTACTCCAGATTAGTGTCTCATTTTGTTTAATATTTTTGTATAATTACAGGGTGTAGGAAAAAACAAGATTGTCGATAGATTCCTTCACCTGCTCAACAGACCCCGAGAATATATCCAACTGCACAGGTAAGAGGTTAAGATAAAACCTCTAAAAATCTGGTTTAATCATTTATTTTCCTCCTACAACAATTTAAAAATACTTTCTCAAAGGTCATTTTATAAACAAATTTCATTTCTCTTCTTCCTGCTCTTATCTCCCCTCTCTGTTAAAGGTAATAAAACCATGCAAAATTTATTTTTAGGGTGACTAATGCTTTATAAACATAAATTAATAGATGTTTTGTGGACAGAGAGTGATGATCATTACATTCTAGAAACAGATTTCATCAACATAAAGGCTTTTAAATTAGAAGAAAAATATGTAGAGGGTAAGTCCACTCTCTAACAGAACTAAAAAAGCTCACAAGGAGAAACAATAAACCACATGAATCTTAGATGTGGGATAAGAAACTCAAAAATATGGAGGAAGTAAATCTTCATTTCTATTTTAGATATATAAGATTGAGGAATTTTTATTAAACTAATTTGTTAAACATTCCCTCTAATTTCAATGCAGTTTTTTTCTTTATTATATACAGCTTTAGGGCTATATTTGCCATGAAATTTAAACTCACAAACTTGCTATGAGAGAACATATGTTTTAAAGGACCCATAAATAGCATCAAAAAAAATGTTTAGGACTTCTCTGATCTATGGCTGGCCTACTTAGGCTTTTGCCTTTGTTTATTTTAGATCCCTTTTAAAAGGTTTGCGATGTTACCATCTAAACAGTCGGTCCAGTCAATTTAGTTTATGGATTCATGCCAACAAAATTACTAATGAGTTATGCATAACATAGTCTTGATAGGTAAAATCATCACCAAACACAGGAGTAAAACATACAACCAGTGTACTTGTAACTATGGCCATCTTACATTTTAATGCTCAGCTCTCAAAATGAGCAAGCTGAGAAATTCATGGCTTTAGTTAAAAAGCAAGATAAAGATATTGTCCTAAGAGAGTGACTTAGGTAATTCAAAAGATTAGTGGATCTAATTACTTTCATGGTGCATATTTCGAACAGAAGAGACTACATTGGCAAATGTGAAATGCATTTGTTCACATGTTTTTCCACAACATTGTGTTCATTTGACACCAAAGAGGACACTTGATATGTCAACTTACTTAACTCTTTCCTCCTTAGATAAAAGTAAAGTTCGATATTAAAATCAGAATTATCTTTGGACTTTGAATTACTTATGTTACCAGATTTTTCATTTGTTTGCATTTGCCCTTTGTATATGAAGATGACAGCACGGGTCTAGTCATTAGTATGACCTATGTGTGTACTTGGTTACTTTTTAAATATTGCTACCTGTTATAGAGTTCCCAGGTCCTCCAATATAGTCTTAACCTCTTCCTCCAGTGGTATTTTCTTCCTGTGTGCTCAGTTTATTCTGGGCTGGACCATTCTCTGTTTTACAAGTTTTAAATTTGTGTCTATGCCTGTCTTCATTTCTCCTTCAAAATTGCACTCTTTTCCCACTAATCCTTCAACATTTGGCCCATTGTTTCTTCACACAGAAGCTTTTCTGAACATAACTGTTCCCTCCTCCGAAGCTCCATAAAGCTGAATTTGTACCATTGTGATAGAAAGAACTCAGATATCAGAGCTCAAATCATGTCTTCACCATTAAATTTTTTGTGACCTTCTACTTCTTAATTCATAATTCCTGTAAATATTAAATTGAAATTTCTGTACATATCAAATTGAACTCGCAGAGCGTTTATGACAATCAAATGAAAGGATGTGTGCAGAGGACCAACCAGTGCCTGGCACATTTTAGGCACTAAATATTTAAAGAAACTAATAGATATTGGTTTCATGCCACATACCCCACATTCTTAACTCACTAAGATCTACATTATAGTTCGTTTCTAAATCTTAAGCATTCTCTCCTCTTTCCCCAGTTATGTCTACCCGACTAAATAAGGAACTTTTCTGAGAATAGAGGTCAGGTTTATTCATTCTATATTAATTCATTCATCTAATTTGTGACTATCAGGTTCTCATTGTTTGTCAATGGCTGTTTAGACACTGATGATGTATACAGATGATGATATTGATCGCAACTTAGAGGTGCTTGTCAGTGGGGGAGAATTCAGCAATGTGTAATACAGTGTTGTGTGTGAGTCAGGAAAGAGGCACATACAGGTTCTTTGGGAACCTGGAGGAGTGGTGCCAACCTCCTGAGTTTATGTATGTGATAGTGTGAAAGATATCTGAAGAAGTTGGTGCTCAAACTGAGCCTTAAGGGGTAAGTAGGCATTTTTCTAAGTGCAGAACAAAAAGAAAGTGGTGTTATGATTATCAAAATCAGGCTATCTAAAAACTAGGACGTGAGATGCAGCTTAGTGTGGCATGGGATAATGTGTGTTGATGACAATAGAAACGTGTGGGCCTTATAGCAGATTTACAGGCCTTGCTGAAGTTGCATTTTTATTCTGAATGTAATGTGATAGACTTAAAGCAAGAACTATTATGACCACAATCTATGAGCAGATCAGAATCAGCTAAGACTTGACTCAGGAAAACACTAGAAGGTTATTGGCAATAATCCAGATAAAATTGCTGGGCTGAACAAATATATTGACACTGAGAATGGAAGGGATGGACATATTTAAATAGGTTTTACTGGCTAATTTTAGAAGCCTTGATAACTAAATGGAGGTTGGTGGGATTGGAACTGAAGAATAACCTGCAGGTTAGGTAAAGTCTACCAGTCATGAGGCAAGTGCTTTGTATGGTTCCCAGTGCACAGTGGACACTCAGTAAGTATTTGCTGAAATGACTAGATATGTGCTAATTCTCAAACTCCCCTATGATCACCCATCCCTACCTTGGGGCGCTGATGGTGGTTTTAGAACTGAATAGAGGCCTCTTATCTATGTATGTATTAGACCATTGACTGCGTTTTATTAGTGCTGTAACCCCTGGGATGTTTAAAATATTGCTTGATGAATGGTTATTGTTAAAACAGCTGCCTTTCACCTTCAGATTTTTGTGTATATTTTCTATGTGAAATCAAATGAGATAAAATGAAGTATAAAACTATAGTACTCATCATCTTCAAATCAAATAACCTGGAGAGACTGATGGCATGCTGAGCGCACAGCATAATGGGCAAGGGGCCAAGTATGTGGAGATAGATGGAAACTAGACTTTTGGTGTGATAGTGATCTGATGTTGAGGGAGGTAGAATTATAGCATTTGACATCCAAAAATTACATGAGGCTATGAACCAGTGTTACCTCAACATAAGTGTATCTCAAAAATCACAGCATAATTTAACATGCAAAGCTTTCCTGAGGCTGAAGAAGATTGACTATAACAATATAAATTTTGAAATCCACAAAGTCCCAGAGCAAATAAATGTTTTGGGAGAAAATAGCAATTGTGAAAGCTTTCTGAAGTCTCATGGAAATAATTATTTTTAACCCACCAAGACATTCTTAGCAGTGGTAAGAGCAAAAGGCAACTGAAGACTTGTCAGACTTAGCTGCACATAAAAGGTTAGGGGTACTCTTTGTGTCTCATCTTCCCTACTATGAATTCTCTTGACTATGGTAGAAATATTTTTATCGGTACTTGGGCAGCAGTTTTTTGTTTTTGTTTTTACTAATTATGCCTCTACTGGCTCAGTTTTACAAAATGAATTATGCTAGTACCCCTAACATTTCCTTGTAGACCATTAGGTTTGTAATAATTTTTACTCTTCTCTAGAAGAGTAATTCCTCTATTATTTTTGTTTCTTAAATAAACATGTACATAGCAACTAAAGTGTGCCAAGCACTCTTCTAAACTGTTGTCAAGTTTTATCTCTTTACTGTTCACTACAACTCTATGAGATCAGTGCTTTTGCCATCTCTGTTTTGCAAGTGAGGACACTGAGGCACAGGAGGGTAAACAGCCTGGCTGGATCAAACAGCTGGCTTCCTGCTGTCTGCTTCAGTCCTATGTTCCAACCACTGTGCTCACTTCTTTTTGTGTTTATTGTGCTCATCAAATAGTAATTAATTAGGTTCCTCACTAAAGTGCTAGCCATATGGTAAGATTGTTAGTTGGCCAATTCGTACATTCTATAGTCTATGAACTATAGCTCGATTTTTTAAGTTCCTAATCCTTGTTCAAGTTCATCCCAACTATTTTCTTTTTGCTGGTTAGTCCATATTTTCCCATTTTGGCCAATAGTGATATCCTTATTAAATTTTACTTTCTGTTTTCTCGATCACTTTTCCATATTAGTAACCATATTTTGTCTCTTAATCACGCCTCCTCTGAGATACAGCATCAGTCAATATAATAGTTCTTTTTTCTATTCTGTCACCAAATGGTACATTAAAAACATAAAATTAAATCCTATGGTCTTTTTGTGATGTTCCTCTCAAGCAACACTGCTTTGCTCGTTTCAGTACATCCACTGAATATTTGTGGGTTTTAGAGGCTGGTGAGTCAGAGCTGCAAACAGACCTTCAAACTGAAGATAGCAGCAAGCGGCTTGCTGTAGGCTTTTTTGGAAGATGAAACTAGAAACAAGAAGGATCCTATGGGATTCTTTTTCATTTTTATTTTCTAAATCACGGGCTTCATAAGCTTGAGAACCACTGATGCAGTGTATATTTTTTCTTAGTTTTGTTATATTCCTTGCCACTAGAGAATAGTCACATTCCTTTCAAGTGTTATGTACTTTTTCAGTTTGAGAAAAACTTTAAACATCCAAAAAATTTAAACAAAAATATGTAACACATACTCAAATTTAACAGCTCTTCATATTTTTTTTTAATTTGATTCTACTTTTCCTCGTGCAGAAATAAAGTGCTGGAATAATAGCAGAAGTCCCTTTAACCACTACCTCCAATCTCATCTCCCCTTCTTCAAGTCAATCACTATTACCAATTTAGTTTTTATTTCCAACACGGTTTTTTAACTTGAAAACCATTTTATGTCAAGAAAGTCATAATTTCACACTAATCTCCATTGCAAATTCACTGAAGGAGGACACCCAGAGAGGACTTAGAAACTTATATTCCCTATATCCATCCCTTGCCTTCATGCATCTCCTCCATTTGGCCTTTTCTTAGTTGTAGCCTTTATATTAAACCAGTAGGTGTAGTAGTGAAAAAGGTGCCTTCTTGCTTCCTATGTTCTGAGAGCTGTCCTGGCAAATTATTGAACCTGAGAAGTTAATGGGAACCCCTGGTTTATGGCTAGTTGATCAGAAAGAAACTCGCTATTTGCAATTCATATCTAATGAGGGAACAGTCTTGTGGGACTGGGATCTGTGAAGTCTGTGCTGACTCCATGTAGCCAGAGTCAGAATTGAATTGGCTAGTAGGACACCAAGTGTCTCAGAATTGATGGGTGTGGAAAACCCACACATTTGGTGTCAGAGGTACTGAAAGGTAGAAATAGATAATGCATTCCTAAAATGTCTCTTGTTTTCACACTACAACAATTTGAAATACAGTCTCCGACCATGTTATCAGTAAAAAAGGAATATAAATGAAGGGTTTCAGTGAGTTTTTAGCATATTTATTCAAAATATAAAATGTGACTCTGTCCAATTAGTTTGCAGAACCACTGATTGACATCAGGAAAGATGGAAATTCCCAAGCCTAATGTAACAAAAAACCTTTGTATGTTTGATGTATGTTAAGTGGTAGAGAATGCAGTGAAAGTTGCATTTCTACATGTTTTGGTAATCTCTCTTTTAGCTATGATAGCCATTAAAATAAGTATCAAAATAAACTGAATTTAGGACTAGATCTTTAAATTGCACAAATAATAAAGTATCAATCATATTGTTCTCTCCAAAATATCCTTCTTTAATTATTAATGAGAACAAAAGATGTTTTGTATTGTTAACAAAATAAAATCTAAAAATGTTTTTAAGTTACTGTTTTCTCATCTTTAACTCACTTTCTGTTTCTATTTTTATATGTTTTAGAAAGAACCTTCTCAAAAAAAAATTTTATTGGTAGTACATTTAGAACCACTGACCTAGAACAGGCTCTTTTATTGTCCATGAGATTATCACAATTATATATTCCCACTTCTGTTTCCCCTTCTAGATAGTGAGCTCTCCTTCAGGGAGGATAGGTCTTTGAATTGTCTCTAACTTGATGTCTGGAGTACAGTAGATGCTTAATAAACATTTGTTAAATGAATAAATGCAAGTTATTTTTTCCCATCCATCTTTGAGTTAGAGAGTCCTCTCTGAAGTGGGTAAGATGGTGGTCCTCCATTTCCATGAAATAAAAGTCAGACTCTTGAGCCTGATGTTTAAGAAAACTATGCACTCCAACTCACTGTGTCTATCCAGCTCCATTGCCCTCCATGTAGATGTATTCTAGAGATACTCAGTAGCTCCAGATATACTCTTATAGTTCCAAACCTCTTCATGTTTGTCTGTTCTGCTGCTTGGAAGCACCCTCTACCCATCCCTTGCAAATAAGATCATATTTAATCATCAAGATACCCTGTTGCGTCCCCAACAAATTTTTTTTAACTTCTATTATGTAGCCTTTATCATATTCCAACATGAATTATATTTGTCTTATATCTAACTCTAGTCATGTGAGTTCTTGAGAGCAGGATCTCTGAACTAATTTTTCATTTCACAAGCTTTCACAACTAATAATCTGCTTTACACATTGGAAATATATAGTATTTGTTTAAAACATTCATGTGTTTTAAATACCATGCAACATAGAAGATATGATACATGGTGATAATCACCAGGTGTATCAAAAAATGATGATATCTGCTTATCTATATGTGGTATCTACAAGGGGACAGTCATTGAACAACAAGAGTTTAAGGATAGAGGTGAGAAGTAAGTAATACGTCAGGAGGTGATATGTGAGCTGAATCTTTAAGGAATAGGTTTTTCACGCTTTGTTAGACAAAGTGGGGAGAAGGAAAGAAAAATGTTTCCAGGGAACCTAGAAGGCTTATGGAACTACCAGTAACTAAGTACAGCCTCAGGGTACATGATGGAAGTAGATGGCTGGATTGCATCCATTTCAATGAACATTTATTATATACTGGAACACCTGTTACATACTGGTTACTTTTCTAAATATGTGTGATTTCAGCCTAATAAAAGTGCTAGAAACACCAGCCTGCATGTTTATATTCTAGTTGCTAGGGAGAAAAGAGAACAATTAAAATGTGTAATATGTTGGATAGTAAGTGCCATAGGGAAAAAAGAAAGTGGTGAAGGGGAATGGAGTAGGGTTTACAATTTTAGTAGGCTGTCCAGGAAAGGACACTAAGAAAGTTGACATTTAAATGGCACTGATGGACAGTAGCCAATATCCAGTCTTTTACCTCTGCAAACCTACCTGTTTAGTAAAAGTATCATGTATGTATTAAGTGCTTTCTATTTTTTTAATGTGGATTTAGAGATACTAATAACCTTAAATAAACAGCAATAATACCTAAACTCAATGAGAGAACAGGACAAATCAACATCCCCATACACAACCTGAAAGAATAAGTAGAAGAAATTGCTGAGGAGATGAAAGAATGTGTCAGTCCCCAGATGACATAAATTATTTGCTGTCTTTATATTAAAGGTGCAGTTACTGAAATACCCACCAGCAAAAGTCAGAAAATGATGCACATACTACCTTGTCAGCATCATTCTGGAGTTCCTCCCCAGTGATTATCTTGACACAGTTCATAAAGCAGTGGGAAAAAAAAAAAAAAGATTGCCATTTATAATCACTTATTTAATTTTGGGTTCAAGAAATAATGTGATAGATACCAGGCCAGAAAAAGCTGCCAGATGTTGAACTTGCTATGCAGTGTCAACTGTCTTCTGCTCAGCCCAGTTTTCTGAAGGGTCTTTTCCTAATAATGACTTAAACATCTTTGTACTGAAATTGGAGGGTATGTTAAGGAATACTGTTCAAAACACCTAGCTAGTTTCAAGATAAAATACAAGATGACAAATATGCTTATAGAGTTGCTTTAGTCCACTGACCTCTAATTTGTTTCATCTCTATTTGTTTCTTCTTCTCTGCCATTAAATGACACTGGAAAATAGAGTGGGGTTTAAACAATCTCTAACTTTGGCTGCTATAAATAGTGTATATTGTTTTCTTATGATGCAGTAGTGTCTTCCTTTAAGAAAATTTATCATAAAAACTTTAGATAAATTATGGAAAACTTAAACAGATTTCCTTAAACAGATTTGAAGAGTTCTTCAAATACAATACTTATTCCCATACTATTTACCACTTGATTCAAATGGTAAAAGTGTGATAGCTTTAAAACTGGAGCATTGAGAATACTTTCCAGTTGACATACAACCAGAAATGAAGATAAAATAATTCATGGCTTATAATATGCCAAAAATATTATAACAAATACAAAATACAACTTATATTTTAGGTAGTATTACAAGAGAAGTATGTTTTGGATTATTAATCAAAATAAAATGCCTGCCCCACTTCATGGAGAGCTGATGGACTTGAAGCAGGCTAGTTTATTATTTGTTTTAGTTGATTAAAAATGTTTTTGTTTTAAATTGCCTGTAGTAAAGTATGTTTTGCTATTTAACCTCATGAAAGATACAGTTCACACTGTACCAAAGATGGTATATCACTAGTATGATTACCAGTGGTAATTACTACTGGTAAGATTATTTCACATAAATATATTATTAATTTAAGCTCATCAAGGAAAGAAATTTTTTACCTTCAAATTCTTCAACATCTAAACTAGTCCCCATTAGTAGTTGTTGAATAAATATTTATTGAATGAAAGATTTGGAATGCCCTGATATGAAAAAGTGAGCATAGTTTTTTACTCTATCACACTTCCATATTGCTTCACAATTAGTGAAAGTTTCACAAAATATAAATGAAAACATCCTGTGTTTTCATTCACCAAGCCTCACACCCTGGTTTTATCTGTGTGTGCATTCTCATATACTCATTCAATTTTGTTTTTTAATCTTTTAATAATAAGTGATATTAATCTGTATTCCATTCATTAATTCTTTTTAAAAAGTGTATTAGAAAATGCATTTCTTTAATGGCAAAGAAAAAGAGAAAAAACGGGCCTTCATACTGTTTTGGGGTTGTTTTTTTTCTGGAAAAGGTAAATGAAGTTCCTACAAAGAATTTAGGTCACTGAATATCTAAAATTTACCAAGAAACCTTGGTTTTCAGAGTCAAGATAAAAGATCCAGTGTTTAAGATAGCATTTCAGTAGATTTGTTTTTAAAGATTAGCCAACTTTGAAAGTTTTAGAGTTTGTTACAAGATTTGATTATCAGCTTGGCTTTGAATATTGGAGAAATTTATTTTTAATAGTATTAATATAGTACTAGGAGATGTGATGAGGAGGGTAAGTAAATTTTGAAAACTCAGCATAATTTTAAATTTTACTTGTAATTTTTGTCTTGTTTGTTTTTACTTTTATTTTTATTATTGAGATTCAGTGGAATCGGCTCACACCTCCGCAGATATGTATCACCACACCTACCACTCAGAGACCCATATATCTTTACCTTATACTATGGGACCTACTCTCCTCTTTGTCCCCACCCACTTTCCCTTCAAGTAGCCTCAGTTCTGCAATCATATATCTAGGCTTTGTTTTGGTTTAGTTCCTTTGTTTTGTTTCTCAGTCTTTGACATATTAAGTGATGCAATACAGTATTTGTTGTTCTCCTTTGGTTTATTTTATGTAGCATAATCTCCAGTGTATATGGACCACATCTTAATCCATTCACCTGTCCTGGGCACTTTGCTTGTTTTCATAGCTTGGCTAATTATAAATAGTGCTGCAATGAACATAGGAGTACATCAAATCCCTTTGAACAGTGTTTTGTATTCTTTTGGATAGGTACCTAGGAGTATCTTGCAAGGTATCCAGTACCTGCTAGATCATATAATACACATATTCTTAAAAATTTTTAAAGTCTCCATATTGTTTTCCATAGAGGCTGGAGCAGTCTACATTCCAGTCAACAGTGTACAGGGATAGCATTTTCTCTACACCCTTACCAACACTTGTTTCTCGATTTTCTGGTTTTTGGGCTTTTTTTTAAAATATGGTCCATTTTCATGGGAGTGAGAGAATATATGTGTCATTGTGTTTTTGATTTGCTTTTCCCTGATAATAAGTGATATTAAACTTTTTTTTCATGTGCCTGTTGGCCATCTGTACATCTTCTTTGGAGAGTGTCTATTTAGCTCTTCAGCTTTTTTCAGTTGAATTCTTTGTTTTTTCTGTTGAAACAACATATTTTTAAATGTTTACCTTCCATCAGATGACAGTTTCACTGTGGTTATTCTCTACCTGCTATTCCCAGCAAGCACCTACCTCTGAAGAGCAAAGTGTTACACGATAGTAAACTTCCTTCCGTAAATATTCTCCCCGTAATGTCTTCCTTTTATGGTTTGTTAGGATTTTTTTGCATCTGGACATATTAGTGATGAGTGATTGACTACTAGATAAAAACTATTTGTGCTCCAAAACAACTATTTTAAGAGCTGGAATCCTTTTAGTCTTTTTGACAGAAACACTTACTTTGCTGATCTCACTGAAAGGAACTTTTCCTTCAACGCATTCAAAGCACATATAATAATAAATAGTAATACTCCTCCTCTGTTATTTTCCTTACTTTTTACTCTAGTATATCCCATAATATCTTCTATTTTAATTCCCTCTGTAAAGAGGGATAATCTTGGGTTTCAAAAAGTTATTGCTTAAAGTAGGAGGACCAGACTTAAATCCAGCTCTGGCTTTTAACTAACACTGCAATAATCATAGCTCATTTGTTTCTTCCTTTTTGTGTATTAGATGGCAACATTGCTTGTAATATGTACTGCTTCTGTTTAAGGGTCTGGAGATGTCTCTTTCCCAACTTGTTGAAATAAGTGTGTCTTTTTTTTTGGCAGGAGTAGAAGGGTAATGTGCTGCTATTCAGCAGAGAGCCCAGAATGTTTGTAAACATCAATTCTTAAATGTATTTGTATCATCTCTGTCTCAGTATTCTCTCTGTTGTTGAAATTATTATTAATGCTCCTTTTCTTTCATTACTTATTTAAAATAAGAATTGTGGAAATGACCTTCTTAATGTTGGCATGAATTCTACACTGAAAAAATATTCCAATAGCTCGCACTTCTTCTTAATCAGTAATGTTATGCTTATATCTTATTGGCAAAAAGTATCATTCTATATTCAAAATCATTAAGAATTGAGCAAAGATATACTAAGTGGTACCTATGTGCCACATAAGTACTTATGTGAACCATTCATAATTACCATTTATACTTTAATGAGCTAACTGAGAAAAATTTTTTTTGAAACTCTTGTGTCATCTTTGTCCCTTCTCTTTTATGTTGATCTATCATTGTTTTTCTAAAAGAAAGCTAGTTATAAAGCAATTTAAATACAACCCAGTAAAATAACTTCCTCAAAATAAACATCACTATTTTGAGCTTTGCACCTCAATAAATTAGAAAATAATAGCCTAATGTACCTTTACAAGCAGAAGTTCAGAACAGATTGTGCTTGATCTCCTGAGGCTGATTTTCTTATTTTGACAAAAACCTGTTCTACAGGCTAGTTACTTGAATTGAGTCTGGATCCATTCAAAATTACCATTGAAGGGCCTCCCCGGTGGCGCAGCGGTTGAGCGCTGGGTTGCGAAGCTGCCCGCAGCCTCTGCAGCGCCGGTTCGATCCCCGGCTGCTCCCCGGCCACCGGAGGAGGGTCCCTCATGGCGCGCAGACCTCTCCTGCCGCCCGCTGCTCCCCTCAGCAGTGTACTTCGGTCCTTCTGCCTGCTCTGCTCCCCGCTCTGGCTCTGGTGAATTCTCTCACCCTCCCGCGCTTCTGACTGTACCCAGTGCATGTATAAACAAACAAAGAAACAAATAAATAAATAAAACATGCCTCTATAAAAAAAAAAAAACAAAATTACCATTGAAATAGTAATAACTCCAATTTAAATAAAAACTTTAAAAGCACAGAGTTAGAAGAATAAAATTTAGCCATATATATATATATATATATATATTTTTAGAGTTGCCCCTTTATTGATACAGGCTTTAATTAATGGACAGCTTTAGTGTATAAGATAGCAAGAGGTGAGAACAATTTTAGCAGTTAGCTGAACATTCTAATTAATTCATCAAGTGTTACTAGTAACTGTGATATACTGGAATGCCATCTCTTTTTGAAACTTTTAGGCTAAGGAAATGTGATTAAGATGTATTTTAATATTTCATCTCCCCAGTAATGTTGAAATTGTTGACTCTATTAAAATTTTTATATGCCTGTGTGTCAAGGCTATTCTTGAACAATCATATTAGAACTGAAATTGTAGCAAATAAAATAATATCTTAGGGTCATTGCTTATTTGTATCAAGAATTAATATCGTTTGACCCAAGATGCTCAAAAATACAGACCAATGAT
This sequence comes from Talpa occidentalis, assembly GCF_014898055.3. Classification (NCBI taxonomy): domain Eukaryota; kingdom Metazoa; phylum Chordata; class Mammalia; order Eulipotyphla; family Talpidae; genus Talpa; species Talpa occidentalis. The sequence continues at coordinate 39,647,884 of NW_023604861.1, read as the reverse complement.
TTTAATCAAATATTATATGAAAAAGAATTACCTTTGAGAGTCAGTTTATAAGCTACCAGTGGCAATAGTAGTCAACTTCTCATTTGTTAAGTTTTTAATATTTTATATTGAAAAGCAAGTTTTTTTCTTTTTGTATTAAGTACTATGCAGAACACAATGGATTGTTTTCTATCTTATGTAATCAATGGCATTTACTGAAATATAAACCAATGCATTTTTGTAAGTTGAATATCATCTTACAAATTTTAGTGGCTTTCCATTTCGTTTTCCACCAATGTATGATGCAGTATTAATAATAAACACAGTACAGAACCACTTTGTCCTATAAATTCCTCTTTGTCTCAGACTACTCCACTGAAATCCATGATTCCCCTTTCATTTTTCTTCATTGTACTTCTTTTTGAAAATTATCTGATTTGTGCTTGTTCCTTCAAAGCTACAATTTTTATTTCTTGTAAGAAATCTAATTTGACAAGGTGATGCTATCAGAATTCAAGTGTTATAGAGCAATTTCACTTGCCTTTTTTTTTTTAAGTTGAAATACACCTTGTATTTCCTATTCTTTTTTTTCAATAAATTATTATATTTTATATAATTCTTACATCATTTTTCATTTTTACATAATGTATGCATTTTCATTTTGGTTATATTCCCCATATAATTCCCACCCTCTTTTTCTGACCCTAATCCCTCTTCTCCCCCCGGCCCCCACTGTAGTGTGTCTCTGGTCTATAGTTGCTTGTTGATTTTGATTTTTACTTTATTATAATTAGTCTTTTTCCTGGTCTCTTATTTAGGTTTTCTAAATTCCTGCTATGAGTGAGGCCATCCGGTATTTTTCTTTTGCTTTCTGGCTTATTTCGCTGAGCATGATACCTTCCAACTCCATCCAAGTTGCTGCAAATTGCATGAGTTTATCTTTTTTGATTACTGAGTAATATTCCATTGTGTATATATACCACATCTTCTTGATCCAGTCATCTGTTTTTGGGCATTTGGGTTGTTTCCAAAGCTTAGCTATTGTAAATAGTGCTGCTATAAACATAGGGGTGCAGGTGCCCTTTTGAATTAATGTTTCTGTGTCCTTTGGGTAAATACCTAGGAATGGAATTGCTGGATCATATGGAAGCTCTATCTTTAGTAGGTTGAGGAATCTCCACACAGCTCTCCATAGTGGTTGGACCAGTTTGCACTCCCACCAGCAGTGCAGGAGAGTTTCTTTTTCTCCACATCCTCACCAACATTTGTTGTTGCTAGTTTTTTCAATATGTGCCATTCTCACAGGTGTAAGATGGTATCTCATTGTACTTTTGATTACAAGTGATGTTGAACATTTTTTCATATGCCTGTTGGCCATTTGCATTTCCTCTTTGGAGCAGTTTCTTTTTAGCTCTTCTGCCGATTTTTTGACTGGATTATTTTATGTGTTTTTTTGTTTTGTTTTGTTTTGTTTTTTGAGTCTCATCAGTTCTTTGTAGATTTTTGTGATCAGTCCTTTATCACTAGTGTTGTGTGCAAAAATTTTCTCCAAGTCAGTGGGGTTTCTCTTTGTTTTGGTTATTGTCTCTTTTGCTGTGCACAAGCTCTTTAATGTTTCCTATTCTTAATCTGTTATGAAGCACTGTAGTTATTAAGGTAACAACTGAATTTTCTTTCTGCTGACAATGATACAAGAGTTCCTTTTTCCATTTTGGTTCTGGGAGGTGTCATGTTGTTGCCCATTAAATATTTGACAACTGAGGTGAGAAATTCATTATATTGCTATAAAAATCTATATGAATACGTCTCTTTCTCTTCCTCACCTACCTCTTCCTTCTGTATTGCTAGAATATTAGCTTTGAATTTAAGTGAGATTACTTGTAAAATCTCTTCTTACTTGTTTAAAACCCTAAAAATTAATTTTAGCAACAAGTAGCATAACTTATGTCCTGCAGTAATGAGTATATGACTTAAATATTATATTGCTTAAGAAATACTCACACTTAAAGTTGGTAAGCACCAATAAATTGTTTCCATGTATTTTCAGTTTTCTTAATATCCCTCACAAGGTTTTGTTTTAGATACATATTCATTTGAATTTTAGCAAAGACAAAATAATAATATTGGAGTCTTTTAAAAGTATAATGCTAGGGCTGTGGGAAGCAGTAGACCATAGTAGAGCTACCACACTCATGAGAGCCAGCATCAGTGTGATGGGAGCTCAAAATAATCAGGAATGTCAATCAGTCAAACCCCCAGGAAATTAAGAGCCCAGTCATCATTTCATCTAGTTAGAGGGAAAAGCTTGCCATCTAGGTGCAAATAAAGCAGGTAGTTTAGAAATTGTAATGTCAATAATTGTATTTCCATTATACTTTATCAACCCCTGGTAAATGAGGACACTGATGTAGAAAGTTACCCACTACATAGTCAGTCTATGTTCAACTCAATTAGAGCATGTGATGGACATAAACTGTCTTCTTGACTCACCAATTCCAAGTTTGTATCTCAACATGACTATTCTAATACACATTTTTAAATGAATAAGGTTATGTATCTCTAAGAGTCAACCTTAATCTAACCTAACATTTATTGACATGGGTTCTATAGTTCCAAGCTTAGTGTTTAAGGACAAACAAAGAGTTCCATGATCCAATAAATTTGGGAGTCCATGTGCTGTGTGCTGTACTATAAGCTTCAGTATTAACATTTAATTTTTTTAGCTTTTTTTTAATTTGTTCATGCATTAATTTATTCAACAAATATTTACTGAATTCTTAATGCATGCCAGAAATTCATTAGCTGCTGGTAACAGGGTGAGGACAATGTAGATAAAGTATACACTCAGAGTCTACAGGATATATAGAAAGATTGATATTAGATTAGATTAAGGACTGAAATAGAGGCAATCCAGGGCTCAAAGGGAACATACAGCAAGGTCATCAGGGAAGGGATTTCCAAGAAGTACCAGTATATATTAAAACCCTGCAGATGAAGTAGAAGCTAGACAAGGAACTTTGTCACATAGATAGCAATATCAATAACAAAAAGCTATAGCCAACATGTAATTACTTTTTCCCTCTGCCATACACTGTGCTAGCTACTCTTCAACTGTTCTACCTGGGTGGGTTTTATTACTTACTCAAGATCTGTAGCTAATGTAGAGCAAGAAGTAGAATTTGAATCCTGGTTGGTCTGACTCCAAGGTCCTTTTTCAGCTATCCATAACTGCCCTTCAAAACAATTCATTGAGAGCCTCCCTGGTGGCGCAGCGGATTGAGCACAGCACTGTGAAGCTGTCCACAGCTTCTGCAGTGCCAGTTCGATCCCAGCGAGAATCCCACATGGCGTGCAGACCTCTCCTGTTGAGCCCGCTGCTCTCCTCAGCAGTGTATTTTGGTTGTCTGCCTCTTCTGTTCCCCACTCTGTCTCTGGTGAATCCTTTCACCCTCCTGTGCCTCTGGCCTGTACCCCAGCTCTTGTATAAAAATAAATAAATCTTTAAAAAAAAATAGAAAAAAAACCCAAAAGTTTAAAAAAAATTCATTGATTTTGATTAGATTTGTTTTATGAAAGCAAAACAATGATTTGAATGATATATTAAGTTTGACTTTGATTGTAATTATGTGATAGTTACTAGGTTTTTAAAAATAGATACACCTTTATAATTTTAATAGATGTGGTAAAATTTGGCATTTGGATAGAAGTTTCAGAAGTATTTTATAGCACTATGATTTAAAGTTCCCATTCCAAGTTGTGTCTTACACATAGTAAGTACTCCAAACAACACAATTATAACTTCACATTTTACTTTGAGTAAGTGGGAGGGTAGTTTTAAAGGACAGTCTTAAACTCTTGTAAATAATGGTACTACTGTAATTTAAAATTAAGTCTGATTCCCTCTGACATGACCAGGTTGGTCATGTTTTTTTGTTTTTTCGTTTTTATTTCGTTCTAAGATAGTATATATGTAGAAGATGAGATATAAAATTGATCCCCTTAAAAATATCTGAACCTACCTATCACCTACAACTTCTGTACAGATATTTTTGGCTACAATAATCACAGGTGATGTGAACATCAAACATCTTATATGAGAAGGTGCACAACATCCAGGTAGATCACAATTAATACTCCTAAAGATCCTAATCTAAAGGAGGGTCAGGTAAATAGTGTGTAGATTTGACAATATTAGTGGATAGTCCTAATCCTGGCAAAAATATTCAAATGTCATGATGTAACTCTTGTGTCTGTAGTGAAGGCAGGCAGTCTAGCTTTCAGACCCTGAAATCACCCTCAGGAGGTGATTTTGGAGGCTAAAAAAAATTCATCACAAAGGAAATTACCAGAAGGATAAAGAGAAGAACCTGGATAATCTGTACATCTGTATTAATTCCCAAACCTTGTCATGTATAGATAGGTACATCCACAAAACAGTGTTGCTGAGTTGAATTTCATATGCTGTCATTATTCATTTTGAGAAAAGCAGGATAGTGAAGAATAAGAAAAAAAAGTTCTCTCCTGTTGTATTTTTATTCATGCTCAAGCATCATTTTATTTCTTACTAACTTTGTGTTGGTTTAACTTTAGGGACACCACTGTACAAACCCTTACTCTTCAGCCTTCTGTTAAAGATGGACTTATTGTGTATGAAGACTCACCTTTGGTTAGTAATTCAGTTTTGTGAATATTCTCAACTGTATTTTTTAAACTGCTACCTGTGTTTCAATCTTTGAGGAAGAAAATCTTTCTTAAATTCTAGTACAAGTCATACTTCACAAGAAAGCACTGGTTTCTGTGTCATTTTGGGAAAAGGATATTTAATTATAAATTGAAGGGGATGGGTGCAATATGTTTTCTTATTCCTTCTCTCTCCAGAAAGAGATTGTTAGGGAATGACAGAAATCCTTTCATTTCTTTTTCCTTTACAGAATTTAAAAAGTAAACAAAGTTTGCTGTTATTTTCAAATTTATAGAATTTGAAATTAGATAATGCTCCTAGAATTTTTTTTAACTGATTTTAATAAGTAAAAGATATTAGCTCAGTATTTTGGGAAGCTGGAAAACTCAATCCTCAGCATCTCACATTAGGCCCAAGAAATCCCAACTTGCCAAGACATCCCTATATATAGATAAGTCCTTTGCAGCAATGACACAAACAAGCCATCTTGAAAACCTCAGTGGTCCAGACCCCAGTGACTGAAGTCTGGTGATTCTGCCAGGTGGGGCTTGAACTTTTCTTGAACAGGGATGCTGAATTTGAGAAATAGCAGCTACATTCTTTCTCTTTTTATTCAGTTTGGTTTTTTACCCTAAATTTTTAAAATATCCTTATCAGGTGTTTCTTTGTTTTAGTATGGAGTAAAATATTTTTGGTCAATGGAATCACCTCTTTCTCATACTTATGTCCCATGTTTAAATTCATTGAGTATGTCTCCCTGTCTGCTTCCTTAATGTTTTTAAGAGTTTTTCCTAGATTTCACTTTTCTTCTCATCTTTCACCTAATCACCTAAAATCTATGACTCATTTTTCACTCTCCTCTTTATATCTCATTAGCCAGGACTGGATTTCACCTCAGCAAAACTCTTCATATCAATCCAATGTTTTTTATTTCCATTTTTTTCATACCTCCTCCCCTAAAATCAGATCACCAAATCACTTTATAGCAGGATTATTTTCATTATCTTCTTTTAGTCTAGTGTGCATATTGCTATCATGGTAAATACATTGAAAATATAGTTTTAGCTCTAGTCTGATAATATCTGAACTCGTAAATTTTTAATTACATCCCATTACTTAAGGAGGTAAAGTACATATTTCTTAAGTCTTTCTCAAGTCCTTAATAGTAGAGACTTGGTCTACCCTTTCAGATCCTAAAATTATACAGTTTTAGAGTCATAACAAATGTAGTGATCTAAAATCCACTCATGGTGGTGTCTTACTCCTCTTACCCCCTTGGCACTGTGATTTCTCTATTTTTATGCTTGTTTTTACTATTTCCTCTCCCAACTCTATGATACAAGATGTTGTAGACATCACCACAATAAAAATAACTCTGATACTAAAGTGAAATACACTGATTACTATAGAATTAGCAGATTAGTAACCATGTGAAGCTTTTAGTGGAGTTCTATAAATTTTCTTTTCAGCTCTGTTAAATATTTGTGTGTGTGTGTTATAGTAATCCGAAATTTTAAACTCAGCTATTTAAATCTAAAGCAGTAATTGATGAAATGTTTCAAATGGTTGCTCTCATTTTTTTGTTTATGATAACTATTCTGTCTTCAAGGTTAAATCAGTAAAGATGGGTCATATTTTGGTAGTAGATGAAGCAGACAAGGCCCCAACAAATGTAACCTGTATTTTAAAAACTCTAGTAGAAAATGGAGAAATGATTCTTGCAGATGGGAGACGCATTATTGCAAGTGAGTATTAAAAAAACAACTTTTCCCTTAATTTATGCAGTTTTTACATTTCTAGTATCAAATCGCACACTTATCTTTCACAAGCAATAAGCATAAATTCAATACAACTCAAATTGTCTGGGTTGACAGTCATTTATAAAAATCAATAGTTCTGAATCTAGCTTTTAACAGTTTCACTTTTTATGGTCAGAGGGTATTTTTGACAGTTTCATTAGTTTTAGGACAAGTCAGCTTCATATTTTCCTACTCTAAGAATATCAGTATTAATCCTTTTTATACTTATTTCAACTATTTGTGTGCAATGTAATGTCTTTCATTGTTTTCTGCAGTTTTTTAAAGTTCTCTTTTGTTTATTATAGTATTAAAATTAATGTTGTTAGCTCATGGTATGACTCTGTGTGTGTATACATACATATTTTACACACACATATCCCTGCCTTGGAAACTGTTATCCTCTATTTTTGTCATCCTTTTATATTCCTTGTTGTTAGAGAAAATGTGGATAGATGAATCTCATTCATCTAACCTACATGAAAATGTCCAGTTTGTCATATGCAATGTGAGAACAAATTCAAGTTTATAATTTTGAATTTTCATGTCATGAAAATTTACAACTACCAAATGAAAATATATAGCCAATAACAGGTAACTGGACAAGTTAAGACAATTAATTAAAATCTAAAACATTCAAAGAGAGCATGGCAAAGAAGATTCCATTAAATACTTTCAAGTGCATCACCCCAGAGATGTTTTTGGACATTGTCATTGCCAAGATTGTCAGGAAAGATTTCTAGGCAAAATGAGCCTAGGAAACTCAGCATTAATAAAAGTATTCTAACATTTCAGTTTCACAATGAATTTTTGGGAAAAACAAGAGTTTGAATTAGCCTGAACAGTGTCCAAAAGTGGTCATTCAGACACTCAGGATTATAATTCTGCCAAGCCATTTTAGAGATATTATGAAGACAGTGAAATGGAAAGGAAGAAAGAATTGCTCAGCAAAATTGTAGCAAAGGAGTGATTATCTCCTGGTAACACTCTGCATTTTCTGATACATTTTTAAGGGATAGTCTAGAAGTAAAGGAGCTATAAATTTTAAACTTAGGTTGACCTAGCTATACACAAGAGCTCCTGAAGCTCTTTCAAATGTGGTTTCATCAAGCATCGCTTTTAGGGCTATGATTTTCATTTCTTCACGTATTTAAATTTTCATTTTTTATTGTCATTGGTACTTTAACCACTCAATTAAATCTTGCCTTTATTTGGATACTAAACATTAAAACTGTTGGTTATATTACTACATGAATATATGACACATTGAGAGATTATTTTTTGGTATCATAAAAAAGTACAAGTTCTTACAGACTCATCTCAATTAAAACTGCAGGTGCTTCCAAACTATCATTTTTTTTTTTAAAGATAAACAGCCTAAAGACTGTCATATAAATAAACCTATATGATAAGTGTTTCTCTTAAAATAACCATTAAAAAGCTTTTACTATCTTAAATTGTTATCTGGAGTAGCAGTTCTATCTCAAATGTGTACCAGCCAGTAGAATATAATACTCAGTTCCATAAATACCTTAAACATCTGCACAAAGCTCCACTCAACTTAAAATTACTTATTTCTGAATGTGAATTTTTCATTGGAAATAAATCAACATTGTGCTAAGTGATTTACTAGATTTTAAGACCTTTATCATATGTGACTAAGTTTCAGGGTGCATGATCTAACAGGAAAAACTCTTTAGCTGTGTAATGTCAGGCTCTACACAAGTTACAAATTTTAAGGAAAAATAGCTGCTGATTTGTAAGCAATAATAACATTTCAAGCCAAGTTTAATAAGAAAATATTGGGACAAATTTATGGTTTAGATGTGCATTGAATTTAAATAAAAATGAAAGTTCCTCTATAATCTAGTACAAGCTTGATCAGATTGTGTTTTTAAGGAAATTTTCTCAGGATAGTTTTTTTTTTCCCTGCAACCAAGTTATCAAAAATTTCTAGAGCTTTTTGACTTGAACGGTGTGGCTAATTACTTTAAAGGCTGTAATTTGATAGTCATGAGAATTATTAAATATAAATAAGTAAATAAGATGTTTTATTTTTCAGATTCTGCTAATGTGAGTGGAAGAGAAAATGTTATAGTGATCCATCCTGATTTTAGGATGATTGTTCTGGCCAATAGACCTGGATTTCCTTTCCTAGGCAATGATTTCTTCGGTACCTTAGGTAAAAATAGTAATGATAATAACAAAAACAACACCACTAATACTATCCTAGTAGCAATGGTCTCTGTAATGACCATTACTCGATGCCTGCTGTGTCATTATCATAACTCCTGTATTTTTTATCCCCATTTGAAAAGGAGACTGTCTGAGAGAGAAAATAATTGTTTTCTAGGGACACTTGGTTTATGATTTTTAGAGCTGGATTTCATGACTGATTTCAGAGCCTGCTTTCTTAACAAACCATACTTTATTTCGGGCCTCTTGGAGTCAAATACTAAATAAGGAATGGTTTTTTGTTTTGTTTTGTTTTGTTTTCACATTTCCCTAATTGTGAAAGGTTTGAGGCCAGCTCTGAGGAGACTGATTCTCATTGATTAGAGAGGCCCTAGGATAAATTTTAATCATCAAGAGCCTTTAAGGACTGCTCTTCACTATGGCAAGTAGGTAGTTCAGGATACTGGTAATTCTCATATTCAACATGAGGCATGTCCAGTCTCCTAGTAGGGTTTTTAATCTATCAATTTCACATCAAGGATTTTCACATCCAATGAAATTACCTGTGCAATGCTTTAAGTATAAGGATAGGCAATATAGCTTGTTCTTTTTTTTATGTAATCTTTTTCTATTCAGGTAACACTGACTTACAATACTGTATGTGGTTCACAGATATAGGATCAAACCTCTTCAGGTTGTTACTGCACCATCCATATCTACCACAAGACACTCATAGTCCTCCATTATAGTCCATTGTGCTCCCTCCCAACTTTGCTGTCCATCCTGCCCCTCCTCCACTGGCAACCTCATTTTTATGTTCAAACCTAAACTAAGATATATAGTTGTGAAACTACCTAGTGTTCAGACAAAGAGAGCCAAAAAGGTGACCAAAAAAAAAGCAGGTAACCTACAAAGTCACACCCATCAGGCTTACATTAAGATTTTTCTGAGAAAACCCTGCAAACAGAGAGAGAATGAAAGAAAGAATTCAAAATACTTAAAGATAAAAAATTGTCACACTAAAATACTATATCCTGCAAGACTCTCCTTCAGATAGAAGAGAGAAATAAAAGCCTTCCTAGACAAATAGAAGGTGAAAGACTTTACAAACAATACATCTACCCTTCAAGAAATATTTAAAGAAGCTCTTCTAGCTAAACTGAAGAAAGTCCATGAAAACTAAAGACAAAATAGCAGAGGCAAATCATCATATTTCACTATTCACTCTAAGTGAATGAACTAAACTCACCAACCCTAGGCACAGTGTGACTGGTTACATCAGAAAACAAAACCCAACTTTTAGTTGTCTCCAGGAAACAAGTTTGAGTTTCAAAGATTAAGGCTCAAATTAAATGGTTGAAAGCTATAAGCAAATAGGACCCAAAAAAAGGCAGGGACAGTTTTATATATATATAAATCAGATAAAATAGACTTCCTGCTTTAAAAAAAGGTAAGAAGAGACAGGAATGTATATTATATAATGGTTAAGGGAAATATATCAGGAAGACATTCTCTCTCTCTTTCTCTCTCTGCATCAAGTGAGGGAACAACAAAATATATATGACTACTGTTGACAAGTCTGCACTTGATCTTAGCCAAAAGGCCGAGAAGCGATGTTGTTGACAAGTCTGAAAACAGCATTGGAAGCAACACAATAGTGAGGGGGTACTTTATGCCACCTTCATCAATGGACAAATCACACAGACAGAAACTCAACAAGGAATCAATAGCCTTAAATATGAAATTACATCACATGGACTTAATAGACATTTTTAGGGCACTGTAACCCCCAAAAGCTGACTACACATTATTCTCAAGTGCACATAGAAAATTCTCCAGGATATACCACATATAGGGGCACAAAACAAGTATCAGTAAATTTATGAGGATTGAAATCATAGGAAGTATCTTCTCTGATCCTGAGACTTTCCTTTTCTATTGCATTAGATGTTTACTTTCCTCTCTATACCATTCTACCATTGGGTGGACTTTTTGTGTAATTTTACACATTTAAAAACAGAAGTTCCTTGTTGAGCAACTGTTGGCTCTTCAACTATTCCATATTTCCTATGGCATTATAATGGATTAGTTGCAAACTGAATGTGAATCTTCTGTTTTTTTCCATAGGTGATATTTTTAGCTGCCATGCAGTTGATAATCCTAAACCCCACTCAGAGCTTGAGATGCTCAGGCAGTATGGACCAAATGTGCCAGAGCCCATCCTTCAGAAGCTTGTAGCTGCCTTTGGAGAGCTGAGAAGTTTAGCAGACCAGGGGATTATTAACTATCCTTATTCCACCAGGGAAATTGTCAACATAGTCAAACATTTACAGGTATGGCACACACATATGCATAAAAGTTTAGAAGTAGCCATTAAATCTTTTTTTTTAGACTGCTTAATTCATACCATGTCAACTTCTATCGATTTAATACTGATTGAGATGATATAATATGAAATGTTTGTGATCTAAATTTTACATCAGGAGCACCAGTGAACATTTTATGTTTAGCCTTTAGCTTTACTTTGGTGAAGTTCTATACTATGATGGTTGTCAAAGAGCTAGGAAATTTGGTGGAGGATTGTTGGGGGTGCTGGAGGAAGATAAGAAAATGAGGCAGCAGGGAAGCTTTACTATTGTTTGACTATGTATAACAAGCATGTGGTATCTGGGTGAAAGATATTTTCACTTTAAAAACAAAAGACTTGGAGATAGAAAAGTGACTAGGATTTACAGAATATCTGTATACTTACAGTATATAGTATACCCGTATACTAACTATACCTGTATACTTTAAGAAAGTTTTATAGGGTATAGTAAAAGAGTGAAATTCCTTGTAGCCATGTATAGTAATAAGTAGTCACCTTAGTAAAGAAAACAATTCTTCCCTTTTTTATTAAATTTTTTATTTTCTTAACATTGTTGATAGTTTCATGGGTTTTTTTTTTTATTTGTACTGGGTTGTTTTTTTTTTTTTTCCCTTACATCTTTGTTAATTTTTGGACAGTATTTGATTTCTCCCCTCAGGTGTAGTCCCCATAGTTTTCCCACCACCACAGCACTGTGATCCATCACCATAGTCTCTTGAGCTCTTCCCTCCCCTGTTTTGACCCCTCTCTCTTCCCTCCCTCCCCTGCTGTACGCCTCAGGTCAGTTTGCAAGTTTTGTCTTTTCCTGACCCTTTGTTCAGTTTCTCTATTCCCAAAATATAAGTCACACTGTCTAGTATTTATCTTTTCCTTCTGATTTATTTTACCATGATCCCTTCTGGCCCCATCCATATAAATTCTTCTTTTATAACCAATGATAGCCTCTAAGCTAACAGTTACTATCTAATGACTCTGCCTTACCTCCAGCCCTCCATGGGGAAAGGAAAGGAAAAAGGAAAGGTTTATTCTGCCTGTAAAGTCATGTTAAGCCCAACTCAGATTCCAGTATCTAAATAAAATCAATACAGAGCCAGTCAAGGACCCAGAAGACACCACCAGTATAAATTTTTTTTTTCATTTTCACTTGTGCATTTTTACATCATTGTTTATTTTTGTACAATGTTTGATTTCTCCTCTCAGGTGTTGTCCCCATAAAATTACCACCACCAAGACACCTGTGAACTGTCAACATTAGACTCCTGTGCTCTTCCTTCCTGTTGTGATCCCTCTCCCTCACCTGCTGAATGTCTGATTTATTGTTTGCCTGCTAGTTTTGTCTCTTTTTTTTTCCCCTGATCTCTTGTTTGGTTTCCCTATATTCCTCCTATAAGTGAAACCATACTATATTTTTCTTTTTCCTCCTGGCTTATTTCACTGAACATAATCCCTTCCAGCTCCATCCATGTTGCTGTGAATGGCATAAGTTTATCTTTTTTGATTGCTGAGTAATAATCCATTGTGTGTGTATACCACATCTTCTTGATCCAATCATCTGCTTTTTTTTGGCTTTTAGTTTGTTTCCACATTATAGCTATTGTAAATAGTGCTACAATGAATATACGAGTGCAGGTTTCCTTTTGAATTAGCATTTTTTGTGTCTTTTGGGTAGATTCCTAGGAGTGGAATTGCTGGGCTATATGGTAGATCCATTTGTAGTAATTTATGGGTCCTCCACACAGCTTTCTACAGTGATTGGACCAGTTTGCACTCCCACCAGCAATGTAAAAAGATTCCTTTTTCTCTACATCCTCACCACCATTTGTTGTTGTTTGTTTTTTTTAATTTGGGCCATTCTTACTACTACCAGTATAAATTTAGATGTAATTGCTTGTAATACTCATTTTCTTTCTTTCTGCTATTTCCTCTTTCTCTAGTCTCTGTACTTTCTTTCTTGTTCCTTTATCTCTGTTGGTTGTTTTGTTTTGTTTTGTTTTCATTAGTCATAAGCTTGTGACCTGTGACTACAGAACTATCTGTATAAATATTCAACACTGTGTTTTATTTAAATAGATTTTTTGCCCAGTCTGGTACTCCTTTTAAAGTCCAAGCTATCACATAGCAGTGTAAGTCACTGCATACCTAAATCTGAGCACTGATTTAACATTTGAAAGAAGGAATCTTCCCCCACCAAAACTCTAGTATTTATTTAAAAATGAAAATATTACATCATGAAAGCAAACATTAAAAAAAAGGAAAATGTATGTCTACCACCTTCTGGTTATCTGACAAGACTAGTCAATATCTGACCATTTGACCATTTTTCTATCAGCTTTATGTATCTTTATAATAGTCTGTATTTTATTTTGTGTGTAACAGAGGATTTTTTTTTTTTTTTTTTTTTTTTTTTTTTTTTTTTTTACAGAAATTTCCCACTGAAGGTCTCTCCACTGTAGTTAGGAATGTTTTTGACTTTGATTCCTACAATGATGACATGAAGGAGATTTTAACTAATACTTTACACAAATATGGGATACCTATCGGAGCAAAACCTACCAGTGTGCAGCTGGCGAAGGAGTAAGGCAAACTTACTATTGATCCAATATTCTTAGCATTACTGTTCTGATTCATAAATTCTGATAACTCTGAATTTACTGCTACACTCTACTAAACTGGGTTGGTGTGGAAATTATTTTACGCAATTAAACTTTTCATATTAATGCTGCTATTTGCTGGCTGGATTTCAGTTAAATAGCATTATTTATAGGCCTGTAAATTGAGAACTTCGATTATTTTGAATACCCCATGAGTAGGTGTAATGTATTCAAATAAAGGGAAATATTTGTTTCTTTAACAGTCTCTGTCCTTTTCTTGAATTACTATGAGTCTCATTATTTCCTAATCTAGTGCAAAATCACATACAAACACAAAAACTACATAAAGGGATAATATGTGTTTAATTAAGATGTCCTTATTTGTGTCACCATATATTTTTCTTTATGATAGTTTTCTAAGTTTATAATCATTAACTGAAGAGCTCTTTGGTTACTTATTTCAACTTGGCAGATGAAAGAAGTAGTGAAAACAAGTGGGTTTGTTTCTTGTGGGCTGGTTGCCTGACTTCTATTTTGTAATCTCAGGCTATGTACTTAAACTTAGTTAAGAATATTGAAATATGTTGTTGTTCAGAAAAATAGTTGATACTTTATTACTAAGTAGGTCAGTGTAGATTCACTGGAAAACAATTTTAAATATGTATCACTTACTAGCAGTGCATCTAATGTTTTTTGTCTAGAAAAAGTCAATTATCATACGTTCCCAAGGGATAATTCTGTTGTTGAATTATTTAACTTTAGTGTCATATAGGAGGTACTCTTTGCCTTTCCTTAGGAAAAAATTGTTAACTATCAATCAATGATTCATCCAACTATATACAGAAGTATACATACACACATATTCTAAATATCTGTATCATCCTTATTTATTCTTTGGAGTTATTATAAAATCTTGTCAGAACATATGCCAATAAAAATAAATTGTAAAAGTATCAAGGATATCTTGAAGAGAAACAAATATTTCCCTTTTATAGTCAAAACACAAGATGGAGTTATGTTAGAAATTATCAGTGAATTGGCTTATATTATCAAACAAGTGAATTTTTTTTGAAAGAGTGGTTTGGTGTCTACTGATGTATACACATTTCTGTAAAATACTGTTCTTCTCATTGGTTATCATTATTTATGGGGATATTAAAACTAGTTTGGTAACTAAATGGTTGTAAGCATATTAGAGAGTTCAAGAAATTGTCATTCGTATACAAACTTCTATTAGTGCTCATGTTTTATCTTTTTATTAACTGTAGCATTATTTTCAATTGGAAACGGGAATTGTTATAACTGTTAACAAATTTATATAGAGTTTTAACTTCATGGAATCCAGGCTTGTGATTTAAAAAGAACTCTTTTTTTATATCTTTCTACAATGTGAACTAAAAAGAAATGTGTATATGTTCACAAGATAAATCATAAGATAGTTGTTGGCAATTTAAGTCTCTAAGGAAAATAGATAAAATGAGTTAATTTATTCTTTATTATCCTCAGTTCTAAGCTGAAAATTTATTACCATGGCTTGTTAATTCTTGCCATGGCAAGTTAATTTGAACTCTAGTACTTGCTTATGAGTGGAAATAAGTACACTGAGCCTAGAAACAAAATGGTCATACTCACACTAAGATGGGGATGGAAACAACTAGTTGTCCACCCACTGAATATAGCTGGAAATAGACCTATAGCAGATGTAGAGGAAGAATGAATTTTCCCTTGGGGGAGAGATAATAGTAGACTACAATTGCACTTCAAAGCACTCTTTCTTTGTCTGTTAATTGCATTGACTTAGACAACTCAAAAGTTATGGTGTCATTTTATTGCCCTTTAGTGAAGTCCACGGGTTCCATTCTTCTATTTCTATTAAGTTATCACCCTTGCACATAAAAAGGGCAGGTAACATGGAAAAGTGAACAAAGCAATGGCTGGAAATTGAACACACGTTTATGCCTGAGTCAGTTATGGAGAATCAGATGAGAAGACACAGCCCTGCCCTCAAAATATTGACAGTTCCACCTTGGTAATGTGAATATAGTGAAATTACTTAACTAAACAGTCTCCCTATTTGGTATAATGAGAGCATTTCATCTAAATTAGGACATTTTTTCAAATGGGAGGGGGCGCTGTTAATAATAGCTCTGTGAAAGGACATGTGAAATAAGACTGTCCTAATGAGGCCACTAGGTGATCATTCTCATCATACATAACTAATAAGGTTCATTCCTGTTCTAACATCCTTTGTTTTTTAATATAATCTTAATTATCTCTCATTTGCAAAGACAAGTAAAAGAAGTTTTACTAATATTTACTTCGAGAGTAATACACTGTTAGTAGTAACCACATAGAACTCTGAAGTTTTAATCCCTGTGTAGCCTTATGATTTGCTTTCACTTTTCTATTCTTAATAATTTGAGAAACCTCTGTACTGTTTTCCATAGAGGCTACACTAGTCTACATTCCCACCTGCAGTGTGTGAGGTTTCTTTTTCTCCACATCCTCCCCAACACTTGTTGTTTTAACCTTTGGATATGGGGCCATTTTCACAAGTGTGACATGGTATCTCATTGTGGTTTGGTTTGCATTTCCCTGATAAGTGATGCTACACATTTTTTCATGTGCCTGTTCAACATCTGTATGTCTTTGGAAAAGCATCTGTTTAGCTCTTTGGTCAATTTTTTGTTTAGGTTATTTGTTTTCTTGTTGAGTTATATGAGTTCTTTGTAGATATTTGATATTAGCCCCTTGTCATATGTATCCTGTGAACTTTTTTCTGTTCAGTGTGGTATCTTTTTGCTTTAATGATAGTTTCCTTTGCTGTGCAGAAGCTTTTTAATGTGGTATAGTCCCATTTGTTTATTTTTGCTTTTGTTTTCTTTGCTATTGTACTCGAGTCCCTATGTTTTCTGTCACCTATGTTTTCTTCTATGTACTTATTGCAGTTTCACATCTTCATCCATGTCTTTAATCCATTTTTAATTAATTTTTGTTAATCATATAAGATAGTGGTCTAGTTTCATTCTTTTTACTGTGACTGTCCAATTTTCCCAGCACCGTTTGTTGAAGAGACTTTCTCCATTGTGTGTTCTCAGCTCCTTTGTCATAAATTAACTGTCCTTATAAGTGTGGGTTTATTTCTTGGCACTCAGTTCGGTTCCATTTATCTGTGTATATGTTTTTATTCCATTACCATACTGTTTGGGTACTATTGCTTTATAGTATAATATGAATTTATGAAATGCTTTTTTGTTAGGATTGCTTTGCCTGTTTGGGATCTTTTGTGGTTTCTTGCAAATTTTAATAATGTTTGCTCTGTTTCCTTGATGAATACCATTGGTATTTTGATAGAGATGGCATTAAATCTGTGTATTGCTTTGGTTAAGGTAGGTATTTAACAAATCTTCCAATTCATGATCATGGAGTTTCCTAGTGCTTCTATTTGCTAGTGTTCTCTTTCATTTCCTTTAACAATAATGCCTTAACAGTTTTCATTGAACAGGTGTTTCATTTCCCTTGTTAACTTAATTTCTCAGAACTTAATTATTTTTTATGTTTGTAAATGGGATTGTTGATTTCTTTGTCTTTCAGTTCTTTGCATATAGTCATGCAACAAGCTTTTTTATATTGATTTTGTGCCTTGCCACTTTACTGAATGATTTATTGTCTTTAATCATTTTTAATGGAATCTTTAGGATTTTCTCTATATATTTTCATGTTGTCTGCCATTAGTGATGATTTTGTTTCTTCTTTTTAAATTTAGATTCATTTTATATCTTTCTCTTGCCTCATTGCTCTAGCAAAGACTTCCAATACTGTATTGAATAGTGGTGGTGGGAGTGGCCATCTTCTCTTGTACCTGATCTTAAAGGAAAAGCTTTCAGTTTTCCATCGAGTATGATGTTAGCTGTAGGATTATCATATATGCCCTTGAAAAGAGGTTCTTTTTAAAATACTTCATTCCCAAGCTTCTTGAAAAGAATTTTATCTATCAGGAATTATTTTTAAGCATATGGCACTCTTCTTTCAGTTCCATGCTTTTTCTCATTCCCTTTGTTCTCTGAAGTTTTAAGTGTAAATTATTTATTCTAAATATAAGTACATTCGTATCATATATGTCTAGGCCCATATTAGCCTTTAGTTTTAATTAAATTAATAAGTTCACATTTTAAACAGTTTAAAAACATGGTGGTTGTCATCGATATACTTGCCTTTCAGAGGCCTGAGATTGGTGAAAGGAGGCTTCACTTTCTGTGGTAGTTTAATATTCTAACACATTATTTCCTATATTACATTTTTTATCTCATTTATTTTTTTAAACATCCTATTGTTTTTTCACAATATAGGATTTCCACCATCAGTTTTTTAAATTTCAGTGACTGGGCTATGGACTCATTCTGATTTTTTTATACAAGTAAAATAAAATTTTTAAAGTAAAGGTCTACTCTAGAATTGCTATTTTGAGGGATCTTTATCTCAAGTACAGCAAAGCTTCTGTCACACTGCTGTAGGGTAGGAAGTTGGCTCACTTACAGTGGCAAATGGAAAATGAAGTTAACCTGGCTTTTCTATGGTCTTTCAACACAGTATATACATTAATAGGCATCAACACAAGCCTTTCAATTGAGAGTAGACAATGCATTTTTTTCCCACAATTCAAACTTCTGCCTCATTTCTTTGCTCCTATTTTTAGCAGATTTTTTTTGCGGTAACGTTGGTTTACATTGTATGTGATTTAGAGGTATATGTTCACCACCTCCAGGTGTTGTTACCACACCTACCCTAAGACACCCAATCTGTGTATTGCTTTGGTTAAGGTGCCATTTAACCCAAATTATTTATTATTTAGAATAAATAATTTACACTGTGATCTCTCCCCACTTTGCTCTCTTCCTTCCTGCTTAATAGCCTCAGTACTACAGTCAGATTTCTAGGATTTGCTATTGGTTTGGCTTTGTCTGAGCCTTTGTTTTGTTTCTGTATAGTCCCTATATAAGTCATACTATCAGGAATTTGTCTTTCTCCTTCTGATTTATTTAGTTTAGCATAATACCCTCCAGTTCCATCCATGTTGTCACAAATGGCAAGAGTTTATCCTTTTTTAATAACTGAGTAGTATTCCATTGTGGTTATGTATATCTACCACATATTCCTGATTCACTCGTGTCTTTGGGCACTTAGGTTGTTTCCATAGCATGACTATTGTACATGTGCTGCAGTGAACATAGAAATGTTTATATCCCTTCAGATTACTGGTTTTTTTTTTATTTTTCTAGTAGACACCTACAAGGGGAATTGCTTGATCATGTATATGGTAGATCCATTGTTAGTATTTTGAGAAATCTCCATACTGTTTTCCAGAGGGACTGAACAAATCTACATTCCCAATAGTTCTTTTACACTACTTTTTTCTCCACATCCTTGACAAATTTATAAATATTAACTCAATCTATAGAAAAATTCTATTAGGCTAGTAATTTTTTCTCACTGTTAGGTATAGGAATGGGGTGTGTGTGTGTGTGTGTGTGTGTGTGTGTGTGTGTGTGACAAAGAAACTGAGGCTCAGGGGACTTTTAATAACATATAGCTGATAAATGGCTGGATGGGGGATTCATCTATAGATATCTGTTCTACAGTCTGTCATCTTCTTGCTTGCTCCATCATGTTATCACCACAGTACTGAACATGAGATATTCAATGCAGTGCAACATTGGACTGCACAATTTTACAGATAGCAAAATTTTGAGTTATATTTTTTCAGGTTATATTCCTACTATTTGGGCACATATATATACATATATGTATGTGTGTTTATGTGTGTATATATATATATATATACACACACACACAAAGATATATAACTTTTATGTTAGTGAACTAGTTCCATTGTTATAATCAATTTCTTTCAAATTAATGACATTTGTCATTGATTCCAGAAAATACAAAAACATCTTTATTATAATATGTGAAAAAATTCTCTTAAATCTTTTTTCTTGCAATAAGGATTTGCTTTTTGAAAAAAATCAAAGTTGGTGCCACTCACAAATTCTTCTAAATGAACCATTCATTTCTTTTTTAATGTATTCACATAAAATCCTTTATCACTGCCACTCTTAAAATCATGATGAATAACATAGCTTTAGCAGAATAATCACAAATCACCTCGCATTTCTTGGATACTTGTGTTTTGCTTATAAATCATTAAAACTTAGAATTGGCTTACATCTTGGGATTAGTAGTAGCTCCTTTGTTCAGAGATGGAATGGACTACATAGAAAGTGAATATCTTTTGTAGAGTGGGTTCAGAAAGATCTGGAGTTCAAATTAGAACACTGGGGGCCTCCCCTGGTGGTGCAGCGGTTGAGCGCTGGGTTGCGAAGCTGCCCGCAGCCTCTGCAGCGCCGGTTCGATCCCCGGCTGCTCCCCGGCCCCCGGAGGAGGGTCCCACATGGCGCGCAGACCTCTCCTGCCGCCCGCTGCTCACCTCAGCAGTGTCCTTCGGTCCTTCTGCCTGCTCTGCTCCCAGTTCTGGCTCTGGTGAATTCTCTCGCCCTCCCGCGCTTCTGACTGTACCCAGTGCTTGTATAAATAAATAAATAAATGTTTAAAAAAAAACAAATTAGAACACTGGACTAAATAGACTTTAATAGTTCTCATGTAATATCCTCTCAACTTATAGATTCTATGAGTTACTCTCCCTAATTGAATTAGAAAACTGAGTAAGTCTTCACTTGTCTCCCTTATATAGTAACCAGCCATTACTTTATCAGTCAGTTTCACAAGCATATTTTATTTTATTTTTTTTTAAATAATAAATTTTATTTTTATATTCCCCATACAATTGCAACCCCCCCATTTTGACCCCAATCCCTCCCCTCCCACCCCTCACCCCCCAAAAAGTGTCTCTGGTTCATAGTTGTTTGTTGATTTTGATTTTCACTTTCTTACAGTTATTCATTTTCCTAGTTCCTTATTTAAGTTTTCTAGATTCCTGCTATGAGTGAGACCATCCAGTATTTTTCTTTTTCTTTCTGGCTTATTTCGCTGAGCATGATCTCTTCCAGCGCCATCCATGTTGCTGCAAATTGCATGTGTTTATCTTTTTTGAATGCTGAGTAATATTCCATGGTGTATATGTACCACATCTTCTTGATCCAGTCATCTATTTTTGGGCATTTGGGCTGTTTCCAAAGCTTAGCTATTGTAAATAGTGCTGCTATAAACATAGGGGTGCAGGTGCTCTTTGGAATTGATGTTTCTGTGTCCTTTGGGTAAATACCTAGGAGTGGAATTGCTGGATCATATGGAAGCTCTATGTTTAATAGGTCCAGAAATCTCCACACAGCTCTCCATAGTGGTTGGACCAGTTTGCACTCCCACCAGCATTCACAAGCATATTTTAGTGGAACTCCTGAACACTTTAATGTCTCATTGCAGTGTGTGTTAGTCATGTTTAGCATTCATCTCTTTAGTATCAGGTATATGAATTTACAGACAGAATAACCTCATCTGTATTGAATGTATTTTTGAAAATATATCTAAAATACATTTTCTACTTTAAAGACTTACCCTGCCTAATTGCAATATCAACAGCAGCCGCTGCTTATCTGACCAAGACTGACTATGGGGTCTTCAAAGTAAAGGAGGCATCAAAAAGTACATCCCAGTCAGGGCCTCTCTCTGCAGTAATTCCACTAGGTTTATCTTTGAAAATAAGAATTATTACTAAGTTTAGTGTTTATACTATTAAACTGGAAAATTCTCAAAGTGTTATTCCTCTCCTTCCATTTTCCAAGCTATTAGATTCTGTAATTTTCTTTTTGTAGTCTTAGGTTTTACAAATGAATTCACAACATTGATCATAGAGTTTTAAAGTGTACAATTCCACTCTGCATGATGATTTTCTTTCACTTCATAAAAGATCTCTTAGTCTTCAAAAATAATGAGGTTTACATAATGACATTCAGAACTACAATAAGCAGAAAGATGGTGTTCAGTTTTATAGTTTCATAGTCATTACCCTATAATTCTCTTGGTATACTACGAAGTGGCTTCACAGTCATTTCATTTCCTTTCAGAGGAAAGGAAAAATTGGAAGTATGCCCAACCTACACAGAAATTATCACTTTATATGAATCTTTTTTTTTATACTTATCTTGCAGTCTCAGAAAATTATCTTTGATACTTTAAACATATGTGTTATTTTATGAAAGCTTGCTAATTGCTAGATAGCAATTCCCAATCCCCACCTATAGGTAACTTTTCCAGATATACCTGCAACATAGACTACATCATTTGTGGAAAGTCATGTAATCAAGGTGCAATGGGGAAGATTTGCCATGGTGGTTTGCAATTTACCTTTGCAATGGGATCAAGGTAGGTCAAGATGTTGGAAGTTCTAATGTAACTACCCTTTTAACAAACACCATTGACCACTTACGTAGTAAGCACTAGGTAGGGATTCAGAAATAAAAAGGTGAAGATGTCTCAGTACCTGCCTGCATGGAAGTCACAATTGGGAAAGCACCCAGAAGACTGACTTGTGGTATGTTAGAGCCACAAGAGAGAGCAAAGAGATAGGATTTCTACCTTATGTCCTAGGAGAGACTCAGGGGTGATAACCAAGCTAAATCTTGAAAGGATTAGTAAGTGTTTTCTAGACAAAAGAAGAGGAGAAAATATGTCAACCAGAGATAGTTTCAAGAGGGCATGGTGTGATTTGGAAACTGCAAGTGTTTTGGTGTCTAGAACAGTTAAGTGATGGTATGCAGAAAGGATCATAGAAGAATTTTAAGCCAGAAGTGACATGGTCAGATCATAATTTATAAAGATTCATTTTGGATTTCTAAAAATAATAAACTGAAAGACTGAAACTGAAGGCCTGAACACCTACTGGAAAACAGCTGTAAACAACGAGGGCCTCTGCTATGGCAATGAGAAAAGAAGGGAAAGGGTGAGAGAGACTGAGGTGCCAGAATATCTGAATTCTGGGTGCCAAAGATTTAAATGAGTAATGTAAGTCTTATCCTCAATGAATTAACAATCTAATTGGGAAAACAAGTAAACTGCCAACCTTATGCAAAGTTGTATTCAAAGTGCTGCATTCACAGTAAGGTTATATAGTCCTATGAGTACTTCTTGAGGGAAATACAGAGGGTTGGGTTTTTTTTTTTCTGGGAAAATTGCCAACTGCGTTTCAGTCCCAGTCATTTTTGATGTGGATAATTAGAAAAGGAAAGAATATACATCTCAAAAAAGTACTAAGATGTGGCTGGGAAGGCAGATGGCAGAAAAAGAAAAATTTTTGTAATGAAACTTGAAGATGAGAGAAAGGAAACCCAGGCCTGAGAACCATAGTCTGGCAACTTCTGTAAGGAGAGAATGCAAGCCAAAGATGTGTGGAGCAAGCTGACAACATCTGCTCTGGCAAGGAGTGTCGCTGGGCAGCCGCATTCTGAGGCTGCGCAGTGTCATTCTGGATGTTATTGGGAAATGTATTTTCCATCTCATGTATCCAAATTGCTTTACATTTTCTGTGATCTTGGCAGGACCTAGGTGGCAGAGGTGCACAGGTTTAAGGTTATAAAGTAAAAGGTAGAAACTCTAAATACAGAGTCAGGCACAAAAAGGAAGAAAAAATATACACATATTCATTGTGCATGTCATTTGCAGCAAAATAAAATGAATTTACCAGCAACATGTGAGCCCATAGGGAAGGGAGATTCAAAAGTATGCAACAAACAAGGTGTTTGGGGCCTGGGGGTAAAATGGGAATAATAGTCCCATTATTACTAATTTAAAATGTCTAAAAGAGAAGTTTCTATTTTTCTCTTGAGTGTGTTGACTTTAGTGAAGATAAAAGTATTTACAGGGGATTTCATAGATTTACTTATAACCTTGCTCTCTCAAACTTTTATTCTCTATCAGATCTTAAATTTTGCAAATTGAAAATTCTATAGAATTCTGTCCTAAGAGTTTCTAAGCATTCCATATATGCAAACTTACATGGAAACCCAGAAGAGCAGGAGATTCCTGATGTCTGAGAAGAAATATAGGAAAGGAATGCAAGGGAAAGTGACGTTTGAATTAGGCCTCAAGAAAGAGAAGGATTTAATCAAAGGGGCAATAGCATAAAGGAATGCTAAGCAGATAATAATGGTCTGTGGAAGCATAAAAACGCATAGCATGCTAAGGAACAGCATAGTATTTCAAAGGCTAACCTATAAATTGACTAGAATATAAGAGAAAGAAGTAAAAGAAAGGTAAGAATATTTGTCAAGGTAATTCTATGAAAAGCTCTAGTAAACTCAATTAGATAATCCAATTTAATTTTCCCCAGAGGTTAGACTTAAAACATTAGGATTGAGTGAGGACTGCTAAAATTAGAATTGTTCTTTTTCTTCTTAAAGATGGTAATAATTGGTAAATTTTTGAGAGCTGGTGAAACTACACTGAAGGCTTCTGTTATTCCTGTGAAAATTAGTAGTGCTTGTGGACAGGTAATGTTTTACGAATTGATAATAATAGGATTACCAACAACTTCCAGTTGCATAATGCCCCGAGGAAGATTCAAATCTTTTTCATGTATTTCTTTCATACTCCAGAAATAGTGTTGGCAAATGTTCAAAGAAGGCAGAAACTTACCAGAACATGCTCTTCAAAACTCCAACTCACCTCTTTATGGAAACAATCTTAGACAAATCTCTTGCATGTCATTTAGGCTTTATTACTTGACTTTGGTGTCCATATGCATCATATTATGAATTATATGCATGCTTAGATTAAAAAAATTCTTTTTTGTAATTTGACTTGAGTCATAATTTTAATATTTACCTTCCTTTAGTTAAGACTTTCTCTTCCATTCTTTATTAATACTTCCACAAGGGATTAAGAAACATCACAACATGTGAACTGATATATTTCATTGTTTTAAAAAACATAAATTCATGAATGACATGGAAGATAAAAAGTAATGCTATTTATAACCCTTAAGTTCTTTCGTCCTTCCCCCTTAAAATCAAATCCAGACGTCATTCCAACTAGGACTTGAACAAAGTTAAACACTACAAGTTATAAGATCTTAAAATCATGGAAAATACCATGTTTTTCCATCAAATCAGATATAATAGTTTTAAGTCTGGTCAGAGTTGGATCACAGATTTCAGTAACGGAATACGGAGTCTTTGCTGACTGGTTATTAAAGTTATCCCCACGATAATGTTGATTATATTTCCAATCCTAAAGTTTGTTCATGTACCCAAATACAATGTTTCCCTCTACCTCTGACTACTAATTGTTGAAGAGGAAAGTTAGTAATGGTCAACTTTTTCCACAACTTATTTTGAGATTTAATAGTGGATAATAAATGGGGGGATTCTGTTTACCTCAGCAAACCAGGATCCCATAGGAAAAATTTAGAAACAATATTTTCTATCAAGGAGCAGGATGGAGTCAGTTTGTACAACTCCAGTGTGTGTATCTTTCAGTTGTTACTGCCAATAGCATCTTGTTATATGTGGTCTTGAATAGATTCTATGTGGGGTACCTGAAGGACCTTCACATACCCTGTCAACCCAATAGGTAGTGCTAGTTTTAGATGGAACTGGGAAGCCTATAAATTTCCATGGCTATTATTTAATTCAAACCAGATTTTATGAATATCCCTGGAATTGTTAGTAACAACTGGAAGTCAAGGACAGTTGCTTTTCCTCTAATGGATGAAATTTGTTTATTTGTAACATTTGTATTATATTTTTATGAGATTATTAAGGATGTTAGGTGCATTTATTAAACTTGTTTATCAACCTGTCAAACAAGAATCACTTCCATTAAACAATTCACTTATAATTAGACTTCAAAATTTATAACTGTTTCTGCTATCTTCAAAGAGCAAATCTGGGATGTATTTAGAGCTTCTTTTGCTAAACTTTAGTGAAACTTACCTTTCTATTAAGGCACATATTCTGTTGGTAGGTGTACATATTTTGTTCTGATGATCTTCACTCCAGAACACCAAAGTAATGCAAGACCACTGAATCTACAACTGACACTTCCTTCTACTCACTTGAGTGGATCAAAGATTTCCCAAGCAGTAAGAAACCTAACAGGTCATCCCCTTCATTTCACATAAGAAGGAAAAAGCACTCAGAGAAATCAACTGACTTTTCTCTTCCCAAGTCTACTGAGTAGTTACTAGAAGAGCTAAAACTAATAACCGAGGTGTCCTGTATTCTATTACACTATCTCTTCTATGCTAGAGACAAATTAGGTCTGTCTCTCATTTGTTTTTCTCCTTCTATATTTGGAGACCTAATTTTCCTTTAGTCAACTATTGAAAACAAATGAAAAATACAGTTTATTCCCCAAACAGAGATCCTCATCTTTAAGACTTTTATAAGATCTTCCCACACATAGACATCTGTCTTTATTACACTCGAAAGATACTCAAGGTCAGTTGTATGGTGGAAGATGGAATCTAGACTTTCGGTGGCTATTATAATGTAGTGTATATAGATCTCAAACTCTATGCTGTAATGTTTTACAACAATGTTATTTCAATACAAATTTATAAAAAAAAAATTGAACAGAGAACATGATAATAGTAAATCCCCTGACTCAGTGCTCTTCCTAACTTGTTTCCAGTAAAAACATGGAAGTAAGGTGGTTGACCAATAAGAATAATTGCCCAAAGTATTTAAAACATATTGTAGATGATACAAAAGCATATAGTCCTTTTGAGAGATTTGTGTCATATGACTTAGCAGAATTTCAATGTGAATTTCTTTTGTGCATTGCAAAGGAACAGAAAGTATATTCCATCAGAATGCTTGCTTCCATTATTTTATGCAAAAACTACCTAACCCTTACATGGTCTTATTAAGTAAGCATACTCATTCCAAACATGCACTTCCGTATATAGCCATATTTATTATTTAAAAAAAAAAAAGACTTTTAAATATGAAAACATTTTGCTCCTTATCATTGAAAAAGAAATTTACAATGAATTAAATGACAAGTAAATGGCTCCCTTTTTAAAAATTCAAAGAAGAGAATATGATTACCAAGTAAAGACTTTATTTTAAAAAATGTGTGTTTTTGTACTTTAACATTGCCCTATTTGTTTTAGCAAGTCACTTTATTAAAAGTTATTTTAAATAAAAAGGAATCTAAACACAGGATAATTACATTAGAATTCAGGATAATAGCTCCCTTGGGCCCCCCCCCCCCCCCCCCCCCCCCCCCCCCGCATAATGACCAAGATGATCCCCAGGGGACTCCTGGGTATGGGAGATGCTCTACATTTTCGGGTACTGGTTATACCGTGTGTTCAGACCAAAGTGACACATGTATGTGAACATTTATACATGTATATTGTATTTCAATCCAAAGTAAAAAGAAAAATTAAGGTGCTAAAATAGAGAACTTGCCATTTACAGTCAGTAAGCATGTGACTGATAACTAGTATATATATTTATTATTTGATTCCAAATTCCAAATTAGATTTTTCTAATCTAGTCTCTTCTCTTGGAACTTTTAAAACTGATAGATTGCTCCATTTAAAAAAAAAAAAAATCCTTCTCATACTCTACTAAGAATTTAAATATTACTAAATATTTTACCAATTCAAGGTGAAAAAATGTGAACTTTAATCATGTTCATCATTTAGGTTAAAACAGAATAAGGCCTCATCTAAGTTTCTATGATATGGAAGTTTTTCTTCTAAAGGAAATTCTAAACATGGTTTTATAGATTCTCTTAATAAAATGAAGTATGACTCACCTTTAAGTAAAGCAACCTTCAAATTTATGTGTGTGATTGACAATAATGACTAATTTTTTCCTGTGACTTATAAACAAAATGAGATGTTTACTTTTTCAAATTACCCTTGACAGGTTGCCTCTGCCTGAGCAGACATTCATGGGCTACTGGACAATTGGCCAGTCAAGAAGTGGAATGCAAAAACTGTTGTGTCCTGCAGAAACTGATCACATAGGCATAAAGGTTGATATCATTTCTTCATTAAAATACCGAAAGTTACAGATTTTTTTCTGTCTTCCCTGGAGGAATTCATACTGTCTCAGGAATGACTTATTCTAATGTTATTGTAGAATAGATTTAGCTTCTGTTTTAATTCGTAAGTGAATCTCACCTTTGAGGGATTCAACATAGGTGATTTCTAATGGTCAGTAGAATTCCTAAGAAACAAACTATTTTGGGAAAGTCAGGTATATTGTGTATTATTCCTGCAACTCACATAAAAAGGCAAAGGAAAGGAGTCACTGTCACTACTAGCAATAGAAACCATTTTAGGTATTTTAAGCAGAAAGGTACTTAATGTAGAGAATTAGATTCTTACAAAATCTTTAGAAAGGACAGGAAGAACAGGTCAAGAGGCTGCCATCAGTCTTTTAGTTTCAAGTCAGTGTTTGCGTTGCTGTTACCACCCCTGTTGGGAGCTACACAGTAAAGTGGGATCGCAAAATTTTTCTATAAAGGACCAGATAGTAAATATTGTAGGCTTTTTAGCCATGCAGATTTTGTCACAGCTACTCAGATTTGCCATGGTAGCACAAAAACAGTCACAGACAATACATAAACAAATGAGTGTGGCTGTGTTCCAATAAAGTTTTGTTTACATAGCAGGCAGTAGATCAGACTTGGCCTTTGGGCTATTGTTTGTCAACCCCTGCAGTGGAGCATAGACTCTGACTGCATGTATTTGTCACAATATCCTTATTATCTGTTGCAGCTGCAAGAACATGGCCACTACCTCTCTTAGGCCTCCACATCTCATCCAAGTGTATTCAGTGGACAGAGCCTGAATCACATTCTGCAAGGGGTTATGAGGAATGTAGTTTTAGTGGTTACATTCTATATAATGATATAATAATCATTCTTGACAATAGAACTATATTAGGCCCTGGTTCATTCATTTACAAATTATGTCCTGGTTGGATAGTACTGGGTCCTGATATTTAAGATTCTAAAACTGGGTTAGGAAGAAATGAAGTAATGAGACTTGTACTTGGACATTGTGGTATTTTGTGTAAGAAAAAAGAGATAAATTCCTTGGTATTTGGTATATGGCATTATTATTGGTGTAACAACTTTGCCAGTCAATAAAATGAGAATAGGTATATCAAGATACTGAATATTTGAGATTAAATCTATATTTTGAAAGAACATTAGTATTTTCTACATCTTGGTGACTGCTCTAAATTCTTAACTCAGATAACTACTATATTATAGGGTCCAGCACCTATAAACATTCAAGAGTATCCTATAGAAAGACATGAAGAAAGATCCCTAAACTTTACTGAAGAGTGTGCCTCCTGGAAGTTACCACTGGATGAAATTAATTTAATCTGTGACGTTGCTACATCACGTGGTATGTCAGCTTATTCTTTTGATTTTCCTTTATGCACTGATTTTTTTCTAAAGGGGTATTTAAATAATCTCTAGACATCAAAAAGTCTTTGGTCAGCTCAGCAACTGTCTTTCTTGGATTCCATAGTAATTATATGTAATTTAGAACTAATTTCCTATAACAACCTAAGAAAATACTATTGTGGAGTCCACATCAGCACTGCTGAGTTTGGAAGCATATGTCTGTTTCTCATTACAATTGTAGCACAAAGTTAAACACACCCAGGCCTGTGTTAAAAATAGAAGAGGAAAAGAAAAAGGAGAAACATTGGCTTTTTTGGCTCGGATTCCAGTTTGGTGATTGCATGAACCACGAAAGCAGGGCTGGAGTGATTTGCAGTCATTAAATTTCTCATTGTAAAGAATGTCAAATAAAGGATGTGAATTTTTGGAGTCTGCCTTTCTGGGCTGTTGCTACTACCTACTGATTTATGCAGCGTGCCCTGGGTGCCTCTTGACAAATGATTCTCAATTGATGGCAGTTACTTAGGGGAAATAAACAGAAGTAGTGGCAGGGGGAAGGAAGAAAATCCCTAATTTGACTTTGATTGGAATTAGGCAAAAATTCAGAAGCAAGTTTTTGTTCATATAAGTTCTGTGGTTATTGTTTTTTCATCTAATCAGCCATGTTGAATAAAAATATGTTCCTTAAAATTACACAGGTTTTAGGGGTAACAGATTGTACTCCTATTAAGATAATTTACATTCACCAGTAGAGAGGAAGTATGAATTTTATGGGAAAAGTTTGAAAATTAGCCTTTGTCTTGTACTTAGACATTGCAAATAGGTACACTGTGCTCCCTGCCCTGTGCCCTTGACAGGCGTCACACCAACTGCAGCACTTTTCTCATAAATCCTTGTCACAGTTTCACAATTTTAAGCACAACTTTCCAGGCAGCCACTGCCAGTAAGTCAGAATTGGCCCTGAAAAATGAAACTCATTTGCTGTCCCTGATAAAATTTTTGTGTTGTATTGTCCATATTTTTTTAACCTATTCTGCATTTTTTAAGAGAAAAGAACATTTTTGGGGTTAGAATAAAATTGTATAGACTTTGAAAATTTTGCAATAAGAAATAACTCAAATATGAACAAAAAATTGAAAAGTGAGATCTATAGAGCTAAGAATCAAAATATGGAATTACTTATAGTAAGAAAAACCTAACAGACTAGTAACTATCTAGGAAATGCAAGATTAGCAGTTATAAGATGTTGACCAGCTGTGGCCCATCTGAATCAACAATAAAACATGAGAAAACAGACCTTTATTGAAGCACGAATATTCTGCTTTCATACAAGGAAGAATTTCCTGACATTAAGGAGTGTTAAATATTCCATGATGTTATCGTGAGATATTATGAAATCCTTTTAGGAACAAATAGATAGGTGTGGCCCCATTTAAGAACTAAATTGTTTTTCATGTGCTTTTTCAGCCTAGTCAGTTCATCAACAGTGCATCTGCTGAGTTTCAGCTATGCTCAGACAGATTCAGTTTTCATTTGATTCAGTTTTCTCTTGGTCAGTCAGAAAGTCTGTTGCAGGCTACAGAATTAACACCTTTTTGTCATTTCAGAAAATGAGGAAAACACCCTCTACGTAGTTACATGCAATCCTGTTTCCTTATACTTTATGAATACGACTGTGAAAAAAAGTGGCTACTTTGTGGACCTTTATGACATCTTTCCACGAGCAGCCAGTGGAGTCTGGCATCCATTTGTGACAGTGGCACCGCTGGGAAATCCTCTGAAGGGTCAAGTGATCCTCCACGAGCAGGAGGTAATCCCCTGCAGTCTACTCACATGGTATTATTACTCCAAGAGTCATTTATGTGAAGGAAAAGAAGGAAAAGAGTGATTTGCAATGTATAATAGAGATATGTGCTTCATAAACAGAGAAGAGGGAGAGTCCAAAGGGTGAAGTCAGAGGTTATATTTTATCAGTACCACAAAGGCAGGCTAGTGTCTTCCTCTCTGCCAAGACTTCAGCATCACCTATAATTCTAGAAACATGTTTGTCAAGGTTTTTCAACCTCAGGACTGTTGACAATGTGACCTGATAATTACTTATTGTGAAGCTCTTTAAGAGACCAACAACAATCTCTCCAACAAATAAATATACCATTTCCAAGTAGTGATAATTGTTATACAGAAATATTTCTGTTATACAGAAATAATTGTTATCCAGGAGAGATGGGAGTGAGTATGAAGAGTTGGGAGGGTGAAGAGTGTTAGGAAAGCTGCTAAGGTAATTCCTCTTGGAGACCGCATTTAGTCTGAGAACTGAATGACATTCTTTATGCAGAGACAGCCATGAAAATGTATTCCATAGAATTGCCACAGTCAGGTTGGGCTGCTGTAACAGAAATGCCATAGTCTAGGTAACTTACAAACAACACAAATGTATTCCTCGTATTTCTAAAGACTGAGAAGTCCAAGATCAAAGCATCAGCAGATTCAGTATTTGGTGGTAGTTTTCTTCCCAAGAACCATCTTTTCACAATAACCTCACATGGCAAAGGAAGCAAGAGATCTCTTTTATAAGGGCATTAAACCCAAAGACTGTGGTGGGGAAGATTGAATGAGGGGAAGAGTATGAAAGAGGGAGCTCAAAAGAGATTAAAGTGAGTTGAGGTAGGGGGCATGTCAGTGGGGATGGGGAGCAAATTGTGTAGAGCCTTATAGGCCATTGGAATGTCCTGGCCCTGACAGTGAATGGAAGGGGAAAGTGTTAGAGGGTTTCAAACAGAGGAGCAGCATGATCTGACTTATATTTTAAAAGGATTTCTCTGGCTTCTCTATGATGAAAAAGTACTAAGGGAAAATAGTTAAGAGATTTTTGCAATGAGCTAGACAATGGCAATGAGATCATGGCAGTTTGGAGGAAGACAGAGGTCAAAAGTAAGAATGGATTTTGAACATATTTTGAAAGTAGGACCAACAAATCAGTTGTATGGTAAGAAACAGAATTAGAGAAACTCCATGGTTTAGGGCCTGAGCAACTAAAGGGATGCTAACTGAATTGCCATCAACTGAGAAGAAAGAATCTATTGGGGTGGGAGAGGGGGGAGGGGCTGCCTATTTAAACATTAGACATCCAAGTAGAAGAGTCTAGAGTTCAATGGAGAGTTGAGACAGGAAATATAAATTTGGAAGTCATTGGCATAATGTTATTTAAACCATGAGCTCGAAAGAGGTCACCCAAAGAATGACTATGGACTAAGAAATCCAAACAGTAAGTTGCAAGACAGTAAGATATTGATATCAGGGAGGTGAGGAGAAATCAACCAAGGGGATTGAAAATGAGTGGTCATTGAAGTACACAGGTAAACTGGGGCACAGGATATCCTGGAAAGCAAGTGATGATGTCTCAAAGAGAAGGATATAGTGTTAAATGCTGGCAATATGCCAAGTGAAAGATTTCTTAACATTTATCCCATGTTATTATTCCAGTTGCACTGAGGTAACTTAATTTTTTATATATACATACATGTAAAGAAACTAAGACTCAGAGAGTTTAAACAACTTACCCATCAAAGATAGCTGAGATTCAAACTTTATCCACTCACAGCAGATACTTGGGGAAAAGAATAGTATGAAAAAAATAAAACTATTAGCAATTGGAGAATACTAAAGAAATGCAGGGTTGTCATTTGCATTTGTATTTAAAGTCACTATGAGAGCAAAGTGTTACCAAGAAACAATACTTCTTGACTGTCTAATTAAGGAAAGATTACATAAATAACATGTTATTAGTTCACTAAGTAAATAAGTCTACTTTACTTTTAGACTTTGCCAAAATAACTATTATAAATTCTTAGTTAATATTTTTTTTCTGATTTTCATTTGTTTTTCACTTTCATTTTCTCCTACAAGCAGTTTATAAACAATCAGATATTGCTTATAAAAGTTTGTGTCCAACTGATCATAACAACTATTTTACTTTTATAGAGTCCAACAAAATATCAGTGGCATTGAACTGAATTCTATATTCAGAAAATTCTTCCGTAAAAAACAATGACATCTTAGTGATTTTTAATTCAGTAAGTGAATCAACTTTGGATAAGAATCGAAATTTGGGGTATTATTCAGGCAGTTCTGTCATATTTTTAGCTGCCAAGTTAACTCAAAATTTTATATAGCAATTCTTTGAAAATACTAGATTTTTAGGGGCTCAACAAGTATTTTATTTTCTCAAAAGATCCAATTATGTGGCAACATTGATGATTAATACTCTGTTCAGTTACAACATATTATCAAAGATAATATTTTTTTCCTTATAAAGATGTCCTTATCTTTCATAGGAGCACTTTGCCTCCTGGCATTCTTACATGCTGCCTTCCTTATACCCCTGACCACATTTTTAACCATTTTTCAGAGATCTCCCTCAGTACCCTGAGCAGGCAATACACAGCTTATCTGGATACTGCTACTCTTCCTTTCTCCTTGAAACTACCTCTTCTTTTCCCAGAGAAGATATCTCAGCTGCTGTTTTATATTGTGGCCCTTTTAGGATATAAGACCTTTGTAAGTCCAAATGAATAGCGTGTAGCTATAAAATTTAACAAATGGGGAAATTAATCGAATAAAAACTGAATACGCTGCCATCAATTATTTCTTCCTCATTCTTCACTAACTAAAAATGGAGTTAAAATATTATAGAGAAGTATTTCCATTAATTCATCTATCCTATCCCTGGGCTTTTTAAAATAAAACTTTGCCATGGATGCATTTCCCTGGTTAGTTTTAGAAGTTGTTCAAAAATTCTTTGCTAAAATAAAACCTTAAGTGAGGAAAGGGAAACTTTGCCATGACTAAAAATAAAGACATCCCCCGCCCCAAGAGATTACTTATTACATCTGTACAAAGTTTAGAATTTCAGACTTTGGGACATTGAGGTCATCCAGAGGTTACTTTTCTCCCAGTCAAATACAAACATTATAAAATCACTCACTTGCTTCTCTCTCTCTGCCCCCCTTAAAGGAGTGCCAAAGCCACAGTTACATGTACTCATGTGTGACGCAAAATTCTATTTTTAAACTCAGACAGAATATATCATTAGTCATTTACAGAAGGAAACTATTAACATCTAAAAGGAGAGAGCAACAGAACTCCTTCATGTTGCCAATTACTTCTAAAACTAATTCTAAATACAGCAATGGCTAGAAATATATGCTTGCTGTTACTTTTGCCATATTATGAGTATATAAGTTTTAGACCCTAAAAAGGAAGAAAAATGCAAAACTGTTCTTATTTTTCTGCTTAATCATATCTCCTTAATGATCTGCTTATTCTTCTGCTTAATCATATTTTAGGATCAATTTTTAGAAATTTTCTTTTGCTTAGAAAAGTTCATGTTATCCCAGATTTTTAAAGTGCTAAGAAGTTATGTTAATGTTAATGTTAATTTGTGTGTATATATGAATATATTTATCATATAAGATAGAGTTTCTCCTATAAAAAAACTCAAAAAGATTTACTCTAGAATGGAAACTGATTTTTTAACTTATTAATATGTTTTCTAAAGGAAACATTAAGACTTCACTACCATTTTCTCCTTTTTTAATTTTTTTTTTTTAAGATTTATTTATGCAGATAAGAACTGGGTACAGGCCAGAGGTGTGTGGGGTGGTGAAAGGATTCACCAGAGAAAGTGAGAAACAGAATAGGCATAGTGACTGAAATACATTGCTGAGGGGAGCAGCAGGTAAAACAGGAGAGGTCTGCTGCGCTATGTGAGTAGCTCGCTGGCAGGCCAGGGACTGAACTCATGCAGCAGAGGCTGTGGATAGCTTCATAGTACTGTTTTTAGCCCTTTGGGCCCCCAGGGAGGCCCTTCACTACCATTTTCAAATGTTGAAATACAGGAATAATGCTATGCTTCTTATATGAAATACTAATTTTAGAAAGACTATTCCTAACACACTCAGTGGAAAACTATATATTATATTGAATGATGCATTCTAAGGATAAGGTTTGCAAAAAACTTTAAGCTTTATCAACATGCTTCATAGAATGTCTTATTACAGCCAAGGTTCAGAGTATATAGATCATAGGAAACTACGTGGCATGAATACTGCTTTAATTCCTGAGCACTTTAATAAAATTAGCAAGTAAAAATAAATTTGAAACCACACTATGAGATCCTATATTTGCAGATGAGTCAGTAATCTTTTTACATTTCTTTTTATTTCTCTCTAACTGAATTACATAATGGAGGTCAAGGCCCATGGTTAACTCATCCTTGTTTTCTCCTATCTGCTTTTAGTATAATAATCTACTCAAATATTATGCAACAAATGAACATTTCATATTTTGTTACCTTTATTTTAATATGTATATACCAAATATATATTAATTCTTCGAGTATTTTGTGTATTTTCCCAAAAGAAAGTTCTTGAAATGAAACTTTCATAAGGGTTAAGATAACTAAAGGAGCCCAAATTTAGAATAAGAAGACAAAAAAAGAAAGAAATAATAAGATATTTGCGTAACAATGAGGCCTGACAAACAACTTACAGGTGCTTTTAGCAAACTAGTGAGTTTAATTTTCAAGTCTTTAAATTTTAACTAAAAAAGCCAATTTCTATGCATCTCTAAAATATTTACTTCTTTTCTGATTTTCTCAATTTTAACGTATTTCATGGTTTTTTTGGTGCTATTGTAATGCTTAAAGTTTATTTTAAAATATTTAAATTATTGGGCAACTATTACTTCATTTGCATATCTGTAATTAACAATGCTGGAGAAATCTAGCACAAGCTTTAAAAGTTCTTAAAGCTTAGTGAATGAAGCTTTCACTAAGAAACACTCATTATTAGGTAGGTTCTTTTTTTAAAGATATATTTATGCATACAAGAACCGGGGTACAGGCCAGATGTGCAGGCGGGTGAGAGGATTCACCAGAGACAGAGCAGGGAGCAGAACAGACAGATTGACTGAAATACCCTGTTGAGGGGAGCAGCAGACCAGACAGGAGAGGTCTGCCGCACCGTGTGGGTATCTCCCTGGCTGGCCAGGAATCGAACCCGGGCTGCAGAGGCTGTGGACAGCTTCACAGCGCAGCACTCAACCTGCTGCACCACTAGAGAGGCCCACTAGCTAGGTTCTTGATATTTTCTTGCTCATCTATCTTTTTATCGTGTACATATCTTCTGAATTATACCTGAATTAGTGAAAAGAATACATGGGATCTAATTATGCATGATATTAGAGAGTTTTCAACAGAAACTTCTTTTATTTTTGAGGAAATATAATTTTGAGACAAGTAAATGGGCTTTTAAAGATCACAAATCTCGGGCCTCCCCGGTGGCGCAGTGGTTGAGCACTGGGTTGCGAAGCTGCCTGTAGCCTCTGCAGTGCCGGTTCAATCCCCGGCTGCTTCCTGGCCCTGGAGGAGGGTCCCACATGGCGCGCAGACCTCTCCTGCCACCCGCTGTTCCCCTCAGCAGTGTACTTTGGTCCTTCTGCCTGCTCTGCTTCCTGCTCTGGCTCTGGTGAATTCTCTCACCCTCCCGCGCTTCTCACTGTACCCAGTGCTTATAAAAATAAATCTTAAAAAAAAAAAAATAAAGATCACAAATCTCTTAATTTCCTCATTACTGATAATAAAACAGAATTATGGTTAAGGTAGCCTAGATTTAGAAGTTTAAGATAAAATCTTCTAAGAGATACTTTATGCACTACAGATATAGAAATATCTTCATAAAACTGTCTAAAACTTTAAATTCTCTATTAAGGAAAATCATTTCATATCTTCATGGTATCCCTAAAATATCTCAACTTTGTTGGCTTCCCTTTAGTTTATCATTATAACCTTTACTCCCAGGTTGCCAAGAGGTTTCTGCTTTTTAAAAATAGGATCAAATCTTGAGCTTTTCACTGTTATCTTTATTTGCAGAGCAATATCATCCTATTGCTAGACACCACCAACCAAACCCTTCGTCGTCTCATCCTCCCTTCAGAAGAGATGACATCCAAGAAACCTTCTGGGTGGAACAGGTTCCAGCAGGAAATTGTAAGGAATACTAATCTTGTTGAGCAAATTGCCAAGTATTTTCTATGACTTTCTAACCATAAAGATGCATGCCTGCCCATCCCTTTCTGTGCCTTATTTTCAATAAGATTTCTCTTAATATGCATTTGTAGATTTTAGCATGATGAAAATAGATACAGATACACATATATAGAATACTAGTAGAATTGTCAGAACACATACATAAAGAATTGTCACACATACATAAAGAATTGTCAGAACTGAACTAATAATAATAGAACACCATGAGCTATGTGAGTGTGATATTGGTGACAAATTCCTAATCATGCAGTCACTTTAACCAGTTTCCTAGTTCAATATGTATGTTAATGTTTTGAACTTATAGGCTAAATCCATAAGTGTAACTCCTGATTGTATCTACTAAATTTATTTTATTAAACTACAAAATATTTTAGGTCAACACAAGAGAATTTATTCTGCCATTTAGAAAAAGGTAAAGGATATAAAATATATTGTGTCCTGCACAACAACATACTTAGGTCTTCAAAGTGATGGAAAGGATTTTTCAAATAAATTATCCAAATCTAAGAAATAAAATATTTCCTGTGTATTTATTCATCAGATAACATGTTTATTTCTAAATAGAATTTAGCATTATTTTTAAAAGTTTTATTCTGAAGGGGTTTTAGTGTGTGGTTTGCAGTAAATTTGGAAACATACTTAAATCCGTGTTACCATAAGAGTTTTAAAGTAGGTAAAGCTTTAGAGTATTACATGTCTTCTTAGAGTATTACATGTCTTACACATTCAAGAACTTTGAGAGAAAGCAGCTGAAGAGATATGATTGTATCTGACACATTTAATATGAATCATTTGTTTTGTTTTGTCTTTAGGAAACTTACAAAATGTGTAAAGAATTTTCACACCAAAACTGGCTAGTATTCTACAAAGAAAAAGGGTGAGCTCTTCATTGTAGAACATTTAAACTAGGTTCTTATTTTGTCCACTCCATTTCATCTTCTAATTATACTTGTTTGTTATAAAACAAATGTAAGCAAATTATAAATGTTTTATTATAAAATAACTCATCCCACATTGTAGAACACTGAAAAATAAACTTGAGAAATAATAGTGTTCATTACTCCAGAATACAATCACTTCTAGAATGGCAGCTTTCCCTTTCTGTTACTCCTTCTTATGCACACTCTTTCATAGTTTAGAATCTGTGCATGTCTTCTCAGTTAACATTTTTCTATATTATTACTTAGTCTTCGAAACATTCTTTTTAAAGTTGCATAAGAATTCACAAAATGATTATGCCATGGTTACTCAGCCACTATCCTCACCATTTCAGATAGTTTTCTTCTCCTTTTGCAGGAACAGCCTGACTGTGCTGGATGTCCTAGAAGGGCGAACTCACACCATCTCACTTCCCATCAACCTCAAGACAGTTTTTCTCGTGGCAGAGGACAAATGGCTTCTAGTGGAGAACAAAACAAATCAGTGGGTGATTCAACACAGTATCATGTGCTATAACTCAACCTAATATATCAATTATCCTACATCCTTACTGTCTTCCTGTGTCTGTCTTTTAATATTAACTGTATTTGGCAGGTACTCTATAGGTGAAAGTTAGAAGAAAGGCTAGGTTGGGGGACTAAAATAAATCAAATGTGACTTCACAGAGTAAAAGTCTTTCAGAGAATGACATTGTAATTAACAGTAAAAGTATAATGACTTTTATGTATGATCCATATTTCCTCGGGCTCTTTTCTGTTAGCACATTGAGAATTCACTGAATTGACAAAGCAGAGATGCTTCAAAGTAGATTTACAGTTTATTTTCTCTTAAAAGGATCACATTCTCCATCCTAAAGCTAGTGATTTTTTGTGGGGTTTTTTTTTATAACTTCAAGGAATCTACCCTTAAAAGTTTCTTCTTTTTTTATCCTGTGTATTTTCATTTGATTCTATTTATGTTTGTTTTGTCTTCTCCCCCCCTCCACCATTGGACTGTACATTGCCCCATGAAAGGGATATTATGCACACATGATATAAATAGGGTACATAGTGAACTTTGAATCCCTCCTCTCTGTACTGTCACATCTACAGCTAAATGCAGACTGTCTCTGCCCCTCAGCAACACACAGAAGTAGCCTACTGCAAAAGATTTCTGGCTTTTTATACACCCTATTTTAGAAATCTTAAAAAATAAATAGATTGGTTTATGGTGGTGCAGAAATCTGTCCCTTAACTGATCACAAATCAGAAATCAGACTTCCACTTACTAATGATCATAAAGTCTTATCACAGCAGGCTCCATGATAATTAGGATATGTCCTATTGGAGTTGCTTTTTGTCCCCTTTTTTTTGTACAGCCCTTCCTCTTATATGAAGTGTTGGATTTTTTGTTTACATTTATTACTGCTCACATTTATTACATTTAGTTTACAATTTATTACAGAGAATTCTTACTATTCTCTGTTCTTTATACACAGTGTTGAGAAGCCACTTGCTAATTCATGATAAAATCTGACACTGAAAATTACATAATAGAGGCTTTGAAGGAAAAGAAAATCTGATTTTCCCCATTCTGGTCTCGTGATTATTAGAAAAAGAAAAACTTTCACTTAGATGTTTTTGTTGTTTGCAGGAAATATCTTTTAACTAAGCCTGCACACATCGAATCTGAGGATAGTGGCATCTGCCAGTTGTATTTGTTGAAAGAGGAGCCTCCTAGCACAGGATTTGGAGTTACACAAGGTAAATACAAATTATGATAATACTTATTGCTAATAAAATTTTGAATTCCATATATACTTGAAATTACCTTGGAAGATGCCATGGTTGTAAAAACTGAGTTTTCTCAAAGGGCCTTAAATATCTTTCTCTTTTCTTTAACTTGAGTTTTTCTTTTTGAGTTGATGAGAATGAAATCATGCAAAAATTACTTCTTAGAATATTTTTAGAAGAATATGGTGTCTAATGTTTCTCTGATGCTTTTCAGAAGCAGATTTCAGCATACCTCATACAATTTCAAGTGATCAACTGTCATCTGAAAATCTAAGTTCAGCTGTGGGACAAAAGATTGCTTCTCCTAACCGAATTCTCTCAGATGAGCAAAATTATGCTACAATTGTCATTGGTTTTCCAGATCTCATGGTAAGCATCTGTTTTTTAAGTTGTTGAATAAATATTTTGTCCCCTCAATTTGGCTTATAATCTATCATTCCGATCAAGGGGGTAATTAAAAATGTAATGCTATTCTGGTATACATTTCAAATCAAGTCTGAGTTCCAAGTAAGTCATTTAAAAAGTATTCTGCCTATGGAGTTCCATTGCTTTTTAAAAATTAACATTAGAAGTGTAATGTAATTATATAATTTAGTAAGGGAAAACCTGTATTCTTCATACATGGGAGTTCAGGAGAAACAGTTAAATGCTTAACCCACTAGTAGTGATTTTATATCATGTTGTCTTAATGTGTGTGTATAATTTGTCAAGAGGAACAATTTGAGACTATTAAAATAACATGACTTACAGAATTTTTAAGGTGTTTATTGGAGTCTATTATAACTATTACTATAGAGTAAATTTTTCAAAACTCATGGACTTCAATTTACTTTCCACTGAGTTTTGCTCTGACTTACCATATAAGTAATTATACTATAAATGGTGATTTCTCAAATGATACATTAGACCACATGGAGAAAGTAAATATATACTGAACAGTTGTGTTCAAAAGCAGAATAATATACATTCTTTTCAAGTACATATGGAGAACATTCTCGAGGATAGATCTCATGTTGAGACACAAACTAAATCTTAATAAATTATTAATAAAATCAAAATATAAGAATCAATGATATTACATGATATCATTGATACTACGTGATATCATTGATATTATATTATATTATTATAATGATATCATTGATATTAAATGATACTACAATGATATTAAATACAAGAAGAAAAATGGAAGAATGTATATATAAGGGAATTAATATATAAACATGCTACTAAACAACTATTGGGTCACCAGAGAAATCAAAGAAGAAACCAAAATGTATCTAGAGATGAATGACAATGAAAAATACCACACCCAAAAATAGATAACTGGATCAAGAAGATGTGGCATTTGTACACAATGGAATATTATTCAGCCATCAAAAAAGATAAACTCATGCCATTCACAGCAATGTGGATGGAGCTAGAAGGAATTATGCTCAGTGAAATAAGCCAGAAGGAAAAAAGAAAAATATCGGATGGTTTCACTTATAACAGGAATATAGGGGAACCAAATAAGACATCAGTGTAAAAAATAATAATAATAACAGTACAAACCACAACAAAGCAAAAACAGACAATTATAAACTAGAGACATACTGCAGGGGAAGAGGAGGGAAAGGGTGAGAGGGAGGGAGTCAGGAGCACAGGGAACTGTGGTGATGTGGTACATGAGTGCCTTGGGGAAGG
Source organism: Talpa occidentalis (assembly GCF_014898055.3). NCBI lineage: Eukaryota > Metazoa > Chordata > Mammalia > Eulipotyphla > Talpidae > Talpa > Talpa occidentalis. The sequence goes on along the minus strand of NW_023604861.1, from coordinate 39,606,397 downwards.
AAATTCTAGGGGGATTCAATCTGAGGGGGTGGGGGATAGCAAATATTGTCCAAAAAATGTAAAAAAAAAATGATAAATGTTAAAATAAATAAATAATATAAAAAATACCACATACCAAATTCTTTGGGATGCAGCAAAAGAAAAGAAGCAATAACAGGGAAGAACTACAGGCTCATCTCTAGAAAACCAGAAAAATATCCAAATAAAAGGCCTTCTGGTAAACATTACACTGAGTATCTTAAATATGATCCATGAAGGAAACATTGATAAATTGAATTTCTTCAAAATTAAAAACGTGAACTCTGGGCCTCCCTGATGGTGCAGCGGTTGAGCGCTGGGTTGCGAAGCTGCCCGCAGCCTCTGCAGTGCCAGTTCCATCCTCGGCTGCTCCCCGGCCACCGGAGGAGGGTCCCACATGGCGCACAGACCTCTCCTGCCGCCTGCTGCTCCCCTCAGCAGTGTACTTCAGTCCTTCTGCCTGCTCTGTTCCCCGCTCTGGCTCTGGTGAATTCTCTCACCCTCCCACGCTTCTGACTGTACCCAGTGCTTGTATAAATAAGTAAATAAATCTTTAAAAAAAAAAGTGAACTCTGTAAAAGACACTGTTAAGCAAATAAAAGACAATCTATAGGCTGAGTGAAACTATTTGCAAATCACATGTCCAACAATGTGTCTAGAATATATGAAGATTTCTTAAAACTCAATAGTAAGTCAAATTATCCAATATAATTATGGCCTAGCAGTAGCCCAGGGTGAGGTGTCAGAACCTGAGAAGGTAAGGACATCCTTGGTGGGGGAAGAGGTAACCACTGGTAATGTGAACCAAGTCAAAGTAGAAAAAAGATGTTTGCCTGTGAAGAGGCAATCTTCTGTGGGATGTGAGGGCACAAGTAAGGTGAGGAAGGTGTCCTTATATGAGCAGAGCTCATTGTAGGCTATCAGGGTCGATAGAATGAAGATGACATGTGCCAAAGAGGGAAAGTTAGTATTGGAGTTGGGAAATGAATCACATATGGTGGAACTGAGCAAGAAAATAATAATAAGGGTAATGAAGTCAAGATTTCTCAGTGTTGAAGAAGGGAGTTACAGATACAAAAAGAAAAAAAATCAGAATAGCCCCTATAGTTGTTGGGTTATTTATGTGAACTCATAGTTTTCAATGTATTCAAATAGCTCTGGAAATAAAATTGGATATGCATAAATAGATATATAGGTATAGGAAAAAATAGTAAAAAGCTTGAACAGATACTCCACCAAAGAGGACCTTGGGATGGCAAGAAACTGATGCATCCATTTATAGAACTGTGTTTTATTGTTTTTTGTTTTATATCTGCCCTCTCACTTTTTTTAGGTATAATTACTATATAACATATTAGTTTCAGGTATACAATATAATAATTCAATATTTGTATATGTTGTGAAATGATCACCACAATAAATTTAGCTAATTTTATTCATCATATATGTTACAAATTGTTTCCTTATGATAAAAACTTTTAATCTACTCTTCAGCAACATTCAAATATGTGAAACAGTATCATTAACCATAGTCACCATGCTATACTTTACATCAGCATAACTAATTTTTTTAAATAATTAAAAGTTTGCACCTTTTGACCTCCATCATTTTGCCCTCCTCCCATCCCCTCCTCTGATTACCACTAATCCGTTCTCAAATTATGAGCTTGGTTTGTTGTTTTTTTTAGATTTCACATATAAGTGGTATCATAAGATACTTATTTTCTTTATGTGACATTTCACTTAACAGAAGTGTCATCTATGTTGTTGCACATGGCAACATGTCATTCTTTTATGGCTGAATAATATTCCATTGAAAATAAACATCACTTTTTTATCCATTCATTCACTGATGGATACTTTGGTTATTTCTATGTTTTGGCTATTATAAATAATGCTGTCATGAACATGAGGGTGCAGGTGACTTCTGGAATTAATGTTTTTATTTTCTTCAGAAGTGGAATTGTTGGATAATATGGTAGTTCTACTTTTAATTTTTTTAATTAAAGTCTTTTTTTAACTAAAGTCTTTAATTAAAGATCATTCTATCTAAAGACAGTTCTACTGTCTTTATATATCTTTATATAATAGCATTGCATATCAGAAGAAAAAGGTTAATTGTATCTGGACAACTACCTACCCATGTGAAAAAAGGATAAACATGGATTCCTGCCTCATACCATAAACAAAAATAAATTTTTGATGGGTTAAGCATTTAAATGTGAAAAAGAAAAGTATGAATGTACCAAATTTTAAAAGGTTAGGGAATAATTTGATTTTCTTATACTTGTGAAATACAAATTTACCACTGGCATTCGCTTAAAGGGGTGCATTATAAAGGTTGTGGTGAATATTTTATATAGTATTTTAATCTCTTTTTATCCAGTCACCCAGTGAAGTTTATTCTTGGAAAAGGCCGTCATCTTTACATAAAGCAGGAATCACTGATACAGTATTCTATGGAGGAAAGAAGAAAAATGGAACTGCAAAACAGAGCAATTGTGTGACTCTTTTGGATACTAATCAGATAGTCAGGATTGTGCCTCCAGGAGAAGTTCCTCTAAAAGATATCTACCCAAAAGGTAAGAAACACAGTGGTTAGAGGTAATTCTTTTGGTAGGAATATTTAATTTATCATTATCATCCTATATTTATAAGTGTGGATAACTAAAATGGTCTAGAAGTAGCTGAAAAGACCTCAGAAATTTTTGCTGAATGTGGCTGTAGTCATTGCTATTAGAACTCAGTCATTAGTATTAAAATCAATACAATGCATTTACCTAGAATATGCTCTCAAAGAGACATTTAAAAATTATTGAAATACAATCATGTATTGCTTAATGCTGTGCTGTTCAATAACAGACCTCACATATGACAGTGGTCCCACTAGGCTAACCATATAAGCTAGGAGGAGAATAGGCCATATACCATATAGGTTTGTGTAATTATACTCTATGACATTCAAATGATGACAAAATCCCCTAACGATATATCTTTTAGAATGTATCCTTACCTTCAAGTGGACACATGAGTATGCTAGGCATAGAAAATGAGGCCTGACTTTTGTCTTACACTCCTGTGACTAAACACCAGGGCTTATGCAGGCTGATTCAGTTATCAGTGCTCTCAAAGCCAACTGATATTTATTATTTACTGTATGCCAGATTCTACATTGATCACTTGTGTAAATTCTTTTAGTCTTCAAATCTCCATTTTGTCATTTGATAGATATTTGGATTGTTTCCACTTTTTGGTAATGACAAATAAGATCACTATGGACATTTGTCTACAAATTTTTAAGTAACATAAATTTTTGTTTCATTTGGATAAATATCTAGGAATGACATTTTAAGGACATGAAAAGATTGCCAAATTGTTTTCCAAAGTGACAATACTTTTCTGGCTTCTTGTCAGCAGTGAAATGAGAGTTCACTTGCTCTGCCTCCTTGCCAGGACTTGGTATTGTCCATTTTTCCACCTTCCAATAGGTATATAGTGATAGCTCATTACGATTTTAATTTGCGTCTTTCCCTAATACATTATGATGTTGAACATCTTGTTAGGTGTATTTTCTTCAGTGAAATGTCTCTTTGGAGCATATACCCTTTTCTTAAATTGTGTCGTTTTCCTTTGAAGGGATTTTGAGTGTAAATATAAGTCCAATATCAGAATTTTCTTGCATTTTGATGAAGCTATAATCTCATTTATTTTTTTCTAGAAATTTTATAGTTGTGGATTTTACATTTGGACTTATGCTCCATTTTTATTTAATTTTTATATGGTACAAGATATGTATTGAGACTCACTGTTTTGCATGGAAATATTGTTCCAGCACCAGTTGCTGAAAAGTCTGTCCTTTTTCCATTGAGTTAACTTTATTTTTTTTTTTAAAAGATTTTATTTATTTATTTATACATACATACATACATACATACATACATACATACATACATACAAGTACTGGGTACAGTCAGAAGCGCAGGAGGCTGAGAGAATTCACCAGAGCCAGAGAGGGGAGCAGAGCAGGCAGAAGGACCGAAGTACACTGCTGAGGGGAGCAGCGGGCGGCAGGAGAGGTCTGCGCGCCATGCGGGACCCTCCTCCGGTGGCCAGGGAGCGGCCAGGGATCGAACCGGCGCCGCAGAGGCTGCGGGCAGCTTTGCAACCCAGCGCTCAACCCCTGCGCCATCAGGGAGGCCCCATTGAGTTAACTTTAGATCTTTGCTGAAAATCAACAGACCACATATGTTTGAGTCTACTTCTGAATTTTCTGTTGTGATCCATTATTCTCATATCTATACCTTCACTACTGTCACACTCTATTAGTTTTCCAGCTTTATAGTTTACAGTAAGTCTTAAAATCTGGTTGTACGGAGCCTCCAATGTTGTTGGTGGAGATAAGAAGTTGGAAAAGTCGTAAGAGGAAATCAGGAATAAGGAAAGATTCTGGCTAAATTGACCTACAGATTTCTTGAGGAAGGCAGGCTAGAGTGACCAGACATGACCTGAAGAAGAGGAAGAAGAGTCTGATCAGATATCGCGCATGATCACATTTTGAGAGTGGGGTTAAGTTAATTTAGCAGAACTCTTCCTAAAATTGGGCAATACAGATATGAACACAGAAACCCAAAAATTGGAACTGAGTTGGGAAGTGGATCCAAAAGAACCTGATTAGAGTTTGATTAAGCAGAGAATCTTTGTCATCCCCACTCACAGTTCCGCTTCCCTTTCCCTCCTGTACTATTGGCAATTTTTTCATCAGTTCTTTGTTGGTGTGCATTGGGTACTTACCAATTTTTGCTTTTATAAGTAATGAGCTATGAATATTTTGTACCAGTTTCCTTGTGTATGTGTTGACAGACTATGGGGTAGAATTACCAGATTATTTCCCAAATAAATTGTTCCAGCAGCATTAAAAAAAAAATCCTGGTGCTTTCTATCTTTATCTTCTCTTGTAGGAGTTAGACACTTTACTATGGTTTCACTTTGCCTTTCCCTGTATCAGAGAACTACTAAGTTTGAACATATCTTCATATATTGTGATTTACCTTTGTGAGAATTGCCTATGTACATGTGCCATTTTTCTTTTGGTTATTAGAAGTTTTATTTCCCCTCATTTGTTTAAATAGTGGTCCTTTATTATAAACATATATAAAATTCTTAGAACAGTTTCTGGCACATAGGAAGAATTTTAAAAATAGGGGCTTTAAAAAGAAATCTCAGGAGAATTATAAGGAGGGATCCCAGGATGATAGCTGTACATCAGCCTAGGGAATCAACTGGTTGAATTAGAACAGATGAGAATATTTCAGAAGAGATGCCTCCAGTGTCCATAGATTGGATCAATAAACCTGATCTATTTGAACATATTTAAAGATTTTGACAAGGGCACTTTTAGGATGAGTCTATACTAAGTATGTGAAAAACTAAGCCAAGAAAACATAAAAAAGAAAAAGTTGTACAGGAAAGAAAAAGCACTAACACTGTAAGACATAGCCCAGCTATGAATAGCATTTATATACTCCTAATATAAGCATTGGATGTTAATCTAACTAAAATTATCATATAAATATATTGGGGGATAAGAAAATGAAGTGTCAGGCAGGAATGAGTAGACAAAAGAATAAAACTCTGATCTTACATGGTGAGAAATCAGTAAGTAATGCCTGTAGCTTAGACATCAAGTCAGCACCTTAAGGATGAAGGTGAAACCTAAAAAAATCAGATTCAAAAGTTGAAAGTATCCCCAGGAAGAGTCGATGAGGGATTAGAGAAGTAAAACAGGGACTGTTTTCTTTTTCAAACTGTTTGACTCTTTATGTGTCTATGAAATCTAAGTCTCTCTCTCATGAAAATCAACTAAATTGATTTTTTTTTTTAGTAAATAGAATCCAACCATTTGATTAATCAGGAACTAATGCCTATCACATTTTATTGAAGAAATCAGTAGAAACTATAATATAAAGCCTATCTCCTGTTGGTTTTCACAAAGATGGTATAACTTTTGTTTAAGGCAGATGGAAATATATTTACTCCTTTTTTCTGATTGTTTTTCTTCTAGTTAAATATTAGCATTTTGGTTTTGTTTTTTTTTTTTTTTAATCACAGGCCTTAGCTCTATAAACACAAAATAATGTCCCTTGATTAAAAGCAGGACACTGTTTTTAGAACTTTAAATACATTCAAATATTTGGTATCAGCATGACCATAGAGCACTCATCACTCTTTTAATCAGTGAACACAGGCAGAGTGCAAAAGATAAGTGATTAGCAGGTGTACATCAAACTACTAGTATCAAAATACTAGTGAATTTTTAAATATAGTTTCATTTTCCCTCTGTTCTTGGTTGTGCTGCTGACAGTTTTCATCCGCCCCTAACCTTGGCACTGTGCATGTCAGCTGTCCCACTGTGGGGGCACTGTGCAGTAAACACTGCCGCATGACTTTCCTTAATCATTAGTGAACTAATCCCTAAATGTAATTTATATGTATCTTTGAAATCCACCTGGATTATAAATGTAATGGAAATTTACTGAGTCTCTACAGTGTTGAAACCTTTAAAGTGGATAGACGAGGATTTGGCTAAGTTTGGAGGAAAATCTAGCCGTCATCTTTACTTCCTTAATTCAATCATATATCCTGAGATGACTTATTTTCAAATCAGTAAACATCAATTCTGATTATTTTTCAAGTGTTTACTGTTACTGCCACCACTACCACCACCCTTAGTATATTATTGAAGTGCTTATATCCACAAATTGCCTTTTGTGATATGTGAAAATATTTTTTAGCACCAAGAGTAAAATTCTTGCTTTCTCCTTCCTGAAATAGACACAGCCATTATTACATTTTCTCACCCAATTTATGCCATGGAATTAATTTGCACAATGAAAGAAAAGAAAGATGTAGGAAAAAGGTATTCTAAATAAAGTTGACTTACTTTGCTTTCACAGGCAATCTAAAAGTGCTGATGGCAATAGCTCAACTTAATACTACTACTTATTTTTAAAATAATGACTATAAGTGGCATGCCAAAATGTAAGTTGGTTAGTGAGGGATCTCTAGATATTCCAAGCGCTTCAATAACTAGTCATTTTTGGCAAAGAGCCTGAGTCTTTAAATAATTTAATCTACTTCAGCTAGGTCCTAGCAGCAGAAGCTATCAAAAATGATACATGATGCAAAGCTTTATCCAAGACTGACCTTAGCATTTCCAAATCAGGCAGTGCGTGACTTATGATAAACATGTTCATTTCACACAAATGGCCATCTAGGGACAGTCATTCCAGCTAGGTGGTCATATTACCAAAGTAATTCTTCTTACCTTCTGCCATCCCTGAATATTACCTTCCCTTCCTCCTAACCTCTTTGTCCCCTGGGATCACTCCTTGCCTGGCTCTACAGTCCACAAGTGGTCTCTGGCCTGTCATTCCCACCTTGGAGTCTTTTTCAAATCCCCAAAGACCCACAGTGGTTTTGTTTGTTTTTTAAAGGAATTTTTCTCTTTGTGCTGTAGTCTCCTCAGATGTGACAGGAACCATATCTATTTTCTTTCTATTCCCAGCGTCTGTATAATGCTGGTATAAAGTAAGCTCAACTACATTTTTAAAAAATATTTATTGTATTTATTTATACATACAAGAGCTGGGGTGTAGGCCAGAGGTGTGGGGGAGTGAGAGGATTCACCAGAGGCAAAGTGGGGAGCAGAAAAGGCAGATTGACTGAAATACACTGCTGAGGGGAGCAGCAGAAGAGACAGGAGAGGTCTGCTATGCCATGTGGGTTAGCTCCCTGGCTGGGGATTGAACTCGCGCTACAGTGGCTGCTGATGACTTCATAGTCAACCATATTTCTTGAATAAATGAGAGATGTTTTGAGTTTTTCAGATGTCCTACTCTAAACCTTAAAGTGTAAACATAAAATAAAAATGCCAAGTTTCTTTTTTTTATAAACTGCATTTGATAAATTCAGTGCGGATATCCTCTCCATTTCATGTTAATCACAGTTGTTAAAAAAACAGACTGGGTAGATAGGTAGTAAGGGAGAGGAAGAGAGTAAGGCAGACAGAGTCAGACAGGCAGGCCAAAAGCCTTAGAAGTTTGGGTTCTGTGCAGGGGGAATTTTTTTTTAAAAGAAACGTTATCCAAGACATTGTAAAATGGAGCAATTGGAAGTCATTGTTGGCCATAGAGCCAACTCAAGTGGTGCTATGTGGAGTGTTGGACAGAGTCTAGATTACAGAACCAGAGCCCTGGGTTTGAAGGCCATCTGCATCACTCTCCAGCATTTCCCTCAAGCAAGTCACATTATTATATTACCTCTATAAACCTCAACTTCCTCATCTCCCAAACAGAAATCATAAGTCCTTGGTTGTTATCAGCATTAAAACTATCTACAAAGACTACATAGAGTTCCTGAAAAATGGCAGTGGCAGCCAGTAGTGAGGAGGGTGAGATGGTGCTCAAGTTCACAGAAGTCAGTGAGCCCCTGGAATTTGCTGGGAAGCAACTCGGGATTGGAATTGAAGGCTCTGGTCCCCATATCTCTTTACCCTCTTCTTCTCCCACATTTTCATATTCTTCAAGACCTACAGTTTTCATCCCATTGCCATACCCTCACCTCACCTTCATCTGTCTTGCAAGACCCTAAAAATAACAGCAACTGTGCAATGAAAGCTAATTTGCTGTTTTGGTGCTTTGCATTTACTAAATTCATCTAATGCTCAAAATCATGTCTGTGATGCTTAGATGCTGTTGTCCCCATTTTACAAATGACAAAAACAGAACTCAGAGAAATTATAACTTACTTAACCGGCATAAAACACAAGTAGGAAAGATCAGAACCAGGAGTCACACCAGGTCAGTCTGATTACAAAGTAGATGCTGATTCTACCATATTACACTGTCATTGTGACTTCCTACGAAGGAAAACAGAATACAGATGATGAAATATTTTCAAATAAACCATAAGTGCTAAAACATTGGCCCATCTTGAAAATCTATCAAAGATGATGAGGAGAACTTTGATTCTTTTCCGGCAGTTAAGAACTGTGACCCTAACAGAAAACAACAACTCTGACTAGCCTTGAGGCTGGACTTGGCAGAGGCCATTATCAAGAGGCCTTAAAGAGTTCTGCCCTAAGCTGCTGATAACTTCTTTCCACTTTAACAACATTTTTGCTTTCTTTTGGTCTAAGTTTGATATTGTGCAGTAATTTGATGGTCAACTCATGCCATTATTTATTTGCAGATGTTACTCCTCCACAAACAGCTGGTTATATTGAAGTCACTGATCTTCAAGTAAAGAAACTCAGATACATTCCGATCCCCAGGTAATCCATTTTCACCTTTGTTCTTAGCTTTTATGTCAGAGAAAAAAATGTTGCTTTTTGCTTCCTTAAATAACAAGCTTCTTTTTTTATTTTCGGTGGCAGTTGGTTTATATCTTGCTTTTCTTGCCCATGCTTTACTGCTGTTTTATTTTCATTTTGGAAAATGTTCAAATATTACATAGATATGTAACAGGGTGGTCCCTAGGGAAAGGGGAGGTTCCAAAAACTAGAGGTCTGTTTTATTTTCATTTAGGAAAAATGTTCACGTGTAACATAGGTATAAGTCTAATTGCCTTAAAGCCTTTCTCTTTTGTTGGTCGGCTCTAATGATGAGTTTTCCCCTGTCCGAAACTTTTCAGTATTGCATAAATTTTACGTCTGTTATTGTCATGGATGGGGAGAATCAATATAGTTCAAATGACTATTCTACCAAAAGTAATATATAAATGTGAAGCAATCCCTATCAAAATATCAACAATATTCTTTTTGAAAAATGGAAAAAATTAAAATTTGTATGAAGCTGTGAAAAGCCTTGAATAGCAAAGATACCCCTAAGAAAAAAGGAGAGAAAGGGAGTCATCACTTTACCTGACTTTAAACTATCCTACAGAGCAACAGTAATTAAAACAATATACCTGTAAGTAATCACATGAATCAATGGAATAGAATCAAAATCAGAAATAAATGTGTAATAAATAAATACTTAATTTGTGATAATGGAACCAAGACCATACAATGCAGAAAGGAGAGTCTCTTTAATCAATGGTACTGGGAAAACTGGATAGCCACAGGTAAAGAATGAACTTGGATCACCCTGTAACTTCATGCACAAAGATGAAATCTAAGTGGATTTAAAAACTTAGATATAAGACTTGCAACAATAAAATATATAGAGGAAAAACACTGGCAGTATCTTTCAAGACATCAATGATAGGTGTTTTTGTAGACTCAACCCCTATAGCAAGGGAAATAAAAGCAAAAAATAAACAATTGGAATAATCTTTCTCTATGTAAAAAGTTTTTATATAGAGAAAGAAAACTTAAGTAAATTAAAAGGGCACCCCATTGAATGAGAGAGAGTATTCACACAGTGCACAACCAACAAAGGGTTAACATTAACAATATATATCTTAAAAACTTACATAATTTAGCAATTTTAAAAATTAATAGCCCAAATGATAAGGGGGCAGCAGACCTGAACAGACAGTTCACCAAAGAGATCTCCAAGAGACCAATAGATACTTGAAAAGTATTCATTATCACTTTTAATGTAGGAGATATAAGTTAAAGCCACAATGAATTATGTCACAGCTATGAAAATGACATGTATTAAAAAGACCCTCCCCCCAACAAGTGTTGCAGAGGATGTGGAGAAAAAGGAACCCTCATACACTGTTGGGAATGTAAACTGGTGCAATCATTTTGTAAAGCAATCTAGAATTACCTTAAAAAACTAAAAATGGAAATACCATATGACACAGCAGTCTCACTCTTGGGCATCTATCCAAAGAACACAAAGCCATCACCTCAAAAAATGAGATCCCCTAGTGTTTATTGCAGCATTATTTTCAGTAGCTAGGATATAGAAATAACCTGAGTGCTCTCTGATAAAATAATTGCCTCAAGAAATGTGATATATCTACACAATGGAATACTATGTAGCCACAAGAAAGATGAATGTTGCCATTTACAGTAAAATGGAAGGAATTCAAGGGCATTATGTGCAGTAAAGCAAATCAGAATGGCAAAGACAAATATTGGACATAGCAAATGATTCATCAAAGCAAAATATTTATGTAAAACTAGTGAAAAACAATAAATAGAGAATTCTGAGGCTAAGAAGGAGAGGGGAAGGAGGAAAGGTAAGTGGGGTGTAAGACATGATGGTGGGGAAAAAAGAATTAGAATAGGGCCTCCCCAGTGGCGCAGCGGTTGAGCGCTGTGTTGCGAAGCTGCCCTCAGCCTCTGCAGCACCGGTTCGATCCCTGGCTGCTCCCCGGCCACCGGAGGAGGGTCCCACATGGCGCGCAGACCTCTCCTGCCACCCACTGCTCCCCTCAGCAGTGTACTTCGGTCCATCTGCCTGTTCTGTTCCCCACTCTGGCTCTGGTGAATCCTCTCACCCTCCCGCGCTTCTGACTGTACCCAGTGCTTGTATAAATAAATAAATAAACCTTTAAAAAAAAAAAGAATTACAATAACTAACTTATACAAATGGGAGAAAAGACATCAAAGTCAAAGAAGGCTGCCTTTGTACAAACCCTCAGAACCCCCAGAAGAAAATAACCGAGCATAGCAGTACACAGTAACCCAGAAACATAGTTTCATTACTAGGACCCTTTAATCAGGTAAATGTGAGTAATAAAAGCATTATTCTTAGAAATAGATTTACTTACTCCAATATATATAAGTATGCCTTCTTGGACCACCACAAACTTCTCAACTGAATAGAAAATGGCTTTCAGTCATTTGGGAAAATTCCTTATTCTGTATTAATTGTATGCTCATTTGAACATACCATTTGTTTGAGTAACAAATAATAATATTTCTTTTTTTTTAACTTTTTTTTTTAAAGATTTATTTATTTATTTATTTGTTTGTTTGTTTGTTTATTTATTTATTTATTTATACAAGCACTGGGTACAGACAGAAGCGCGGGAGGGTGAGAGAATTCACCAGAGCCAGAGCCGGGAGCAGAACGGGCAGAAGGACCGACCAAAGTACACTGCCGAGGGGAGCAGGGGGCGGCAGGAGAGGTCTGCGCGCCATATGGGACCCTCCTCCGGTGGCCGGGGAGCAGCCGGGAATTGAATCAGCGCTGCAGAGGCTGCAGGCAGCTTCGCAACCCAGCGCTCAACCGCTGTGCCACCGGGGAGGCCCTCAGTATTAATATTTTTTTAAATTTCTCCTTCATTAGCGGTAACTTTTTATTTGTGTCTTTTTCTCTTTTAAATTTCTATATGAACCTTATGTTATGCCAGTCATACAAAAAGCATCTGGAAGATCAGTAGCTGATCATCATAATTCATTCATTTAGAACTATACTATCCAACAGATTGCAGTGTGACCCATATATGTAATTTTATATTTCTTGGTAGCCACATTAAAAGTTAAGAAGAAAAGGTGAAATTAACTTCCTTTATTTAACTCCATATATTTAAAATGTTAGCATTTTGACATATATTCAATATAAAAATTTTAGTGAGATATTTTGCATTCCTCTTTTCTTCTAATTCTTTGAAAGCCAGTATACATTTTATATTTATAGAACATCTCAATTTGGACTTGCTACATTTCAAGTGCTATATGATTTAAAATCTGTTCATTGTCGGTGTATCCTAAGTTTCTCTTGAGATTACATTGCCATTTTTGGCATATATGTAATCCAAAGAACAATCCATCTGGGATCCAATTTTGTTGCTAGTTGCTTAAATTTAACATTCTGCTGGATACCAAGAATTTTCCATTTGATGGCTGACTTTAACAGAAAAATATATGTAACAGCAGGGCCAAAATGAATATGTCACTTTTGCACTAGTAAATTTGAATATTTTTCCTCAAATTTTCATAGTTTACACTTCCAAAATGATACCACCTAACTGTTTTATGTGGGTATCTATAAATCTAGGATTAACTTTACTATGAATCTATGTGTTCCTTAAAGACCTTGTTATTATATAGGAGGGGAAACTGCACTTTGTTTTTTGAAGAAGAGATTCTATAGCTGTTATACAAATTACAGTAAATTTGTAATTTCCTTTTTGACATGTTGAAGAAACTAAACTACCCTTACAAATTTAAATTTTTATGGTGGAGAGTTAAACATACAACCAGTAGATACAGTGCTCAATAAATATATACCTTGGTGTTCTTGGAAGAATTCAAACATGATAGCTTCATGTTAATAAGTTTTATATTCTTAAATAGCCCCTTACTTTCATACCAGCTGAGAACACTATGATATAATCCTGTATTATATCAGATGTTACCTTCTTTGAGAAGTTCTTCTAACACACTTGGTCCCATCCTACTGTTATCCACTTCATGTAAATAATTTTTAGCACTTCTGTGCCTTAGAGTAACTAGTTATCATTCTGTGTTTAGTGTCTACTAAGACAGACTGAAAAAAAAGTTGAAATAGTCTTGATTTACTCTTTAGTATAAGAATTTATAGAATATACAATGGTTTTCTCAAATCCGCATTGGTAGTTTATTATATTTTTATTACTTGATCAGGTCATCCCTGTAGGCCATTCACTTCATGTGGAAAATAAAAGATGCATTTAGAAAGCCAACACTAGTAACTGAAATCTATAATCTGCTTCTTCTGTATAGTGAGAGCTATACAGAGAAAGTATGCAGTTGACTCTTAATGTTGCATTCCTAGAAATTACTGTAGATATATATGAAATAGGTATATGTATGAAATATATAATCCAATAAATATATGAACTACTTGTTATAAATTTAAATGACTTTCTAAGTGAGAAAAGGCAAAATATCAAATACAGATTTAGTAAAACACTTAAACAAGACATCAGGTTCAGCACTGCCCTTAGACCCCCTAGGAAGTGAGTCCTACACTATAGGAGTGTGAGATATGAGTTAGCCCAGAGTTCCTCTCTTTCTGACAGTGAATGCTAGTATTATCTAGGATCCACAAATACAGGAAAATGTAAATAACTTTTTTTCTCTTACAAATAGATCTGTTGGTCTCTTATCTTTTAATCTGCTTACTATTAAAATTCTTTTCAACAAGTTAATGACCCTAAATCAGGATACACAGAATACATCAAAACCTCATTAACTGGAATATCAATTGGTTGAATATTGTGATTTCTTTTTCAGCTCAGACTCTCTCTCGCCATATACCACATGGCTGTCTACTATCTCAGACACAGATGCTCTCCTGGCTAAGTGGGGCACAGGTGGTGTCGTTACTGTTGACATGGGAGGTCGTGTCAGGCTTTGGGAAACTGGACTGGAACATCTGCAGCGATCACTCATGGAATGGAGAAGCATGATTGGGCAAGACGGTGAAAGAGATATTCAGGTACCACTTGAATTGATTTATAATCTAAAGATACACATTCAGATATAAATTTGGTTCTAAATGTCACAGTCATGAAAACTTCAGGTTCGGTGACTTGAAATAATTGCACAAATAGCTAAAATCATTAGGGGGGCCATAATAGAAAAAACATTGATAGTGAAAACATTAAAATGTGTTTTTTTTTTTTCTGTCAGTGCTGAAATATACAGGCTCAGGTCACATCCCATGAATACCATCAACTTTGATTTTTTTAAGCATATGCATTAATCAGTTTCTAACACCACTTTTGCATCTGTTCTCACTTTCACTCCCATCACTGTCAGCCTTTCTGCAAGCTACCTAGGAGACAGAAATACTGAGGCTCTTAAATGTAACACATTATTATAAGACCAAACCCTTTAGGCTAGAAGAGATAAGTAAAATTATGCATCCAAAAGAGATGTGTTTTTACCAGTGTTCTTATTTCCAGATAATGCAAGTTTAGCAGTCATAATAAGTAGACATCTGGAAAAAAAATAAGATTACCAAAAGATCAAGTCACAAAGTGAGAGGAAACTCCACACTCCACAAATGACTCATAGTCTCTGTTTTATCTAGTTGCTGTCTGAAACTAATGTGAACAATGAGGAAAGCTACGTACCCATAAATACTAAAGCATATCATAAAATGACTTATTTGTAATTTATTCATTTTACTCATCAGGGAAAAACCTTTCTGTTTACATTTCATTTTTATCCAACAAAGAGGAAAGTAAATGTCTGCTGGTTGTGGTGTTCTCCAAAGAACCAATTATAAGAAATTTCTACAAATGCATACATTGACACATGGTTAATAATTACTAATTTAAGAGGCTATTTATGTGATTTTTTTCTTTAAATGAGAAATATTTATTGATATATTTGTAAGTAATTTATATATATTTCTTAGTCTTAAAAGCTTATTAGAAACTTAAAAGCTTAAAAACTTAAGTCTTAAAAGCTTATTAGTATATATTCTTTGAAAATCACAAACCAATGTCAAGTAACCTCAAATTCTCTTGAAAGTGTATGAATATATTACTTTAAGTTAAACCCAAGTATTGCTCTGAAATAAGCATGTCATTAAGTTCAGTGGATCTATCACAGCAACAGACTGCATGTTGGTCACTATCCATAACAATAATTAGAGAATTAATCATGGTTCTGTTTCTTTTATTATTGTGAACACCAATTTGGTTTCCCTTTGAATTAAACTCTTTCATTACAGTGATTCATGCTTAATAGTAAACACTATTGTATTTTTTTTCTTATATTTTGCTTCAGTCTCTCACGTGTTCTAGAGAACAAAGGTCATGTTTTTGCTGTTGGCAGATTTGTGGCCTCAATCAAGTTTATCTTTCATAACAGTTAAACCCTTTTTTAAAAAATTCATTTATTTATTACATTGTTGGTAATTTTTGTATAGTGTTTGATTTCTCCCCTCAGTTGTTGTCCCCCATAGTTCTACACCACCAAAGCACCCATCACCATTGTCCCTTGCCCTGTTTGCTCCCCTGTTTTGATCCCTTGCCCACCCCTGCTGTATGCCTCAGATCTCTGGTCAGCTTGCAAGTTTTGTCTTTTTCCTGACCCTTTGTTTGGTTTCTCTGTATTCCACATACAATTGAAACCATCCGATATTTATCTTTTTTCTCCTTGACTTATTTCGCTTGGCATAATCCCTTCTGGCTCCATCCATGTTGCCTCCAATGGCATGAGTTTATCTTTTTCAATCACTGAGAGGTACTCCATTCTGTATATATGCTATATCTTCTTGATGCATTCATATGTTCTGGGGCATTTAGGTTGTTTCCATATTTTAGCTATTGTAAATAGTGCTGCAATAAACATTGGAGTAGAGAGTTCCTTTTGAATTAGTGTTTTTGTGTTTTTTGGGTAGATTCCTAGGCATTGAATCACTGGATCATATCGTAGATCCATTTTTAGTGTTTGAGGAACCTCCACACGGCATTCTAAAATTGTGGTTTTGATTTGTGTTTCCCCAATTATAAATGATGTTGAGCAATTTTTCATATACCTGTTGGCTGTTTGCAGATCTTGGAAAAATTTCTTTCAGCTCTTCTGCCCATTTGTTGACTGGGTTGTTTGCTTTGTTTTTGGTTGAGTTATGTGAGCTCTTTGTAGGTCTTTGATATCAGTCCCTTATCAGTTGTATGGTGTGCAAATGTTTTCTCCCATTCCACAGGATGTCTCTTTGTTTTGGTTATTGTCTCTTTTATTGCACAGAAGCCTTTTAGTTTGATGTAGTCCCAGCTGTTTATCTTCTTTGTTTTCCTTGCTTCTGGAGATAAGTCCTCAAAGATGTTTCTGAGGTTTATGTCATAGAGTTTTCTTTTATGTATTTTATAGTTTCAGTTCTTACATTCAAGTCTTGAGTTGATTTTTGTGTATGGTGTGAGATAAAGGTCTAGTATTAGTCTCTTGAATGTGGCAGTCCAGTTTTCCCAGTACCATTTATTGAAGAGGCTCATCTTGTTCAAGTGTATATTCTTTGTTCCTTTGCCATAGATTAGTTGACCATATATGTGTGATTTTATTTCTGGGCTTTCAATTCAATTCCATTGGTCTGATAACAGGTAAAATCTTCAAAAGGCCTTTTAGTCATAATTTTGGTAACTGTTCTTGACAGCTGCAAAAATTAACCCTTATTTCAGCCCTTCACTTTCCAGTGACTTCCCCAACTCAACTCTGTATCTTTGTATGTACAGCTCTTCAAATAGTGATTGGTACATAGTAGATATTTAATATGCTTGTTTATACTTACACCCATATACACTAAATTGCACTGGTCACTGAAACTTATTGACAACAATGGAATTCTCTTAAACTGTCACAAATTATTCATTTATTTTTATGTAACTGCTTATTGAATGAATATATATGTCTATTAACTTAGAAATGAATGGAATTATAGCATCTAACATCTCAAGGAATAACCAAAATTTTCAGCTATATTATGCAGTGCATTATCTGATCCTTCCCCAAACCAGACATTTTCCAGAAAGTGTTAAACTTTGTCTCCAATACAAATTCAAATATAACAAAAATAAGACTTATGAAGTGTTACATAATTCATAATTGAACAATAATTCAATTTGGAAATTAGAATAAATATTATCTAATATATCTTTCCACCTCTAAGGTTTCTTGATCATTTTGGTTGATATTGAACATACATACTTATATACATACTCTGAGAAGCAAATTGTCCATATAGGCAGCCTTTGTTCTAATTTTTTTATCATCTCTCTTCTTCTCTTTCTAGCTGCTTGGTAAAGAATAAGACAGCCTATTTAATTGTTCTTAATTGTTATTATCAAGTACTTTGCACAACCAGATGTAAATATGAATCAGGAGCAGTGGTGAAAACAAGGGTCTTTAACAGTTTCCTTCCTGTTTGATCCCTCAAGTATTTCTTCATTTATGAACCCTTAATTCCATTTAAGTCTGTTTCTGATTTTGAAACTTGGAAAATGCCTTTCATAAAAGTATTGAGAAAAGAGACTAGATTCTCATTACATATCATGTCTGAGTGTCAGCAGCTTCCCTACCCCCCTGGCAGAGGAAGTAGCCTGATCTCCATCTAGTGGCCAAAGAGACTTACTTTACATGGAAATTTGAAACCTTGCTTTACACACCAGTATTTTGAGGTGCTCAGGCTTCTGGTAGGGGAGATTTACACTCACCTATCTTGAATGGTTGTTACTTATAGGACTATCTCATGATTTAAATAGTAATGAAGCGAGAAAAACAACCTGCCATGCCGTACTCTACAAATCACCCTCCATCTTTCACCAATTCCTTTGCACTCTAGAAAAGAAGTGTTTATATATTGCACAATTATGTGCTTTATCACTAACTTTTGTATTTTTGCTATATTTAAGATATCTAGACTTACTAGCTTTGAATTCATTTTGCTTTGTACTTTTTTGTTTGATTCATTGGTAGTTTAATGAGTACAGCTTGCAAAAGAGTATTTATTGAGCTCTGTATATAAAATGTGTTCATTAATTTTACATTCTTGATAGGAACATGTGTTTTCTTATAGTAAACAACTATAACAAAACTCAAAATATCACTGTAACTATAATTCTGAGAGCCCATTATTAAGAATCCACACTTTCTGCTTTTAAACTTCATATTTTCAGAAGCATGTGTTAATTATAAGTCATAATTCTCCTGACTATACTTCATCACTTTCTTGCTAAAGCATATTTGTAATATTTTTAGTTACATTTGGATTCTTCCCAAGAAGGCTGTCAAATCTACACAGCGGTCTTCCTCAGAAATCAGATATAGTTCTCCAGAAGACTCCTGGTGACTATTTTTGTGGGAGCAAAAAAGGTTAAAAGGTTACAGCTTTCAAATGTTAGTTTCCAATTTTAGGAAAATAATTAGAAAGTAAATCCTCCATAGATTATTGGTAGAATCTCATTGAGACCTTTGAATAATACTTCCTTAACTGTATACTTTGAAGATGAATAGAATATTCAATGTGTGACTAGAACTTTTTCACCCTTTGGTTAAGATAGCTTGGCACACAGTATATGTAGCAAATATTTGAAAACAGAGAGAGGCATGGACAAAAACTCATAGAAATGACAATTCATTTATATTAAGCACCACTAGTCCTTTCCCTCTCTTTAGAGGAAAAAAATGTAAGAATAGGAGTAAATGTAATTTGCCATTATACTTTGATAACTAAGCCTGGCCTTTTCTTTAACCACCAGTCAACACTTACTAATTTTTTAAGATCTCAGTAAGTTGTTAAAGATTACTGTCAGACTCTTTAATTGGTACTCTGTTAGTAAATGAGTTTTTCCGGTCTGTGTCATCTTCAGATCCACCATGGAAATTTGCAATCCTTTGTTCTTTTCAAGGAGCATAGTTGACTCTTGTACTTCATTCTTTACTTTGGAACACCGAAAGTACATAACAGTCTGATTTGGTGATGTAAATCCTCCCTCCATGACTTATATCAAATTTCCAAAGGTTAACTTTGCTCTCAAAATTCCTGAATATTTAGCAATCATCTCTTGCAAACTGGTAGTGTGGTTCCAGCATGCCACTGACTTGATTAAGCCTTTAGCCAACTCCCGAAGGAGAATTACTTCAGAAATAAGGCAGTGAAAATGTGGATAAGGGAAGAAAAGAGGAAAAGAAAAAAGGAAAGGGAATACTTAGAACACAAATAATGAGTTGGTATCATGTTATCTCTGGGAGATACTGAAGTTTAGCAGTGCTTTTCAGTAATTTGGTTTGAGCAAAGAATTGGAGAGGAATCTGCACTCAAACAGAATGACACTCTTGGACTCACGCATAGGGGCTTCCTTTCTTATAAACACTGTATTTCAGAAGGAAGTTAACAGTTGATTTTTACATTCCTCCAAATGTAATACTTCCATTGGATAACTATTTTACCAATAATTGCTAGATCCAACTAAAGTTAAATGAGCAACCAACTCCCAAGACAAGTAAATAAACAAACCTAGGATTTTGGGAAGGCATTGAGTTTTCATTACCCTTCTGTACATATCCAAAAAGAATGACAAGCCCATAAGTTATGAAAAACCATGGGCATTATAGAGTTTTAAAGTAATAATAAATATGGAAATAGAATTATACACAACATAACATTTTGTTAGGTGACGGACCACATATACAATGGTGGTCCCTGTTTACAGCCTAAGCGTGCACAAGGCTATGCTATCAAGATTTGTTTCATGTATGCTCTGGGACTTCACACAACAATGAAATATTTCAAGTCCTTTCTCTCATGATGGACCTTAAGATGATTATTTTATATGGTGCTTACTAAACAAATAAAATTTAGAAGCTTTGAATTTAAGTAATAATGGACTGCAGTATTCTTTAATGCTTACCTGGAAAAAAAACAAATTTGTTAGTCAAATGCCTAATATTAAATCATGACCCAATGAGTTACATAATTCATCATCTGTCTTAGTGTTAAATATGAAGTTTGTTTATAATCCTGTTTAGAAAAAGTTGGGGGGTTTTTTGGTTTGTTTTTTTTTTTTTTTTTAAAGATTTATTTATTTATTTATTTATTTATTTATTTATTTATTTATTTATTTATACAAGCATTGGGTACAGTCAGAAGCGCGGGCGGGTGAGAGAATTCACCAGAGCCAGAGCGGGGAGCAGAGCAGGCAGAAGGACCGAAGTACACTGCTGAGGGGAGCAGTGGGTGGCAGGAGAGGTCTGCGCGCCATGTGGGACCCTCCTCCGGTGGCCGGGGAGCAGCCAGGGATCGAACCGGCGCTGCAGAGGCTGCGGGCAGCTTCGCAACCCAGCGCTCAACCGCTGCACCACCAGGGAGGCCCTAGAAAAAGTTTTGTCCAGTCTAAAAAAGGATTTAAAAAAATGGTGTGACCTAAATGTGTCAGCTTGAAGAAAAGCAGGAAATCAATGATAGGCCCATTGTGAACAGAGGATTATAGTGTTTAGCCTTATTCAAAAGACAAATTATAACAGGACCAAAAAACACACAACAAAATATACATCATCTTTAGCCTGAGTCCTGAGAACCTTAAAAAGCAAGTCCTATTTGGAGCTCTTTTTCTTAGTTCTTCTATATGCAAATTCTTATCTTTCCTTACAACATTCTGAAAATATCTTTTTATTCTGTTCTTTACAAGGTCAAACCAAAGGTGCCATCTCTAAACTCCCACTTTGAATAGTCCTGCTCATTCAATCAGTCTACTTTTGTTGAACATTCTGAATTGCTAGAATAAAGAAATAAATAAGATACAGGTGTGAACACAAGGATCATGATTATATCATGATTATAGTTTTGTAGGATAGCAGAGAATAATTGAATAAAATAGCATAAACGCACTCTGCCCTGTCTCTCCTACTGAATTCAGCGATAAAACCACATAAGACATCAGTGTAAAAAAAGTAATAACAGTACAAAACACAACAATACAAAAACAGACAATTATAAATCAGAGACATCCTGCAGGGGAGGAAGAGGGATAGGGATCAGAGGGACGGAGGGAGGAGCACAGGGGACTGTGGTGATGGTGCACAGGTGCATTGGTGAAGGAAATTCTATGGGGACTGTACCTGGGGTGAGGTGGGGGGAGAAGCAAATATTGTTTAAAAATGAACAATGATGTAAACAATAAAAATAAATTTAAAAATAAATTAAAATTTAAATTTAAAAACCTGGATAAGATTCAAGGAGCAACTGTTTGAAGTATCTGAAAAAATAATGATAACAGGTAGATTAAGGAAAAAACAATTTGAGTGCCATTTTTCTTACAGAATCTCCTGCCCTTGACTCAAGGCAGTCTAAAAATGGAGGTGGGTATTCTCAGCAAACTAGAAGTAGAAAGGAACTCCCTCTACATCTGCAAATACCCTGCTGCTAGCACCACATTTCATGGCAAAAGACCAACTGCCTTTTCCTCTAAAATCAGAAATAAGGCAAAGATGTCCATGCCTATCACTCCCAGTCAAGATCAAACTGAAAGTCTTTGCTCGTATGACAAGAAAAGTAAATGAAAGGCATAAAAATTGGAAAGGAGGAAATAAAAATCCCAACTTGCAGGCAAATAATTGCCTACATGTAGAATCTAACAAAATAAAAAAAATACCATTTCTCAACTAACAAGTGAGCTTAGCAAGTTCAGAAACCAAATATATCTCTATATTAATATTAATAATTAAATGCAAATTTTTAAAATTTATCATTACCAACAGCTCCCTCTAAAAATGAAATACTTAGAAATAAGTTTAACCAAGATGTGTATGTTGAGTGCTACAAAACACCAATGAAGGAAATCAAAGACCTAAATAGTAGTAGAAATATACTGAGTTTGTGGATTGGAGGGCTCAACAAAATAAATAGAGATTTAACACAATTCCAATCAAAATCTCAGCAGGACTTTTTTATGTGGCTATAGAAAAGCTCATTCTAAATTTTATATGGAAAAAAGTAACTAAAATAACCAAAACAATTTTTTAAAAGAAGAATAAAGTTAGAGAATCATACTCCCCGATTTTAAGATTTACTATGAAAGTGCAATAATCAAGGCAGTGTGATGCTGGCAAAAGGATAAACACATAAAAAGTAGAACAGAATACAGTGTTCAGAAATAGACCCACATATGGCCAATTGATTTTCAACAAAGGTGCCAAAGTAATTTAGTGGAGAACAGATAATCTTTTCAACAAATGGTGCTGGAACAATTGGACATGAATATGCAAAATAAACAAATTTAAAAACCTATTAATTAAAAAAAATTGACTCAATGACTGCCAATCCAGTAATGTTATTAGAAGACATCAGTACATGGCACCTGCCATGTCATCATTCATTGTTGCTATTTTACAGACAATGTGAAGCTAATTTCAATATTTTTAAACTCCTAAAGTAAAGAAAGCTAATTTGATTAGAGAGTTTGAAAATAACTCTCAACCTTTGGTATCATTCTGGGTATAGAAAAATGTTCAAGGTATGTAATTCACAGATGATGAAACTGAGACCTGGAGAGGTTAAGAACCTGACCAAGGTCACACTACTATTAAGTGGCAGTTAGAGGTCTTTAAGTGTATTCTCTTAGCCACACTGCTTTACAACCCAGGCAGATTTATCAACTTTCACCATTTAGTTAGCTATCCAAATGTTAGAATACCTCACAGTGCCAAATTCTGAAAATGTCAGTGGAGTTAAAACTTGGAATTTGTTTCTTTATAACTCCATCTGATCATATTGGTTCCCGGGGATGTCAGCGTTTCCGAGGAGTCATGGAATATTTTGAAGCAGGAAAGAATCCTTTTGGAGGCTCCTTAATATTACTGGTAGAATCAGAAGTTGTAGAGATTATTATACCATTTTATAAATCTCTGGAAGTCTTTCCTTTGATAAATAAATAAGTTATACTGTTTTAAAATGTCTGCACTGTTCAAGTGAGCAAGACAGCAGGATCTGTACTTGGTTTCTAGGAGAGCAAGTCTTTTGGTGGGAAAGGGGTAGCAAGAACCATAGTTGCAGTGACCACGATCCAGTGAGTTGATTAGGTGTCCCATAATCACCACCAGACAACTTTACGTTTCTGTGGAAATGGTTTATCAATCTTTCTTTTCCCAGCACTAATGGTTTACTCTTGAGACTCTTTAGTGCCTATTTAAGAAATGGGACATTGAGGACAGTCCCCACACAAGAATACGGCTTCTCCTAGAGGCTGTAGTTAAATCACTGGTGGAGTGTTTAGAAGAAAACTGATGCTTCTCAAATTTAAGAAGAGCCATCACCAGTTCCAGTTACCAGTGAAAGCAGTAGCACTGTGATGATGAGAAGGCTAGAATCTCAAACTTTTACCTATTTCAACATCATTTTTAAAGTGTTTACTATAAAGCAAATGAACATCAAAAAAATCAGAGGTCAGGTGGCACAGAAAAAAAGTAGAGAAACTCCATCATCCTGTTTTGACAAATAGGTTATGTTAAATTTGTGATAAAATATTTGCTAATAACCAGATCAGCTTTCAGAACTTCACTGGATGCATGTGTTGTCTTCTACTTTGATAGTTTATCTAGAAGTCTAACTTACATTAAAAGACACAAGACCTAACAGGAATTGGAAGGGTTTTCGAGAGCTACCTTGATCTGAACCTCTGTAGGATTTGCTGGTCAGACGATAGAGGTAGGAAAATAGGTATGTATGCTCACTTTCCATGCATTTCATCCATTATCTAAACCTAGTAATGAGCTATTAATGTTCTCTGCTGCCATCCAAAGACTGGATTGCATTGGATCTCAGAAAGAAAGTGTACTGTTTCTGGTGTAGAAATGTGAATTTCTCAAGGTAGGCTAGAAGCCCAACTGGGACACAAAAACTAGAGTAACTAGACTTATCTGTCCCAAAAGTAGCTGCCATTGCATCCATTTAGAAGTTGGTTTTCTTTTCCAAACTACTTTTGTCCCCTGATTTCATTTAATCTGTTCAGCCATGTTTGTGTACTCAGGAAATAACTGTCACTTTTTTTAAATGAATTGATTTACTAATGATTATCTGCACATATATAAAGTGAAAACTTCTAAATATAATCTCAGTCTGTACAAATGAATGCCTTCCAGGATTCCCAAGTTTCCAGCAACTGTTGATACCTGTAGATCCAAATATGTAATTATATATTTGTCATCACAAACAGTTTTTGGGTGGGGTGGAAGTTTTCCTGTCTTGTCACTCTATCTGCACTCTAATGACTATGTCATTTTACTCTCAATTCCTTAAAAGCTCTGTTGGTTCTGTCACTTTTCTAGATGACTTTCATAGAATGGCAGTGTTTATACTCTAGACCTGACTTCTGCAAGATCATCAAACCATAATTTCTTAGGAAGATGATTCAAGCTGTAGAATTTTTTGTGGCATTGGCAGGTTTTCATCTATTGAATTATGGAAGTTAAGGACAAACAATTTGAATCCCTTGAGAATCAGCCAGCCATTCTCACCCAATAAAAGTGCTTGGGATCATACCTTTATTTTACTTGGGTATTTGGAGAGTTCAAAGGAGAGAGAGGGCATTCCAAGTATTACAAAAATCATGACTACCAGCATAGATAAGAACAAGCTCTGTATTTTTCCTTAATAAGAGGGAGAATTGTGGATGGGCTTGAATCACCACAACCTTGTGACCTGGGAACAAATACCAGAAGAGCAATGAGAAAACATTGCATCCAGTTTGATACAAACACTGGATCCAGGTTCATTCAACACAGCAACTATCTCAAGGACACTGTGGAGCGTACATGAGAGCGGAGGCTAGAGCAAGAGTTGGATCTAGCCCCACTGGAAAGGCTGGGGGATTTCAGAAGACAGGGTGGTTTAGTATTAGCACAGTCCTGTTGACACAGGGCTTTTTTTTTTTTTTTTTTTTTTTTTTAAGCACCAAAGTCCTTTGAGGCATTTTATTTGCACATATGTTTCACATCCCTAGAAAAGTAATCCCAGGATTTTCCTTCCTGTGTGTTTTCATCTTGCTTCTTCATGGTCCATGATGACAGCTGAGGTTATCAGTACAATGAAACCAAACTGACGGATGGAAGCAGATTATTCTGCCCTTTTTCTAGATCTTTGAGTTGCACATCAAATCTGGGGCTGATTATTCCACACTTGTTTAACCTGCCTGTGAGGTTCACAACAGTTTTCCCAGCTCTGATCATCAGTGATTTCAAATTTGCCAATGTAACCATGCTTCATCATCACAGTCAGAAGCCAGATGCTAACTTTGGAGCATGGTCTAATAAGGACTTGGCGTTTGCCTCTCTTTTTGGCATTGTTGATGCTCTTGAGAGCATCAGCCAGGACATTCGTGTGCACCATTATGGTGGCACAGAAAGATGGTGGAAAAAGGACCTGACATGGGACTTTTTAAAAGGCCTTAAAAGGAAACTTACCTGCCTGGTAACCCTTGGTCTCTCAAGTTTATCCCTTAGCATATCACAAGACAAATGTAACTAAAGCAAACAGTGTCTTTTGGGGAACAGTGCAATAAAGAGTCACCTGAAGAGGACAAACTAGGCTGTGTGAAGGCCAGTGAGGTTTTCAGGTTCCCTAAAGTTGAATCATGAAGGCTGCATTTGGTGTTCTGGAAAAGAGCCCGGAGAAAAGCAGGGCAACTATGAAGCTGCGGTATTGGCCAGGTGTGCCCTGATAGAGGAAGAAAGAACATGGGACATGAGGCAGACACTATGGGTGTTTCTACTTTGGATATCTGACAAAATGGCAGATCATTAAAGGAATCAGGGTAGTTGTAAAGGTGATAAAGTGGGGGCATTTTAAATATGCTAAGTTTGAGTTAATGGTGAAATATTCTACTGATAGTGTGCAGTCAGTAGTTGGAAATAAATAATTGGACTAGAGCTTCATTCTAGGGAGAGTTACATGATCTTTAACATGGGGGTTTTAGTTGAAACCTTTAAAATGGTTTGGTGCTAAGGGAAATAGAGATATAAAGTAAAATGATCATGAGAAATAAGCTACATTTCAGAATACAGGTGAAGGTAACAGATTTCATCTGGAGGCATCTTGGACTCATGGAGTAGACACCATGAGCAAAACTCAGCCTTCCATGTTGAAACACTTTATGAACAAAAGGTTATTGAAACTAGATGGTGGCAGACATGCCCAAGGAATGCTGCAGGGATTTGATACCTTCATGAATATTTTGCTAGATGAATGTACAGAGACAGTAACTGACAGGTGACAAAACAGGATTAGGATGGTGATAATATGAGGAAATAATATCATCCTGTTCAAAGCCTTGGAATGAGAGTAAAATGTGGTGGTGTTCACCAATAGTGCCCTCCTCTCTCCACAGCATCTTTTTACTATGAAAGAAAAATTGGGTCATGTATATTTTTCTTATTGTATTATTTGTTAAACAAACTTTTATAATAGTCAAAAAATGCCTTCTCAGATGTTCTGAATAACAAAAAAAAGAATGTTAGTAATTATTATTTCTATCTAGAACTGTTCCTGTTTGAGACCAACTTGTTCAAATGTTTTTGTAAAATCTTATTAAAATCTTATTAATAGAAGAATCTTATTAAATATGAAAAAAAGAAATACTTAGTCAGATGTTTCCCAAAGTATATTTCTCTTCAGATCATATAAATCTTTCACTTTTTACAAAAGTATATTCTCAGGAACCCCTCTTACCCCCCCCCTTTTTTTTTGAATAAGAAATCCATGTTCAAGCTGTTAGGAGTTAATGTATAACTTAGTAGCCTCTTAGAGGGGAAATTACAATTTAGTAAGTAATCTGAAAAGTCCCACGTTACAATTTAGTAAGTAATCTGAAAACCCTATTTAACCCAGTAAAATGTATTTAAATTCTTTTTAATACATGTTGCCAGTGTCTGGATTCTTGGTCTTCTTTGCTCCAGTTCACGGTGGACTCAATGTAGTAGATTTCCTAGAACAAGACCTTTATGCTAATTCCAGTCCTGACTCCATGATATAGACAAGTTGCATATCACCTATGACTTCAGAGAATAAATCTGGAAAGCTAGGGTTCAGTTGAAAAAAGAGTAATTTCCCTCTATATCTTTGAAGTGAAGAACTATTATGGGATTCCAGGTTTACTATGGAATACAAAGGCATACAAAATGATGTTTATTAGAATCATTATAAGTAACAAATATTCAGCTTATGGTGACTTAAGGTACAAAAGGGAATTTATTGGTCTAAGAAGTCTCTGTGCCTTAGGCAGGGCTCAAAGCACAGGTTCAATGTATGTCATAGGACCCAACATTTCTCTCCTCTTCACTTTTTTTTTTTCTGGGGTGGTTTCATTTTTATACAGTCTTTCTCCATCTGGAGGCAAAGATGGCTCTGGTAGCACTAGGTAATATGTGGTTCTCAGGAATAACAGCCCCAACAAAAGGGGCACATCTCTCAGTACTTGTAGCAGAAATCCTCAGAAATGTGCCGATAGACCCATGGGGAGGCATGTTCTCTCTGACCCATTCTCTGGCCAAAGGGCTGAGATACTCTATTTGGTCAGACCTTGGTCATGTCTTTACAACTAGTGTTATGAATGAGAGAGGACTGTTACTGTTCCATCCAAGCCACAAAATTAGGAACTAATAAGAGGGAGAATTCCCTAAATACTGAATAAGCAAAAAATGTGACCATGTGAATGTGTGGGGGTGGGGAGGGATGTTGTGAGGGGCTTGACAGCTACAGCTCCTTTAAGTGAAAACTGATAACTTTCTAGGTTAGGTCTTCCTGGAGGAAGCCAGAACTGTTGTTGTCAGATTTATTTGCTTTGCACTTCGCACAACATTCATGAAGCTTGACGTTTAACCAAATGCAATAGGATAATAATTAGGCCAATTGTGATAAATAGTACCCATTAACTTTCTTTTCCATATAATTTATAGAGTGACTATCTCATAAATATATACTTGGTTTTATAAGTACATGTCAGGCAGAAATAAATACTCAAGATACAGTCATCTTCTTATGAGACTTTTACTTACCAGGGTCTTAATTAAATTGTCAGGTCTCCTTGGCAGTGTTTTCTGGTGGTATTTACATGGGTTCTCTCCCGCCCCCACCCCAGGAAAAGAACTTAATATTGGGTAATTTTCATTCTTTTTTTCTTTTAAATATTTCTGTTTAAAGACATAATGCAAGGCTATTAAAGGTCCTGCATTTCACACTGCTAGCATGGGTTGAATAACCCTTTCCATAAAAATAATGACATCTCAAGCCATGGTAGGAAAATCAAAAACTTAAGTAGGTTTTGTGTCAGCCAAAGGAGAAAGTGCTGAGTTTGACTGTGAAGCATCGTTACCTCAACCACTCTGCCATCGTGTTTACATCTAAGTCATTGTCCAGAATGAGAAACCCCTGCAATATCAGTAACAAAATCATGTGTTCTAAGTGTTGGAGTTAAATGTATATGTATGTATATATACACATATATGCACACACATATACATACATGTATTTAGTTATATGTGTGTATGTATATATATATATATATATAAATCCTTTCTAAATTTACATTAGAATTTCTGTTACAATACAGATTTTATTCTTACACCTCTGAGTTTTTCACTATATTGTCTAATGTTTGATTAGTTTAAAAGGAGTATGTGTTTATCAAGGGCACCTGCTAATAGAAAGAAAGGTATTTCCCCTCAGAGCCTTAAATCCAAGCTCTATTTGTAATTTCTGTCCCCAGGTGTAAACAATAATTTGACATTTTTTCCTTCATCAAATCTAATTATATCTTCTAAGAATTTTTATTTCATCCTTTTTTTCCCCCACAAACACCTTAAAAGCAAGTTGTAGACATGATACTCCATTACCTCTAAAAACTTGATAAATTCCTCAAAACAAGAGCTCTCTCCTACAAAACTGCAATATAGACCTCAAAATCAGGAAGTTAATATTGATACAATATTACTCAAGTTTCAGATGTCTCAATAACATCCTTTTTAACAAAAGGAAGCAATCCAAGATTGTGTTTCACACTTAGCTAACACGTCTCTTCATTATCTTTCAATCTAGAACTGTCCCTCATCATTCCTTGACTTTCATGACCTTGACATTTTTGAAGAGTATAGGCCAGTTATTTTGTAGACTATCCCTCAGTTTGGGTTTCTATGATGTTTTCTCATTTTAGATTCAGTTTATGCATTGTTGTCAGGAATATCACAGAAAAGATGCTGTATTTTTCTTAATGTGTCCTGTTAGGTGACACAAGATGTCAATTTGTGCCATTACTGATGATGATAACTTCAAATATTTGGTTCAGGTGTTATGTGCATCGTATCTCTCTATGATGGAAGTGCTTTTCCCCTTTATAATTAATACATGTGTTTTGTGGGCACACATTTCAAATCCATGTAAATATCTTGTTTCTCCTCAGACTTTCATCCATAGATGATTCTATGGATGAAAATCATCAAATGGTGATTTTTCTCCTCCAATTCCATCAATCCGTCTATATTAGTTGGCATTCTAAGCTAAGGAGGTGACCTCCCTTCTTTCTTTGTGTGTTTCTTATTAGTGTGGCCTGATGGATTTCTATCTTGTCTGATAGATTGTAATCTATGGTCATTCTTACTTATTTTTATTCTCAAATTGTTCCAGATATAGCCAGTGGGTGCCCTTTCAAGTCAATTCCCTTGTTTTTTAAACATGCCTCAATCGTGTGTGTGTGTGTGTGTGTGTGTGTGTGTTTCCTTGTGGCACAAAAAATAAATCTAATTTTGTCGCTGATTGTTTATGCTGGTATAGAATTTATTTCTTTGGGCAATTTTTGGAGTACTACTTATTGACTTGAATCAACCTGCTAATGCCAAAGAAACGTTCTTATTTGTTTAACCAACTCTTCAAATTATCCTCCCCTCTTGAGTGGAAGTCCAGAGCATCCTGAACATTTGCAGCTCGTCAGCCTAACTCTTAATATGCTGTCACACTTCTGCTTCCACCACCTAAGTTGTGCTTACTTAATAAGAGACACTTTAGGTAGGACTTCAGTTTTAACTACTTTGGAATGCCCTACTTGTATATCTAATACTCAGAGAGTCCTAGAATGATCTATCATTCATAATCAAGTGTTTTGGAGGAGAATATACAAAAATCTAAGATATTATACCCCTCACATATGTTGAATATTTTTCTTCATAATAACAAAGAGAGAGATTATGAACAAGACATAAGAAATCATCCATTATAATCAGTCTCATTAAAGATTTGGTATGAACTAGATAAATAATTTTTCCTTTGGCCATACCCAGGTCCTACAATAACATAGTTACTGTTACTTTGTGTTATTTGTTTCTATCTGATACTTATATGCCTATTTTGTTATACTTTATCATTCATTTTTAAGTAACTCCAGGTTTGTCTAGTTCATTTGACTAGAATTATTATTTCTACTGACCACACGAGGGTGTGTGTGAGCTTGGAACAGGAGCATTCCAGATAAGTAACAACTAATAGAATTTCAGCAACTAATTACTGTTGTCATTTTACTGTAGTTGGAAGTTATAATTAAAAAGGATAGTAGTATTAATCAGAATACTTCAGTCAGTGTTCTTTCACTAAAATATGTTTGATTATCAAATGAAAGGTACTTATCAAAAGAAATCAGAACTTTCAGTGAGGTTGTGTGGCATAGTGAAATTTCCTCAGTTCAAGAATTAAGAGATCCAAGTCTTTCTGGTTCTACCATAAAGGTGTGACTTTTGGCATCATATCATCTCTCTGGGCTTTAATTTCTCTATAAAATAAGATAGATTGGCAGCTGATCCTTTGGGCCCTTGCACACATGGGAACAACGAAAACGGGATCTAAAATTAAGATATACATCAAATAACTTCTCTGTCTTACTGAATCATTTTTTGTTGACTAGTTTGGTTGTCTTAGCTGCTTTCAGTACATTCTCTCATAAATCTTTACAACCACCACTTCAGATTATGTGGTATTACTCTCATTTGAGGTTGGGGTTCAGTAATTTGCCCAGGGTCTCTCTAACTCCATAGCCCAAGATTTTATTCCTCTTCAACACATGGTTTCCATTAGGTTAAAAGACTAATTTCAATGGAAATTATATTCTTAGAGAATATACGGATTATTTTCTGCCCAGTTGAGTTTAGACCAAATCTTAGAGGTGCCAGAGGATAAAGGCCAGGAAGATTTGAGGGGGCACAGGAAGTCATGTCTCACCCAGAAGGGCAGTCTTTATCCCTGCCACCTGGTGAGAATGCATGCTCATTTTTGCCTTGTCATTTTCAAGAGAAGACCCAAATCCAGATTTTTTAAATGAAATATTAAATTTAAATCTTGGCAACAAATTTAGATATTTCAGGGCTAGGGGGATGGCAGAACATTCCCTAGCCCCACAGATTTCTTTTCTCACAGGTGGAAGTAAGGGGGAAATCATGAAGTAAATCCCCATTATCCCTAAACTTCTTCAGGTAGCCTGCCTATCTTGATAAATTTACTTACTCCATAAAACTTCCAGGTTCTCCAAATGGCATTAAGCATATAAAACAAGATTTGGCAAATTATACCACATTATTTTTGTATGTCCAACAAACTAAAAATGGTTTTTACATTTTTTAAGTTAAAAAATCAAAAGAAGAACATTTTATGACATGTGAAAATCAAATTTCAGTGTTCATAAATAAAATTTTACTGGAACACAGTCCCATTCATTTATGTATCTATTGGCTGTGCATGGCTGCTTTTATACTACAAGGGCAGAAATGGGTAGTTGCAAGATAGATCATATAGTCACAAAACCTAAAATAATTACTATCTGGCTCTTTACAAAATAAGTTTGCTACCCCTTGGTTTAGAATACAAAAAAACCAAAAAGTTGATCTGTCTACCTCTGCTTTCTGCACTGGTACATATTACCTTGAGATAAAAAGATGGAGTCTTCTTGTATTAGAAGGAAAGGGGTGGAGGAAGAGGAGAAAATAAAACATAATTATCTCAAAATATTATCCAGACATAGACAAAAATTATGTTTTTCTTCCAAGGCTACGTGCATGTCCTCTAACAAAAGCTATAGTACATCAAATACAGACAAACCACAGAGATACTGTGGGTTTTGTTCCAGACCACTGCAATAAAGCGTCACACAACTTTTTTGGTTCCCCTGTGATGTTCACACTATACTGTAGCCAATTAGTATACAATAGCATATGTCTTTAAAAAATGTACATACCTTAAATGTGACACAGACACATGAAGTGAGCACACATTGTTGTTAAAGTGACAGATAGAATTGCTAACATAGTGACCACAGACCTTCAATTTGTAAAAATTGTAGTATATGTGAAGCATAATTGATTAAACAAAGCTCCAATAAAATGAGGTATACCTGTATTTTTGTATTCTGCTCAAATCATAATAATTAAACAATATAACTATGATAATTGTTGGTGGGAATGAATTTGGCCCAGAATGTTTATATTTTTTATGCATTTTATGAGTGACAAAGCAAAATTCTCTGGTCCAAAAAAAATGAAGCTAGAACACTCTCCACACAGCTCTTAACATGCACTTTTGTACTCTGTGCCTTTCCCTGGCACTTTTTTCTCTGGCTGGACTTTCTGCCACCCACTTCTGTGTCATATCTTTCAATGACACAGAACTTGAGTTTGATTCCCATTTAAATCCAGTGATCTTAGGCAATCCATTAAACCTCTTTGGAGTGCCATTTCTCCATCTATAAAATGGAGCTAATCATAACATCTACCTCACAGGATTGTTGTAAAAACCAAGAGATAGTATATTTTCAAATGCTCTGTGAATTATAAAGTAGTATATAAATGTGATATGTTAAATTAATAATTATGTGTAATAAGTTGGAGTGATTATGGAGCATAGGAAACTAATTTTAAATTCATAAAGAGCTACTGAATTAAATTGGAAAACTGTAGGAAACCTGTTATAACTCTCTTCATTGGGAGAGGGTTAATGTTTTGATCAAAGCTTACTAATAGTTTGATCATGACGAGGTAAAAAATGCCCTTGTGTGGCCCCAATCCAGCTGGTCTACTAGCCCAGGTTCCATATTTGAAAGTCAACTGATTGAAAGAAGAGGGTTTAGAAGAGCTATATGAACTAAAATACCCTACCATTTCATCACTAGGGTTCTCAAACAGAAATAATGTCCATTTCCTATTCTTTCTTTTTTTTACCCCACTCTGAAAAATGAGTCTACTCCAAAGCATATATTAGACCCATTACCTGATGGATGGACGGTCAGTCCAGGTAATTAAATTCTTCTCTTCCCAACCAGCTTTGCAGAGTCATGAAGCTTATTGCACTGGTCATTTTCATTTTAATTTACATTTTGTTGCACCAGTGTCTTGTACCCGTAACCACTGGTGGCAGAATGTCTTCCTTCTGAGACATGAAGTTGTGTGTGTACATAAAGTATTTGATATATTTCCTTCAGCTCTAAAATACTATAGTATGAAATGTAACTATGTTACTGGAAGTGAATTCTGATTTAGAAGTAATAAACATTATAAAATTGGAAGTGTATTTCAACAGAAAAAAATAGCATCACCCCAACAGTAAATCTTTGAAAGTTACACAATGAAAGGGGAAAAATGGCCTTGTAATTAAATTCTAACAATACTGAAGTGAATAACACTATCAACAGCAATGCAAAAAAACTATGTAAAATTATTTCCACAGAAACTTTTACATACAAAGTAAAATTATCCCACCAGAAATACAAACAATGTGATTAACTGCCTGATATCTCATAGATTGTTAATCTAATGCAAGTATGTTAGTCCCAACCATTTTATTGTAGTATAATAGTATTTTTGAGTAACCGAAATTAAAAGTATCCTAAGTATTACATTATCTAATCTTTGCCTATTAATGGAAGCTTTCCTTGGAGCCAGCATCTTCCTGCTCTA
Organism: Talpa occidentalis; assembly: GCF_014898055.3. NCBI lineage: Eukaryota > Metazoa > Chordata > Mammalia > Eulipotyphla > Talpidae > Talpa > Talpa occidentalis. The sequence goes on along the minus strand of NW_023604861.1, from coordinate 39,572,013 downwards.
ATCCATTCTACATAAACTGCTTAATTCAATCTTTAAAAATAGTAGCTCAGAAAGTGACACTTCATTAAAAACAAAAACAAAAAAAAATCCTCAGAAACAACCACTCATTCAGGAGTGGAAGTCTGGAAGTGCCAAGCTTACTCGTCATCCAAGTTAAACTACCTGCCATTCCTCAAACACAGCCCATCTGTGCCCGCCACTGCACTTCTACTTCCACTGCTTGTCATCTGTGGCACATTTCCTTCCTGATCCTGTGGGTCCTGGCAATCTAATAATCTCAGGTCCATCCCAAATGCTACCTCCCCTACCCCACGCCATCCGGACATGTCCTCTTCCTCCTTCTGACCCCACCTCACTCTTCATGTTTATACCTTCCAAATTATGCTTATCACAACCTGCTTTGAATTGCTTATAAAATTATCTTATTCACCTTTATAAAATTTTAAAGTATTTGAAGTCAGGGTCTATATTTTCCTAGTTCTGGTAGGCATTATACTTTGAAACTATCAGTAATTTTAAAAAAATGTCTTGCAATTATTGTTGTTTGAGTTTCAGGCTGAAATATTTTTTAATGACAGCTTTATTGAGATATAGTTCAACCATTTAAAGTGTACAATTCAGTATTTTGGTATATTCAGAGAATTTTGCTACCATTACGACTATCTAATTTCAGAATATTTCATCACTCCAAAAAAAGAAACTCTGTGTCCACTGAGCACTGACTCTCTTTTCTTTCTCTCCCAGCCTTAGACCATCACTAAGCTACTTTCTGTCTTTATGGATTTGTCTATTCTGGACATTTCATATATACAGAATCATGCAATATGTGGTCCTTTATAACTGGATTCTTTTTCTTAGCATGTTTTCAAGTTTTATTCATGTTGTAACATGTATTATTAGTAATTCATTTCTTTATTGCCAAATTGTGTTGCATTGCATAAATAACCACATTTTATTTATCCATTCATGGACATTTGGGTTTCCTACTTTGGGACTTTTATAAATAACACTGCTATTAACATTTGTGTAGAGATTTTTGATGGAAATATGTTTTCACTTCTCTTGAAAAATATACCTAGGAATGGAATGAGGTCATATTGCAACATTATGTTTAATCTTTGGGAGGACTACCAGATTGTTTTCCAAAGGAGCTTCATCATTTTACATTTCCATCAGCAGTATATGAGAGTCCTAATTTCCCTCCATCTTCAGCAACTCTTGCTATTGTCTTGTCTTGTAACTAGCCTGGTGGGTATGAAGTAGTATATTATTGTGGTTTTGGTTTCCATTTCCTTGGTAGCTAATGATGTTAAGCATTGTTTCATATGCTTATTGGACATCTGTGTTTCATCTTTGGAGAAATGTCTATTCAGATTCTTTGCCAATATTTAAATTTTATTTTTCATCACATTCATTTATCATTCATTTACAAAATTACATACTTTGGGGGAAGGGGTAGAGCGTCAATCCTCAATTTGTGTCTATATTTCCCTCACCTACTACCAAAGTTCTGGTTTCATCAAACTAGCAAATTGACCACTTCTACCCTTTACTCCCACCCTCTTCCCCATCCCCTCTGGTTAAACACCATATTTTTTCATGGAGTCTAAGAGTTCTTTTTGTTCTATTTTGCCAGGGATTTTTTTGCTTTGATTGTTATAGTCTATATATGAGTAAAGCCATTCAGCAAACTGTCTTTCGCTTTCTGAGTTATTTCATTTAAAACATATGTCACTTATTACCTCAAGTTCCACCCACATTGTTAGTGAAGGCAAGATTTCATCTTCTTTAGTGACTGAATAGTATTTCCTTTAGAATATATACATCAACTACTTTATCCAGTCATCTGTTGATAGACTTTTAGGTTGATTCCATGTCTTGGCTATTGTAAATAATGCTAATATGAACATAGAAGTGAATATATATTTTCAAAATTTTCTGATATATACCTCAAAGTGGTATCGCTAGATTATACAGTATTGCCATTTTCAGGTTTTTTAGGAATCTCCATATCATTTTCCATAAGGGCTACACCAGTCTGTCTTCCTACCAGCAGTATACAAGGGTATATTGCTTTTTCCCAACCCCCTCTTCAACACTTGTTTCTAGTCTTTTTTATGTAGGCCATTCACACAGGTGTGGAGTGATATCTCACTGTGCTTTTCATTAGCATTTCCTTTTTAATAAGTAATGTTGAAGACTTTTAATGTGTCTCTTAGCCATCTGTATACCTTTTTTGGAAAAAATATTTAAATTTTTAGTCCATTTTTTCATCGGGTTGTTTGTTCTTCTGTTGAGTTCTTTAGAAATTTAACCCCTTGTCAGGCATATGAAGTGCAAATATCTTCTCCCAGTCAGTAGATTGCCATTTCGTTTTTGTGATGGTTTCTTCCTCTACAAAAGTTTTTTAGTTTGATATAGTTCCATTTGTTTATTTTTGCTTTTGCTTTCCTTGCTGTTGGCGTTGAGTCCCCAAATATATATATATGAGATTTATGTCCAAGAGCATATGACCTATGTTTTCTTCTATTCATTTTATGGTTTTCAAATGCTATGAAGGGAGAAAAAGCAGACAGAAGCTGAAGAAAGTGGCCAAACTCCCTCTCCTACACAGAACAAAGCTATAGATTATGTTTATTTTATTCCACTAGTCCCAAGCTAATGGTTTCTTTTCTTTTTTTACAAATGACTGAAACCTGTTTTTATTATGAAAAATAACTCATAAAAGAACCAATTCTGGAATTAAACAGTCCAGCTTTTCTATTATGGTTCAACTCTACTAGCTTTGTAAATATGAGTAACTTACTCTACTTCTCCAAGCTTCAGTTTCTTCACATTAACAGGAATTATAATACTTAACAGAAGGGCTAAATAGCAAATAAGATTATGTATGCATAGAGCATATTTCAATGTAAGGCAAATGTTAGCGCTCAGTAAATGTTTGGTATTGTTACTAACTTCAGGAACCTCAGAGTTCACAAAGCAGTCCTGATGAGTAAAACTGAGCCCCAGAGGATTAGTGACTTATCTGAGATATGTATACTTTGTAGGAGAGCCACCCCAAAAGTCTTTGGCAAAAGGATAACTTCATATTTGGAACTCTAAAGGCTGGATGGAAGTTGCTCTTAGTAAAAGATATTTACATGTGTAAAGGAAAACTCTGTAAGAATGTCTCCTACCCTTTCTGGCTAATATCTGCTTAGGGCTTATCAATGTAGAGATCAGAACTAAATCTTCCCTGGTAACCCCCCATAGCTGACCCTCCCCCTGTGCCCCTGTACCCCAGTTGTCTCAGTTGTACTGAGTCTTTTCCACATATGCAGGAGAAATATATGTTACTATTAAATTTCTTTTTAGGTCTTTACTTTTTATCTTTCTGTCTGATGCTTGGTTATTTGCTAGCCTAGAAGAACCCAGGGGGTATGAGATTTGCTGAGCTCTAACAATTTCTTAGCAGAAGTGAAAAGGCAGTTCCCTATTTTCAGGTCTCTCCCTTTCTTTAAGAAAGGGGAACTGGGAAAGATGGCATTGGGTGATCTTTCTTACGAGTTTTTCAGAGCCTGACTTTATGATCCCTCTTCTCAATTCATCCCTTTTTGGAACCTGAAATCTCAGGCTCCTCCCCCAGGAGAAACACTGGGCCCATTCTGGCCAAGTGTGGCATCCAAGCAATGCCGCTGCCTTCTCTAAATGTTATACCCTCTTTTCTTCATCTGGAATAAACCATTCAGCAGCTCCTTGGTGCCCTCTACTCTCTCAAGAACTCTGAGGAAGAAACAAACTCCTTTTTCAAGGATTTGACTAAATTATGTGTTCTTTCCATGATCCTGGAAAGAACTGACCCTGCCCAGATGCCCGGAAGTGGGGGTATAGAGGGAATGGCATACAGATGCTGCTCTGAGGCACAGTGACCCTGCCATCCCTCACCTATCACCCTGCCCCAAACAGCCCAGGAGAACACCAAAATAAAACATCAACATTGTCTGACCCTGAGTTTTACGCCTGTATTTTCCTAGAAATTGTGTAATCCTTCTGTTACAATGGGGTGGGTGTGGGGGCAGAGAACTCCAGCAATTGACTGCAATAAGATTTGGGCTTGTAATGGTGATAATAAAATGTCTGCAAAATCTGTAGGTGAGTAAGGAAAGATCTCTGACTTCTCCATAATAATTAAACAATTTGGCTATAGCACTATTAAATATTACAAACTTAGCTACCAGTATTAATTTTAAAATTATTAGACCTAGGAGGTTTGTGAAGAATAAAACTTTAAAGTAGGAAAAGTTAAATAATTATTTTACCCAACTCATATCTCTTAATTCCTATCAGTTCATAATATTAATAGTTCTTTTCTATGATCATAACAAAATCTGTTTTAAAAATGTAACGCCCTATAAGTGTTAAACAGTTAAACTAAATGGAAAGCATCAACCTAATATTTTAAACTATTTCATGAAGTATTTCTTTATCCCTAGAGACTAAGCATACATGATGTTACATGTAATTTGTGACTCCAGTTGCCTTTAGTAGATCTCTGGTGATCTGTGCATTATTAGTAGTAGTATGAAGTTAATTATAATTGTATCTCCCATGAAACAATAAAAGTTTTTGTAGGTCTGCATGCAAAATACTTGAAGAAAAGATTATTTTACTGCCTGCCAAATGTAGCTTCAAGCAAGAACTATTGTGCAGGACCTTTTATAGACATAGATGGAATTCCTCTTGCCATTTGAACAGTGTTTACATTCAGGAAAGTTCACAGTTAAGTCTTTGACTTACTTTGAAAGAATCTTTTGTTCTCTAGAAAAACATACTTCCTCATCCTTTGAGTCACCTTGTTTTTATTCCTTTGTTTACTTTGGGAGGGGGGAAATAATATCCACCTCCCAAGTAATATCAAGGGAAGAACTTATTCAGAAATCAAAGTTGTTCTCTGTTAGGAAAGAGGTCTTGGTGACTGGCAGGAAAAAAAAACCAGAAATATTTTTAAAACCCAGAGATAAATAATGTAGTCTCAAGCATAAAATATAATTGGATAGGACTTTTTCCGAAGGCTAAAAAAAGAGAATCTTTTTTTTTATTATCATAGTTAAGTGATCAGATTCAGGAAATGTAAGACACTACTTGAGGCTGCTAACATAGTCTGAAAGTACTCTATCATGTTAAGAATCCTCTCCTCTGCTAACCTTGTAAATTCTCTTAAGCAATGCATAGTTAGTGTTTTCTCCTATTTGATGGTAATTTAGGGGTAGTTTGAGCCTAGCTCAGACTAAGACCACTCACTCAGATCTGAATTTTCTTAGTGGTATTCATTTATCAATAAATAATGTAGTTGATTCCATGTGTGCCTTCAAATTGGTTTTGATGGGAGAAAATATTGCTTTTTGGTTCATCAGCACGTGCCCAGAGCTAACACAGTTACTGAAACCTACTGGACACGCAGAAAATATTTGTTAAAGGAATGAATGAAATAAGTACATATACTTTCAGGGTGATAATTTCACATAACAGCCTTTTAAATGAACAAATTCTGATATGTTTGTTTTTGTAGTTTTTTTTTTTTTAAGTCTTAGTCTGTAGACATACAGTGCTTGTTAGTGCCTTTTATATTCTTACCTAATTTGTATAAGTGAAAGATTTTTTTTTTAAGTGAAAGATTTTTTTTATAGTTTAAGCATTATCCACTCAAACCCCTTTTCAGTCTTTCTAAAACAGTCACCCAGGAAATGTATCTTAAAAGCATCTAATTCACATTTATGTCTTAGGTTTTACTATAAGCAGAGATCTGTGATCATTATGCTCTGGGGCATTTCCATTGGAGAGTCCTATGGAGCAAGGAGAGACACTGACACATGCCCAGCACTGTTATGCATTTTATATGCTTCCCTCCATTTACCCTTGATGATATCCCCACTTGACAGGTGAACTAGCAGAATCTCAGAGAGGTTATATAGTATATCTAATGTCCTATGACCAGTAAGTGATGCTGTCAGGTTTGAAACACCAGGCGAGGCATTGAGTCTGCAGGCAAGTTCAAAGTTGTCTGCTGTAAAGCTAATCAGGTGATATGTAAATACTATATTTTACTAACCTTCTGCAAGATACACTAGCCCTTTGATCCATTGTCCTACTTATTGATATTCATGTCTCTCTATAAATCTGATATGTATCAAAAAGGAAAAAGCTTTTTCAGAAAAATATTCTTTGCTTTCTTAAACCATAATATGCTAATTTTAAAACACTGAATTCTATAAATTTTGATAACATTCTTAGCAGCCAATGTGATATAGCAAAAAAGAATCTAATATACCTGGCTTTTGAAAGGAACTGGACTGAGATTTGAATGCTAGCTGTACCAGTTAGTAGGTTCATAGCTGTGTGACAATGAATAAGTTGCTTAACTTCTCTAAATCTTAGATTCCTGGTCTGCATAATAGAACATTGCCCAGTGTGGAGAATTGTGACTATTGGAAATAATATGCATAAAGTGCCCAGCTGTGAACATTGTGTGTGTGGGGACCCTGGGTGGGTTGTTCACACTGTCTTTCCAGTGTGTGGCATGGCAGGAGGCTCTCATCATGGGTGTTCATTGAGTGAATAAGTGAGAATGGATTCTCAGCAGCCAGATTAGTTTCCATGATTCACTTTGCCCATGTAAACCAGAGAAATTCTATAAGAAGTTTTTAGCAAGAGGACAAGTTATATACATTCTTTCTTTGCAGTACTGGAAATGCCTGTCTTGCAGGTGCACTCAGAAAATGGAAAACTTACATTTCATATTTCCTAATATCAAAGAGAAAAAAATTTTAATGAGGAAAATAAATTGAAGTATAAATCCTAACTTGGAATTTGTAGGCAAAATGCTGCCTTTTCCTTGGCACTTCACATATATTATTTTCATATTTTTAAGTTATCCATTTCTCTCAAGTCTTGCTTGGAGCAGCCTTGAAGCTAGAAATGTTTTGAGTCACCTTCATGCCACATCTTTCACAGCTGAGAGCAAACATGTTTTCAAGAGCCCAGAAGCAATCAAGCTCTCATTCTAGCTGCCAGAGCCATAAAAGGGGACTGCTGCATTCTGGGCAGAGCACAGCATTAGGAAATACCAGTTTGGTATTTGTAATATTTGCAGCAACACTGAACTTCCTGTGTGAGGTCATGAATGAACGGCAGATCATGTGTGTTATAAGAATCGGACAGGGTGTAGAATTCACATTCAACTTAAATCTCAGAAAATGCCTGATTAAAATCTTGAGTTACTTTTTTCCAGGTGCTGATGTTAACATAATGTGTGTGTGTGTTTGTGTATCTATGTATATGTATATATAGCACATCTCTATTGAAAAATGAATGTTTGTACTACATAATACATTTTTCACTTTTAGAAAATAAAACACTATTATTTTTGTCTCATAGTTATAGCACTTAGTGTGGCCAGGCTCTGTTCTAAGTGATTGTCTAGTAACCCTTTTTAACCCCACACGATGCTATGAAGTAGGTACCATTATAATTCCTATTTGAATTCCAGAATTTGAATCCAAGCAAATTGAGTCCAATGTCTATACTCTTATGTTATAAGGCATTTTTGAGTAGTAGCAATACATGTCTCTCTTAAGACTAATCGAAATATTTACTTAATCATCCTAGGAAGTGCATTTAGGCAAAACACACTGCCTCCCTGCACTCTGTTTTTCTTCACACGCAACATACCTTAGTTTTACGTGCAGATTAGAAGCTAATATAAGGAAATCCTCTAAGAGCATTCCAAGGATTCTCCCAAGGCTAAAAGCATTCACCTCACTTCCCTGGGATAAGAATACTTTAATAGAATGACACAAAAAAAAAATCTGAGTTAGCGAGCTACTTTGCTAAGATTCTTGCTTTTAAATTCTGATGAAGCTTATCTTTACCAATTTTCAATTATTGGGTTTTACCTATAATAAAAAACAAAAAAGGAGATAGTAAATTTACTCTTTCATGAGTACTTATTCCTTGAGAGCTGCACTTGCCAAAACTCCCTTAAAACATTTCCTTGTGGGAGTGATAGCCCTACTACGGCCTCTTTCAGCATGCGTGCACCACTGTTAGAAAGTAGTAAAGGCTGTCCCATAGGGAGGATGGATTGCAAAAAAGCCCTCTCTGGGCAAACTGATTAGAAAGGGGGAAAAAAGCCATTTTCTGTATGCTGCCCTCCCCAGAACCTAATCTGGCAATGCAATGATAGTGTGAATTTCAGCTCCATCACAAGGTCTCAGCAGAGACCCAGCATGTACAACCCTAAGCATCTGTCCCATTAGGGACACACCCACTATCCAGCATCTGTATTAACTCCTCTGAGAGCAACATACACAAATCTGAGCTCCCTGAAACCTGGTATCAGTGGGAAGAGCCAGGGTGGAGGAGGCACTTATAAGGAAACCCACTGAAGAAGGAAACTTCAGTGTTCATCACTCATGCATTTATGTAACAACTGTCTGTTAAGAATCTACTATGCCCCAGGCATTGTAGTAGGTACCAGTTATTTGAAGCCCTAAATGTCTATCCATACCAGCAAGAGCACAAGCAAAGCAGAGAATCTGTAGTTGGTGACAATATCCGGGGGTCCATGTAGGAAGGTTCAGGGTCAGGCAAAGGAATCCCTGAAACTCAAGAGAAAGGACAAAGCAGGGAACAAAAAAATGTATGCAGGCAATAGAGAGCCAAACTACCACCCAGTTGCAAGAAGAGGAATATACTGTAGGAACTTGTAACCCAGAGCAAAAGGCAAGAGGTCAGTTTAGACTAAAGGTATAAAAAGTGGAACCAGCAGCAGGACTGGCTTGAGGCTGAACAGCTCTTGGAGTTAAGTGGCTGTAGCTGTCAGGACTACATTACCCTAGAGCCTGTGAAAGGACTTTAAAAATCCAAACTATGTCTCTTACGCTGTTACTTTTCATAAAGAAAAACTATAAGAAACAGATGCCAGAAAATCTATTTGTGAATTCTGAAGACAAATTCAAAATTTTAAATTATTTATTTCAAAATTCAAAAAATTCTGCATTAAAAAATTGCTATTAACATAGGCTTGAAATACCCAGATCTTTAGAGACAAATGCAGATAAACATGTATACATCCTTCTATCAAATGGTGAGTTGTGCAAGCACCCTTGGTGATGGCTGCAAAGAAACAGTTTAATTCAGTATCCAAATAGAGTAATAAACTCCTCCAAGTAGCTGGAGTATAGCTGCTGTTTGGTCATTATAGGTGATGATACTGTTCTGGTTTATGAAACTGAAAGAGGTATTTAATTAATTACACTGGGACAGCAGGCATTAACTGACATTCAGCATAGCAGGACATATGATCAACTGGTTATTCATTTTATGTCCATTTGTTTTATTTAGAATGTAGTTTTGTAGGATCTTTCTGGTATTTGGGAAACATAAATCCAGAATGTATGTTCATATAAAACATTTGCATACCAAGAAAAGGGTTTCCAGCTCCTCCAACTTACCGTTTTTTAATAGAAGTCTCCTTTGCATTTTAAAACCTATAATGCATTCTAGAACATCACACACTGTGAATACAAATTACTGTAGCTAGCTTGCTACCTAAGATGCTGTGGGTTGCCAAGGGAAACATCATTCCCATGGTCAGAATCTCCCAAGATTGATGGAAATTGCTTTCTTTTAACAAATTAGGGAAGCATAGCAGCTATCTTAAAACTAATCATTAGCACCACAGCAGTGCTGGCCCTTCACCAGTGAATGGACTTTATAGTAACTTTTCAAAGGAGGCTGAGTGCCTACGGATAAGGAGATTCAGAATTCCAAATGAACTCAACCTGCTTTGTATACCTCTAAGCAGGTTCCCCATACACTTGCTAAATTTCCAAAGTGATTGCACAGTGAAATAATCAACTTGATTTTGGCATTAGAATTTTCTTTAAGAAAATTATAAGATCCAGCGATCTCTGGATACTTTGAAAACTGCCCTTCACAGGATTAATATTTTAGTTTTCATTTTTTATTTAATATTTTAGGTTACCTTTTTTTCTAAAAGAACTTCTCTTCTTACTCTAGGTGCTCACTATAGTACATGTTTTCACCCAGAAAATGCCCTCAACCTTTTTATCCCTATCTTGTCCACAAACAACAACATAACTCCCCTGCCCTTCATCCTTATCCTTTGTCTTCACTCAAGCATGTGTTTAAAGATTTAAACAAGCATACATATATATCTTAGAGGAACAAAACAAGGGTTTTTTAGAACAGAATGTGTGCTGATCAGTAATAGCACATTTTGAAAGCACCCAATGGTTAGCAGAGATCAAGGCTGGATAGGAAGACTTCTCAGACTGATACCTCTATATTCTCCCCTCCAACCTGTTTTTGTTTATCTTGTCCTCTCTGTGTTTGTGTTTTTTTTCTTTTTAAATAGAATAAAGCAATTGATGGGTTAGGTAGTTTGCATCAATAAATATCACTTTCCAAAAAATCTAAGTTTTCCTCTTCATCAAAATGATCAACTAGATTGCCTTATTTTCTTGCAAAATACTTTAATTGCCATCAAGCAATAACAGTAAGTCTGTAAGAAGCTTCAGACTTTGAAATTTCTTCTATCCTCTGTTTTGCATATAAACAAACCAGAAATTCGACAGATTCCATCTTTAGAATTAAATAGGCAATTTCTAGGTAAAATTTATCTTGTGTGTTTTAAAATAGGCAAAAAGATAGAAATGGAGGTTTTTAACTAGTAAGCATGTGATTTTTAAATCACTGACTGTGATCTCCTTTATGTTTCAGTCTAATCTACCAGCACTTTGAATGATTACTTTTTCTTGCCAGATTGATTTACTTTCCCTCTCAGTCTAGCCATCTTTCAGGTTTAAAACATTAGGGTTTATTGAGCAAAGGGAATATCCAAAAAAAAATTCATTGCTTCTTGGTTTATGTAAGTCGACCGGTTGGAGAATTTTATCACTCCCTAGGGGTGACTACGAACCGTTGGGGTCTGGCTGCCTGTGAAACGATTTCTCTTTATTTATGGTCTATGTAACATGAAGGAGAGCAAAAGTTGGCTCCTGTGAACATTCCCAAAGCCTGGATATTGCTTTCCTTCTGGTGAAAACACTGACGTGAATAGACTCTGCCACAGAATCAAAGGTCACTTTTTCATTTTGCTCATATTGAAAACTACTTTAGATAATTATCTGTCTTTTGTGTCTAAGAATAGAAGCAGCGGGTGGGAGTTGTTTCATTTCCTTGAATTTTCTTTGCTAGACTACATAGGCCTCTCTTGATACTGTAAAATAGAGTAGAAACGTCGTCCACATGAAGAGCACGTTGCTTCTGAGCATGGTCCGCCCACTTGTTGATATATTGCTGTTTCTGGAAATCCTTTGTTCTCACAAAGATACCTCACTTTATGCCATGAGCCTTCCTCAATGTCTGTAAGACCAATTTGTATAAGTCATATAACATTAATCCTTTGGTGCATATGACCATGTCAAAGGTTGGAAACATTTACTAGAAAACACAGTACATTTTAAGTTGTGGGCTGTGAACTTGTGCCCAGGGCTGAACAAGTGGAGAGGACCCCCCTCATTGATAACTGTTGTGGCCCAAAAGCCTTGAGCTCTGTGAGAGCCCAAAGAATGGAAGCTTCTTTTTTAGGAAGTTTAGGAACAACTGTGTTTGTGGTTGGTATCATTTGTAGGAAGGCTCTCCTCATGTCCAGATATTTACAGTGTGTGCAAATTATAGCTTTAGATTTTACTAATATAGTCGTCTTATCTCCTTTTCACAACCAGCATATCTAATACTTCCTCTCCAAACTGATGGTTAACTGCACAAAGCTCTATGATTAGAAATTTTGAAAGTCTATTGTGAAGGAAAAGTCTTTTAAGTCTTTCCAGCCTAATCTCCATAAGGACTTACATAGTGTCTCCTTTCTTCGAACTTCAACCTACTCTCCCCCATATTCTCAGACAGTGTTCGAGTCTCGTGCTTCCCGAGGGAATGGGGAGTTACAAGCCCATCTGCTGTGCCAGCCTGCCCTCCGCTCCAAGGTCTGTCTGTCCTTCCACCTGTGCGGGCCCTTTCCTCCACCTTTTGACTCCTCTCCTCAAGTTATCTTCATTCTCTCTCCCTTCACATCCTTCCCATCAGCATTTAAACACTCCCTAGTGTTTGTCAGGACCCCACAGATCTCACTTCCCCTTACTTTAGCAGTAATGGGTGTGCCTCTAATCCCTTTTGCAGCAGAATCTCCTAAGAGAATGATCTACATGCACACTGCCTATACTTCCAAACTTCCAATCACTCGCCTCTTGTTCTGCTGTGACTTCTGTCCCCTCACCCTCATCTGCAGAATTGCTCTTGCTAAAACCACAAGCAACCTCCAGATTGTTCCATTCCATGAGCTCATGTCAGTCATCATCTTACTTGCACTCCCTCAGCACACTCCCTCTTTGCTGAAGCCCAGATTCCCCTCGGCTTCCATAATAATCACAGTCTCCTCCTGACTTCCCTCCTGCCTCTCTCCTAGGCCTCTGTACTTTTCACTACCTTCTCTTTATAAGCAACTTCATTCACTTCCGTGATTTCAGCTGTTGCTGCTTCTAAAGTACACTAAAAATTAAAGAGGGAACTGGTAGAAATTTAGTGAAAGGCATGATAAACAAAATGAGTTCTCCCTTTTCAAATGCATCTCTATTGTATCTTATATTTGAACGGCACTTTACATTTTTTGAAAGCATCTTCAATCACAGACTTGAACTGGGAACAACATAAGGGTTTATGTCCAAGTGCAACCCCCACTTTCTGTAGCTGCAGAACTGAAGTCTGAAGAGTCACACAACTGCTCCGTGCCTTAGCTGAACCTTGAAACAACTCCATGACGGCTTGTGTGCCTGTTCAGAGTTAAGAGATAAGTGAGATTCTGAGAGTTTGAATCTCACCCCAGATGGGTCGCTCATAAGTAGCTGAACTAGAGCTCAGGTCATCTCATTGCCAGGCTGCTGGCATACTGCTTTTCTACATTCCTATAATTGGTGCAGTTATATTTATAATTAACTAAATTATGCTTAAAAACTGAGATTTTCTTTGTGATTTTTGTGATTTATATATGAAATATAATGTCCCATTTCTGACACATGGCTCCTAGAAACCTGGAAATTTCCTCCAGTGCTGAGAGCCACAAAGGTATCTTTTGTAATATTAATGAGGTGAATTTTGGATGCCTTATAAGGATGGAGACTGGTTCCCGGGGGGCATTAGAACTTTCAGACATCCCACCCCCAAACCCCCTCTAGAGAATGGAAGGTCCTGGAGGTTGGATTAGTTGCTAAAGGGCAGTAATTTAGTCAATTGTGGCTATGTAATGATGCCTCCATAGAAAACCAAAAGAACAGTTCAGAGAGCGTCCATTTGGTGAACACTTGGAGACGTGGGGAACACGGTGCCTTCCCCACGCCATACCCCTTACATCTCTTCCATCTGGTTGTTATATCCTCTTACTGTAAGCCAGTAATCTAGTAAATGAAATACTTCTGAGTTCTATGAGCATTCTGTAAACTAAACCCCAGGAGGAAGTTGTGGGACCCTCCGTTTATAGATGTTTGGGGTACAGGTAACAGTGTCTGAAGTGAGACTGGGATAGGGGTGTGGAGGGGCAGTGGTGTTAGCCTGACCCTTAACTTGTAGAATCTGATCCTGGCTCCATGTAGATAGTTTCAGAATTGAGTTAAATTGCACAACTCCCAGGGTGTCCCAAACATTGCTTGTTGGGTGTTGGGAATGGAGGGCTCCCCCCTCATAATTTGGTGAGCAGAATAAAATAATAGAGAGACAAGCACAAAACAGTGCCAAATGTTGTGTGCTCTACTAGAGCATGGCATGATTGCGGGGAAGAGAAGGCAGGGAGGAGGAGGTACACATAATAAAAATTGTTTGTCTATACTTAGATTGAGTTATGCACATAATAAGGAGACTAACATTTATAAGTTTATAGATAACTTGTGTTTTCTTTCTGTAAAATATGACAGTTTGGGTTTCGACCCCTTTTTCTGTGGGATTCCTTCTGGGATTTTTTTTGGGGGGGGGTTTATTTTTGATCTTTGAAAGAGTTCTGTATATCTTCTAGATACCAGTCATTTGTTGATTACCTGTATTACAGATTTGTGCTTCTCCCATCTCCCCCAGAAAAAAGGCCAAGTTAGGTTTTTGTTTAAATATACATACTGATGACTGCTAAACTGAGGTCACATTGCTAAATGCATTTCTCTATAATGTTCTTCAAAAAGGAGATTAGTTTCGGTGAGATGAGCCCTACATACTTCTCTAGTTATTGGGGTTTTCAATTAAGCCTCTGTGTGTTCTAACCAGTTTATTTTACTTACACTTGGCAGAATATGTGGGTTTTAGGATGAGGTATTTCTTCATCATAACCTCGAAGAATCTGCAGGTAGATTGTGCTAGGTGCTATGTGGTCCCAGATAAAGGGCTCTCCATGTAAGTGATCACATAATGACAGAGATAACCCCATTGTTAGCAATCACTACTCCATTGCTGGTTTTTTGGTTTTTGGTTTTTCAGTTTTTTTGGGTTTTTTTTTTTTTTTTTTTTTTTTTTTTGAGCTAACATTGGCTTTCAATGCTCTACGTGATTCAGAGCTTTAGGATCATACCCACATATAAGTGAAACCACAGATATTTGTCTTTGTCCTTCTGACTTATTTCATTTAGCATTACCTCCTCCAGTTTCATCCATGTTGTTGCAAATGGCAATAACTGATCTTTAGTCCTGACTGGTTCATATCTTTTTAATACATTTAAGTTGTTTCCATAACATGGCTGTTGTAAATAGCGCTGCAGTGAACATAGGAGTGTATATATCCCTTCTAAATAGTGTCTTTGTATTTTTCAGGTAGATACCTAGGAGTAGAAATGCTGGATTGTATGTTGGTCTATTTTTTATATTTTGAGAAACCTCCACACTATTTTCCTTAAGGGCTGGGCAATTTTGTATTCCCACCAATAGTGTATAAGTGTCCTTTTCTCTACATCCCCAGCAATGCTAGTTTCTGGGCTTTATGATAAGATCATTCTAATGCATGTGAGATGGTGTCTCATTTGGTTTCGGTTTGCAGGAGAGCAGTTATCAGGCTTCTGTGTATTCTTTGTGCTTTATGTACCACGGGGCCCATTTTTCAGCTTCAAAATGGCCACAGTGGCAGTGCGGCAACACAGTCATTCACTAAGTTAGCACATGGCAAAGACTGCCATGTGCTAAAGGTGATACAAAGAATACAACCCAGCCCCGCCCTCCAGATATTCACAGAACAGCATCAATGCCAGTTGATCTAGCTGGTCACATATTCTATACACTTCGTAGCAGGGATTATTTACAGTGCCATTTACCACTGAAATGTTTTCTTTTAAAATGGTCTAGACATAGACACACATATATAAATGTACTATAACACATACTGTTACTTAGTTTAGATGTTTTGTCCATAGCCCAAGGGGTGTTTCACAGGCTCAAGCCACTTGGACTAGTGTAGCATCCTGGGTCACCACCGCACACTGCATCTGAGAGCACAAAACCAGAAATGCTCTCAGCCAATGGGTGACTCACTGTGCTCTCCCAAGTTCTTTGTGTCCAGTGCCTAGTTTCTCTGTGGCCTCTCCTTTTGCCATTACTTTTCTGATTAATAGTTTCAACCCACACCAACTATCAAAAGATGTGTGAAGTGCTGGACCTGTCGGAAGCAAAGACTGTATTGCTAGATATGAAAATAGGTTTTATAAGAGTTCCATGTGCCTAGAGGAAATGGGTGCGGAAACTCTGGGTAAACGTCAATAAGCAGTGGCTCTGTAAACATTATAACCTGAAATGATGAACCAACAGTGGTTTTAAGGGTAGCTGGAAAAAATGATGGCTCATGGCATAATGTGACTATAACAGAAACAGTAGAAAACCAGTTGTCAGGGTTTGCTGCTAGAAATGCCTTTCCACAGGGAATAAGCTATAATGAGCATCCAGTGCTGATTCAGTTCGCATGCCTATTTTCAGAGAATTCCCTGAGCTAAGTGTGTTTGCATGGTGGTGTGGTCAGTACCTCCAAACTTTTAGAATCTGGACAATATTATAGCCCACTTATACTTCTACCCACTCTAGAGACAGAAATGACTTTTTTTTTTTTCGGGGCCTCCCGGGTGGCGCAGCGATTGAGCGCTGGGTTGCGAACCTGCCCGCGGCCTCTGCGGCGCTGGTTCGATCCCCGGCTGCTCCCTGGCCACCGGAGGAGGGTCCCACATGGCGCGCAGACCTCCCCTGCCGCCTGCTGCTCCCCTCAGCAGTGTACTCCGGTCCTTCTGCCTGCTCTGCTCCCCGCTCTGGCTCTGGTGAATTCTCTCACCCTCCCGTGCTTCTGGCTGTACCCAGTGCATGTGTAAACAAAACAAACAAACAAATAAATAAATAAATAAACATGCCTCTATTAAAAAAAAAAAAAATCAGTTAAAAAAAAAAAAAAGAAATGACTTTTTTTCCCCCACCCTTTTCCTAGGTACACTTACCACCTCAGAATTCTGTTGATTTCAAAAATTGCTGCGTGGCTTTTGTATTTTAGATGGAGCACAGGACTTCAGTGTAAGACTGGAATCACCTGGCCAGGAAATGCCAACAGATCATTTAGCTTCAGTAGTAACAATATTAGTAACAATGTGTTAGTAGCGGCCTCTTGTGAGGGCATCCTTGCATATAACAAAACCAAAGCATTTGTACACTTCTTGCCTTAGTCGAGGTGGCCCTTGTGCATTGCTAAGTTTTTCCTTCACTAAGTCTAATAGCCAGACTCGAATTCACTCTAGTGTCTAGTGTTGAAAGTTAACTTTTTGAAGAGTCAGGAGTTTTTAGTGGAAAAATGGAAAGGGTAGAATATATCAAGATCTGACAGTTTATCCCTCCCGGGCCATCTCTGAATGTAATTAGCAGTTGTTCTGGAGAGAATGTTTAAGAAACTGAAAGTGTTTCTGTCAAGTGGCAGCAGGACAGGTACATTTCAGCCAGTAATTTGCCATGCCAATAATTTGTGGGTTTTTAACACTCATCCACATACAATTACATTTGATTTCCTATAAAGATTTGTTTGGAATGATAGCATCTTAACCTATACAACATCCATCATTCTGTTTGTTTTTTATTGTAGTACCATTGGTTTACATCCTTGTTAGCTTTTTGGAAGTATAGCATCTGCCCCTTCAGTTGTGGTCACTGTGGCACACCCACCACCAAAGCACCCATAGTCCTCCACCATAGTCCATTATGCTCCTTTCCACCCCCTCTGGATGCCTCACTTCTGTGGTCAACTTTCAAAGGTTGGTTTAAAGTTTGTCGTCTGAATCTTTGTCTGGTTTTTCTCTATTCCACATATAAGTGACACCATCCAGTATTTATTTTCTTCTGGCTTATTTCACTTATTATAAATCCCTTCCAGCTCCATCCATGTTGGCACAAATGGTACGAGTTTGTCTTTTTTTTTTTTTTTTTTTTGATTGTTGAGTAGTGTTCCATTGGTACATTGCTGTAAATGTACCTTTTTTTTGATCCACACATCTGTTTGGGGGCACTTAGGTTGTTTCCACATCTTGGCCATTGTAAATAGTGTTGCAGTAACCATGGAAGTACACGTTTCCTTTCAAATTAGTGTTCTAACATTGTTTGGGTGGATACCTAGGAATGGAGTGGCTGGTCGTATAGCAATTGCTTTTTAATCTTTTGAGAAACCTCCATACTACTTTCCATAAGGGCTGGACAAGTCCACATTCCTGACAGTATACAAGGGTTCCTTTTTCTCCACACCCTAATCAGAACTTGCTTCTGGTTTTTTGATCTGGGCCATTCCCACTGGATTCCATTCTGAATTCCATATTGCCAGATGTTGCAAAAATCTTCATCTTTCATTCCTATTTGAATTTAAATAGAAGAAAGAGAATATATAAAGTACTCTAAGTGAGGATTTTGCTTATCTCCTAATTTTATTTTAGACAGCCCTACAAACAACTCTGTCCAGCCTGGGAGCAAGGAGACAGACTACTCCCTGTAGGGAGTCATCCCAGGCCAGCAAAGGCTCTGGCAAGAAACAAAGCTGAGGCCATTGTAGGGATCAAAGTCAAGCTGAGGGAAGTGGAGGCTCAGGATTTAAGAACAACCCAGAGCACAGGACCATGTGTTTCCTGCCTGTTAGGAGATGGCTCTGCTGACCCCCACACTGCCTTTGCCAAATCTGTAAAATCTAGAGAGTTTTGTTCATTTTAATCAGAGAGGGACCTTCTTTTGCATAGTACCTGTTAGTTATCTGTATGTCTTCTTTGGAGAAGTGTCTGTTCAGATCATCTGGATTATGGCAACTTTTGATGTCAGAAAAATCAAAGTATGTCTTCTTGTTAGAAGTAGGATAGCCTCTGAAAGGTGAGGACAATAGCGTCTGCCCTTCTGCATCTCAGTCATCCTGTAAAATATAAATCAAGTAGTTTGCATGCAACTGACGCCAAGTAGCAGAAAACCTAACTGCTCTGCAGTTATCAGTAGCTTGAACTGTAATAACATTTATTCTTTGCTTTCACAGAAGATAAGAGGTCAGTGACTCAACATTGCCATCAGGGACATGAACTAAGTGCTCCCATCCTTCCCTCTGCCACCTTCTTGTTGCCACAGGGTCATCAGATGAGGGCTACAGCTCTATGCATCACATCCTCACTTAACTATGCTCCAAGGTAGAAATTGCATGGTGCTGGAGGGGAATAGAGGGTAATTTGCATGCAGGGCAGTAAGAATTCTTCTTTTACCTGGAAGGAAATCTTTCCCAGAAGACTTCTCGTGGCAGACTTTCTCTTACATATTAGGCTACATGCCTTCCCCCAGACCAACCGCTGACAAGGGGGAATAGGATTACTGTACTTAACATGATTCATGTGACTTCTGTTTAAAAAGAGAGAAAAAGGGAATGGTTGTTGGGTAGACAATTAGTGATGTCTCTGCTGCACCACAGCAGCTGGAAAATGGTAGTCAGTGTGTTACCAGTCCTACCTCCAAGAGCTAACTTCTAGCTATTTATATCATTTTACTGATGGTTTTTAAATATCATCAGCTTCAGGAGGAGCCTATAATACATAGGGCTTGCCCAGAATTACAGGGCTTGAGTGAGTCATGAACCTTATGTGTTCTGACATTGGGTTGCTTTACTCTGGAACATTTTTATGAGTTATAATTTACAAGATTCATGTTTTTTTACTTTAAGTCATATAAAAGGATAGCAAGTCTTAAGATTAATGCAAATTTTCCTAAAAGGAAGGAGAGTATGTCAGCTGTGAAAAACACACCAAGAGCTTGTGCATCACATTGTGTCAAAAGTTGTAAAGGTCCACGTGAATGTGGTCCTGTCTATTTCAGTAATTGTAATAATTTACTTGAGCACTTCCCAGATGAAACTAGCCCTCAAAGGAAGTGCTTCTCAGCACAAAATTCACTCAGAAGTTTATCAACCCCATAAGTGACCAATGGCTCCATAGCACGTGTCTGTCCGCAGGAAACATTCTTCCTCAAAATGATAGGCCTTCTCTAGTCTCTTTCAGTTTCTTTCCTGGAGTGGACAGTCCTAGATGCTCAGCTTTGCGCCTTTCATGAATCATTGTCAGTTCATCTAAAGATGCCCTGAAGTGACTGACAACCTCTTGACAGACGTGCCCCTCTCATCTACCTAGAGAAACAAGTTCCTGTGACTGAGTACAATGGTGTTCATAAAAGGACACACATCAGATCAACTTCCCTAATGTCGGGAAGCATCCCTGGAATTTTATGGAGTTTGTTTCTGTCCTATAAATTAGACTGAGTTTTTTTTTGTCCAGGGTTTATCAATGTTGACTCCCACTTGGGGTTGGTGTGAAACTGCCTTTTTGTTGGCACTGTGAGCAGTGACTTTGCCCTGCAGGTGACTTGGCAAGGCACATAGGTGGCTAAGAACATGTGGATTCCTTTCCCCCCAGAAATTTCATAGCCTCTTTTTGCCTCCCTGATACCCCATTATATCGGTAGGTATCTTTGCAACTTTACTGGATTATGTGATTCTATAACTGGATTATTTATCCTAAAAAGGACAACTAATTTTTTATGAAAGCTACTAGTCATATAGGAATTTGCCTTTGATACCTCTACTGAATTTCTTTTATCTTTAATATGCCTAAATATAACATTCATTCAATCTCTATCCATCTCTCTCAAATCTCTTCACATCTTTTTTCTCTATCTCTCAATTTCATTACATTCAGTCTGTCTGATCCTGTCTCTGATTCTTTCTCAATCTCCCTTTGTTACACTCAATTTCTACAAATCCGTTACTCTCAACTCTTTAAATCATTGCTCTCCTCTGTCTCGTTCTTTCAGTCTTTGCTTCTCTCTCATCTTTCCCTCTGTTAATCAAATCATCACTCAATCTTGGCATCAGGTTTTACTCTGTTGCTAATTTAAGAAGTCTATATAGCAAGTATGACTACAGTCAGTTATTTTAAGCAAAATAGAACATATATGGGCCTCCCCAGTGGCGCAGCGGTTGAGCGCTGGGTTGCGAAGCTGCCCGCAGCCTCTGCACACCGGTTCGATCCCCGGCTGCTCCCCGGCCACCGGAGGAGGGTCCCGCATGGCGCGCAGACCTCTCCTGCCGCCCGCTGCTCCCCTCAGCAGTGTACTTCGGTCCTTCTGCCTGCTCTGCTCCCCGCTCTGGCTCTGGTGAATTCTCTCACCCTCCCACGCTTCTGACTGTACCCAGTGCTTGTATAAATAAATAAATAAAAATAAAATAAATCTTAAAAAAAAAAAATAGAACATATATGGAGATACATTTATTTTCATGTATAATGCTGCCATGGATCAAAACACTTCTGGACTATTTTCTCGAAGGAGCAGTAGAATATATGGTAGATTCTTTTTCAAGTATCTTTAATGGTAACAATTATGTAACGTTTAAAAATAGATTTGAATTTTAATAGTCACTGGATACATAGTTAAGTTTCAATGTAAATCATTTGCTAACTTGCTATTAACCTTTGGCAAGTACTTAACTGCTCTGGGCCTCAAGTTCTCAGTAAGGTGGTTGAACTAAATGATTTCTTCCGTTTCACCCAGCACTGACCTCTGTGATTATGAGTCAAGTAAGAACAGTTATCAAGGTTGGGGATTTAGTTAAAATTAGATACAAATTTGCTTTCAAAAGTTGTAGTCTTTTGGAGTGATAGGAGCAACAACAGTATTAGTAGAATAACATCTGAACACTGAAGTGAAATAATATTTCACTTTGGGCCGGGAGAGAGATACAGTGAAAGAGTAGGATTGAGAGAGCAATTGAAAACCATTGACAAATTAGAGTGAGAATGAGTGTGTGTGATTGTCAGAGAGTAAGAATTAAGAGACAAAATAGGAAGAAATGGAGAGATGAGAAGATGGAGAGAGATGAGATGAAGTGGGGTGAGAGATGAGTTGGAAAGAGGTAAGAGATAAGAGAGATGAAATGGAGAGAGATAAATGAGGTGGGGAGAGGTGAGATGAATTTGAGAATTTGAGATGGAGCGAGGTAGATCAGATAGATGAGAAATATCTGGAGAGGTAGGATGGGATGGAAAGAGGTGAGATGGAGAGAGAGAAATGAGGTAGGGAGAGAGATGCGATGGACAGAGGTAGGTGAGAGATGACTTGGAGAAGGATGAGATGGAGAGATATGATGAAAAGAGATTATGAGTTCGAGACAGATGAGACCAAGAGATGAGATGATGAGAGAGAGAGGTAAGAGAGATGATTGGGGGGAGATGGTGAGATGAACTGAGATGGAGCAAGATGATGAGATAGAGACAGGTGAGAGACTGATTTGTGGAGAGATAAGAGATGAGTTGGAACAGATGAGATCAGAGATGGAGCGAGATGACAAGATGAGTTGGTGAGAGAGATGATTTGGAGAGAGGTCAATGAGATGAAATGGAGAGATGAGGTAGAGGAGATGGAGAGAAATAAGAGATGATGAGGTGAGAGATGGGGATGAGATGAGGTGGGGAGAAATGAGATATTGAGAGGTAACAGGAGATAAGTTGGAGAGAGAGGCAATGAGATGGAGAAAGGTGAGAGATGAGATGGTGCGAGATGAAGACAGATGAGATCTGAGATCAAGAGATATGACAAGATGAGCTGGAGAGGGATGAGTTGCAGATGGGTGAGATTGTGATGAGATGGAGAGAGGTGAGAGAGATTAGATGAGAGGGAAAGAGGAGATGAGAGAGAGAAGTTAGAGAAAGGTGAGATGAGTTGGAGAGAGGAGTTGAGAGATTGGTTGAGATGTTTTGGATAGAGAGGAGATGAGTTGAAGAAAGATGAGATTGAGAGAGGTGGGGGTAGATGCGATGAGTTGGAGCTGGATGAGATGAGATGGAGAGAGATCAGATGAGGTGAGATTGAGAGAGGTGAGAGATGATTTGGAGAGAGGTAGATGTGATGAGTTGGAAATGGATGAGATGAGAGATGATGAGTTGGAGAAACATGAGATGGGATGAGATGGAAGAGAGATAAGATAGATGAGTTGGGGACAGATGTGGAGGGAGGGAGAAGGAGATAGATGGAGGGTGAGGTGTGCAAGGAGAGGAGGAGAGGGAGAAATTGTGAGATATTCAGAGAGCAGAAAGATTGAAAAAGAGATTGAGAGAGAGGTTGGGAGTGAAATAATGAAAGATTGAAAGAGTCAGATTTAGACAACGATTGAGAGAAGTACAGAGATTGAGTGACAGACTCAGGGTAATTTAGAGAGAGATTGAGTGTAGTGAGACTGAGAGGAAGAGTTTGAGAGACAGAAGAGTAATGGCAGAGATAGAGATATTGAGAGGTAAGGAGTGAGAGACAGAGAGAGTTGTTGGAGTAACAGATATTGAAAGTAAGATGAGTAAATGGCGAGGGAGCAATGGAGAGAGGAATAAGAATGAGATATAATGAGTAATATTGAGAGAGACTGAGAGAGTGATGAGTGAATGAGGTGTGAGGCAGGGAGACTGGGGGATTGAGAATGACAAAGACAGGGAAATTTTAAAGTGGTTGAAAGATGCAGAATGCGAGGATAAAAGAGTGAGAGGGAAACAGTGAAAACCGAGTGATTTAGAGAGATTGGGGGCAAAGCTTGAAAACAAGAAGGAGGGTAATGACAGAGAGAGATTGAGAGACAGCAAGTGAGAATCATTGAAAGATTGAGAGAGTAGGGAGAAATTGAGGGAGATTAGAAAAGAAAGACACGAACAATGAGAGAGCAAATTGTCAGAAATTGAGAGATAGTAGTGAGATGTGTGAGGGAGTGAGAGATGAGAGGGAGATTGAGAGTCTAGAAAAGTATGATTGAGAGAAGAATGGAGAGATATTGAGTGTGACAGCTGTCAGAGAGTAATTTAGAGAGTGAGTGTAATAAGATTGAGGGGAGAGGTTGAAAGAGAAGAGTAATTAACAGAGATAGAGTGAGTGACAAGGATTCAGAGAACAACTGAGAGACACTGAGACAGTAAGAAATTAAGAGACAAAGTAGGGAGAGATTGAGATAACTGAGGTGACCCTTAGGAGAACTGAGATGGAAAGATTGAATGAGATTGAGAGGTATTTGGAGAGCTTGAAATAGTGAGACTAAGAATATAGTGTGACTGAGAGAGTTTGAGAGAGAATGTGAGATCTTGAGACTGTCTTGGTCAATCATTCACACTTCTCAAAGGGAGACTGAGAGTGACAGGTTGAGAAAAAAATGGATTTGAGAGAGAGATTAAGAGTCAATATCATCTATCAACATCTAAGAGTCAAATTTATTTAGAAAGGGTTTCAAAAGGTTTCAGTTGAACACCATTAAGAAATTGAATGACATTGAGAGAGTGAAAATGTGTATGTGCCATTGTGAGAGTAAGAAATTAAGAGAGAGATTAGGGAAAGATTGAGAGAACAATGGAGAGATCAAAAGACTGCTTGATGAGATTAAGAATGGAATTGTATGGGGACTATAACCAAGATGAAAATGCATACATTGTGCAAAAATGAAAAATGATGTAAAAAATATATGAAATAAATATATTTTTTAAAAAAGAATGACTGACCAAGACAGAGTGTTAAATATTAAAATGTGAAA
This sequence comes from Talpa occidentalis, assembly GCF_014898055.3. Taxonomy (NCBI): domain Eukaryota; kingdom Metazoa; phylum Chordata; class Mammalia; order Eulipotyphla; family Talpidae; genus Talpa; species Talpa occidentalis. The sequence continues at coordinate 39,547,841 of NW_023604861.1, read as the reverse complement.
GAGATTGTGACAGAGAAATAAGAGATAATAAGTGATGGAGTGAGATTGAGAGATTAAGAATGATTGACAGAGACAGGTTGAGAGAGACAGAGTGAAGAGATTAGAGATATATGTAGAGATGAGAGGAGTGAAAGATTGAGAGAGAAGAAGAGAAAACGATTGAGAGAACTGTGGGAGACTGACAGGTACGGAGAGCAAGATATTGACACAGAGTTTGAGAATGTGTGAGAGAATAAGAGAATGTGATGGAGAGAGACTGGTGGTGAGGGAGAAATTGAGGAGAATGATAGACTGAGACAGTGAGAGAGAGATAGAGATATGGGAGTGAGTGGGAATGAAAGAGAATTAGAAATGCTGTGACAGCTTGAGAGAGAGTAGGGAGAGGGAGTTAGAAAGTAAAGGGAGGGCCTCCCCGGTGGCGCAGCTGTTGAGAGCTGGGTTGCGAAGCTGCCCGCAGCCTCCGCAGCGCCGGTTCGATCCCCAGCTGCTCCCCGGCCACTGGAGGAGGGTCCCGATTGGCGCGCAGACCTCTCCTGCCGCCCGCTGCTCCCCTCAGCAGTGTACTTCGGTCCTTCTGCCTGCTCTGCTCCCCACTCTGGTGAATTCTGTCACCCTCCTGCACTTCTGACTGTACCCAGTGCTTGTATAAATAAATAAATAAATCTTTAAAAAAAAAAAAAAAAGAAAGGGAAATTGAGAAAGAGTAATTGAGTAAGACTAAGTGTTGTTGAGAGAATGAGAGATCTAGATTGGAAGAGATGAGAGCCAGAGAGATTTAGAGATAAATTGAGTGTATTGACATTAAAAGCAAGAAAGTGGTTGAAAAAGAATCGAGAGAGGGAAGAGATTTGAGAGTTTAGATAGATGAGAGATAAACAGTGAGTGAAGGAGAGAAATGGAGATTGAGAGATGATATTGAGAAAGCGTGAGAGACTAAGAGTTATTTAGAGATTGATTGAGAGACGAGAGGAGAGTAATGATAGAGACAGAAATTAAGAGACAGAGTAGGGAGAGATTGAGGGAGGCTAGAGTGAGACAGTGAGATAACCGTTGAGAGAACTGAGAATTAGAAAGACTGAATGATACTGACAATGATTGTCTCCCTCAAACTCTGGTGCTGTATCAGAGTGATTGAGAGAGACAGAGTGAGAGAATGAGATCGTGAGAGAGACGATCGTGAGCGGGAGAGGCGAGCTGAATGAGTGGAGAGTGAGGATGAGATTGAGAAAGTAATGCAAGTGAGAGATAATGTGTGATGTATAAAGAAACTGAGTGACAGTGAGATGCGGATATTGAAAATAAGAGTGATTTTTAGAGATGGGAGTGAGTAAAGGAGTGAGTGTGAGATTTGAGTGTGTGAGATATTGAGAAAGAGAATAAAGTGAGAATGTGGTTGAGAGAACAGAATGAGAGAATAAAAAGGTGAGATTGAGAGTCAGATATTTAGACACTGAGTATGATGAGATTGAAAGATTAGGAGAGACAAATTGAGAGAGATTTGAGAGAGGAGAGATACACAAGTGAGGGAGAATTTGAATATTGTGATTGTGAAAGTGACTGATAGTTTGAGAGAGGAATTCAGAGAGTAAGATTAAGCAAAAGAACAATTGAGCACCATTAAGAGATTGAATGACTTTGAGAGAATAAGTGAGTGTGTGCAATTGTGAGAGATTGAGAGATCGAGGGAGATTAGTGAGAGACTGATAGAATCGACAGTGATTGAGGAGAGCAATGAGTGTTTGTGAGAGTGAGAACAATTGAGAGGTCAAAAGATTGCTTGAATGAGATTGAGAGTGGTTGAGATTGAAAGAATGTGAGAGAGATGAGCATGAGGATGAATAGTGATGAGTGAGGGCGAGATTGAGAAGAGAGGAATGAGTGTGAGAGATGAGTGGTTAAGAAGTGAGAATGTTAGAGATATTGAGAGAGGGAGTTAAGAGGGTGTGAGAGGGTGTGAGTGAGAGTAAAGTGAGAGACAGAGATTGAGAATGATTGGCACAGAGTATGAGAGAAAAGTTTTTGAGAGGCAGATTGTAGTGGGACTTTAAGAGAGACTGAGAGGAGTGGGAGAGATTTGAGAGGGGTGTTTAGAATGATGAGAAACAGAATGAGAATGTGATTGAGAGTGAGAATTGAGTCAGTGGAAAGTGATGGAGAGATTGGGGGTGGGGGAGACTGATATGCAGAGAGCTATTGAAAGATTGATAGAGAATGAGAGAGTAATACTGAGAGAATTAGAATGATTGCCAGAGGGAGATTGAGGGTTGAGAACAAGTGTGATTGTGAGAATAAAAGATTGATAGATTGAGAATAGGAATGAGAGATGAGAGAGTCAGATTTATGCTAGATTAAGTGTAGTGACATTGAAAGAGATTGAGGGCCTCCCCTGGTGGCGCAGCGGTTGAGCGCTGGGCTGTGAAGCTGCCCGCAGCCTCTGCAGCGCCGGTTCGATCCCCGGCTGCTCCCCGGCCACCGGAGGAGGGTCCCACATGGCGCGCAGACCTCTCCTGCCGCCCGCTGCTCCCCTCAGCAGTGTACTTCGGTCCTTCTGCCTGCTCTGCTCCCCGCTCTGGCTCTGGTGAATTCTCTCACCCTCCCGCGCTTCTGACTATACCCAGTACTTGTATAAATAAATAAAATAAAATAAAATAGAAAGAAAGAGACTGAGAAAAAAAGATTGAGACAGAAGGAGAGTGAGCTCTGGAGATGTCGTTAGAGATGTAATAAACAGAAGAGTAAAGAATGGGAGAAAGGAGTGAGAGATTTAGAGAGAGAGATCTAGAGAGAATGAGGGGAATTGTTGAGGAGAGTAATGACAGAGGCTAGAGTGAGCAATTGAGAGAGAGCAATTGAGAACCATTGAGACATTGTGAGCATGTGCGATTGTGAGAGTAAGAGACTGAGTAGGGAGAGATTGGGAGCTGAGACAATGAGACAACGACTGAGAGATCAAGATTGCTTGAGAGACTGGGAACTGACAGAGTGAGACGAATGAGGGGATTGTGGAGAGGGAGCTGAATAGGAGTGAGAAATAATGAGTGATCTATAAAGAAACAGTGAGAGACAGATGTTGAGAGAGAGAGAGAAAGATAGGAGGGAAGAAGAAATTGTGAGGGTGAGAGTCTGAAAAATATTGAGCTATATTGAGATTGACGGAAACGGAGATTGAGAGACAGTGAGTGAAATGTAGTGAGGATTTGAGAGATTTGTAGAGATGAGAGATAAACAGAATGAGTGAGAGATTGAGAGAGGGGAGTGATACTGAGACAGAGATGATGTTGAGAGAAATTGAGGGGAGGGGTCTGAGAGATCGATACAGAGAGAGGGAGAGGGATAGTGAGGGAACATGAGCGAGTCACATCAGACTAATTGTTAAAGTCTTTGTTTTGTTTTGTTTTGTTTTTAATTTATTGCTTACCTCTTACATATGGACAGGCTGGAAAGTGGTGGCTTGTTTGGGGAAAAGTATTTTAAGTGCTTATTATTTCTCTACATGATGCTGACTATTCTGCATAGTATGACTTTACAAAGGAGAAAAAAAAATTTTTTCATCCATTTTTAGAGCACAATATTAAGTATGGAATTCAGATCAGTCATCATATCTCAGTGTTCAACATTAGCATGTTTTGAGAAAGTTATTGCAAAAACTGTCAATGCTGCCAAAACTATTGGCAGAAAGGTCAGTTAATTAAAATCTCTTTACAATGTCATAAATTTAAAATGAACTCATCTGGATATTAGACAGTACAAGTTATATTAAATTCATTCTTAATAGCCATTTTTTTTATTTGCAAGGACCTTGAATTACATACCTACCTTCAGTAAGCCTAATATCCATCATGTAAAGCCCGTGAACTAACCAGAATGGGTGAGCTCGGAAGCTCATCTGGCATCGTGCTGCCTCAGGCGCATCTGCAAGCGCCCCCACCCCACTGCAAGCAGGGACTAAAGAGTCGCCAGTCCTTGTGGCTTTTGTAGACCCGGTGGTACTTTGTGTGATGTCCTGCCAGCACGCTTTCTGTAAATCTTAATTGAGTATTTGACCTGCTCTACCTTGAAAATCAGTGTATTTGAAAGCAGGCTCATAGCATACCTGAAATGTGACTACTTTGAGTTCTTTTTATTGTGGGGTAATTTCTACTGAACAGAGTATTAGAATTAGAATTCCTGTGTGCTTATCAATCCTTTGTGAATCTGTGCTGGATAAAATTAAGAACTTATACAGCTACCAGCTATCATAGAGGTTTAATGCACACTAGCTGTTTGAAGGAATTACTGAATCCAGTTTTAAAATAAAGGTAAATTCTTAGAAAAGTTAAAAAATACCATAACAACTAGAATGAATCCAGAAAATAAGCAATTTTTTAGTATCTGCATGTACAACATACATTACTAAAGCACAAGATACATTTTCTGTTTTTCCTATTCCCGTATTTTATATCAAATGACATTTCTCAGAGGAATGAGGTTTCCCTGAAAGTTTAATGTGTAATAAATATCTGCTGTGACTCAGCTGGACAGCGATCCCTTTAAACCATTGGGAAAGCGTCAAACTCTGTGAGATCCATTTTCCCTGCTTCTGGTAGGTCCAGTTCCTTGTATAAATGCTCCTTGGCACCAAGAGAATGCTGAAGCTGTAACCCAATCCACCTTTTTTTTTTTTTAAACAATTTTGTTAATTCAATTTGTCTCCTTCCCCACTAAATGAATGCTAAATCTGTTGAAATTCTTGCCAGACACTAACACAATAGTGACCTGGGGCTAGGAGATGCCTTAAGAACCTAGGAGCAGAGAATTCTGTCATGTACTTCCTGGCATTGGTCAGGGGATAGTAATCGTGTCTATTCTTCATTTTTAGATAACAATCGATAGAGAGAGCGGTGAAGACGTGAGCTCCCCCAAACATGGGAAGGAAGACCCAGACAACATGCCACACGTGGGCGGCAACACTTGGGCTGGTGGAACAGGTGGGTAGTGCCGACTTCTCCGGGGGTGGCCTTCCCGAGACTTCATAAGCCCACACAGACAACACTGCCCCTGGGAAGGATCAGGGACCAGCTTTCAGCCTTCCCTGTTCCTTGGCTTGTGCTCCTGCCCTTCCTCTCAGCAAGACTTCAAGACATGCCAAAACCCTGCCCTTTCAAGTCCGCGGAGCCTGCTACCCTCAAACCTCAGACCATTCTAACCCTCACAGAGTTGCTTCATCGTTAAAAAGGGAATAACATTAACTGCCTTGTAAGGTTGTGGTAAGGATTAAGTGAGATTAAGTTTATAAAGCTCTGAGAACAAGTCCTGGCATGAGGAATGCATTCAAAGTGTTAATCCCTTCTTGGGATCATGCCAGGCATCTCTAGTAAATTTTCTTGACCAACTGACTTTGAAAAGAAATGGCCCTCGTCTTCCACATGTGTATGTTGAGGATGCAGGGTTTGGAGATAAGAGACTTGCTTGTGGTTTGAGCCAATGGCTGTGGCCCATTCCTTCCTCTTGGCTGCCTGAGCAGAGCATTGTTCCTGTGCTCTCTTCCTCTTTCCTCCCAGGCAGCTGGAGCAGACACATCTGCTGGGCCACAGGAATAGGACCAGACTGTGTGCGCACTGTCTGATCTTATCTTGGCCAAGGGGAGTGCTGGCACAAGCTCATGCTTTACCTTCCCTTAGGATCGTCTGTGCCTCTTGGCCTTGACTGCCTTGGGAGGAAATGGGTTTCTGTGCTGGGACAATGTGCTATCAAATAGGCCTGTGGACTTCTTGCCTACTCTGTTTATTCCTCACGCTTTTAGCTTTAAAGAAAGGGTATTTTTAGACATAGCCTTTGATCTGGAAATTAGCGACAAGCCAGCAAGACTTAATCCATATGGAATGCATTGTGGAAAGAGCTGGTCAGATGTAGATTTCCCAGCAGTGGACTACTTGAGAGTGGAAGTTCTCACTTGTTATTCTACTTGACTCTACTAACCCATCTATCTGTCCATTTTGAAGACCTTGCCTTTGCTTCCTTTTTCAATTTGTAAAAGCTCTTTTACTTCAAATCCTTTTTCTATCTGTTGCTTTTCCCTCAGAATTCTCTATAGTGAACATAGCCCTGAACCATTAAGTCATTTGATTCCTTTTTCATCCATAATACCTATTCTTGCCTTCATCTTACAAGTTTACTTTAGGATGTTCAAGTTCAGCTTCAAGATTATGCCTTGAAGTTTTAAAAGAAAATGCTTGCTGGAGGTTTGTAAGTAAGTAGTACAGATTAAGGCTCCCAGAAGTAGAGACCACGCAGATCTCTCCCCCCAATGCCTTCTCCACCCCAGTGTGGCTTCCCCAGCATCCATGTGAGTCTTGCTGACCATCACTCACACCAGCCTCTATCAACAGTTGTGGGTCCTTTTCCTCCTTTCACCAAAATGACGTCCTCACAACACCTAGGAAGCTTTAAAATCAAATTCATGATCCACCCACACCAATGGACAACCTCCTGTAGAAAGGGAGTTAAGATCACAGAAACAACTCTAATTCTTCGCTCAGATATTAGCTCGTCTGCCTATAGGATGCCCACAAGTGAGAGCCAAGAATCACATTTGAGAAGGAATTTTCCACCACTGATTTCTAAATCAACGTGTAATACGATGTGCTCAAGTCAAAGCACAGTAAATTACAGTAAAAATTATGGTAAAAATACTGTAATTAATAGACTGCTTTCATGGTATTTACCAAAAGGAAATGACCTGCGCAGACTTCTCGATTTTAGCTTATTACAGCAATTAAGACTCTAATAAAGAAAAATATGACATGATTTAACCATCATCTACAAACTTTGAAAGTTTCCACTATATGAAACTTAGAAATGAACTCATTCTGTGTGACTGGAAGTTACCTCAATAATAACAGTAAGAATAACCTTTTACACAGCTCTTATTTTGTACCAGAAACCGTTCTAAGTATTTCAGCCTCATGAAAATCTCATGAAGTAAATAATATTAGCACCCTCATTTTACAGATGAGAAGGTTGAAGTTCCTTAAGGAACTTTCCTCGAGGATATACTACTGGAGCACTACAGCTAGGGCTCTAACTCAGGCAACCTGGCTTCATTATATAATACCAGCGTGCTGTGCTATACCTTATGCTGCCCCTCCAATACTGGATTCTCTTCCAAGTGCCCAAGTTGTGTGTTAATAAACAAAATAAGTTGATTAGTAGTATTTTAAATATTACAAAGCAGGGATAATAAACTGGTAGTCCAGAGGCCAAATCTGGCAAATATATTCATTTTGGTAGTCAGCTTAGTGTTTTCAAATAATTTGAATGTATTTATGCAAGGCAAGTCCTCACTCCTTAAAATATTACCTGGTTTTCTAAACATTTATGTTTACTACCTAAGTTTATACACTCTTACATAAGGTACACTTACAAGCATGTAAACGTGGGCATATATTGGAAAACCATTCTGAAGCTGGAAGTATTATCTGTTGTATATTATTCTAGCCTAAAAGTCAAAGTGTAATATTTGGCTTCTAATCTTGGCTAAATTGCTGATATGAGGTCATAAGTAGGTTGCATAATCTCTCTGTGCATCATTTTTATCATTTGCAAAACAGCAGAAACAATATAGCTTAACTGCCTCTTATTTTAAGGAAAAATAAGGTTATATGAGAAGAATGATGTTCATTTAATTAACAAATGCATACTGAATAACTTTGATGTCCAAGCTACTCAAAGATGTGGAAGTAAAAAGATATATGAAAATTATCACATTTAATATTTGGTAAGAAAATATTAAGGAACAACTAGTGCCCAGGCACATTGATCCCTGGGAGGGAGAGTCCTCAGAAGAGCTATCATGGAATTTGGACCAAGCCTTGAAATGTTGGTAGACTTTGACTGGATGTGAAGAGGGAAGTACTCTGAATAAGGATACCTTTGTTTCCAGATTCTTGTTATTTAAATATTTACTGTCTGACTCTCTGTATAGTTCATAATATTCCCAGGCCAACTCTCCATTTGAAGAGACCTGTCCTGTGTGGCCTCCCGGATCTCTGTACGCCCCTGCTCCTCTGCCCTTTGGGCTGGGCTGCCACTCCACTGTAATCCTCTTTTCTCTGTGCTGTTGTAGATTCCTGTCCTCTGTCCTTCAGTCTTGTCAGGACACAAGAGTCCTGATCTTTCATGCTGCAAAAGATGAGCATGCCAGAAGGTTCTTCCCAGCAGAACATGTTCCCTCTAGTCTCCAGTTTCTGGAAAGGAATTTGGGGATCAAGAACTCAGCTTGTCCTGTCCCCAGGCTGAGTTCCCCAGATCTCTACCAAAGTAGACCAGTGAGAAAGTGCAGTCTCCAAAGGAACACAGGTGCTGAGTTGTCATAGTTTCCTACAACCTGGCAGAACCCCACTATGCCTTCCCACCAGCAGAATCACAAGAAGCAACACTGACTGAGTGTGCTGTAATCTGAGTGCATCCTAGCCTGGATGCAACTGCCAGTGAGACCCATCTCTGCTGCTAAGTGAAGTCAGATGGGTAATTTATCCTCGGGTTTCTGTCAGTTTGGTTTGCCTTACTCCTATGTGCATTAAGAATTGTCTCAAGGTTGTACTTATGACTTCCTGATGGATGCGTCCGTGAGGCAAGACTCAGACCCCTCAGCATGATCAGCTCCAACCTTCATTCCAGCCTCCTGGGACCCATTACACCTTCCTCAAATTTTAGCCTATTCACATGTGGGGTCTATAGGAATGAATTTAGGGCAATTCATTTATTTGCATCCCCATTACTGGTAGCATTTATTTGACTGGGAAAGTCAAAGAGACATTCTATCTAGAGAAAAAAAAGTAAATATTCTCCTACAAGCTCTGTATTTGCTATTGTATTTGTTGTTTTTAAAATAAATATTAGTTAAGGACAATTAATATGCTTCGTGGGACTACCTTAAAGATGTGGTCTGGAGAAGACTCACTACCTGGATTTTCCTGGTTTCCTCCAGGAGGAAGAGACACAGCAGGTCTGGGTGGCAAAGGAGGTCCCTACCGGCTGGATTTAGGCCACACTGTGTACCAGGTCACAGAGGTTGAGAAAGATGCTGTTCCTGAGGAGGTGAAGAAAGCTGCTAGAGAGATGGGCCAGAGAGCATTTCAACAGAGGTGAGTGGTCGCCATTGTATCAAGAGCAGCACCAGCACTGTGGTGACCTGTTGTACTGGACCCAGAGTAGAGCCAGCATTTTGAACCACAAACTGACCTCTCCCTGATGGCACAGTCAAGGAAACATGCAATCCCCATTCTTCCTACCCAGGCTCTTTTAAATGCATGGACTACACCTGAATGTAGAAAAAGAAATTAAAGACATTAGAAGGTGAAACCAAAGATTTTCCTAAGACAAATTGAAGCTCAGATCACTTCATCCAAACCTATTCATAGGCCATAAAAAGAATTCAGATAGGACCTCCCCAGTGGCGCAAGGGGTTAAGCACAGTACTGTCAAGCTATCCGCAGCCTCTGCGGCACAAGTTCGATCCCTGGCCGGCCAGGGAGCAACCCACATGATGCAGCAGACCTCTCCTGTCTCACCCGCTGCTCACCTCAGCAGTGTATTTTAGTAGATCTGCCTGTTCTGCTCCCCACTCTGTCTCTGGTGAATCCTCTCACCCCCTGTGCCTCTGGCCTATACCCCAATTCTTGTATGCATAAATAAATCTTTTAAAAAAGAGAGAATTCAGATAGCTCTATGTAATAGTCCCTTCCTGCCCTTGGGAAATTTGTAGATTTATGTGGAGACAAAACTAGTGTGCTCACTCTGTGTGTGTCTCTCTCTCTTTCGCTTTCTTCCTTCCCCTTCCCCCCATTAAGTGCTGAAGTCCCCTGGTATGAAGCTTGTGCCCTCTAGCAGTGTGGGGAAGGGCCCTGAGCTCAGCCAGAATTTGGACGTTCCAGGGAGGAAAATACTTGTGCAGAGCCACCAGAGCACAGTGTCTGTGGTGGAGAGAGGCAGTTTGTCCATCAGGGAAAAGGTACTGGCAGGGAATGAGATTAGATGAGGAAACCCTGTCCATAGGTGGAGGCCTTGAAATCCAGGCTGACGAGCCTGTGCTTTTCAGACAATCCAGAACCATTCTGCCCCATTTTGATGAGAACCATCTAAGAAATGAGAAGAATCTACATGATGCTTTCAGAAGACAACCACGTGTGTTAACGAAACATGAAAAATACCAAAGGACCAGCAATATGTCCTTCAGGATTGAGAGAATTGGTAGTGATTTGAGAAGCAGATTTGCATTTTTGTGCTCAATGAAAATAGCTGGGTGCAGTTAGAGAAATGACATGCGCAAGTGTATGAGAGTTATGAAATCCCTCCCACGTATAACATCTGGTATTACATGCTGTGCTGTACACATCCTGCAAGTAAACAGTGCAGAACAATGGGGACAAATATGCTGATCCCTCCTACCACGCCCTCAGGAAGGGCTGCCAGCCCTTAGACCCTCAAGTACTCAGCAGGTAAATAAGACAAGTGGTACTCTCAACCCTTCTGTTGGCTTCCCTGGAGACCTTGAACTATTTATATATCCTCACTGTGCCTGAATTTGTTCTGGAAATAGACGATTTCCCTCTCCTGCCCTCTCAGGTTATGAAGACAAATCACTTTGTCAAGACTGAAATCATTTTAACGTCTCAAAAAAGGTAGGAAGAATAATGAGAGGTCTTGTTGGAATTCAAATACTGCTCTACATTTCAAATAAACAAAGTATCCAGTTAGGAAAAGAACCAAACAATTAGCTATATCTCATTCTCCCTTCCCCAACTAATGAGCTTGTGTTGTCACCATGCTCAAAACCTCACAAATAAATGTCCAGTCTCAGTGTGTGCGCTGATGCCCAAGCCCTTCTTGGGGAGGCAGAAAGCCCTTCTAGTGGTGCTTGTACACCACTGTACAACCCCAGCTTCCATAATAGGATCTGGAACCTGCTTCTGGTAAGGACCGTGGTCCCAGGGAAGGAAGTCAAGGAGCATCTGTGATAATAAGGCAACTAAAGTTAGTGGATGTAGGGAGGAAAGTGTGGAAGTGAGGGAGTCATGAAAAGGCCATACTCCTTTACTAAATACTGCAGAGAAGAAACTAATTCCAAGCAAAAGAGAAGATCTTCTTGATTAAAAGACGGGGTAGGCAAGTGTTTGAAAGAGGAAAAATGACAGTCATGAGCAAAACGGACACAGCAAAACAGAGAAAAAATTCTGCTTTTTACTTTCATGTAGTAATACTCCCATTGGATAAGTATTCAACTGCTGAATATTTTCCTTTAGCCTTTTGTTATAGAACTTTTCAAACACAGATAAGAGAAAAATGTATATGAGTCCTATCAACTTGTCCCTGCAAGAGGAAAAATCTGACTGCACTCGCAGCATCTACTCATGGGTAGTTCTGAAACTAATCCAAGATGTCCTGTATTATTGTTATAAACATTTTAGCATATCTCTTAAAGATAAGGACTCTTTTTAAAAATAAAAACACAAGGCTATTAAGTCTTTCAAAAGTAATAATTTTTCACTATCACCAAATAGTTTTGAAGTTTTTTTGCAGCTCTAGGCATATGTTAAAAAGGTCAAATTTCCCTCCATTTATGTTTTTTAAACATCCTAACCTTTTTTCCTTAGTACTAATCATTTGTTCCCATTAAGCTATTAGTTGTAAGAATAGTTAGCTGTCTCTCCACTGACTCTCTGGAGAGTAGGGTGTTTTGTTTGCTCCAGAGTACATCCCCAGTACCTACACCCAGAACCTGGTGAGTAGCAAACACTCACACATATCTGTGGAATGAATAATCAGCTGTACATACAAATAGTGATATCTCCATTAATATTTAATTCAGACACCAGATAAAACCAGACCCACAGCCAGACCTATCCATCAGCCCAGAGATCTAGTGTATTGCCTTGAGTAGCCCAGTACATGATCAGTCCAACATCAGTCAGCCTTCAGTTGTATCTGCATTGCAGCTAAATACTGATTCCTACAGAGTAAGAATTGATAAACTCAGGAAGACTAACAAAAAGACAAGTACAAGACATGAATAAAGTGGAATAGAAATATTTCATCAACAAGATGTGAATGAAGTAGACCTCAGATACTTTTTGCACACTGAGCAGAGCCTTTGGCGGCAGGGGGCCAGGCACCCACTCTGGAAATTGTACCTACTACCATTTGCAAAACTAATCAGGCTTACACAGTGGATCTCAGCTTATGTTTATTTTCATAAGTGATCCAAAAATCATAGTATTTAAAGTCTGACCCATAAGAAAAAATAAAATGAAAACTAAAATTCCCAGACTCTTAGGTAACAATAAATATACCCTTTAAGAATATACTGTGCCAGCAAAGTGCAGTTATAGTCCACTTAGATTACTAGGATGTAAAGCAGCTGTGCCCTGCAGTTTTGATCAGAGGTAAAGCAGCAGAAAGACATTTTCAGCTAGCTTTGTGGGTTTGAGAGTATTAGCAATGGGAACTTGTCTGATCCAGAGGCTAAAATTTCCTATTTTCTTTCTCCATTCCCTGTTTCAGTCTCCATCATTCAGAATGTTATCAGCTTTGAACACCTTGTAGGTGACCTTTCCAAAAGCTGACAAAACCTGGAATATGATTTCCAGACTTCTTCATAATTAAAACAGCATGTGGTGTGTTTTTTGGGTGCAACATGATCTTGCCAGGGGCGGCCCTGTAACTCGAGCTAAGTCTGATCTCTACAAAGACAAGTCTGCTTGAGGTGACTTACCAACTGCTTGACTCCTCCCTTGATGTGATTGTATGTGTATGTTTTCCCCTCCTAAGGGTAAGCCATGTCCACATTTTTTTCTAATCTCTCCTCTTTCAAAAAATGCTAATCTCCCTTCTTTGGGAAAACGCATATTGGCTTCCTAGGTTTAAAGGGACGGAGGTAGCATATCGCACAGCATATTGTGCCCAGCTTCTGTCAGCCATGATCTCTGGATATAACTTAATCTAATGAAAACTTATAGAGACATTTCAGAGGTTGTCACAGCTAAACATAGGATATATTGTTAAGGGAGCATGTCCTTACATATATTCCTTTTTGCTCTTAGAACAGGGTTAATTAGATTTACAATAGAAGGACACCTTGGCATGTCACCTTGGGAAACAACTACTCAGATATTATACACCTTTCAGGGATTTACCTTTTGATAGTATATTTCCAAGTGCTATCCAAAGCATTTATTGAGCACTGCTGTGCAGCACGGATGCTGCTAGGTATTGGCAATGCAGAGAAAAAATAAGACATTTTCCTTCTCCCACAAGGATAGAAAGTATCATAGTGAATCAAATGTAATAAACAATAAATTTTGCTTTAGTTATAAAACACATTTCTATATTTATCTGTGTATACTCACTCTCAATGTAAAGTGTATCCTACTGTGGAAAATAAAGTTTGGCAAAAACAGTCAGAGAGAGACAAAGATATATCTATTAAAAGCAATAAAGGGTAAAGGTTTTGTGATAGCTGTCTATAGAAGCTACGTGAAAGGGATTGATCAGTTTTTTTAGGACAGATTAAGCAAGACTTCATAGGATGTGACCTTTAAGCTGTGTTTTGAAACCTGAGTTGGCATTAACTAGCCCTGGTGGTGGCAGGGCAGGAGTTGTAAGTCTGCGCCATGGTCATCTAGGCCTAACTTGATGTGATGCTAATAGGCCTCTCTCACTCTGCTCTGTGATGGGTTGATTCTTCCCAACACTTGGCCTGACAAGGAGTAATAGAGACAATTCATTCTCACTTAGCTTCTGGGGCTTCATTTCCAGTCTAAGGTATTAAAAATGTGCTTAAGATTTTCAGCTACACACCAACTTTGCTCTCATGCATATACAAACATACACAGTAGTTTAGAAGATCATGTTATAGGTAGGCTTTTGAGATATGCATTATATCTTGCCTTAGCACCCTTTATGTTTATAGAAATATCTAACAAATTAGTATCTTATAGATACAGTACTATAAAACCCAAGAGAAGTTTTGGGCTTCTGTCATGCTACTAAATTTTAAATAATCTGAGTCTTATATCAGTCAGTCACTGCAGTGTATTGTGAGCATCTCTTGATCTCCAGGCACCATGGTAGACACTGTACATAGGAAGATAAGTAACACTCAGTCCTTAATATAGCCTGGTTGGTGAGAGAGAAGGAAGACAAGTAGAGCATGGGTAGTACATGCTCTGATATAGAAAGTAAGCATGAAGTGCTGTGAGAGTACTGCAGCGAGACCTGGGGGTCAGAGCAGGCTTCCTGGAAGAGGTGGCCATTGATTTGAGTCTTCATGTGGGAGATAGTAGGCCAAGAGCAGAGAAAGAGCACTCCATGCAGGGGGTGCTCCAAAACACAGGCACACTGTGTTCAGGAAATCACAAGAACTCTTATGGGGGAAGAGGGGGCATGAAATAATGAAAAACAATAAAAAGGAGCACTGTCCTGGGAGGATAGACTTTCAAGGCCACAATACTGAAATGCAATTCTGTTTATTCTATTAAATGTATACCACCATTCAGAAAACATGTCTTTTACTTAGTGACACTAAGTTACAGTCTTTGGGATCAAACCGGTTCAGATATATATTCTTGGTCTTTCAAAGAAACCCATGAGAACTTTCAAGTACCTGCCACATGAACTGACCAGTGACCAACATGGTGACACCTCTGGGAACAAGCAACAGTGTGTTGTTGAGCTGGCGCTTACTGACTCAGGAGAGCCAACTATGCACATTTCACTGTGCCAATCACTTCACTGTTGGTAGCTTGAAATAAATCATGGTGGGAGTTTTTATACACAGCATATCATTAGGGTTTTCTTTTGTCCTAGAGGACCATTCATTAGCCATTTGCCTGCAGACCAGTGGATATTCTTCTCCTTTGAAACTCCAGCTAGAGACATCATTTCATCCCTTTTCTTCTCTAAGGCAACAGGAGTTACCAAGGAGTTTGCTATAGTTCTAGTAAAAAAAAAAAATAAAAAGATGAAGTAGAAGGCCCATGTGTGCATGATTTCAGCTGTTGCCTTTCTTGCCCTCTGATTTCAGGCTAAAAGAGATCCAAATGAGTGAATATGATGCCGCAAGCTATGAAAGGTTTTCGGGGGCTGTTCGGCGACAGGTGCACTCCCTTCGTATCATTCTGGATAACTTACAGGTAATCCTCCATTTATGGACTGAGAAAATTATCTAAGTCCAAAACTGGACCGATCCCAAAACTGAGGTAGGTTCACCCTGTGGCTTTCTCAGTTGAGTTCTCCAAGGGAGAACATTTGATCTCACCTTTCCTCCTGTCCAAGCAGCAGTGAGTTGACCCATCAGGCCTGAAATATAAAACCTCCCATTTCCCCTCCTATAAGATCCACGAACATCCGACCTCTACTAAAAATTCACAAGTAGAGCTTTCTTCCTACAAACATTTTACTGTCGTTGACAGGAGAGACAGGCACAGTAGGGATCGCCCAGGATGTGCATTCTCTATGCCCCTGGCTTCTCCTCTTCCCATCTGTCCCCAACCACCTCCACATTGCCTGCCCTTTTATACTTTCACAAACTGGTTGCCTCAGAACCAGTTAATATGGCTATTGCCCCTTAATGATTACGATGCTTCGGTGTTTCCTAAGCAAATATGTGTTCTTTGAAAACTACAATTTGAAATCATGCCCTAGCCAATCTATGCAGATAATTGAGGAAGGGTCACATATTCTTTAAAATCACAAATTAAATCAGGTTATTTTACCTTAACTGAGAGAGAAGCCTATTTCGAGGGAAAAGGGGCAGGGTTAAGGCCAAACTGTGTTTCTCTGTTCCACTCTGGAATTTTCTGTTTCCTGTCCATGAAGTGTTTGAAGTTGATTTCCTTCACTTAGACACCTTACACTTAGACACCGTCTTTGGTTCTATCTGCATATTTTCTTCCATGGGGAAGTTGATTATTATTAGGGTAAGAAATTCTATGATGCACTTTTAATCCATCATTTTAATGTAAAACTCTGGAAAATCTCATTTTAAAACAATCTAAACAGCATCAGGAGATTAGGAAAAGTTCTGTAATTTTCAAGAGAATAGGAAAAGGAAAAATTATAATGATTAACTAGATGACTAATTTCAGAATCTTGGAAATCAAAGAATTAAGTCATTTGCTTTAAAAAAAAAGATTAAAACAGCAGATTTTATATAAACTGTGAAAACCTAACATTTGAAAGATTGAATTTTCCACTCTAGTCATTCACGTATCAAGTGCTCATTTCTCTTGGCACTGAAGGCATTTGCTGGGTGGGTTCTGAGCTGCAGTACTATTGCCTTTAGTAGAGGCAAATAAGGGTGTAAATAGTGGTTCAGAGGTGAATTCAGAGGTGAATAAGGGTGTAAATGAGTGGTTCAGAAGAGCTGAGGCTCAGGGGAGAGGGTGCTTACACTGAGACTGAAGAATAGGTGTAATTCAGTCATTCCTCATTTCTTAAGTTCTTGGTGCATACCAGGCTGTAGGAATAGAGCAGAATGAACCCCTTAGAGAAGGAACTCAAGGAACACGAGTGAGCAAACAGCGTCCTAAGTTCTATTGAGAAGTCTGCACACTATGCCATGACCTAAATGAGAAGAGGAAGTCCTCATGGAGGGTGGAATGCTTGCGTTCACTCTTAAAAGATGCTGAGGAATTTACCAGATGAGTAAGCAGTCAGGGCATTCCAGACTTAGGACACAGCATGTACAAATGCACAGAGGTATGGGAGAGCACCGTGAGTTCAGAGAACAACAAGTTGTTCCCTGTCACTGAGAAGAGGGTGTCCATGGTGTGAGACAGTGGCAGGAGAGAGGCAAAATTGTAGGGACCAGATATGAAGGGCCAGATCCTAGATGCCATGAGAACATGCAAACAACATTGGGGTTTTACCCTATAGACAAACTGATCATTAAAAAACACTCAATATTAGAAAGGGATGCAATAATACCCTTTTAATCAAAGGTATCAGAATCCCCGTCTGGTGTTGATAAATGTCTTGCTTGATATTCACTGACCACCATACCAGTTACTTTTATAAGCATCGTCACATTTAATCAGCACAACAACCTATTAAGATGATACTGTGTTTACAAGAGCAGCCAAAAGAAAAGGCAGATACTATCATGACTTCTTATGCCAGAACAGTAATCAAGCTTCAGTTGGAATTAGGATTAGCACTAAAGAATGACACTACCTTTAAACACCACGGAGAGGAGATGAGTATAAGAAAACTGCACTTTTACGTTCAGCTCTCAAGAGAAAAATGAAAGAAAGCTAAAGGACTCCAGGAATGGCAAATAAGATTAAATATATGGAAAAAGAAATTGGTATCTGTTTCTTTAAAAAAATAGGTGAAGGCATTGGGGTTGATAACTTTCTAAATATCCTCCAAAAGAGTAATACTTGGGGGAAGTTATTAATCTCTTCTTCTCTTAATCTAAAAAGAAGGCTTATATTACAAAGTTTTAAGACAAAAGAAAAGTTAGGAAAGTAATTATTCCTTGAGTGAGTACCCAAAATGGACGTTGAACTTCCATCTCTGGAAATCTTAAATAAAATTTTTAAAATAGCTAGAATTTGTTATTTGTAAAGGCTGTACCACATGCCAGGCATTCTACTAGTTGCCTTACACTGTCAACATCATCATCACAAACTTCCATCATCATCATCACCTTGTGGTGAATAATACCAGCTCCAGAGCCAGACAGCATGGTTTCTATAAAATGGGAAAGACAGATCATAGGACAGTGATGACGATGACTCAGATGATATATGCCAACAACTTAAAGCAGTGCCTCGCATATCATGTTCTGTCTGAAGGAATAGCTTCATCATTAACTCTTCCTACTAATACTTATCCTGGGCTGCAGGTGAGGCACCTCATCAAGTACTACTGTTCCTTGTGCTCATTAACCTTTACAAGGACCAGTGAGTATTATTTTCCACATTTGATAGTTAAGGGAACTGAGACACAGAAGTTATTTCCATTCTCAGTCTTATGAAATATATTTGTTTCCCTTTTTATAATGAGGAAACTAAAGATTAGAATGACATCATTTGACCTAGGCCATGAAGCTAGTGAACAAACATCTGAACCCAAAACTAGGTCCCTGCTATCTGTTAGGTCTCTTCTTCCAACTCTACAGTTCTATGGAAAGCATAATTTTGATCCTGTGCCTCTGAATCATATACAGTGTTGTAAATGTGACTTCAATAAAAAAGAAAGAAAAGCGTACTTCTATCTATATTCATAAAACATTTTGCATCAACCAACAGCATTTTCAAGAGTTTCTTGTGGGTCTTTATTTTAAATTTATAGAGGTGTTCTTTTCAGGTGGCCCAACTCAATTAAGAGAGAAAGCGCAAGTAAATACAGCACTAGCCAGGAATGAATATAACCTCGTGTGAAACATGAATCTTTAGACTGTAACCAAAGCAAGGTTTTGATTTGATCCCCTCTTTGCCATCTTTTGCCAGTCCTGTGTGACTCTGATTGACTAATAACTTCCAGCTGTTTTGAGGTTGCTTTGTAACCCCAGTAACCGTGGGTGTTTCCTTGGTGAACAGTACAAAGTCTGGCCAGGAACTAGCAAATCATCATTTGAGATGACTTTCCACAGTACAGCTTTAGGCCCACATGTTGATTCGTGGCTGGACTAAAATTTGAGGAGCAGGAATTGTTACCACCCATATTAACATCTGCTTCAACATGTACCTCAGTTGTAGCACATGCCATTCTTCCCAATTAAGATAGCTACCACCAGTGACCTTCCTTGGCTTTTTGACTGGATTATCTATGGAATATCATAGAGCCCTGGTTATGGAACCATTTATGAATTAATAGCAAGAATTTTCTACACAGAAGAGTCTATAACAACTTCAATTATACTTGGTTTAGAATTGATTCCAGCATTCTGTAACAAAAGAAAATATCCATTCCTACAGAAGCCACTGACTTCAATCATATTTTCTAGTGTTTTTCTGATCCACAATGAGTAATTTCATTCCCAGGTTCAACTAAATTAGCCTTTCTCTGATTGTTCATGAAGATATGCTGGGCAAAGCAAACAAACAATTCCATTTTTTCCTTTAGTATTTCAAATGAGCATGCGTTCAATGTTTTTGAATACTAATATATGGTGGGCATCATACTTGGGTACAAAGATTGGTATGATATCATTGCTGTATTTAAGAAGGTGGTAGTCTCAAGGGGTGGGGAAGATGGGCATATGAACAGATCACTTCAGTTGCAAATAGTTGGTACCTACATATAGGGCTGTATAGAATATAGTGGAAGCCCAGAGATATGGAGTCTAGGGTAGATTTTGAAGTAAAGGATACAAGGACACATCCATTTTGGCCAAACAGAGGTGTAAACAAGGCCCCAATAGAAAGCACAGCTTAGACAAAGGCATGGCACTGTGGCTGGCCATAAACAGGATGCCACTCAGCATGAAATGCACACAACAACTTGAAGCTGAGAGGCTGGTAGGTGCCAACTAAGAAACCTGGACTTTATTCTGAGCACCCTCTTTGCTCATATTTAGTCTATAGTAACTGTTTTATCCAGTAGACATTTATGACCATATTTTGCCAAAGGGTTGTTGCCTTCTATGACTAACCTAGGGAAGAAGACACATGTGTAGTTGTAATAGAAGACCCAGTAGTATTCTACTCATGCCACATGAATGTTTTAAATAAAGTGCAGTGGTTAAGGTAGACAAATTTGTGAGCAATTTCTAGGCTGAATACTTAGGAAACGACTCACAGGAGACAGTGTCACTTGAGCTAGCACATGAAGGATGAATGTGGTTTCAGTTGGTGGTGCTTCTGAGAATGGGAGTGAAAGGACAGTCTTTACCAGAACTTCTCAAACTTCCTGTGGAGAAGAGCCAAGTCATTTGTTTTGATTTGTTTTATTTTCAATAACACAGACTAATACTTTTATAAAATAGGACAGGAATGTATTAGGAAAAAAAGATAAAAATTGCATATAAATTAGGAGCCCATATCATTTAATATTAGATTCAAAAAACAAAATTGCCTTATCAAATGCCCACACAAATTTCTAAATCTTTACTGTCAATTTCTGTTATGTTATTTGTAATGGACCGTTACCAAGTGTTCACACGCTAGCGGCAGTTTGCATAGCTCTGGTCTAGACATAATAACCTTCTGAGTAGAGAATGAAAACTTGAAATCAAGGCTATTTGGAGAATGCCTAATGATCCACAGGGACTCAAATTCTGAGTTTTGGGATGAACTTGGAGGGCAATGAGTGGTAGGAGAGAAAACTATAGAGATAAGGCGAGTCCCCAAGGGCCTTGAATGCCATTCTCACTGTGCTTTGTTGTCAGTGAGGAACATGAATGCCAATGAGAAAGGGATTGATATGGTTATTTCTTCTTAAGGAAACTTCATAGCTGTGAAGGGAGAAAGTATCAGAGAAGGGAGAGCTGAAAGCCAGAAAATCGAATCATAAAATTACTTCAGTTACTTGGGTGGGAAGTGATAGGAACCTAAATCAGGAAAATTGAAAATGGAAAGGATAGGACAAACACAAGAAGTAGTGTGAATGTAAGTCAAGCAGCAGTGACTGATTGTAAGGTGAAAGGGCTGGTGAGATCTTCAAGCCTTGAGGACAGAATAGGGAACATCGGAAGAGGGGAGATTTGTGGACCACAAGTAGATGTTTGGTTTGGATGACAGTGTGCATTCTAACAACTGGGATCCCCATGCAGAAACGTCAAGCATGATATTTGAAGATTTTACAATGTGAATCTGGAATTCAGGAGCAAGGTTAGGACCAGATAGTTATCTCTACAGATAATGTAACCCTATGTCTGTGTTTTTGTGGTCATATGTAGAAAGGGACAGTCCAAACCAAGAGAAATGTTCACTGAGGAGGAAAGCCCATGTCAAGGGTAAACCACAATGTCAAGGAAGGTCTGCATTTCAGGGAGAGCAGTGAAATGCCAGATACTCTCTATTGGCACATGAATGACTCATCACTGAGCACTCTGCCTCCGTGGTCATGAGAGCATAACTTCAACTCAGCGCAGCCTAGAAATACATTCCTGACTCCAAGCTGACATCTAACACCTGACATCCCAGCACAAGACATCTAACTCAGTCTTGGCCAGATGACTATCACAATGATTAAAATAGTAAAAAGCAATAAACAGTGAAAAAGCCACAAGACAGGAAGGGTGCTAGTGACATGCGGGAAACTGAAGAATTTTTGCTAAATTTAGTAAGATGAGCCTCCTGTATATCCTAGAGCCAAAGACAGCTCTGATCACCTTCCTAAGCAGGGCCATTACCAGCAAGTAGGTACTTGAGACCCATCTAAATAATATTACTATCTCTCACTTGGATAAGTGATAGAGAGCCCTTGAGCTGATGAGAGGCAGAATGCTTGACCTCCATTTTGTCACTGCCAAGCAGCAGCATTTGAAAGCAATGCTATGGACCAGTGGGGGTAGGGAGGTCTAGGTTTCATGCAGTGTCTATATCAAGCAGAAAGATAGAAGGGGAATAACACCAGGAACAGGGCCAGCCAGCCCCAACTTACATTTGACCACAAGACTTGATCAAACAAAATCCAAATGCCAAGTTGGTCCCATTGCAGGGGCTTTTCTAAACAAAACAAAACATGATGTGAAGACATTCTCATGCTGCCATGGTCCACAGTTCCAACACCGTCCCTTGCTGAGTTCTTGTGAACTGTAGACTTAATTCAACCATTAACTACTAATTCTCCTTAAGGGAGAATTCTAGTAATAGCAAATTGGAGAAATACAACTAAGGAGAATCCCTTCCCCCCAGTCTGTTGCTCTACAGTTTTGTTTAGCCATCTCATCATTTAACAATAAGGACACACACAAAAATGAAGTAACATGGGATCTATGAAATTGTTCTGCAGGGAGGTAGAGTAACGAGCATTCAAGATGTAGAGAAAAAAGGTGCTGCTGGGCTAGACTATTTTCAGAATTTTAGAAGATTTGCTTTGTGTTCTGAAAATTCTAAGAAACTTAAAGTATGTGAAATAAGACATGGATTGTAAAGGATCTGGCTAAGCATCAAACAGAAACAAGGGCATTGAATATAATAAGATTTTAAGAAAACTAAAAATGCAATGTCAAAATGAATCTACGCTAAAAGTAGAAAGAAAACTCAATCGAGTTTTAAGTTTATGTAGTTATTTGAATGGGAAACTCGAAATGTTATTCCAAGCTAGAAAGGAAGTAAAAAGGGTTTGTAAAAACCCCAAGAAGGGGGCCTCCCTGGTGGCGCAAGGGTTAAGACGCAACCTATGAAGCAATCTGCAGCCACTGCAGCATGAGTTCAATCCCCAGCCAGAGAGCAACCCACATAGCGCAGCAGACCTCTCCTGACTTGCCCGCTGCTCCCCTCAGCAGTGTACTTTGGTCAATCTACCTGTTCTGTTCCCCACTCTGTCCCTGGGTGGGGAATAGAACCATTCACATACAGAACCATTCACCACCCTAACAGCACAGTAATACTCACACATGGTAAGTGCTCAAGAGATACACGTGTGCAGATGATTCCCACCCCCCACCCCCAAAAAAAAAAAAACACAAAAAGGACACAGAAAGGAAAACAAAAGAAAACTGTGCTGAGCTGGACATGCCTACAATCATGACAAAAAAACTTCATTGAGTCCCAGGCAGATGTAATGAAAGCAGACAAGCACCTTGGCACAGTTTCGTGGAATTTTAACATTTCAAAAACAAGATCTCCTAAAAATATACAAGCAGATAAACAATAAGCTGTGGTCAGAGAAAGAAAAATTAGTTGTCCCTGAAACACTGAACACCAGGAGTGAAACAATGTTTGCAGGAATTTGAGGAGAAAACTTGTGACTCAAGAATTCTGTAGTCAACCAAAGTACAGTGGTTATAGACATTTTCAGTTATTCACAAGCTTAAAATATGACACTTAAGTACCTTTTTTGAAAATAATTTTTAAGTAAATATATATATACACATATACATATATGCGCATATGTCCAACCAATTGAGGGGAATCAAAATTCCTTAAGAAAACTTGTGTATAAAAGAACAGTGGGTATTAGAAGCAGCTAAACACAGAATTACACTTACATAATTGATATACTTAAAAGAAAACTCAAATATCAAGAACAATTCTTTTAATAAGATACATAATATAAAAATAGTTAATTTAATAATGAACAAAGTCTAAAATCATCTCTTAAAATGTGAAGTCAAGAAGTTGATATTAAAAGAGGAAGAGAAGGAAATGGTGTGATTATTCATGTTATACACAAAAAAGCCAAGTACTATTTCATTCCTAAAATAAATTAGGATTTTTAGAACCTTAACCATACCAGTATTTGTAATGTATTTATTGCATGTTTTCCATGCAGTTGCATGTTTTTTAATGCATTTAATGACATGGCTTTATACAGTCCTTCTGATTATAGTGGTGAAGTCAGGGGTGAGGATAGAAGCAGGGAGGCCAGTTAGGCGACTAGCAGAGTGGCGCAGGTGATAGAAGATGATGGTTGGACAAGGGATGAACATGAAAATGTAAGATGATCAGATAATGTAGGTAGTTGAGAGACTTTGCCTGTGGGCAGATTATGAGATGTGAGAGAAAAAGGAAAGTGAATATGAGGATTTAAGGAGGGAGGGTACAACTTAAGTTTGAACCTAAATTAAACCTGTTATACATGGATACTGACATGTAGTTCCTAGCTTCTTACAAGAAAAAACATTTTATTCTTAAAGACTGAAAGTGTTTATGTCCATGAAACTTGACTATAAAACAGTAAATTGTCAAAGTAATAATTTAGTTCCCCATCAGCATCTAAGAGACAGACTCTTCTAATGAAAACTGTCTTTGTTAAGTGTGTGAATCACTGTTTTCTCTCACAATGAGATCTTGCTTTATGAAACAGGGAAATTTTTGAAGAAGAAAGGTCCTTATCTTTTTTTGTTGGCAATACTGTTTCACAATTAGGGGCAGCTAGGAACCTCACAGATATTTAGTCGAGTAGTTTTTACTATGTCAAAAAAATTGAGAACTGCAAAGAATAATTGTTACTGTTTTCATTGACTTATAATTTTACATATCCTGTACAAAATTTCACCTTAATCCAATAAATCTTTGTTTTAATTGTGCTGATTAATAGCATGAAGCATAAATGCTGTATGAGCATGGAGAACTGTTAAAATAATGGAAACTGATATTTAACAAGAGAATCACTGTTCCAGGAACCCTCATTTACATTTATTCATTCACCAAGTGTTTCCTGGTCATCCAGCTGCATGTTTTATTCTATAGTATGAATATGCCCTCTACCAAAATCATTAATTAGTCTTTCTAATCTCCTTTTAAAGTAAATTCGGAAGGAATAAAGTGGGCTTGCTTATAGAGTTCACAGGCAAAGAACATCTTGATGAACCATAACCCAAGTAAGTGAAGACTTAAGCTTAGTCAGTGCTAAAATCACTAGTCACAATATCACAAACCACAATTGGTTCTTGTCAAGTTTTTTTCCTCTGATATCCTCTCAAAGTCATCATGTGTGATGTGTGTGTGGGTGTGTGTATATGTGTGTTTGCATGTGTGTGTGTGTGTTTTCACATACTTACACTTTCTGGTTAGCCAAGTACTTCACAGAAAATGAATTAATCAAAACATATCATCCCCTGAGCATTTCAATTAGTCTAAATGTTCTTTATGTGAAACTAATAAATTTTTTTGAAAAGTCTTTTATTAGCACACCCTAGCTCCCTATAGATAATGAATCCTCACTAGTATGACTTCACTAGTATGTATTGTTAATTACAAAACAGATGAATGTCATCACAAGAATACTTCGTGCAATAACAATATACAATAAAGAACATTGACCTTTTGCTATAAATAAAAGCAATTATTTAAATATAGTAGGAAGTTACTTTTTAAAGGACTTTCTTTTTCAATGAGTCCCATAAAATACAGTCCAAAATAATAAATATTGCTATTCTAGCCCTCAGCGTACTTTTTTTTTAAAGATTTTATTTATTTATTTATACAAGCACTGGGTACAGTCAGAAGTGTGGGAGGGTGAGAGGATTCACCAGAGCCATAGTGGGGAGAAGAACAGGCAGACTGACGAAGTACACTGCTGAGGGGAGCAGCGGGGCGTCAGGAGGTCTGCTCACCATGTGGGACCCTCGCTGGCGGCCAGGGATGGAACCAGGCGCTGCAGAGGCTGTGGGCAGCTTTGCAGCCCAGCGTTCACCGGGAGGCCCCCTCAGTGTACTTTTAAAGAGCTCCCCCTCCAGCCCATTGCCTCAAGAGCATCCACTTCAACAAACTTCCTCCTGTTTGGAGTTTCTAGGTATTGGTGAGCTCGCTAGATGATAAATACATTATTTGACCACATTCATCTTTAAGTTTTATCCTTGAAAATGAATAAACAGTGCTACTGTTGTAAAAAATGCCTTTGTGCCCAATGGGCACAAAGAAGGCTGTTACATATTTTCACTTCTCAAAAACACAATCTACTGGTTTATGTTCCTAAAAATATCCATGACAAGCAGAAGCAAAAGGAATTCACTTATCAACAAATACAAAAATGAAAGGAATACATTGTATGCCCAGAGGATGGCTTTTTTTAATGTGACAGTATCAGGTGGTGGCAAGGATATAAATAAATGCAACCTTCCTACACTACTCATGGAATATAAATTGGAAAAACCACATTGGAAATCTGTGTATCAGTATCTACTACAGCTGCATATATCTAGGATTTCTACCCAACAGGTACACACACATATCTGCTTCTAAAGATGTGTTCAGGAATACTTATGGCAGCATTACTCCTAATAGCCCCAAGCTGGAAGCACACAGTTGTAGAATAAATAACAAGAGGTCATATGATAGCACCCTGTTGCCACAGTATAAGGGAATTAAGTGCTGCTATACACACGAACTAGTAACCCTCACAGGAATAACACTGCATTGAAGAAGTCAGGTATGAGAGAGCACACATGTTGTATGGTTCATTTTTATAAAGTTAAAAAACAGGCAAACCCAATATATGTTGATAAAAGTTAGAGTAGGGTGTGTCTTTTGGTGGGAGAGAGTCCAGATCAGACCCCGGGAAGCTGTGGAGGTACAGAGAGCTTCAAACATGTATTCACTTTTAAAGTTCACTGAGCTCTGCACTTAAAGGATTTATGTACTTTATTACAAGTATGTTACTTAAATTTTAAAAGTTGACCAAATCACAAGGGCAGAAGATTTATTGGGGGGAAAAAAATCATTCCTTCCCTTGCTCTCATCCCAAATTTTACCAAGTCCTTTTCCTTTATTGGCACATATAATGGAAAAAATCTTCAAGCTTAAGGGATGATAATCATATAGAAAAAGCATCATCAGCATAAGAAAATCAAGATCTAAATCCCTAGGTTCTTACATGATGATAAATCCAGAGACAGCAGACACACATTTTAAAGGGAAAATGTTTCACAATTTTGCATCTTCTTACCACAGAAAAATATTAGGTCCCCTAGACAGGACTCTCATTAGTATGTAACCCAAAAGGAGAATTCTGCTTGCTTGGATCATGGCCTACAGTCTTTGCTCCTCCCATATTCACACCATAGAGTCCCTCTTTGGAGACACAGGGGTAGTACCAAGTTGTGCTTGTCATCCTTACAGAAGCTCTGGGCTCTAACACTGATCTGGAATTGATATCAAGAAGGCAGAATTTTTCAAATCTCTCATGAGAAGATAACATTTATTCATTTTATAGTCTGAAAGTACTGCCTCTTAAATTAACTTTGAAAGTTAACCTAGCTGTGGACTTCAATTTCTATCTCACAAGCCTATTAATTAAGGAAAATTCAAGAAAAAATCTCCTGATATACAAATCAAATGCACTAGGGTAGTTTTGTCAAATATATACATATCTGAAACAGTAAACTATAATTACTCCAGATTGTCATACTATCTATTTATAAATACATTCGGGGCATATCCACTAAATAACTGTATTTAGATAATACTCCTATGTGATTGGCATAAAGCATGTATTTGTCTGTGGTATTTTGGACTGTTTTTTGATGGATCTCAAATTTAAATCTCAGGAGTATAAAATAGCATAATGGAATACTCTCCTGGATATGACTTTTAAATGTTATTTACCAAAATAAAATAAAATAACTTACTTTAAGATGAACATCAAATTAGTCATGAAATGAACTATTTTCCCCATAAATAATTTTCCCTATAGTTTGTTGCACTTTACACAGTCCCTCCAAGTCACTCTGTTGCCCCTTTAATCAATCTATTTTTAGAAGCTTACAAATTGAAGACAAATCCCAAGTATTTGAGAAAATATTGTCTTTACCATTGTGCTATAACTAGAAAAAGGCAAAGCGTAAAAACTAATTGGGAAATCCTTCTCTAAATACTAATAACCAAGGGCCTCCCCGGTGGCGCAGCGGTTGAGCGCTGGGTTGCGAAGCTGCCCGCGGCCTCTGCAGCGCCGGTTCGATCCCCGGCTGCTCCCCGGCCACCGGAGGAGGGTCCCACATGGCGCACAGACCTCTCCTGCCGCCCGCTGCTCCCCTCAGCAGTGTACTTCGGTCCTTCTGCCTGCTCTGCTCCCCGCTCTGCCTCTGATGAATTCTCTCACCCTTCCGCGCTTCTGACTGTACACAGTGCATGTATAAATAAAACAAACAAACAAACCAGCAAACAAATAAATAAAGCATGCCTCTATAAAAAAAAAAAAAATAAATACTAATAACCTTTATTATTAAGGATAGATGGTTATATTTTAAACAGGTATTTACTGACACCATGCCCCCTTCATTTAAAAGATAGGATGACTGAGACCCAGGAAATCTTATTTGCCCAATGTGAGCCAAGACTAGCATTCTCTTATGTTGAATGCTAATCTTGTGCTTTTTCTACCATGATGTATGCTTTGTTTTGATAATTGCATTCCTGAAACACAAAGATTGAGTAAAGGGCTCTCATACTTATAACTAAATTTTTTAATTAAGGTAACTTTGGTTTACAACATTTTGTGTGATTTAGAGGTAGAGGATCACACCCTTTGGGTTTGCTACCACACCACACCCACCACCAAGGCACCCATAGTCCCTCACCACAGTCCATTGGCCTTCTCCCCACATTGCTATCTCATCCACTCCCTCCCCTTTTGGTAGCCTCAGTTCTGTAGGGAGGATAGTAGTGGGGACATAAGTGTATTTTTGAATCTATTTTCTTTTTAGAGCAGTTTTAGGTCACAGCAGAACTGAAGCAAGTACATAGTTCTGCCTGCATAACATGTAGCCTCCCCAGTTATCAACAGCCCCACCCAAATGGAACACTTGTTACAATTAATGAATCTGTACTGACACATTATTATCACCCAAAGTCCATAGTTTACAGTATGGCCCACTCTTGGTATTTATCCATTTGTCCAAAGAATCTAAGTCACAGAATCTAACCCACAGAATCTAAGTGACATGTATCCATCACTGTAGTATCATATGGAGCATTTCACACACTAGAATACACTGTGCTTTGCCTCTTCATCCCTCCCTCACTTCCACCCCTGGCAACCATTAATCTTTATTGTCGCCATAGTTTTGCCTTTCCAGAATGTCAAACAATTGGAATCATACAATATGTAGCTTTTTCAGACTGGCTTCTTTCACTCAATGTACATTTAAGTTTCCTCCATATCATTATGTCATTTCACAGCTCATTTCTTTTCTTTTACTTACTCATTTTATTTGACCTCCATTAATGTTCATTTACATAGCTCATTTCCTCTTAGCACTGATTAATATTCCATGGTCTGGATGTATCACAGTTTATCCATTCACCTGCTGAAGGACACCTCTAGTTGCTTCCAAGTTTTGACAATTATAAATAAAAATACTAAAATCCATGTGAAAATTTTTGTGTGGACGTAAACTTTCTCAGCCTTTGGGGAAAAAACTATGAAGTGCCATTGCTGGGTTGTGTGGAAAGAATGTTTCATTTGTAAGAAACTGCCAAGTTGCTTTCTTTTTTTTTTTTTTTTTTTTTTTTTAATAAATTTTATTGTTATATTCCCCATACAATTGCAGCCCCCCATTCTGACCCCAATCCCTCCCCTCCCACCCCCGCCCCCCTAAAAGTGTCTCTGGTTCATAGTTTTTTGTTGATTTTGATTTTCACTTTCTTATAGTTATTCATTTTCCTGGTCCCTTATTTAAGTTTTCTAGATTCCTGCTATGAGTGAGACCATCCGGTATTTTTCTTTTTCTTTCTGGCTTATTTCGCTGAGCATGATCCCTTCCAGCGCCATCCATGTTGCTGCAAATTGCATGTGTTTATCTTTTTTGAATGCTGAATAATATTCCATGGTGTATATGTACCACATCTTCTTGATCCAGTCATCTATTTTTGGGCATTTGGGTTGTTTCCAAAGCTTAGCTATTGTAAACAGTGCTGCTATAAACATAGGGGTGCAGGTGTTCTTTGGAATTGATGTTTCTGTGTCCTTTGGGTAAATACCTAGGAGTGGAATTGCTGGATCATATGGAAGCTCTATGTTTAGTAGGTCCAGAAATCTCCACACAGCTTTCCACAGTGGTTGGACCAGTTTGCACTCCCACCAACAGTGCAGAAGAGTTCCTTTTTCTCCACACCCTCGCCAACATTTGTTGTTGCTAGTTTTTTTAATATGTGCCATTCTCACTGGTGTAAGATGGTATCTCATGGTAGTTTTGATTTGCATTTCCCTGATGACAAGTGATGTTGAACATTTTTTCATATGCCTGTTGGCCATTTGCATTTCCTCTTCAGAGAAGTTTCTTTTAAGCTCTTCTGCCCATTTTTTGACTGGATTATTTTCTTTGTTGTTGTTGAGTCTCATCAGCTCTTTGCAGATTTTTGTGATCAGTCCTTTATCATTAGTGTTGGGTGCAAAAATGTTCTCCCAGTTGGTGGGGTTTCTCTTTGTTTTTGTTATTGTCTCTTTTGCTGTGCAAAAGCTCTTTAATTTGATGTAGTCCCAGCTGTTTATCTTTGCCTTCACTATCACTGCTTTGGGTGATGTGTCTGTAAAGATGTCTTTGATGTGCAAATCACGTAGTGTTTCACCTATATTTCCTTCTATATATTTTATGGTTTCAGGTCTTATGTCTAGTTCTTTAATCCATTTTGAGTTGATTTTTGTGTATGGTGTGAGGTGGTGGTCAAGCTTCATTCTTTTGCATGTAGTGACCCAGTTTTCCCAGCACCATTTATTGAACAAACTTTCTTTGCTCCAATGCATATTCTTTGCTCCTTTGTCAAAGATTAGTTGACCATAAATCTGTGGGTTTATTTCTGGATTTTCTATTCGATTCCATTGGTCTGTATGTCTGTTCTTGTTCCAATACCATGCAGTTTTGATGATTATGGCTTTGTAGTATAGTTTGAAGTCTGGGAGTCTGATGCCTCCATTCCCTTCTTTTTTTTTTAGGAGAGCTTTGGCTATTCGGGGTTTTTGGTGATTCCATATGAATTTCATCAATAATTGTTCTATTTCTTTGAAGAATGACATTGAAATTTTGATTGGAATAGCATTGAATCTGTATATTGCTTTTGGTAGGATGGCCATTTTAATAATGTTTATTCTTCCAATCCATGAGCAGGGGACGTCTCTCCATTTCTTTGTGTCTTCTTCTATTTCTTTTAACAGTGTTTTATAGTTTTCTTTGTATAGGTCCTTTACCTCTTTTGTTAGATTTATTCCCAAATATTTGATTTTTTTTGTTTCAATAACAAAAGGGATGGTCTTTTTGATTTCTTCTTCTTCAGATTTATTGTTTGTGTATAGGAAGGCTACTGACTTTTGCGTGTTGATTTTGTATCCTGCCACTTTACTGAACTGATTGATGAGTTGAATTAGCTTTTCTGTGGAGTTTTTGGGGTTCTCTATGTATAATATCATATCATCTGCAAATAGTGATAGTTTGACTTCTTCTTTTCCTATTTGGATTCCTTGGATGTCTTTCTCTTGTCTTATTGCCCTGGCTAGGACTTCCAGTATTATATTGAAAAGCAATGGTGAGAGTGGACATCCTTGTCTTGTTCCAGATCTTAATGGAATTGCTTTCAGCTTTTCACCATTGAGAATGATACTGGCTGTTGGCTTGTCATAGATGGCCTTTATGATGTTGAGGTATGTTCCTTGTATCCCCAGAATTTCAAGGGCTTTTATCATGAATGGGTGTTGCACTTTGTCGAAAGCTTTCTCAGCATCTATTGATATTATCATATGGTTTTTATATTTCTTTTTGTTGATGTGTTGGATAATGTTGATTGATTTTCGGATGTTAAACCATCCTTGTGCCCCTGGAATGAATCCAACTTGGTCGTGGTGAATTATCTTATGGATACATTGTTGGATTCTGATAGCTAGAATTTTATTGAGGATTTTTGCATCAGTGTTCATTAGGGAGATTGGCCTGTAGTTTTCCTTTTTTGTGTTGTCCTTGTTCGGTTTTGGTATTAGTGTAATGTTGGCTTCATAAAACGTGTTTGGTATTGTCCCTTCCTTCTCAATTTTTTGGAAGAGTTTGTGAAGGATAGGCACTAATTCGTCTCTGAATGTTTGGTAGAATTCATTTGTAAATCCATCAGGTCCTGGGCTTTTGTTTTTGGGGAGGTTTTTTATTACCATTTCAATTTCGCTGCTTGTAATTGGTCTGTTTAGGTGTTCTATTTCTTCTTTATCTAGCTTTGGGTGATTGTAGAGTTGTAGGAATTTGTCCATCTCCTCTAGATTGTTAAACTTGTTTCCATATAACTGTTCATAGTAGTTACTGATTATTCTTTTGATTTCTGCTGTGTCCGTTGTGATTTCTCCTCTTTCATTGATGATCCTGTTTATTTGTGCTTTCTCCCTTTTTTCCTTTGTGAGCCTGGCTAGGGGTTTGTCTATTTTATTTATTTTTTCAAAAAACCAGCTCTTGGTTTCATTGATCTTTTGGATTGTTTTTTTAGTTTCAATTTCATTTATTTCTGCTTTGGTTTTTATTATTTCTTTTCTTCTACTGGTTTTGGGGTTTTTTGTTGTTCTTTTTCTAGATCTTTGAGCTTCGAGATGAGGTTGTTTCTTTGCGTTCTTTCTTGTTTCTTGATGTGAGCTTCTATTGCTATATATTTTCCTCTTATTACTGCTTTTGCTGCATCCCATACATTTAGGATATTAGTGTCCTCCTTGTCGTTCAATTCAAAAAATTTTTTAATTTCTTCTTTGATCTCCTCATTAGTCCAATGGTCTTCCAGTAGTGTGGTTTTTAATCTCCATGAGGTAGGAAAGTTCCTTGCCTTCTTTTTATGGTTTATTTCTAGTTTGATGCCTTCATGGTCAGAAAAGATGGTTGATATGATTTCAATCTTGGTGTATCTGTTGATGTTTGTCTTGTGCCCCAGTATGTGATCGATCCTGGAGAATGATCCGTGTGCGCTTGAGAAAAATGTGTACTCCGTTTTTTTGGGGTTTAGTGTTCTATAGATGTCTGTTAAGCCCAATTGCTCTAGGTCCTTATTTAGAGCTTTGGTTTCTTTACTTATTTTTTGTCTTGTTGATCTATCCATTGTTGATAGTGGTGTGTTGAAGTCTCCCACTACGTATGTGTTTTCTCTGATGTCTGTTTTCAGAGAGGACAATAGTTGTCTGATATATTTTGGTGCTCCTTCGTTTGGTGAGTATATGTTAATGAGTGTTATTTCTTCTTGAAGTATTGTCCCCTTGATCATAATGTAGTGACCATTGGGGTCTCTTTTTATCTTTTTGAGTTTGAAATCTGTTTTATCTGATATAAGTATAGCTGTTCCTGCTTTCTTTTTTGGTCCATTTGCTTGTAGGATTGTTTTCCATCCTTTAACTTTGAGCCTATTTTTATCTTTTGTAGCTAAATGTGTTTCCTGGAGACAGCAAAAGGTTGGGTTTTGTTTCTTAATCCAGGCTGCCACTCTGTGTCTTTTTATTGAAGAGTTTAGTCCATTTACATTTAGAGTTAATATTGATATGTTAACATCTGTATTTGCCATTGTGTTTGTCTTTCCTTTGATTTTATTTATTTATTCTTTTAATAACTTTTTTTTTCTTTTTTTTTTGGCCTTCTTTCATTGTTATTCGTCCCTCTGAGGTTCTGGCTTTAGGACTCCTTGTAGTATTTTTTGGAGTGGGGGTTTAGTTGCAATGAAATTCCGGAGTTTCTGTTTGTCTGGGAAGGTCCATATTCTTTCTTCAAAGAGGAAGGAGAGCTTTGCGGGATAGAGTATTCTTGGTTGGCATCTGTTTTCTTGGAGTCTGTTGACTATGTCCCTCCACTCTCTCCTTGCCCGTAGTGTTTCTTCGGAGAAGTCTGATGTCAGCCTGATTGGTTTTCCTTTGAATGTTATCTGTTTCTTCCCTCTTGCCAGCTTCATTATTTTTTCCTTGTCCTGGATTCTTGGGAGCTTTACTATTATGTGTCTTGCTGTATTTTTCCTTTCGTCGTGGAAGTTTGGTGTTCTTCTTGCTTCTTGTATATCAATTTTCAGCTCCTTCTTCACATTTGGGAAGTTCTCTTCAATTATCTCTTTGAATATTTTCTCTGTTCCTACATCTCTCTCCTCTCCTTCTGGTATTCCTATAACTCTTATATTTCCTTTCCTCATGGAGTCAGATAGTTCCCGAAGTCTTTCTTCATTCTTTTTCCTTCATACTTCTCTTTCCTTTTCTGTTTTGGTTCTTTTTATTTCTGTGTCTTCAAGATTACTTATTCGTTCTTCCATTTCATCTATTCTGCTTTCATTGCTTTTCCCAGAATTCTTTAGTTCTTCCATTAATTCTTTGATCTCCTGCATTTCTTTTACTTCCCTCTTTAGGGACTCAATTTCTTTCTTCTGACCATTGTTTTCCCTCTCTAGGGACTCAATTGCATTCTTCTGATCGTTGATTATTTTTCCCTTATCATTGTTTTCCTTTATGACTTCTGTCAGTTTTTTAATCACGGCAATTTTAAATTCTCTTTCTGGGAGGCTCAGAAATTCTTCCAAGTTATTGTCTTTGCAATCTGGGGGCTGGCTTTCTTCTTGTGGTGTGCTTTTTCTCTGGAGAGTTGCTAGGTTGCGTGTGGTTCTTCTCCTCCCTACTGTCTGTTTTCTAATTTGCCGTATGCGTTGGGACACTGTGTTGTTGGGACTGGCCGGCATCTTGGGTGGGCTTCTCTGTTCCCCTCTGGTTCTTCCAGGAGTCATCTGTCAGTTTCAAGCAGCCGGGCGGCCGGGGCTGTGTGCTGGTGCTGGTCTCCTCCTGGGGGGCGGGGCTCTCTTTAATGGCGCCTGGAGCTCACCTCCGCGGCGGATCCTGCAGGGTTCGCCTCAGCTCCCGTTCACGGGGTGTGGTGGCTGCAATAGTTCCTTTCCACTCACAGTCCTGCTTGCTGCGTCCGTTTTTCTTGTTGGCCGTTTTGGTTTGTTGTTTCCTCCTCTCTGCCGGTCGGAGAGTGCCGACTCTGTGGGCGGGGGAGGGGAGCAGGGTTCTGCGCTTCCCTCCCTTCTCGTCCTCTTTTATGGCAACTTTCTTCTTCGGGCAGTTTGCTGGAGTCGTCCGTTTATCTTCCGTGTCCCAGTTCTCACTGGGACCTGCCGCTTTTCCTCCCTATTCACTTTTTTTAATGGGAGATCTTACTCGCAGCGTCTCCTCGCTGCCATGTTGCTCCGCCCTCCCTCCAAGTTGCTTTCTTAAGTGGCTCTATTAGTTTGCATTCTCACCAGCAATGAATGAGAGTTGCTGCTGCTCCACAGTCCTCCTCAGCATAGTGTTGTCATTGTTTCGGACACAATGCTTTTTGAAAAAACAACCCATGCTCATGACCTCAACCTTTCCAGTTCCTTCAGGATTGACCATATAATTTTTAATCTTCTGTATACTCACTATTTGATTCAACAGAGCTACTAGTGTGCTTATTTGGAATTGGCGATCACTGGAAATTTAACAGATTCCCTTGAATTTTTTAGATGGTATGCAGTGTGAGCAATAAAATTCCTCCTGGTACATGAATCAGTTACCCCAACTTTTAGCTTATGTGAATTACCTTATGGTTTTAGAGACCTGCATCCTCTATGCATTTGTCCTAACAAATTTAAAACCAGTTTCCTCTTCTAAGACCTCCTTGTTTAAGTCTTATTAGAAGTGTAGTCAATTTTGCAGCAAAGAATCTCGCTTCACTTCGAGTAATGTCCATTCTAAGGAACTATGTGTTTACTCATTACCAGTGCTCTATTGCATAATTTTTAATCCATTTAAAATTAGCAATTTTAACTCAAATTGAAAATTTTGTTTATCTGTGCTGCCAGTGGAAATAAATCAGTGAGATGCTAACTGCTAAGCTCAGCCAACGTCATATGTCTGTCCTCCAGCTGTGACATCCAGCTCACAATCCTTATGCCTAGCACCTTGGCAAGTTTCTTTGGCCATTAGTTATTCTAAGATACAATATATTTCAAAAACGCCAAAATATAGGGCAATGAGTAGATTATAGTTATAATTTTAGCATTTATGTTTCCTCTGTGGTAATATATGGAGCTTAAATATATTTTTACTGCAGTTGTAATCTGCATTTTAAAAAAAATCACAAAAATTATTTAATCAGTAGCCATTGCAATAATTCCTTAGTGAAAGCATCATTGGTTAATGAAACCATATAGTAGCTAGTGAGATTTGATCAGGAACCCTCAGGGTCATTGCTTTGTTGTGTTTTGAGGTAACTTTGTAAATCCATGTTTAATGCTAACAGTGACATAGCTGCTACATGTCACGTGCCCTCATTCCAGTTTTCATATTGCCTAAAAGTTTGTTTTACTTAGTTCATTCACACCAATTCTTATCCCACATTCCTCTTAAACCCAACTCCGTGCCACCTGCCACTTTGATGGCAGCTGAGTGCTAGCATATTCTCACAGTCTATACAGTTCTGACAATTATCATGTCATTCAAGAAGGGCATTAGAATCCAATGTTCTAGTTCCAGCCCAGAGGGGAGCAGCACCCACCACTGGGGCAGACCGGGCGTGCAGGGGAGCACGTTCCCGCATCGCCATTTTGCAGCAGGGACCCTTCTTGCTGGAGACTGTGTGAACCCAGCAGAAGGCTCACCGAGGAGCCAGAGGTAAGCTGGGAGGCTTGCCCATGCCAGGCGCCTTCTAGCCTGCAGTTCCAGCCCAGAGGGGAGCAGCACCCACCGCTGGGGCAGACCGGGCGTGCAGGGGAGCATGTTCCCGCATCACCATTTTGCAGCAGGGACCTTTCTTTGCTGGAGACTTGTGAACCCAGCAGAAGTTCCCCAGAGGAGCCAGTGGTGAACTGGGAAGGTCGCCCAAGATGCCAGCCAGTACCAGCAACACAGTGTCACAAGGAATACGGCAAATTAGAAAACAGGCAGTAGGGAGTAGAAAAACCACATGCAACCCAGCAACTCCTCAGCAAAAAAGCACACCGCAAAAAGAAAACCATCTACCAGGTTGCAACGACAGTAACTTGGAAGAACTTCTGAGCCTTCCAGATATAGAATTTAAAATTGCTGTGATTAAAAAACTGACAGAAGTCATAAAGGAAAACAAAGATAAGGGGAAAATAATTAATGACCAGAAGAATGAAATTGAGTCCCTAAAGAGGGAAATAAAAGAAATGCAGGAGATCAACAAATTAATGGAGACGCTAAAGAACTCTGGGAAAAGCAATGAAAGCAGAATAGATGAAATGGAAGAACGAATAAGTACTCTTGAAGACACAGAAATAAAAAGAACTAAAACAGAAAAGGAAGGAGAAGTACGAAGGAAAAAGACCGAAGAAAGACTTCGGGAACTATCTGACTCCATGAGGAAAGGAAATATAAGAGTTATAGGAATCCCAGAAGGAGAGGAGAGAGATGTAGGAACAGAGAAAATATTCATGGATATAATTGAAGAGAACTTCCCAAATGCGAAGAAGGAGCTGAAAATTGATATACAAGAAGCAAGAAGAACACCAAACTTCCATGACGAAAGGAAAAATACAGCAAGACACATAATAGTAAAGCTCCCAAGAATCCAAGACAAGGAAAAAATAATGAAACTAACAAGAGGGAAGAAACAGATAACATTCAAAGGGAAACCAATCAGACTGACATCAGACTTCTCTGAAGAAACACTACGGGCAAGGAGAGAGTAGAGGGACATAGTCAACAGACTCCAAGAAAACAGATGCCAACCAAGAATACTCTATCCCGCAAAGCTCTCCTTCCTCTTTGAAGAAAGAATAAGGACCTTCCCAGACAAACAGAAACTCTGGAATTTTATTACAACTAAACCCCCACTCCAAAAAATACTACAAGGAGTCCTAAAGCCAGAACCTCAGAGGGACGAATAACAACAAAAGAAGGCCAAAGAAAGTTATTAAAAGAATAAATAAAATCAAAGGAAAGACAAACACAATGGCAAATACAGATGCTAACATATCAATACTAACTCTAAATGTAAATGGACTAAACTCTTCAATAAAAAGACACAGAGTTGCAGGCTGGATTAAGAAACAAAACCCAACCTTTTTCTGTCTCCAGGAAACACATTTAGCTGCAAAAGATAAAAATAGACTCAAAGTTAAAGGATAGAAAACAATTCTACAAGCAAATGGACCAAAAAAGAAGGGAGGAACAGCTATACTCATATCAGATAAAACAGATTTCAAACTTAAAAAGATAAAAAGAGACCCCAGTGGTCATTACATTATGATCAAGGGGACAATACTTCAAGAAGAAATAACACTCATTAACATATATTCACCAAACGAAGGAGCACCAAAATATATCAGACAACTATTGGCATCTCTGAAAACAGACATCAGAGAAAACACATACGTAGTGGGAGACTTCAACACACCACTATCAACAATGGATAGATCAACAAGACAAAAAATAAGTAAAGACACTAAAGCTCTAAATAAGGATCTAGAGTGCTTGGGCTTAACAGACATATATAGAACACTAAACCCAAAAAAATCTGAGTATACATTTTTCTCAAGCGCACACGAATCATTCTCTAGGATCGATCACATACTGGGGCACAAGACAAACATCAACAGATACACCAAGATTGAAATCATACCAACCATCTTTTCTGACCATGAAGGCATCAAACTAGAAATAAACCATAAAAAGAAGGCAAGGTACTCTCCTACCTCGTGGAGATTGAAACCCACACTACTGGAAGTCCACTGGACTAACGAGGAGATAAAAGAAGAAATTAAAAAATTCTTTGAATTGAATGACAAGGAGGACACCAATTTCCTAAATATATGGGATGCAGCAAAAGCAGTAATAAGAGGAAAATATATAGCAATAGATGCTCACATCAAGAAACAAGAAAGAACTCAAAGAAACAACCTAATCTCGAAGCTCAAAGATCTAGAAAAAGAACAACAAAAAAAACCCAAAACCAGTAGAAGAAAAGAAATAATAAAAACCAAAGCAGAAATAAATGAAATCGAAACTAAAAAAACAATCCAAAAGATCAATGAAACCAAGAGCTGGTTCTTCGAAAAAAATAAATAAAATAGATAAATCCCTAGCCAGGCTCACAAGGGCAAAAAGGGAGAAAGCACAAATACACAGAATCATAAATGAAAGAGGAGAAATCACAACGGACACAGCAGAAATCAAAAGAATAATAACTACTATGAACAGCTACATGGAAACAAGTTCAACAATCTAGAGGAGATGGACAAATTCCTACAACTCTACAATCACCCAAAGCTAGATAAAGAAGAAATAGAACACCTAAACAGACCAAATACAAGCAGCAAAATTGAAATGGTAATCAAAAACCTCCCCAAAAACAAAAGCCCAGGACCTGATGGATTTACAAATGAATTCTACCAAACATTCAGAGACGAAATTGGTGCCTGTCCTTCACAAACTCTTCCAAAAATTAAGAAGGAAGGTATAATACCTAACACGTTCTATGAAGCCAACATTACACTAATACCAAAACTGAACAAGGACAACACAAAAAAAGAAAACTATAGGCCAATCTCCCTAATGAACACTGATGTAAAAATCCTCAATAAAATTTTAGCTATCAGAATCCAACAGTGTATCCATAAGGTAATTCACCACGACCAAGTAGGATTCATTCCAGGGACACAAGGATGGTTCAACATCCGAAAATCAATCAACGTTATCCAACACATCAATAAAAAGAAATATAAAAACCATATGATAATATCAACAGATGCCGAGAAAGCTTTCGACAAAGTGCAACACCCATTCATGATAAAAGCCCTTGAAATTCTTGGGATACAAGGAACGTACCTCAACATCATAAAGGCCATCTATGACAAGCCAACAGCCAGTATCATTCTCAATGGTGAAAAGCTGAAAGCATTTCCATTAAGATCTGGAACAAGACAAGGATGTCCACTCTCACCACTGCTTTTCAATATAATACTGGAAGTCCTAGCCAGAGCAATAAGACAAGAGAAAGACATACAAGGAATCCAAATAGGAAAAGAAGAAGTCAAACTATCACTATTTGCAGATGATATGATAATATACATAGAGAACCCCAAAAACTCCATAGAAAAACTAATTGAACTCATCAATCAGTTCAGCAAAGTGGCAGGATACAAAATCAACATGCAAAAGTCAGAAGCCTTCCTATACACTAACAATAAATCTGAAGAAGAAGAAATGAAAAAAACCATCCCCTTTATTATCGAAACAAAAAAAATCAAATACTTGGGAATAAATCTAACAAAAGAGGTAAAGGACCTTTACAAAGAAAACTATAAAACACTGTTAAAAGAAATAGAAGAAGATACAAAGAAATAGAAAGACATCCCCTGCTCATGGATTGGAAGAATAAACATTATTAAAATGGCCATCCTACCAAAAGCAATATACCGATTCAATGCTATTCCAATAAAAATTTCAATGTTATTCTTCAAAGAAATAGAACAATTATTGATGAAATTTATATGGAATCACCAAAAACCCCGAATAGCCAAAGCTCTCCTGAAAAAAAAAAGAAGGGAATGGAGGCATCACACTCCCAGATTTCAGGCTATACTACAAAGCCATAATCATCAAAACTGCCTGGTATTGGAACAAGAACAGACACACAGACCAATGGAATCGAATAGAAAATCCAGAAATAAACCCACAGATTTATGGTCAACTAGTATTTGACAAAGGAGCAAAGAATATGCATTGGAGCAAAGAAAGTCTGTTCAATAAATGGTGCTGGGAAAACTGGGCCGCTACATGCAAAAGAATGAAGCTTGACTACTACCTCACACCATACACAAAACCAACTCAAAATGGATTAAAGAACTAGACATAAAACCTGAAACCATAAATACATAGAAGGAAATATAGGCGAAACACTACGTGATTTGCACATCAAAGACATCTTTACAGACACATCACCCAAAGCAGTGATAGTGAAGGCAAAGATAAACAGCTGGGACTACATCAAATTAAAGAGCTTCTGCACAGCAAAAGAGACAATAACAAAAACAAAGAGAAACCCCACCAACTAGGAGAACATTTTTGCACACAACACTAATGATAAAGGATTGATCACAAAAATCTGCAAAGAGCTGATGAGACTCAACAACAACAAAGAAAATAATCCAGTCAAAAAATGGGCAGAAGAGCTAAAAAGAAACTTCTCTGAAGAGGAAATGCAAATGGCCAACAGGCATATGAAAAAATGTTCAACATCACTTGTAATCAGGGAAATGCAAATCAAAACTACCATGAGATACCATCTTACACCAGTGAGAATGGCACATATTAAAAAAACTAGCGACAACAAATGTTGGAGAGGGTGTGAAGAAAAAGGAACTCTTCTGCACTGTTGGTGGGAGTGCAAACTGGTCCAACCACTATGGAGAGCTGTGTGGAGATTTCTGGACCTACTAAACATAGAGCTTCCATATGATCCAGCAATTCCACTCCTAGGTATTTACCCAAAGGACACAGAAACATCAATTCCAAAGAACACCTGCACCCCTATGTTTATAGCAGCACTATTTACAATAGCTAAGCTTTGGAAACAGCCCAAATGCCCAAAAATAGATGACTGGATCAAGAAGATATGGTACATGTATACCATGGAATATTACTCAGCATTCAAAAAAGATAAACACATGCAATTTGCAGCAACATGGATGGTGCTGGAAGGGATCATGCTCAGCAAAATAAGCCAGAAAGAAAAAGAAAAATACCGGATGGTCTCACTCATAGCAGGAATCTAGAAAACTTAAATAAGGGACCAGGAAAATGAATAACTATAAGAAAGTGAAAATCAAAATCAACAAACAACTATGAACCAGAGACATTTTTGGGGGGGTGGGTGGAGGGAGGAGAGGGATTGGGGTCAAAATGGGGGGGGTTGAAATTGTATGGGGAATATAAAAATAAATATTATAAAAAAAAAAAATCCAATGTTCTGTTAAAAGGCAGTGCTCTGCAGTTTGGCGCCTCTAAGAGTCACAGTATCAGAAAGATACCTAAGGGGCATCCTCAGTTGCAACTCCCAACATAAACTATCTTAGACCTGAGAACTATCTAGTCCAAGAAAAGGTTATCTCCCAATGGACACCAAGAATGGTGGGAAAGAGGACGTAGGAGCTGGGTTCTCATCACTGTTGCAGGGGAGGGAGCTCAGAAGGATGAGCTGTGTGGTCAAGCTTGTTTTCTGATGCACAACCAAGTGGGAAAGGATTCTAAAAGACTCTGCTCACACTTTTCTCCTATGCCCTAAAACTGTATTAGTTGCATATGACCTATATGCCAATGAACCCCACTGTCCTATATGATCTTGGGGTTCTTATCACAATAGTTTCTCTATGGTAAATTTGCACCAGTTTGCAACAAGGGGTATCAGAAACTAAACAACAATACATAAGGTACTACCCAGAGCAGCTCATTTATGTAGTAGTTGATATGCCCTAAAACAGACACTACCTGCCTGACACATGTGACAGTGCTATCACAGTCACCTCCTGTGAAGCAGTGATGAAGTGTGCTTAACTTAATGTGGACTTAGTTGTCTATGATATGATGATGATGATACCAGCTGACAGATTGTCAGGCTCTATCTAAGCATATCCCAAGTAGTACCTAATTTAATCTTCACAACTCACTAAGATAGACACTAGTGTTATCTTCATTCTAGAAACAAGAAAACTGAAATGCAGACAGCTTAAGTAACTTGCCTGTGGTCAGGTAACTGACCATAGTGAAGGGAGGGTTGAATCCAATCTGAGTCCAAAGTACAGGATCTTTGTTACAGTTTGTGTGCATAAAAATATTTTAGCTACTCTTCCCATATTTTAATGTAAATATAGTTCTCAGCTATAACTACCTTAGATTGTAATTGTATTATATGGAAATACCTGATGAAAATTCAGAAGATTTCTGAGTAAAGATGATCACAAAGACATGTAGAGTAGAAAATGTTCATGTACTATTGTTTTCAGCTGTTCTCATTTGTACACTAGCTCATGGAGAACTTGAGTAACAGCTTCTTTTCCAACAGGAATAATTCTGAAGATCACATTTTCTCTGTGTTTTCAGACAATGTTAACAACTTCAAGCTGATTATTTTGCTAGCTAATAAATTTTCTAGGAGTAATGTGATAGAAAATTCAAAGAAATGCATCTCTGTTAGATTTCCAGATACCGCACATTTCTCCTGGGGCTCATTTGCATAATGTTTTCCCTTTCGTATATGCTTTAAGTTAGTTCATTTTATCACTCCATGTTTTTAAACAATTAGAACTGACAAAATCCTCACAAAGGACTTTCTGTCAGCAAAGCAGAAACCAGTCTGTCTGTGAAACTGTGCTTGCAGAACATCACTTATTGAAAAGATCCCAGGTGTATTTCCTGTAATTCATGTGTAAAGTGTGTGAGGGACCCTGCAGAACTAATTAAAGTAAGGATCTGTGTGCTTGCTATTGTAGGCTAAAGGTAAAGAAAGACAATGGCTAAGACATCAAGCTACTGGGGACCTAGATGATGCCAAGATCATTGATGGGCTGACTGGAGAAAAAGCCATCTACAAACGTCGGGGAGATCTGGAGCCACAAGTAAGTAGCACTGGTGATTTGCAAAATTCAGTCATCTTTACAGATACCTGCTATTTTGGGTTGCCATCTTTGTCAGAATGCCAAAAACCCTATGACACCCAAGAAAACTGGAAAAAATAGGAAAAAAAATAGTATTTATCACATGAGTCAAGATTTCAATAAAAGTCAGGAAACAACAGGCACACTCAAATTGAGTAATTTAAGGAACAGTGAATAAAAGGTAAGGGTGTGCTGTTAAAAGAATGGAATGGAGAGAGTGTGGTGTCCCAGCAATAGATCTAAACAGGCAATGGGAAAGATCCTCCACTAGAACCAGAGAAGGCCACTTACACAGACAGCTGCCTGACAGGAGTTGTGGCCATCAATAGCAGGAAAGGAGCTGAAGGAGCAAATACCCCACCCTCATCCTCCTACCAGTACCTCCCACCAGCAGAACCCACAGGAAGCCAGCAGCCAAGAGGGAGGCGGAAGACTCTGTGCAGATCAGCTCCCACACACAGAACAGGATGCCCTGGAAGACACACTGAAGACCCTCCACATGTCTGTGGATCCCAGAGTGTTGTGCAAGGGAAGTTTACCGGAGCAGTCTTGGTGGGTTTTTAGGGTTCTATTACTTTAAGGATAGTATAATTGAAGAAAATCTTAGAAATAAGGAATTCTCCCATAAGTAACTCTTAAGTGTAGGATATAAAGTTTAAACACCCTTTATTTTTTAAATCTTTGCAATACAATGACCAAAGGGGGGGGAGAAAGTCCATAAGGTGAATATCAAGTCTCTTGGAAAGGCTCTGTGACTTACCATCTCCCGAATAAAGGATGACTGCAGAGCAGCCATTGAGAGCCTGGGGTCTGGTAGAGAAAGGGAAGTCACTTGCTCCATTTACAGTTTATTTAGAGCGGATGCTTTGGTCATTTGGGGAGTGTTTTCTTCTGTCTCACTGGTATGAGTCAACTACTGCTGTCTTTACTGACTCATTGTGGTCCACAAATGTGTTTAGATACTTCTGAAATTGTGAGTCGTCAGGAAAGCATTTGTGGCACTGTTCTTGATTTAGGCGGACTGCAAGTTTTTAAAAAAGATAAGGAATTTGTCTCAATTATATTCTAATACTACAATATCATCTCAAAATGACTAATTCTACTCATTAGTTTT
Organism: Talpa occidentalis; assembly: GCF_014898055.3. NCBI lineage: Eukaryota > Metazoa > Chordata > Mammalia > Eulipotyphla > Talpidae > Talpa > Talpa occidentalis. The sequence continues at coordinate 39,503,510 of NW_023604861.1, read as the reverse complement.
TCATACCTCTATATGTATGTAATACCAGAATAATCAGAATTTTTCTTTTTTAAAGTAAAGCTGACAAGTATACTTTTAATTCTGCAGATTGGCAGGCCTGAGTCCAAAATCAAACTGAAACTCATAATAGTTTCACATTTTAATTGTCAGTTGTGGCTGAATAGCAGTTAGATGCTACTTTCATGTCTTTAACTGCCAAAAAAAATGTGAGGTAGTAATTTGGTGACTGGATGGAAGAGAAAACTGAAAGCTTGGTAAAGACAAAGGGCATTGAAGAAATATTTCCCTTAAGTTCTTTGCCAGAACCCCTTCTCACATATCCTTGTTTTAGGAAGCTGACATTTCTTGCAGACTATGCGGAAAATCATTTTCAAGTCACTACACAACAGGTACAAGTAAAATTCATCTGGGATTCCAAAGCAACTCAATCTTGCTAGACTCCAAGGCATGACATGAAAATGACATGTTAGTGTTTATGTCTTTCCAGATTATTATTTTTAAGATGGCATCAGACTCAGTAAGGCAGTTTTAGCAGACTCGACTGAAAGGACCATAGTCTGAAGGAAAATCTTTCCCATATGACCCTGACAATTCTGAAATTCCATTTACTGAAATGCAATCCTTAGACACCTTGCCACCTGGCAGGACAGATTTGTACAGAGCCAAGCTAATGACTGACCTGCCTGCATTGGGGCTGGTACTCTGGGGCCTTTAGGAGATCCCCAGAATCGCAGCCAGTGGTGTTTTCCTGGCTCACAAGACTTTTCTGTTGTCCTGTCCTCAGCTGGGTAGCCCCCAACAGAAGCCCAAGCGCCTGCGCCTGGTGGTGGATGTGTCTGGCAGCATGTACCGCTTCAACGGGGTAGATGGCCGGCTCGAGCGCTCAATGGAGGCCGTGTGTATGGTCATGGAAGCCTTCGAGAACTATGAGGATAAGTTCAAGGTAATGGCATGAACTAAGGAACTGAACTAAGGATGAGGAACTTAGTCACCCCAAATTAGGGCCTGAAGGTGGACATATAGATGCAGCCCCCTCTTCATGCCCTTCAGAAATACTTGATCTTAGATCATTAAGCTTGACATCCCACCTGCACCCCAAGATTGCTTTCCTGAGTTGTGTTTCTGTGTTATAATGCATACAGCAAGAAACATGTTAATGAAACCCATCACTTCATTTACTGTAGTCAACCAGTCTTGAGACTCTAAATCCCCACCCTTAAATGAAGCTCTACATGAGAGATTCCTTTCACAGCTAATAGTAGGTAAAGGGCAGCAGTGAATACTGCTCAGGCTCTGTACAAGTACAGGATACAAATACAATAGGACAGGACTTTCACCGTAGGGGGTAGCTTTGTTCCTGTGAGTAAGTAAAATGTGTTTCCCTCATGATTAGTGAAAATCAAAGAACTGTTCAAGAGTCCTGTCTTAGTTTTAGTTGCCAAAATCTCAGAGCTAAAAATCAAAGACCAGCCATGACAACTTTGTTATGTCTTACTGCTTGCCGACTAGTATTCAACTTTTCCTTCCCTTGACCCTGTATGTTTTATAGGTTTATATAAAATAGTATTTTCACTATCTTAGATTCTTTGTAGTATGAGGTGGAGCACAATTTCTTAAGGCACTTCGACCATTTATGATTAATGGGTGGCTAGACAGCTATTTCACCAGTATAAACCCCACCTCATGTTTCAAAATCTTTGGTTCTGCTAATATCTACATCATCTCCCCCACTACTTCTGTGGATTTTGGAAGGTCTGCGATCCTTGACTTCCTCTGAGTTAAACAGAGATATAAATCCTTTAAAGAGCATAGCAAACATATTACCATTAAAACTGGCTTATTCATGTAACCTCTTGTTTATTGCCACATTAGTCACAATAGCCAAGAGTTGGAAACAACCTACATGCCTATTGACAAACAAGTGGATAAAGATTTATATATACCATGAATATTACTCAGCTATTAGAAAAAAGTGTGATTCTGCCATTTGGAACACCATGGATAGAACCAGAGGGAATAATGCTTTAGTAAAATAAGTAGACAGAAAAAGACAGTGGGTGATTTCATTCATTTGTGGTACTAAAGAAGAAAAGAACTAAATAAAAATTTTTAGACTATAAGAACAAAATAGTGGTTACCAGACGGGAAGGGGGCAGGGTAAATGGGGTAAAATGGTGACGAATGGAAACTAGAAGCCTGATGGCGAACATGAGGTAGTATATACAGATGTGAAGAGGCTATACATCTGAAACCTAATTAATCGTATAAGCCATCACTACTTCAATTAAAAAGAGAAATTAAGTGTAACAATTAAAAAGTGGGGATATTCAGTTATCTAAAATAAAGTTTCTAGTCAGAAAGGTTTTCTAAATCTTTGAGGGCAAAACTGCTCCAATATATGAAACTATTCCATGTTTTTGGAAAGATTAACCAAGAAGCTGAGGAACACAGGACTAGGCGAAGGATTAGAGAGAGTAAAAGGTGAAAAAGCCGATAAGAACTTCAGAGAGCCATTCTATAGCTGTAGGTGGCATCATTGTCAGTCTGTTGAATATTTCATCACTTCTCACACAGTAAAGTAAGTGTATAGGAAGATTGCTATTTGTCCAGTTCTAACTATTAAACATTTATAATTTAGAAACTGGATATGCCGCACAAAAAATAATATCAATGAAATTAGTATTTTACAAGATGTCCTTTCATTCTAATTGGTAATTACAAACTAAATTGTGCTGTGTCTCAATTAGATTCAACAAAATTAAAAACAGTAAGTGAGCACATACTAAGAGCAGAGTACTCAGCTTAGTACAGTCCCCTGCCATCCCTGAGCTCATACCTAGACAGAGGTATGTGTAAAGAATGCCAATTCTGATAGAAGATTCAATGAGAAATGTGCAGTAACTGAGGTAGAAAGCACTCATCTCCAGACACCCGCTTTAGGTCATCACCCAAAGCAGTATTTTGCTAATTATCACTTTAGTGACCACAGCAGTATAAAGAATTTCCTCAGTCTTTATCAGTAAAACCACAGATAAATTGAGAAGATGGCCATTTAACATATGACAGACAAATCCAAGTGAAATTATAACAAGATACTAAGATAAAATCAACTTGTTTCAAGGCTTGAAGTAGCTTTACCATTTTTTTTATGCTATTAGATTTTTAAGGCAGAACTTTAATGCTATTGTGCAGTTACTTGTACTTATAAACTTACCCATCATATTTACTGCAGTTCCTTAGAACTTTTTAAGAGCATAGAAAGTCTTATGAAACTAGTGCATTAAAATCTTTTCCACAAAAGTAAAAAACCTAAGACTTTACCCAGTAAGCTCTTTTATGGAAAATGGCACTTAGGTGAGTGTCTGGTAGGAAGGGACAGGCGAGCATAAACATCCTGTTTCTACAAATTACTCCCGGTATCTAGATTTTAGAACTGGGATCACCTCACAGGTCATTTACTCCAGTTTCCTCATCCCTCAGACAGGAAGCCAAGATGCAGAAACATTGAGGCGCTATCCCAAAGTCAGAAGGCTAGTTGGAGACAGAGTAGGATGCTAACCACTTTTCTTCTGTTTGTTTTCCCTTTTTTTCTTTTTGTTTTGCTTTAAAACTTTCCCTTTCATTTCCCAACAGTTTGATTTTGATGAATTTTAAACTCACAAAAAAGTTGAAGAATAATAAACACCCACATATCTTCACTTCAATTCGCAGTTGTTAATGTTATGCTTCCTTTGTCTTATGTTTCTAAATATATATTCTTTTTCACCCTCTGAATCATTTGAAAGTAAATTAGGCACAACATAATCCTTTATCTCTAAATACTTTATTACCCTTCTCTTACAGTAAGGACATTGCATAACACAACCTCAGTACCATTATCACAGTTTAAGACAATGATCTGTAATCTCACAATATCCAATTCAATTCCACTTTCCCCAGCTATCCCAAAAGTATCTTTTCTAGTTGTTTTAGCCCCATAGTCCAGGGTCCAGTCAAGACCTGGATGAATTTTGTGTCACAGTCCCTCATTAGCTGCTTGTAATGGGGAACAGCCCTACCTCCTGCAGTACGGTCTGTATCTCAGACGGTCTATCACTCTCTTGAGCCTCCTGATCAGTTGTCTTGTAGAATGTCCCTCATTCTAGATTTGCCTGTTTTCTCAGGGTGCCATTTATCTTGTCCCTGTGTCCCCCATTTTTCCAGGACTCCTCAGAGGCATTCCCCCCACACCGAGTACACATTGGAAACTTGGAATGATCTTCCTTCTATTCCTGCCAATGATATTAAGATGTTGAGTGGCCGCAGGCCATGCGGTCTCTGCTGGGGCTCCCCAGGCCTCCTGTGCAAAAGGGGGGGGGGAGCACATGATATAGAGCCTACTTAGGTTCTGTGAGTTTTCTATGTTTATAGTATTTGTGGGCACAGGTAAAGGTGCACATATAGTACAAAATGTAAAAGGAACATAAGAAGCCAGAGTAAGTGTATACAGCAACACCCCCATCTCTCCCACTTCCCAGCTCATCTCCCTGCTGGCGAACTAGTGGATTTGGAGGTGTCTTCTCAGAGATATTTGGGGGCTATACCTGAGGTATGACAGCATGCTGTTCACTCTGCTCTCTGCCTTTTCACTATAGGATCACAGTTAACTATTTAATCTCTCTCTACTTTTGCTTTCTCATTTAAGAAAGACACATAAGAACTAGGAATCACTAGCGACAGTGTAAGTTACTCAGCATGGGCATGGGCAGATGACAATTTCAGGAGGTCCTAGTGACAAATTTATATTCCGTAGTCTGGGATGGTACCACAATGTGGTGTTTTTGGGGACACTCAGTGTTGTGCTCTGATTTCTTTTGGTGCTTAGTGATGCCTACCTGCATTTATCCCTCCCCTGAAAGTGTCTAATGTGTATTTGCTTTACAACCTTCAGAAGCCACCAGCCTGGCCCAGAGACCTGGACTCTTCCCTGAAACTTCCCTCTTGGCCTCTGTGTTGTGGTTGGCTTGAGCTCAGCTCCTGACTCGGGGCCACTGCAGCCCGGGTCCAGCAGGCTCCACTTTTTATTCCACCTTAGCATGAGCTGTGCCAGACCACAGGGACCCTGAGAACGAAAGGTAATTCAGTGGCAGCACACATTTCAAAGTCATCTGGCATTTTTAAAGTTTCTCATAATTGTTCTACCAAATAAATTCAATTATTCTCAAGAACAGCATTTACAGTAGATCCATGGAGCAACATTATTTGCTAGTAATCAGCATAAAGTCCTCTAATCTTATAAACACAGAATTTTTAGTGTTCATAGAGCACTTAAATACTGAGGTGAAAGTGTGTAGTAGTGGTTATGTGAGCTATTGTAAGTCAGGAAATCAGGCTTCCCCCACCCCCTTCATTTTCATTCTACTTTGTTCTTCATGATTTCTCTAAGTCCCTGGGATTGTTTTCACTGTAATCTAAAAGTGGACCTTCTTTTTTAAAAGTTCTTAATGTCTTATATTTTTTTCCCAGTACCCACCAAAAATTAGAGGACTACTTCTCTGCTGAGCACTCAAATAGTGGCACCAGAAAACAGGTTTATTTAGTTACCGAAAAGTTGGACTTTGGAGGGGGAAAGTATATGGAGACATATAAATTATGTTCTAAGGTCCTAAGTTTCCTAGCAATGTAGCAAGGAAACCTTGAGGGATGGTGAAGGAGAGTAGACAATCCTTTTTACCCTCCCTCCATCCCCAGCTCAACCAAAACAATTCCATTTCCAGTATATTGATATTTCAAGATGTTTCGTAGTCTGGCCTTTTGTATAACATTTCGTTTGGAAAAATAGTTCCACTGTTGAAAATATATATAAATGAGAGTCTGAACACCACTATTCTAGGACCAATACTAAGTGAAGCAAACTTTTCTATTCTATTTCTTGGGCATGTGATTGGATTTCATAAAGCCCTGTGGGCAGGAATGATCTTAGAAATTATCACCAACCTTTGTTTTACAAATGAGGGAGGGGGGGGAAAATCAAGATTCAGAGAGGTTAGGTTTTTTTGTTCCAGGTCACACAGCTGGGCTGAAAAAGCCAGGACTCCTGACTCCCATTTCGGGTCCTTTCTTTTTTTGTTGTTTGTTTTTGGGGGGTTCTTTTGTTTAAATTTTTTAAAGGGAGACCATATTTTATTGACAATTTTTGATAATGGTTTTGAAAAAGACACTTAACAAATCAAGCAAAGAATCAAAAAACTGAATAAACTATAAAGAAAAGCATGCTATAATATCTATATACAAGATAAAGTTTCCATTTTCAATAAAAGTAACCACCCAAAAGACACACCAAGAAAGGTAAAGGAACTTTCCTTAACTGACATTTTATCTCTCACTTGCAGCCACTTATGTAAAAATACTGATTAGTCAGAAATAACTATCATTCAAGAGCAAATATACCATTGGCATTGGCATAAGTCCTCTATCTTCTCCCCTTAGTGCTTCATCATCCCAAGACTGTATAATAGACCTACTTCTCTGAAAGATGTTGGTCAAAAAGACTGGTTTAAAATTCCTAAAAGGAGCCTCCCCTCGTGGCGTAGTGGTTGAGTGCTGGGCTGTGAAGCTACCCGCAGCCTCTGCAGCGCTGGTTCTATCCCCGGCCGCCAGTGAGGGTCCCACATGGCGCGACAGACCTCTCCTGCTGGGCCCTCGGCTCCCCTCAGCAGTGTATTTCGTCAGTCTGCCTGTTCTATTCCCAGCTCTAGCTCTGGTGAGTTCTCTCACCCTCTCGCACTTCTGACTGTACCCAGTGCTTGTATAAATAAATAATTAAATCTTTGTTAAAAACAAATAAATAAAAATAAAATAAAATTCCCAAAAGGATGTAGAAAGATGTCTTACAAACTAGCACCTGCTGGGAAATTCCCTTCTATCGAAACCTTAGATCGGTGCCTATAATTAACTTGTTCCAGATGCCTCAGGGATGTTTCACAAGTTCAGAAATAAAACCCAATCATTCTGTCAGGCTCAGACTTTGAGTAAATTCTTATTGCTGCACAGAGATAGGATCTCAGATCTCCTAGTCTGGTCAGAGAAGTCAGAATTGGTTCAAGTGATAGACGCTAACCCAATCATTCAAAAAGCCTGAGATTGCTTTTGTTAATTCATTTCTATGTTGTCATTTAATTTGTTCCTCTGTTCTCTGAATTTCCTTGTCAACCACCAGTTAGATCTAAGTACTCGATCAGATTCTATTTTGATTGTTTTGAAGCTAAGACATTAAGTAGTGTTGTGCACTTCCAATGATGGTTCTTTTAATTATTTTTCTGGGAGAATATTTTGATTCTTTATTGTTAGCTCCTGTTCATATGTCCCTAGGAAAAAATAAATTGAAAAGTTACCTACTTGAATCCAAAAAAAAAAAAAAAAAAAAAAAAACCTTGAGATTGGGAGGAGAAAGAAAGAGAGGGAAGACCTAGGAAATGATTATTTCTCTATAGTAAAAACCCTGAATTTAGATCCGGAGCTCCTAGTTCAGGAGCCAATATACTTCTGCAAACACTACATCTCTGACCTTAAGAAAGTCTGTTAGTCTCTGAGTATTAATGTCTTTACTTGTGAAGTGACATTAATAACACCCTCCCCGCAAAGGTGGTAGAGAGAATCAAAATGAGACAATAAATAGAGGCGCATTGTAAACTATTAAGAATTACACAAGTTAACATTATACAATATGTTGTGCGATCCTGTGAGACAGATAAAACAGAGCCTCTCCCTGTTCGTCAGAGGTTAAGGGATTTGGAAGCATATAGCATTAGAGGTCCTCTAAAGCCACATTATTTGCAATATAGACACAAGATTTAGAAAGGTTAAATGACAAGCCCCAGCTCAAAAGCTTGTTAATGTCAAAGCTAAATCTAGACTACTTGACATTCAAACATTATTCTTTTTCTGTTGACTTCAATGATATGAAGAAAGATGAGTTAGCTGATACAGTAAATCACTGGCCAACTAACACCCCATGCTTCCGTTGGCACTTCTGTTGACCTTTTAACTCACCTATCTGTTTTCCAATCGTTGGCTCCCCACTGACTGTAGAGCTCTCCTGGAATGGTGTACTTGGATTTCCAGAGTGAGGTTTTAATTCCACATAACATCAGTCTTCAGAAACAGCCTCAGATGATTGTCTCATACCTACTTGTAATGTGAATGTATAATAAAGCATAGCTTCTCCTAAAGTTAGCTAATAATTCTCCCCAATATAAATGTACACATAAACCTTACTATAAAAATGCTAAGAGTTCCTTGTACAAAGCAGAACCTTCTTTGTATTTAAGTATTAGAAGTTATCCTTCTCATCTAAGGATAAACCTTTGTGCCTTGGACTGAAACTGAACATTTGCTTTATTTGTAATATCTTTCTCTAAATGAATGAGATTTTCAAAATATATAACAAAAAAGGCATTTAAACAAGTTGTTAGGGCAAAGAAATATTAAAACTGATCTTTCCTAGTTGTTTCCTAGTAGTTTAATAATTTAGGTTTGATGCTAAATTTAGGACTCCACAAGGATTTATGGGATGCACTGACAAGTGGTGATATTATGATTTTAAAAAATGTTGAACTATGGGCCTCCCCGGTGGCGCAGCGATTGAGTGCTGGGCTGCAAAGCTGCCTGCAGCCTCTGCAGCGCCGGTTCAATCCCCTGCCACCAGCGAGAGTCCCACATGGCGGGCGCGACAGACCTCTCCTGCTGCGCCCACTGCTCCCCTCAGCAGTGTGTTTCCTCAGTCTGCCTGTTCTGTTCCCCACTCTGGCTCTGGTGAATTCTCTCACCCTCCCATGCTTCTGACTGTACCCAGTGCTTGTATAAATAAATAAATCTTTAAAAAAAAAAAAAAGTTGAACTACTCAAAAAATTATCTAAATGTCAGCTAGTTTGATAATGACAACGAGGTTGTTGACTAGAGAGGCCTGCCCCAGCATAGAAGCATGCCTGAGACCCTGTCATAGCTGATTTGACAGTGATCATGGCAGGAATTAGATGGGGTGAATGGCAGAATGAGAGAAATGAGTTTATATACTTTTTGCTTTAAAAAAGACAGATTTGATAGCTTAGTTATTGTAAATAGTGCTGCTATAAACATAGGGTGCAGGTGCCCTTTTGAATTAATGTTTGTGTCCTTTGGGTAAATACCTAGAAGGAATTTAGAAAACCTAAATAAGGGACCAGGAAAAAGACTAATACAAAGTAAAAATCCAAATCAATAAGCAACTATAAACCAGAGACACACTATGGTGAGTGTGTGGAATTAGGGTTAAAATAGGGGGGTGGGGGTGGGAATTGTATGGGGAATATAACTAAGATGAAAATGCATACATTGTGCAAAAATGAAAAATGATGTAAAAAACATATAAAATAAATTTTTAAAAATAAGACAGATTTGAGATTCGGCATATGGCCTATAAAACAATTTGGGCTCCTTGGATAGCAGAGACTAGATAATTTGACAGAAATATTGTTTTTAATGGGAGCCTAAGATGATCTACAGTAACACCAGGGAATGCGCCACATTTGGATGTACTTTGGATTGCTCTAAAGTATTTTATTTACTTTGGGCACAAAATAATCCACAGGCCCATCCAGAAGATGAGAACCAGGACCTGCAAACCATTTTATATACCTCATCCTGTCTCTTAGGTGTGTCTTTTCAGGCTTTGCAATGCTAACTAGGCACAGACAAAGGAGGTCCTTCTATAAATAGCACTTTCCTTACCACAAATAAAGGAAGGGGAAATGTGAGGAAGAAAGGAAAGAAGGGAGGAAGAAGCACAGGTCTACAGCCCACCTATCTTTATCTCATTTGCTTGGAAAAGTCTGCTTTTTTTCCCTCCTGGGCAGATAATTAAATGATTGATAGTTATTTAATCAGCCAGTGTGTTTTTGACAAAGAATATCCAACAACTCATTTGATGGCTCTTTGTTTAATAATTAGCAACTTTTGTCCCTGTGGTGGCCAGTTGCCAATCCTATAAACAGATCACATTGAAATATTTATTTATATCACCTCATTCCTGGTCATCTGATTAGTCGGAACTGTAAGCAACAGTAGAAAAGGACAAAAAGAAAGACCAATACATTTATAGCCCTCTTACCTCAACTGAGGAAGAGAAACCTACTTCTTTTGTCAAGGGATTGATCTCCCCTCAAGTTAAAGTCTGTTTAACAGATTACCAGCCCCTAAGGAAAGAGCATGCCTGGCACCTTATTCTTGGTCTCCAACAGTTCCTGCTGTGACCACTGTCAAATCAGACTGAGCAGGGCCTGGAGCCGGCTTCCACGTAGAAATCGGGCAGGCCACTCCCAGCACTGAACACATGGGTGACCTTAGTCAGGTGTCTACTGAAGCCACCAGAACTTTCCTATAGTTATCTAAAAGCTGTATAGCTTTTATTTCAATTTTTATTTATTTCCTTTTCACTACATTGACAGCTAACTCTACTAAGGAGATTATTTTTCATGTTACTTCCTTAGAAAGCATTCATTGTCTAGCCTTTTTAATATATTGATAAATCTCCCAAACAAGTCTTCATATCATTCCTTTTATTGAGACAACACTCTGAAAACCAGACATAGACTAACCTCCAGGCTACTTCCCTCCTCTGACTGACCTTCCCATGAGGTGGAGAGTCTATGGGACAAAGGGGAAGTGCCCACTGGAGCCATTTTCTCCATCATGCTCCTGGCTCCTGGGACCCTCGACTGTCTGCTAAAATGGCCCAGACTGACTTCCAGGGCCTGCACGGACCTTTCTGAGGCCATCTTCCTAGGGCAACTCACCAATGGTGTGAGCGCCCAGGTGCGAGGGATGGCAAAGGAGCAACTGTATATTGACGTGTGGACGTGACTGAGTGCCCACACGCATGCCTATGAGGCACCTTGGGTGGGGACCAGAGCCAACTGTAGGAAGAGAAAGGTCTGGGCTGCACATCAGGGGCCACTGCTACCCACATCTCTCTGTTCTTGCACAGAATTTCACAGACCCCAAGCATCCCAAATTTGGCTTTCCTGGTCATTATAATGTCCATTTATCAAAGAGGGGGTACAGACATTTTATTGAACAATTTATAGCTTTGTAATATTTAGACACCCTATATGGGCCTTTATTTGCGCACTTGGTCCTGCCACTCATACACAGCTCTCTGTCCATTTCATTCTCCCTGCTGTCCTTTCAGAGAAAGGAATGCCCTCCCTCCTTCCCCAGACTCGCCCCTCCGACTATAAGCCTGACCTCCCTCCCCACCACCTCCACTCTGCTACCTGTAAAATGCAGACACCTCTCCCCCACACTGCTCTGTGTGCTGTTCTACTTTTCTTTCTTGTCCCCAAACCTTTCACTGAACTATCCCCCAAAGGTCTCCATTGACTCCGTGCCCAAGGTCATTAGTCGCTGTTCTCTAGGATGGCCGTGGCTGTCGTCACTCTGCACAGTTGAAACCCTCTGCTCTGACGTCCCAGGATTGTCCCATGTGGCCTGCTTCTGTGCTCACCCCCTAGTCTTTTTCACTCAGCTCTGCGCTTTTCCTGCACCCTACCAAGAAAGTCTAGAGGACTGCTGCTGTGTATCCACCCTGTGTATCCACCTTCGGCATGCGGGTCCCCGACCTGGGATGACAGCCCCATCTGTGACGACACAAAGGGGAATTCTGCTCTAATGCCTCCAGAATGCACTTTCAGCAAGTCTGAAAGAACTCATCTTCCCTGTATAACCAAGTTGCCTACTTCCTTCCTATTTTTGCATTAAAATTATATCAACAGGGATTTCTACACTTCTTTTGATTTTAAATGTGATGGTTCCAGTTATATCATGGGTTGTTTGTTGTTTTTTTTGTTTTTTTGTTTTTGTTTTTGTTTTGTCAGCTAGCTCAGACTAACCACCTTGTATCTCAGAATTGTCGGGAGGAGGGAGGAGCATTCCAGCTTGCAAATGTTCTGCAAGAATATAGCCAACAGGGGAGAGGAAAACTGTTTATTGCCCCAACTTGATTGAAACTCTCTTAAAACATTTGTGCAGTAAGCACACCAGCCATGCTCACAGAACAGAAGTCAAAGCTGAGTAAATGTGACCATGCCTTTAAAACACTCTCACCAGTTAAAGAACTAACTTGAAACTTGTATACAATGAGGCATTTAAAAAGGCTATCTTTGAATAATGGGATTTTGGCTAGTTTTTACTTTTTTGTGCTTTTCTAAAATTTCCATAATGAATTTTTCACTTTTGTGTTCAGAAAAATAAACAGATTAGTTTTGCACTGTTGCATAACAAATTACCACAAATGTGACAGCTTATAGAAAAACCCATTTTTTGGAGAGAGATAAGACAAAACTTGAGCTTGCCCATGATGAGATGTATGTATGTATCTTGCCCACTAGATGGAAATAAAGTAGGATGTTTGTACAGATTTGAAAAAAATAAAATAAAATAATAAAATAAAGTCCGGAAGTTCCGGCACCCCCGCGAGCGCCGGTGCGCCCCGAGGTGAGCGCGGGCTGTGTACCGAGAGGCCGGCTCGGGCAGCTTGTGGCGGGCTCTGGCCAGGAGACTCCCGGACCCCGGCAGCTGCCTCCGTCCTCTGTGCTGGACCCCATCGCCCCTCCCAGCGCCACTCCCGAGTCCTCGCACATCTGTGAGAGCAGCGACAATGGACGAATCTCTGGTCACAACCTCAGGAGATTTTTTAAGTGTGATCTGAAACCACTGCCATCCATGGAGGGCCTGGAAAGATCTTAGAATGTTGGCAGGTAGCATTTTTAATAACGAACGTCATATGTCCTTGGGCAGCTTCTAGGAGCAAGGAAGGCAAACAGAGTGTATACTGATGGGAGAAGAGACGGTGGTACTAGAAGACACTTACGAGCTAAGAAATATCTGGAGGATATGGAGAGATAAATCACTGCCCCTTCCAAGATGATTCTGAACAACCACTCAAACTATTCTTTAATGCCCAGAAATGTATGGCTTCTTCTACTTAATCCATTTCTTCTATACAACATGAAGAAAACAATTGCAAAGGATAGACTAAGGTCATGGACTACAGGTGCTTTGCTGGTTTCTGGGTTCCTGCTATGAGTGGGACCATCCGGTGTTTTTCGTCTTTTTTCTGGCTTATTTCACTGGGCATGATCCCTTCCAGCGCCATCCATGTTGCTGCAGATGGCATGTGTTTGTCTTTTTTGATGGCTGAGTAATATTCCATGGTGTGTGTGGACCACATCTTCTTGATCCGGTCATCTATTTTGGGGCATTTGGGTTGTTCCCCTATCTTGGCTATTGTAAGTATTGCTGCTATAAACAGGGGTGCAGGTGCCCTTTTGAATTGATGGTTCTGTGTCCTTTGGGTAAATGCCTAGGACTGGAGTTGCTGGATCATATGGAAGCTCTGTGTTTGGTGGGTCCAGAGGTCTCCACACAGCTCTCCATGGTGGCTGGACCAGTTTGCACTCCCACCAGCAGTGCAGGAGAGTTCCTTTTTCTCCACACCCTCGCCAACATTTGTTGTTGCTAGTTTTCTTAATATGTGCCATTCTCACTGGTGTGAGATGGTATCTCATGGTAGTTTTGATTTGCATTTCCCTGATGACAAGTGATGTTGAACATTTTTTCATATGCCTGTTGGCCATTTGCATTTCCTCTTGGGAGAGGTTCCTTTTTGGCTCTTCTGCCCATTTTGTGACTGGGTTATTTACTTTGTTTTTTTGAGTCTCTTCAGCTCGCTAAGAGCATTCATTATTCTATGAGGACATCAGAAGTCTGCATACTTAAATCTCTAGAAACTTCTAAATATTGATTTTACACATGATCATCACCAAAGAAATCTTTCAGGATCAGTACAATCCTGATTACTTTCTGAACTGTGTAGGTTTTTTCTGAGTCATCAATGAAAAATACTTGTTTTAGAATTGAAAAATCCCCATACTTTGCCCCCCCTTGTCACCGATGAAGACATGGAGGTGCCTCTGAAAGCCATCTTCCCTCGGCGCCCACGGGCCCTAGGAGGAGACAGTGATGATCACTGAGTGAAGGGAAGGGCAGCCGTAATCTCTTCTGACTTGCTGGAGAAGCAGCTGTCAGTAGTTCTCCTGAAGCCTCCTAATAAAGGTTAAAGGTTCCATTTAACTAAGGCCCTAGTGGGGCCTCCAGGATGGCCTAGGGGTTAGTCTCAGCGCTCTCACCGCTGCGGCCTGAGTTCAAGCCCCGGCCAGGGAGCTACCCGCAAGGGGGCATGGAGCTAGAGCGCATGTGGTGCAGCAGAAGGTCTCTTCTCTCTGTGCCTGCTGCTCCACCATGCTCGGTGCTCTCCCCCCTTGCCCTGCCCCCCCCCCCTGCCCTGCCCCCCTCCCCCTGCCGCCCCGCCCCCCCCCCTGCCGCCCCGCCCCCCTCCCCCTGCCGCCCCGCCCCCCTCCCCCTGCCCCGCCCCTCCACAAGCCTTCCCAATATAAATTTGACACCTAGATACTCCCAAGTGCCTAAACCAAATAATGAGAGTATCAGTCGTGATTAAGAACCACATGCCACTAAACACCCCTCCGTATGTAACACCCCCGTAGTACCTTTAGAGTTTTTAATTTTGGCTATTTGATGTATATTATAAATCAACTATACCATTTGTTCTTTCCCTATATTAATGACTTTTAGTTCTTTAAGTCAGCCTTAATATTCTCATACAAATCATATAAACATACTATGAGTTTTAATGAAAAAAATAATAAAATACCCATTTTTAAGTCACAGTCCTATAATTGAGATAGTCCAGACAGACTCAGCTGGGTTCTCTGCTTAGGGTCTCATAAGGCTGACATTAGGGAGTTGATCAGATTAGGCCCTTGTCTGGAGGCTCTGGGGAAGAATCTCCTTTTACCACCTTTCAGATTGTTAGCAGAATTCAGTTCCTTGGGAGTACAGGAAGGGGTTGCTATTTCCTGACTTGCTGCCAGGGTCAATTCTAAATGTCATTCTCAGGGCCTAACCCCATGGTGTGCCCTCATCTCAACCACAGAAATCCCCCATGTGCCACATCCCCACCCCCATGCTGCAAATCTCTGTCTTCTATTACCAGCTGGGGTGTGGAGGGGGGAAAAACTTTGAAAGGTTCCTGTGATTAGATTTGTTCCACACAGATATCTTTTGATTAACGCAAAATCAATTCATTTATGATATTAATTACATCTGCAAAATCCCTTATTGCTCCGTAATAGTCACAGGGATCTCCTGCCCATCATATTTGCAGAGCCTGCCCACACTAGGGGGAGTGGATTATATGGCAGGAATCTTGGGAACCATTTTCAAATTCTGCCAATCTTAGTGTGTGGGGTGAGTTGTTTTAACTCTCCCTGGAAGTTAAGAGTGGACTTCTTGGTAGTCCCTGAAGCCCTCATGATGCTTTCCACCTCCTGCTGGACAAGAGAGATTGCACTAAAAGAATGGGCCAGAAATGAGAGAGACTGGAATCTGTCTCCTTTCACTTCCCTGTGGCCAAATGTTGAGCAATTCTGAACAGTAACACACAGATGAGGTAGAATGACAATTCTTTAGTAGACAGAGGCTTCTAACTGATTCTCTTGCCTATAGTATGACATCGCTGGACACTCTGGAGATGGCTTCAACATTGCTCTAGTGCCAATTAACAAAATCCCCAAGGACAACAAGCAAAGACTAGAGATTCTGAAGGTAAAGATATTCAATTACTTCTGTAATATGAAAACTTCCAAAGTATCTGAAAATATTTACTGAAGCGGCAGCAACTATAGGAAAAAGACTGTTTCACAGGTATTCAGGCACTAAACTGACAAACACTAATCATACCTAAAATCCTTTCTCCACGTACAGAAATTAAACTTGTTCCCTACATATTTTTAGCTACTCAGTATTATTTCAGGATTCTATAAACTGTGTCCCCAGCTACACCCTGTATAGTTCTCAGCCCCTTGATCTTTCAGTAGAAGGAAACAGATGATCCCTTCTAGAGTAGTCTCTAGTGCCAGTATTATGTGTTCTTGGTATTTCTAATGGTAAACTCAGTTGTACATAGACCTATAATAGAAACACACACACCCCATTATTTGAAAGTAAATGTCCTCCATTACTATGGATGTAAGCACAGTGTTTAATATTATAATTTTGTTTATTGGAAATTCAATCCATTCCTGATTTTTCTCCTGTGTCATCACCATCCTTTGGTGTGACGCCAAGTTTTATATTTTCTCATTTCAATTGCAACTTGACTTTTAAAAGTAAGTTCCAGCTGGGATAATATTGTAACATTTCTTGTTCCTAATGAAAATCTTTACCACATACAGACATCACTGTGTACAGTTATCACTCTACAGAGCTAATTAAATAGAACTCAGACTTCTTATTCAGGTGTACTAACTGGTATTTGTGCATTCTCATGGCCGATAGCAAATGTTCAAATTCATGAACAATGTTTCTCACCCATGCCTTTTGTGCACCATCTCTTCTTCCCCAGATAATGCATGCCCATGCTCAGTTCTGCATGAGTGGGGACCACACACTAGAGGGGACAGAACATGCCATCAAGGACATTATCAAAGAAGAAGCTGACGAATACTTTGTGATTGTCTTAAGTGACGCGAACCTATCACGATATGGAATACATCCTGCCAAGTTTACCCAAATCCTGACAAGCAACCCTCAAGTAAATGCTTTTGCCATTTTCATTGGCTCTTTAGGTGATCAAGCAACCAAGTAAGTATCATCTCAGGACACTCAGGGTAGGGTAGAGAGATACTAGAACATCTGATGCCTTTCATGGGCTAACATGTTAAGGAGGGACATCAGGGAGATGAGAAAAACTGAAACTGGCACTCCGCTCAAGGAGCTAATAAGCCAGAACATCCTCTCTCCTCAACTAGACTATGTTTGGATGAGCAGGAACATTTTCCACGGTTTTTTTGTTTTATATTTAAACAACAGTAAAATAGCTAGCAAACTGATTTGTCCACTAATAAATGTACTTTATATCAAGGTCCCAAACTCAATTCCAGTCTTGTTCAAATCCTGTTTAATCTAGCAAAGATTTCCTAGTTTCCTATGTGTGTCTATGTGTTGTAGACACGCACATGCATAAATCTGTGTGTCTGTGTTTATACACAGAGACTTCACATGTACACATCACAAACCTCTCCCTTGTTACATGGGAATAGGCAGTGACACACTTGGAGACAACCTAAGATGGTATATATGGTATATACAGTAAGATGCTGCACTGCATATACTGAAGATTCAGTCATAAAATTCATTCAGACAAGGAATACCGTACTGGATGATCTGAAAGGAGAAATCTGGAAATGTTTCATTACTTAAGCACACTAATATTCATCCTTTTCAATTACAAGAAGCGCATATTTCTCTGTTTAAAATACTTACAAGAAGTGGAGAACACAACAAAATATATATCGCCTGGAAAAAAAATCTTGCCTAAAACAAAAAAGCCATAGAGCTTTTAATTATTCTACCTCTTTTCCCTGTCCTATTGTGTGGCAGAGTCCCGTATAGACTAGAAAATGTTGTGTCCACAGTGCAGCATCTTTTCCCCTCAATTTCCTTTGCCTTGCTGCAGGCTACAGACTAAGGTTAAGAACAGACTTACTGTCATGTGATTACAGTCACTTTATGACAACTGACTGCATTTTCTCAATTTTGTGTTAGTCTCCACGTCCCTGAACACGAACCATGCCTTTCCTCCCAGGCTTTCTTCTGCATCAGCCCAGTACTAAGCAGATGGCAAGCTCAACAAATACTAGCCGAGCTGAAATGGCAATTTTGTCTTTCTAGTGAACAGATCCTGTTTGAATACTTAAGAAAGCACAATAATACCCTTGTGGTTTCCTAAGGAAATGGTCCAACACCCCCTGGCAAAAGATATGTTGTGGAATTAGCTGGTCTACCAGGCATGCCAAATGTATGATACGACACAGGAGGGCTGACTTTTATTAAATGTCATTCCAAAACCAAACTTTGTTGGCACAGTGAAAGGAGGCGTGCTTTTGGCGAGAACTGTCTTGCACTTTCATTACCTTCAAAAATGGCCCTTTGTTCCAAATGATAAATTGACATTTAAAAAAATTATCATAAGCCTATATAACCTCAGTGTCATCAAAGGAGCAATTACGTAAGCCAGATCGTATTTCACATTGGGTGATGGGCAGAAAGAGAGAAAGAACCACTAGGGGTTTGGGCAACATTTTTGGAGGCCTGTTTTCTAAGGCAGGAAAAGCACTTAGAAGGAAAGTGTAAGTTCAACACATTTCTGGACCCAGGTAGGCTGATCCCAGATTGGTCCCTAGGATCCTTTTCTGTCAAGGGAATGAATAGAAAATACCAGTAAATGACAGTAATAAAAAGTAATTTTTTTTTTTATTTTCAAATTGCTAGTTTTCTCAGTGAAAAGGTCTTTCTTTCAGTTCATTTTCAATGTCTAGCTCCCTGTGGCTCTTCCAAGTCTTTCATTGTGGAGTGACAGCCAATAATTGCAGGCAGGGGCAAGGTATTAGAAAGTGAAAACTTCCTTTCCTAAGAAGCCCTTTTGATACTGTGGTTTGTAAGGGCTGGAGGTGAAAGGGAGCCCCCATTTGCAATGGTAATTCTCTTTCCTTTTCCCTCCTGGCAGGCTTCAGAAAACTTTACCAGCTGGTCGGTCTTTTGTCGCCATGGATACCAAGGACATCCCTCAGATTTTACAACAGATCTTCACCTCCACCATGTTGTCCACTATCTAAGAAATGCCCTTCATCACCCTGGTGACCCTGTGATTTTAAATAAGCTAGGAATAAAGAGAACTCTAAAGAAAAGACATCTATAAAGTGAACCATGCAGTGATGGAATAATTCTGGCATTCCTGGGTCTTCCAACACTTGCTCAGAATTCAGGAAAGTAGCCAGAGGGAGGTTTGTGCATGGAAATCTACAATTGCTAATGGGTTACAAATCACTCAAGAAAAGTTGACCTGCATTTTATAAAAGGTCAGGGTTAAAGGAAGATGATTTGTGACTTGGTCTGTTTCCAGAAACCTGAGGGGGAAAAGGACACTTGGTTTTTGCCTTAACACATCCTCTTGGGCACCTAAGATAACAAAAGTGGCCCCATCCAGGAGCTTTGATGCTACATTCTGACATCGAGATACAGGTCTGTGGAAACACACCCAAACAGTTCCTGGTCAATAATCATTTTTATTTTCTCCTCTACTCTGGGTTGCCCAGCGAGCAATGATCTTATAGTATTTAGCCCATTAAAAAGACCTTCTAACAGCAATATTTTATATAAGGTTTGATTTTCTCAATAATTCCATTTTCTTGGCCAAAGCCAAAAGGAATCAAAAGATCCTTGGATTGCTTCCTTTCCCACATGACTTTTTAAAAGACTCTTTAAATAATAAAGAGCGAATGTTCTGTTCTCCATGCTACCCCAGTAGAAGGATAAAGGATGTCTTGCCTGAGTTCCCTGTTTCTTCTGCTGCTTCTCATCTTGGTATCCAAAGTTTAATATTCAAAATAACAAATGCTTGTAAGAAAAAAATCGGTAACATTCACATAAAATAACTTAAAGCAAGTAAAAAGAAGGCACTGTGTTTGAACTGAACGGTAGAGGTTTCTTTGACTATAACCAAAAGTGTCCTTTTGAAGGCCTCAATATTTTTTTAAATTGTACCTTATTCCACCCTCTCTTGGACTGACCTTTATTTGTCAATAGGCGCAATGTCACAGTTTAAAATCAAACGTTTCAGTAGGAGTCAGCCTCTTCAACCACATGGTAAAGGCTCACTCACCACTGATGGCAAGGTCAGAAACACTGGGGCACTTGTGTGCACACGGTCCTATGAGTTAGAAATCCAAGTTGTTCATGATGTTACCTTTTACCCAGACTTAGTGAAATTGTACAGATCCATTCCATTTTAATCAACTATAAGAAAGCAAAGATAGCAACAACAGCAGCAGCAGCTAGTATTTACTGATTACTAACTATAAAGCAGGTATGTTAAGCGATTTCATAAACGATTCCATTCAGTCTTCACAACAATACTTGCAAAAATAGGTATTTTTGCCACATTTTACAGTAAAGTGAGATTCAGAACGTGTCACTTTTCCAAGATTCCCTGTACTAGACTATTGACTAACCACCGTACTCAAACATCTTCACTTTACAAATAAATTAAGAATTAGAAAATTTCAAGGAAATGGGCCATGCAGGCAGGTAGGCCTGGAGTGGGCTGACCCTCTCCTTCTTCTTTGCTCACAAACCTAGTCTTTCCCCTTTCTCCATTACAGTTTCTCTTCTTGTAGGCTAACCCCATGCCTTCTTCTCCCGTCAAAATAATCATCTGCACATATTAGGACTCTCGAGGGTGGGTGTGGGGACCAAGGAAATGGGGCCCTGCTAGGGAAGATGTTTGAGCACTCCCCCCTGGACACAGCAGCCAGCTGAACAAGTGCCCGTCCAGGAACCAGCTTAGCCCCCGTGCGCGCCTCGTGGCCAGAGGCCCAGCCCCTGAAAGGCTTTGGAAGTTGAACCTGAAGATGAGTAGCAGAAGAGCCTTCTAACAAGTTCCCCGTATGCAACTACCTGAGTGAGCAGCAGCCATTTCTTTCACTTGGAAAGAATGTTCAAGTCATTTCACTTCCTTTTCCTCACTGGGGAGACATCCTTTGCAATTGCTATTTTGTTTTAAACCATAACTTCTGGCTTTACTTAAAGAGGAAGATGATGATAAGGGAGGGTGTAGAAAGTGAGAAGATGAAGAGCTTATTTTTACTTATTGCAACGCCTCAGAAGTTTATGCCTTTATTATTAAATGTACTTAATTATAGGCCACTGCAAGCTGTTCCCAGGCCCTTCTTAGGCCAGAACGATATAATAAATGCATTGTGTGCCTCAGGGGGGTACTATTGAAAGGCGTCTAAACCGGCTCCATAGTGAGCCCCTGTAATGCTGACAAAGTTCATTGTTGCCCCTGAGCAGCCAGGAGGAGTGAAAGCCCTGAATGGGCAGCAGATGATGCACACTCCCCCTGGAGTCCTTTGTGCCCCCCAAAAATGACCTCATCACACACAGGCAGCTGGAGCAGCACCACAAGAAGGGGATGGAGGAGGAGCGCTCGAGCCTTCGCTTGCTGGAATCAATCATCCAGTCTTTACACTGCGCCCTTTCCTGTGAACTGTCAGAGGAGGAGAAATCCATCACTGCCAGCAAGCACGGCTCTAAACTCCAGGGCTTTGAAAGCCATTTAGAAATGGGTTCCCATAGACAGCCCTGCCAGTGTTCCTGAAAGGCCAGCTCCACCTGGCTTCTTCCTGGGCTGTCACATCAGTCAAAATTAAATTCCTCCGTGAACAAAGCAGAGAGAAAGGGAGTGAGGGAACAAGAGGAGCTGCCTCGTGTGTTGCGTTTCTATTGGTTTCCAACAGCCAAAATTGTAAGAGGTGTCCCACCAAGCTCTCAGCCAGTATCTCCCACCTGGACAATTTTTCTCAGGAACTGCATCTCCAGAATAGTCAAATGTTCACCAGTATTTAGTAAATTGATCCTAGTTCTTTTCGTCTTCAATAAAATGTCCACGTTCAAGACATTACTCCAACCTGTAACACGTGGCTGCTTTTCTGCCCCATTCTAGTCAGCATCACAAAGTTCTCACCTATTGCCTTTCCTTTACCTTTCTCTAGACTTACTACGGCCAGAAGTACCACAGGTAATAGAAAGGAATTCCAGTCTTCCATCTCACAGTGGAAAGATTTACAGGCTCTAAGTAGAGTTAGTAAAAAAAAAAAAAAAAAAACAACAACAAACCTCAGACGTGCTCAGCCGTTAACTACCTGTGTGAACTTGGGTCGTCACTTTGGGTCTCACTTGCTTTAACTATGAATTAAAGGTGTTGGACAGAATGCTCTCTGAACACTGCAGTCCCGTGTTTCTATTTCTCATACAATGAATTGACTTTGTCCCTGTGTGTCTTACAAGAGCCACGTCCTTCCAGCGTAGTATCTCTTTCTCCGGAACCCACATCCATCTCAGCCTCTTGTACAAAGGATCTTAGCACCTGGATCAAGTGCCCTAACAAAATTGCGTTACTCATTGACTATGCATCCTCAAAGTTACATAAACACTAGAATTGCACAAAAGGGGCTTTCCCCCGTCGGCTAGACAGATATTTCTGTTGGATAATAATTCACGAGATTTCTGCCCATTGTCTCTTTGTTCTCTGCTGCTTTAAAATTCCGTATCTGCTGATCTGCACGGTGGGATCAAAAAGAATCAGGAATCGGAAAAGTACTGGGTGCCAGGAGCTGACCTTTGTGCCGAGGCTGAACAATGCACAATTGTGCGCATGGTTCTGTTTTTGTTTTTTTTTTTTTAATTGTTAAATCCTGTAAACAAAATCTCCAGAAGGGGGGAAATGCTTGCCAAGCTAACCTCTCAAGCTGAAAATGATTGGACACTCTTCGAGACTAGGCACTGTCTGGGGTTTTCACCTTCAAACAGAGGCCGCATCTGTTCTTGCGCAGCCCTGCACGCTGGCTCTGGGGTGCCAGGGCTTTGGAATTTCCAAATTGAGTGGTATTTGGCTGCTATGTAAAGAATGACACTTCTTTGAGGTGGTTTGGGAGTCGAGAACGTCATGTTCTGCTCACAATCTCATCAAGGATCACGTCAACTCTAGGGGCCATCGTCCACAGCGCGCAGCCCTCCCCTGAGCAGGCCCAGCACCCCGGTTCTCTCCTTGCAGGCTTCAGCACATGGAGCTGCCGGCTCCTCCCTGAAGGAACAGCACTTGTCAAACAACTGACACCTGCGGTGGCGAGTGTGACCCCAGAGGAGTGTTAGATAGAAGGATTTATTAAAATTACATGCAACTCAGAAGTATTACTAGTGGCAGCTGGAGTTTGACCTGGAAATGGAAAGAAACAGTGCCTGTATGAACATCCCAAAGCAAGTGGGTCTCCTTATGCAGGCCAGATGTGATGAGAAAAATAAGGAGTCTGCCAAGAGTGCTGAGTGTAATTGGTCTCATAGTGCCATCCATGAAGCCTTGGTAATTGAAACTTGAAGAAAATAGTATATTTACTAAGGGCATTAACATTGAATTTAAAATGTATTATATTTATATTAATAAATACTGATAATTTAATGAAACTGATCATTTATTCTCTCTGGTACCAATTATGATCCATCATCAGGACTCATGAAAAGTGAGTGTCTCAGCCAAACTACTTGTTCCCTCCCCTTTTGCAGAAGACTTTCAGCCTGTATGAAATTCAGTCCTGAAAACACTGAACAGGTCACTGCAGGTGTCCTGGAAATCAAGTGGGAATGCTAGGGCAGCAACTGGTTGCCCAGCCTTGGCCTCATCTCTTGGGAGCAGTTTCCAGAGAGCCCAGGGCTGCTGAGGAATCCAGGTTCGTCCACAGCAAGCCAGGAAGCTCAGACTACAGGGTGCTGTGCACAAAAAAATAAAAAGGGCAGATGACTAGGAGTACCCAAGAAGGCGCAGGGCCTAGTTAATGACACGTGGGCTGGGGATACAGCTGTTAATTTTGAAGTGTGTCCTTTAAGGCCCCGATGCTTCTGAACAATTTTCAAAATAGAACATGCACGTCCACACAGTAGGCTCCAATACCAAGATTTGACATTCAATATGTAGTGTCTGAACTCAAGAATCCCTTTTTCTCCTTGACCTTTCGTGGAGACTGGAAAGAACAGGAATGCTCTCTGCAGAGGTGGAAGATTGTAGCGGCTCTCGAAGCCGCCTGAAAGCAGACATTCAGTCACTTGGCTGGAACACAGCTCCGCACAGCTGGCCTGGCCGCTTGCCCACTAACATCTGAAGTCTGTCTTCAGAGGGTGTTGCTCCAGGAGAGGGGCGCCTCTTTTAAAATACAAATGGCCCTGAGAGGCTATCCATCTTGCGCATCGTGGTTGAATTCCTTCATTCGCGTGCTTTCCTCCCGGCCCCAGCGGAGGGGAAGGCGGCTGGGGCAGGGAGACGCTGTCCTGGGGCAAGGAGGGAGCTGGGGGTGGGAGTTATTTGCTACTTGAAGCATCACCTAAGCAGACGACAGGCCCGGGCCATAGCGCAGGACGCATTGTTGGTGACGCTCTCCCCATGGGCTACATGTCGGACCCCCCAGTCCTGGCAGGAACACTCGCTCTAGGCCAGGAGGACACGGGTGGGTGATCTGGGTCTCTCCAGTCTTGCCTTCTGGGGTCGCAGATCTCCTCCGGTGTTTTGCCCTCCTTTGTGGGAAGCTCTGCCTTTCTGGCAGCTGTGGTGTGGCGGCCGGTGAGCTATGCACGTCCCTATGGTTACCAGAGGCCTTCCTTAAATGTTACACGTCTCCCCTCCGCCCCAGGCCAGGTCTCTGGTAAAGTGAACAAATCAGATTTTCTCTATTTCAGCTGGCCAAGAACTCTGCCCTGTGCTGTGGACCTTTCAAAAGAGAACTTAACACCCCCGAGAGGCCACAGCCCTCACTGGAAACCACTTCCCTCCTCTGCAGAAGCAGAGCTGGTCCTGCCCCATCGCACAGCACAGCAAGCTACTGGAAGAGGAGGGAAGAGCTGAGGCGCTCCCCAGCCCGCCGGTGAGGACGGAAATGAGATCAGAGTGAACTCATGCTGAGAATGTTCCTCCGTGCAATCAGTGCCGAGTATACCTCTGCTGAGTTTTCTGAAGTGTCTGTAATTCAGGCTTTAGGAAGAAGCTGTTGTGCAACAATTTCTAAAAGCCCTTAACCATTATTTCCTTAGCACTAAAAAAAAAAAAAAGAAAAAAAAAATCAAATGCTTCTGGAAAATGAATGTGGCTTTTGAAAAATAGCTCCTTTTTCTTTAAGCCTTTAAAATGGGGTTTTTTGCCCTCGAAGGAGAGCCAGTTTTACATCCTGATCTTTGCTCCACCAGCCACCCTCACAGTCATTACTGCCACCCCCAAAGGGCTTATAAATAAAGACCATGACATCAATTTCCCTCTTCAAACCACATCAGCTCCTCCCCATGACAATCTAATTTGCCCATTATTTGAACATCCTTCAATCAGAACGTCCCACCCAGGCCTTCTGTGATTCAAAGCCACAGGGCTGGCGCTCTGGAAATATTACATAAGTCAGACGAGTCTAGGGATGAGCAAGAAAGGCAGAGAAGTGGGTGTTCAGGATAAAAAGATACACCCTGCTTTATGGGGTCCAATCCATTCCTGTCATTTGTGGGCCCCTAAGAAACCCCAAACTCAAGTTTGCACAGTGCAGGCTTAGTCTCTGAGCTCCAGGGGGATCCCGCCCCTGCCCCATGAGCCCCGAGCTCCATGCCATGGTTATTCTCTCTAAGATGAGGATAATTCCGGATCTCAGGGTTCATGTGAAGATCAAAATAAAGTATCTCATAAATAGAAAGTGTGATCCCGTTCAAAGGGTTTTAAGCCCAAGAGGGGAGTACCCCGAGGAGAGCAGGGTGCCTTTGACCAGTCTCCTTTGGAAACCAAGATGTCCTCCAGGCAAACACCTCAGACGGAGGCAGAGCCCAGAGCAGCCTCTCCCGCAGGATGAGCGAGGTGAGGCCCAAGTAAAGGGGCAGCCTCAGGCGGTGGGTAGCAGGGTGGGGACAAGCCTGCGGCCACTCAGCTCCAGGCATCGACGCCCCCAGGGCAGCTGGAGCTCTGCTCTGGGGTTGTGACCATGAATTGGTCTCCAGGTCAGAGCTTTGTTTCTCGGGCTCCGCCATCGCCTAGCTCTCGGTGAGGATGAGGCAGTGTCTTCAGAGCGGCCCCCATGGTTTGCATGGCAACCACAGGTTTCCCTTTGGGAGACAGAGTGTGCTAGTGTTAGGGGGAAATGATGTCCTGAGCTAATCCCATCCAGGCTTTGTGGACCCCACCCCCACTCCAGACTAAAGCCACCAGGACATTGGGAAAGACAAATCCCATCACCACCAAGGGAGGGTGGCTGGGACCTGAGGGTGGAGTTGGGCAGCCAGGTTGGATATAAAAAACCAAACACGTGGGCCTTGGGCTCTCTCTCTGGCGCGCGGTCGCTCGCCTCCTGGCTTCACCGCTCCTGGCTGGCGGCCAGCTCTCAGAGCGCCATTTTGGGATTCCTGATCGGCGGATCGGGTAGGACTCATTTAAAACTTTGTCTCCCACTTTTCTCGCAGAGCTGTACATTGCCTCATTTCCCCTTCCCTTGTAAATAAACCTTTTATTAACCTTTCACGTGTGCCTGCAGTAGAGCATTGATAAGTCCTTTTAAGCGCGGGTGAGGACCCACAGTCAGGCACCCCGTTTTGTATCGGGGTTGCTCTACAACAGTTTGGCGCCCAGCGTGGTTGCTCTACAACACTAGGACTGTTGACAAAATAAAGACTCTCATCGCGTCCATCAGGGATGTCTTCCTGGCCTGTACCCCTTCCTCAAACCCAAGCGAGAACCCCTGAGCCAGGAAGATTTTCAGCTAGCCCTCAGAGAATGTCTCCCCTTAGTCCCTTCTTGAGGGGGTTGACGCCGGAGTCTCAGAAGATGAACTCTAAGAGCCATTTTCCGGCACTAGTTAGTAACCAGTATCTGGCGTTGCCCGTGCCAGGCACTGCCTAAGCACTTTTCGTACATAACTTATTAAATTCTCACAACTCTATGAGGCAAGTAGGGACTGTTCTTATTCCCATTTGGCTGAAAAGGCAAAAATACCCATTCTACCCTAAAAGAGAAACCAAGTGCTGAAGAGGGAGAGAGGCGCACAGGGCACATAAATTTGTAAGAACTTTCCAGTGGCTGATTGCAATTCCTGTTGAAAGCCAGATGCACCCGACCCCACCCGCCCCACCCCCAGACCCAGATGCCTCGGTTTCCTCCTAACACACCCCTTCTTACGTAAGCACTTGGAGAGCTGGGCACAAGTGTTTACTGTTCCCTGAATCCAGCCATGCCTCACCCATCCCCTTGCAACTGGGGGCGCGTGGGGGGGAGGGAGGAGGCCACACAACTAGTTGTGGCCAACAGGCTGTGGGCAGAAGTGATAGGTGTGACTAACAGGTGGCAGCAGTGAGAGGCAGCAGCCTTTGTCTTTCTCTGAATTGAGAGGATTGAGAAAATCGTGTGGTTGAGATGGTAGAACCCCACAGAGAACCTCTATGAACCCGCCCCCACGCCCCGGCCCCATTTGCATTGCACATGCAGCATAAACTGTTGTAGAGCAACCCCGATACAAAACGGGGTGCCTGACTGTGGGTCCTCACCCGCGCGCTTAAAAGGACTTATCAGTGCTCTACTGCAGGCACACGTGAAAGGTTAATAAAGGTTTATTTACAAGGGAAGGGGAAATGAGGAAATGTACAGCTCTGCGAGAAAAGTGGGAGACAAAGTTTTAAGTGAGTCCTACCCGATCCGCCGATCAGGAATCCCAAATGGCGCTCTCAGAGTTCGCCGCCAGCCAGGAGCCGTGAAGCCAGGAGGCGAGCGATCGCGAGCCAGAGAGAGCCCAAGGCCCACGTGTTTGGTTTTTATATCCAACCTGGCTGCCCAACTCCACCCTCAGGTCCCAGCCACCCTCCCTTTGGTGGTGACGGGATTTGTCTTTCCCAATGTCCTGATGGCTTTAGTCTGGAGTGGGGGTGGAGTCCACAAAGCCTGTATGGGATTAACTGAGGACATCCTTTCCCCCTAACAAAACGAGCAAGAAATAAATCTTAGCCATATTAAGTCACTGAAACTTCAGGTTAACCTGGTACAAGGGCAGAAAAGCATAACTAACACAGGGCGAGCAGAAGGTTCTGGTTGTTCCTTTTTCTCACAGCCTAATATTCCCAGGTGGAAACACACCAAGGTTAAGATTTCAATTGAAGAAAACTATTTCTCAGTGCTAGGCAGCTATTTAACTCAAGGATATGTTGGGTTCCCTATTTGCAAGGTGCTCATTCATGAGGGAAGACATTCCAGGCCCATCCTGCCGGGTGCTCACAAGCGGCTGGGACAGAGGTCACTGTGAGGAATGAAGAAATAACAGCTGGTTTTACCGCCCACCTCCCTGTTTACTAGGGGGTTGGGAGGGTTGTCAGGAAGTCACAGGTGCTGAGCACACCATCTCATAATGGACCCCCTCTCTGCCTTCCCGAGCTGGGGAAGAGCAGGGACCAAGTCTCGTTTCCCTTTAGTGTGGATATGGAAAAAAAAACATGGTCAAACTGTTGAGTGAATACTACGGAGTGAGTGGGCATTATGGTCCAAGGAGGTAGAACTTGTGCCAGTTCCCAAGGACGGGCAAGGGTCAGAGAAGACAAGAAGGGAATCCCAGGGGAAGGAAGAGTAAGAGCAGGTTAAGCAAAAGCCTCAATTTGCAATGTTCCGAGGGTGGCTGAGGTGGCAGACCTCACAGGACTACTTTTCCTGTCCTTGGCTACCACTGAGCACCAAGAATTCCTAAACAAGGCCCAGCCCTGAAAGCAGGCGTCTCCTCAGCAACTCCAGGGTGGGCTTCTGGGCCATCCAGCTGCTAATTCTCGCCCTGACTAGCCAGGGGTGACGTGGGAAGCCAGTGGGCAACCCAGGTCCTCCAGAGCCCAAAGTAATGACAGCTCAAAAGAGCAGCCTCATTCCAAGGAGCAGCTTCATGATGTGGCTGTTTTGTTTTGCATTTTTCCCCTCCTTGAAATGAGCTGAGAACCTTCTTTTCCCCAAGATTACAAGTTGGGTTGGTGATGAAATGTCAAAGCCACGTAGAAGAAGCCCTGAGGGAGGAGCGTTTGCATTTGCAAAGCCTTTTGTTGAAAATGGCTTATATCATAGAAGTCCATGATCTATGAGGTCCCACAAGGCCTGGGCCTGCTAGCTCTCTGGCCTCATCTCCTAACACGCTCCCCCTGTTTACACCAACGCTTGGTTCCTTGCTGTTCTTTAGGCTTGGGAAACACTTCCACCTCAGGACCTTTGCGCTGCTGGTCCTTCTGCCTAGAATGCTTTTCTTCTTGATAGTTACATGACCCACTACCTTACTTCCTTTGGGTTTCTACCTTTTATTTTGTCCTTGTATGCTTTATTTAAAATAGTGCCCTCTCATCAACTCAACTATCACCTTCATTTTTATTCTCTGAGCTTATCACTACCAAAATGTTATTTTATTTATGTATATCTTCTGACTCTTGCCACTAGAATGGTTGTTCCAAATGAGCAAGTGTCCTGAGCCAGGATAGTGCCTGAAATACAGGAGGTGTTTAGCAGTATTTGTTGAGTGAGAAGTAAGCTTATGTGCCAAAGTAGAAGATTTTTCCAGAAATTCTTCTCTCACAAGGTCATGTGAGCTGAAGGGTTGAAGAGCAGATGGATGGTGTGGAAGAGCATTTCCAGCAAAGGGGAGATCAGAGGTGACATCATCAGGAGCTACGTCCAAATGGACTGGGACACAGGGGAATACCCCATCCTCAAGGGGTGTTGGTACCCTACTAACTGATCCCCAGGGCTATGATGAGGCTGGCCTGAAGCGAAGGTGTGCAGTTGGAAAAGGCACTCACATGTTGAGATTTATTGTCATGACTCAGATCTTTCCAGTGATACCACAACCACGTAACCTCCAAGCTTAGTCTTAAAATCATCCCTAAGCCACGGATATCCACCCAGCCAGAGCTGGCTGGAAGCAAAGATGGATGGAGATAGTGTGGTTTCAGAGGAATATGTTTTGTTTTGGTATGTTTGCCTCCCCCAAGCTGGCAGGGGTTGGGGTGGCAGGGGGCTTTTTCCAGGCTTTGTAAACCTCATCAAAGTTGTACAAATTGCTACATTGTAACATACCTGCCTCAGGACCTTTGCACTGCTGGTGAAACTACCTGCCATAGACCCTAGCCACCTAGAGAGGGATATGTTAGCAACCAGACACTGAGGGAGCTCGGCTTGGGAAACATTTGAGGAAACAAGAATGAAGGGTTTGGTGTGTGAGAATGCAAATGTAAGCCTGGGCTGGGCTAAGCAGGACGGCTGTCGAGTAATAAGATGAGCGGTCTGAGGACTGTGCTTTGCGGCTTTTGTGAACAAGGGCAGGCAGCTCTGCATTTCACTGCCACTTCCTTCCTCTTTCTCTGGTAATAAGAATTTCCTGAGTACCTACAGTACAAGGTAGCGTTAGATCCTGTACCACATCTCTTACTAATCACCTCAAAAACGAGGGAAAGATAAATCGCTTCACAGTTGAGATAGTGGCCTCTGAGAACTTTGTTAAGAGGAGTGAGAAGAATTGTGGGGAGGGCTTCCCAAAGTCTTCCCCTCCAGAAAAGCAAGTAGAACACAGGCAACATTTGTCAAAAATTAACTTTTTTCAATTTTAAATCAACCAAAGACTTGTAGCAATTGAGAGCATTTAGTACAGTGACATTTGTGAGGTTATAACTTGTCCTATTAGAACTAAGTAGTCCAGCAAGCTGACAAGACACAAGATCAATACACAAAATTCAATTTTAAAAGGAAATTTAAATAATTTTGTATTCATGACATCAAAAGGCATAAGATACTTAGGAATAAATTTAACAAAAGAAGCGCCACGCTTACACACTAAAAACTACCAGACACAGTTGGAAGAAATTGAAGAGGACCTAAGTGAGTGGAAACACATCCTATGTCCATTGATGGGAAGACTGAATATTGTTTGGTGGCCATAGTCCCCAAAGTGGTCCACGAATTCAACGCAATCCCTACCAAAATCCCAGCTGGCTTTATTGCAGAAAGAAAAAGCCGTTTGCAGGATTCATTTGGAAATGCAAGGAGACAGCAAAAATCATCTCAGAAAGGAGCAAAGCTTAGTGGAGGAGGCTCACACTTTCCAACTTCAAAATTTACTATAAGCCGGAGTAATTGCTTGTAGCCTAAGCAGAGTCATACAGAGCATCGAAATACATTAGACAGTCCAGAAAAATCTATACATTTGGGATCAGTTAAATTAGACAAGGATGCCAAGATCCAATCAACTGGGAAAGAATTGTTTTTTCAACAAATGGTGCTGGGAAAACTGAATATTCACATGCAAATGAATAAAGTTGTACCCCTATTTACAACGTATGCAAAAATTTAAAGTAGATTATAGACTTATATATAAGAGAGAAAAAATATAACACTCCTAGAAGGAAATAGAATGTAAGGCTTTATGACTTTGGATTTAGGCAATGGTTTCTTAGTTTTGACACCAGAAACACAAGCAAACAGAAAAATTAAACTGAACTTATCAAATTTAAACACTATAAATTTTATCAAGAAGGATATTATCAAGAAGGCGAAAGGACAAAGAAATGGGGGAAATAGTTAAAAGTCATGTATTTGATAATGATCTGGTATCCACAAGATACAAATTCTTACAGCTTAACAATCGACAAATAACCATTTAAATTTTTTAAATGAATAAAGGATTTGAATAGATATTTCTCTAATGAAGACATACAAATAGCCAATAAGCTCATGCAAAGATGCCTGTATCAACAGTCATTGGGAAAATGCAAATCAAAACCATAATGAGATACCACTTCTCATCCACTGAGATGTCCAGAATAAAAAAAAAGAGTGAAAATATAAGAAAGTTTGGCAAAGATTTGGAGAAATCAGAGTCACCACATCGCTAAATCAGAATACAACACGATACAGCCACTTTGCAATAACAGCTGGACAATTCCTCAAAGTTAAACAGTTATCATATGACGTAGCAATTCCACTTCTAATTAGGAATCTGAGAGAACTAGAAATATGTCCTCATAACATTTTATATATGAATGTTCATAGCACCATTATTCATGCTAGCCTAAAAATAGCCAACATGTCCATAACCAATTCATGGAGAAACAAGATGTGGTGTATTCATACAGTGGGGGCACCTGGGGGGACAGAAACACCCCTGTCCTTGCAAAGTCAGGGGAAACAGACTGGAGCCGCAGAGCATTCTTTTGCACAGAACTGAAATCAAATTAAATTCTCCAAGAAAGCATTTTAAGTGCACCTGCTTCATTCCACACCTATACCCCAAAGCCCTGCTTTGAAGGTGAGCATATTTTAAAAGATTTTGCAATGCAGTTTGGCCAACCTTTGCCCAAGAATGTCTCCTAGCAGAGCCCACTGGAGTGGGATGTGGCAGAGAGTGAAAGAACTAGGGAGCCTGAATGCAGGATTCACAGGGTGCTCATTTTCCTCCCACCCTGCCCCAGGCACTGGGACCAACAGGAGAGGTGGCGGTGAAACAGGAGAGAGAATGAAGGATCCCCCGGGCATACTAACTTGCAGTCAATTTCAATTCCAGACCCGGGAGCATGAGCCCAGCGACCTGCTCCCCTCCTGAGTGCCCCTGATCAGCCATTCCTCAGCCTGCAGACAGACCCGCCATTCATTGCACAGAAGCTCCCCTCCAGGGCTGTGGGGGGGCTGGGGCCCCTCCCCCATCATCTGGCTCCCCAGACACTTGTGGACAAAACCCAAATAACTTGATTAAGGTAAAGTGAAATGAGAAACATTTACTCCCTGAAAATTGCTAACATCTGTCCTGCTAGCAAACCAAAGCTAAGGCTCTTTGTTGCTAAGGAAAATGTATCCCCAAGGAGTGGGTGTGGGAGCTGTGGCTGGTCCTTCTGCACCCACCTCCCTGCCATCCGTGGAGGCCTGAGGACTGCGCATGGCACCTGGAGCAGTGGGAGAGCGCAGGCAGCGCGCGGTCAGGCACACCTGGGCTTCAACCTTGACACTGCCACGACTGCCCGCATACCCGTATGATCGCTGTCTACCCTCTGAGCTGGTTTCCTCACAGGCTATCGGGAGGATAGGCAGATGCTGCAGCAAAGCCGACACACGAAGGCAATCCATTGTATAACATTCCCTCACCCGCCCTGTTGCACCCCACTATTTGACAGACTGGGGTGAAATGGAGTCAATATCCCATTTCTGGGGGTCCCAAAGGAGAATATATGACCTGAATGGTCTGAATGTTCGTATCTCCCAAAACTACCATGTTAAAGTGATGGTATTTCCAGGTACAGCCTTAGGACAGTGCTTATAGGCTTAATGCTTCTATATAAAAGAAATCCCAGAGACTTCTTTCTCGCCTTCTCCTGTATCTTCACAGGATGGAAGGCTGCTTACTGAACTAGAAAGCTGGCCTTCACCAGACACTGAATCTGTTGGCATCTTAATTTTGGACTTCCCAGAACTGTCAGAAATAAATGTGTGTGTCTGAGTCCCCAGGTCTATGCTAATTTTGATGAAACAACCTGTAGAGAATAGACAGCCCAGGAAGGGGCCACATCATGACCCCAGGGAAGAGGCTCCCAGAATGTGGGCACAGGTCTGCCTCAGTCAGGTCAGCTGACCAACTTTCAAGAGCAGCTCACGGTGAGGTGGGTGATTGGTTGGACAGAACTGGCCCCAGAGAGAAAGAGCTACGATACCACTTCATGATGCGAGAGCTCTGCAAAACATCTATAGATGTTACTGTCACCTCTTGGTCTGAGTTAGCAACAAGACAGGGAAGGAGCAAGAGGTCCATGTCTACAAGGTGCCAACTCTTGATAGGACTGCCCATGTCTACAAGGTGCCAACCCTGGATGTCTACAAGGTGCCTCCGCCTCCCAAATAGCATCTCTGCAGTGAGTTAAAGATGGCCATAATTCATCATTCCCTCATCCAGAGATGCAGGGTATTTCCCTCCCCCTGAGTCTGAGCTGGCCCGTGACAACCTAACCAGCAGAAGGCAGCAGCAGTGATGCTGGCCCAGTCATGGGCTGACCTTTGAGAAGGCTTCTGTGTGGCACATTTGGGAGCCCTGAGCTTAGGTGTGAGAAGCCCAGCTCCCCTGCCAGAAAATCCATAGGAGGCACCACACAGGGAGTGTGTGAGGGAACTCGAGGCCTTGAGATTCAAACGAGAAGCCAGCAGTCCTCAGGCCCAGGGAGACTCCAGGTGACGCCAGCCCTAGGCATCATATGATTGCAACTGCATGTCACCACAAGGGAGAGCACCACAAGACCTGCCCCTCATTCTAGGCAACCCACGAATCCACACAGGCAATGCCATTCTCGTGGCTCAGAGCCACTATGTTGGGGGAAATCTGTTTTGCAGCAACAGATACCTGAAAAAGGCCCCACTGCTGTTCTTGGGTAACTTTCATCTGCCTCCTAAGATCAAATCTCCCCATTCATTGTCTCCCCCCACCAGGGTCCACTGAAAGATGTCTCCACAGGTGCACATGCTTCACTTTACCTCACTTCCCCTCACACATCTTATGTGCCACACAACACGAAGAGGACATGGGGGGAGGGGAGAATCAGAAGGACATCAAGTTGTGAGACCCCAGGAGCCTACTTCTTAGAAATTACAGACGGAATTAAAATACAGGCAAGCCCTCCTACTTCTCTCTCTTCTTCTTCCACTCGACTAGGTTCTCCTCTCTCCCAGCTCCTCAGAATCACCGTCTGTCCTCACTGCTCACACCCCTGCACCTGAATTATGCTCACTCTGTCCAGGGCTCACCTCCAGATTATCACAGTCTTCACAGCCCTGAGTTGGACTTGGCGTCCTCAGGCCCCTCCCAAGCCTCTCACTTCAGGTCAGATCCAAGGGGTGGACTTGAATCTCATCCTCCCACATCCTGACAGACAGGCCCCTCATCCTCTCCACTCCACCCACTAAGACCCAAACCTCCCACCTGACAGCAGCCACTGCCTTCCAGATAAACAGAGGATATTAAAAACATTCATTCCAAAACCAGCCTGCATTCAGAAATGAAATCAAGGAACTCTCCAGAAGAGAACTAGAAGGTCCCTTCACTTGACTTGGCACCGACCCCTGCCCTGCCCTGAGGGCAAACAAAGGAGAGTGAGATGAAGAATAAACCCCCACGCACTGATTCCTCATTCAATGTCTCATCAGATTGAAAGAGCTAGTTCTAATTTTGTACATTTAATTTTCTATCCTTATGTAATTTCTTATTAAAGTTTAATTACTTATTGAAGATGAAAAAAATAAATAAACCCCCATGGACCCTCACCCAGGACTCTTGACCACGCTTGCCAGCTATCACCTTCCGTGCTCACCCCCAGCACCCACCCTGCACGTTACTCTCTAGCAAACCCCAGATACCAAATCATTTCATCTAATTACCATCTCATCCCCATTGCAGCATGAACCTCTAGCAGCAAGGACTACCCTTCCCAACATTTCCATAGTTCAAAAGCTTTGAGGAAACCTAATCTGGGCTTGGTCTTGCCCAGGCATGCCTCCCGTAGTAAGGCCAACTGCAGGAGGGACCTGAGGGACACTGGGCTTGCCCCAGGTGTCAGCTCCTCAATTCTGATTAGTGACAGTGAGAACCCCACTCTGCACAGCCGCTTCCATCGGGGCCTCATTTTGTGACTCCAGCATCCTTGGGCAGCCTTAGGTCGGGGGCCGCCTGCAGGGAAAAATGGCTGTAGATGTTCACTGTGTAGAGAAGAGTGTGACTCTGGTGACAGAAGGAAAATCCACCCGCCAGCCACAGCCAGGGTTATACCCCATCACCTCAGGGCTGGGTTCTGCAAGGCTCAGAGCTACCCAGATGCTTGTACCCAGATATTCAGGAGCATGGCGGGACTCCTGTCTTTTCCATTAATCTGAAATTTGGTCCAGAAGAAACATGTTGAAGATAAATGGTATTTTATTATGTAGCTTTTTCCGAATTCTTTAGCTTGTAAACTTCTAAATTACAGTGTTTGTGCCTTATGTTTCTTTGTGTTTCTCATAGTTTCTACAACAAGTTTCTCAATCTCGGCACTGCTGAATTTTAAACTAGAAAATTCTTTTTCTTTGGCCAGAGGCCCTGGTGGGGAGGAGAGAGATGGCAGAGGGGATAGAAAAGGGTAGCAGTGAGCAGAGCCTCATCTGAGAATTATAGGGTGTTCAGGCTCTATCCCGAGCTTCTGTCCCCCAGATGCCAATTGTACCCTTCCTCCAAGTTATGACAACAGAAAATGTCTGCCAACATTACCAAATGTGCCCTGGAAAGCAACATTACCTTTGGGCTGAGAACCACTGAGTATTCAATTTATTATTTGCATCTTTAGTCCTCTAAGTTTCAACTCCTTCTGAATGTGTTATTTACTGTGTTAGATAAAGTAGAAGTGACGGAAAGATTGGGGAAATTCTTAGAAAGTCTCAAGCGACATGGATAGTTAATCTAGAACAAAGGTGCCAAGAACACACTCTGGAACAAGGAATAAATTGTGCTGGGAAAACTAGTCAGCTGCCTGCAAAAGAATGAAACTAGACCACTGTCTTGCTTCATACACAAAAAAAACTTCAAAATGAAAATTTGGATGTAAGATCTGGTATCATAAAATACAAAGAAGAAAACAAAGGCAAAACACTTCACGCCATAATTTCCAATGATGTCTGTGGGCAGCCATGCCCAAAAGCAAGGCAAAAAACAGAACAAAAACAACTGGGATATCAAACTGAAAAGCTTCTGCACAGAAAAGAAAGTTAACTGCAATGAAAAGACACCCTACTACATGGGGGAGAGATTTACACAGCATACATCTGACTAGGGACTAGTATCAAAGATCTAGAAAGAACGCATACAACTTGACAAAAAGAAAATAACCCAATCAAAAAATGGCCAGAAGAACCACACAGACACTTCTCCAAAGACGACATACAAACTGCAGAGAGGCCATGCAAAAATCCATCATCACTTTTCAGGAAAATGCAAATCAAGACCACAATGAGGTACCACTTCACAATTTACTCTTGCATTACTGGTGGGAAGGAAAACTAGAACAGCCCTTATGGAGAGCAGCATGGAGGTGTCTCAAAAAAATTCAAAACAGATATGCCATTCAACCCAGTATTTCCACTCCCAGGCATCTGCTGATACCCGAAAACTTTAAAAACACTGATTCAAAAGGAAACCTGCACTCCCGTGTTTACTGCAGCACTATTAAGACAGCCAAGATAGGGACACAACTTAAGGACCCAAAACAGATGACTGCATCAAGAAGATGTGGTATATATACACAATGGAATATTATTCAGCAATCAAAAAAGATAACCTCATGCCATTTGCAGCAACATGGATGGAGCCGGAAAGGATCATGCTCAGGGAAATATGTCAGAAGGTAAAACATATATACCAGATGGCGTCACCAGTGTGTGAAATATATAGAAACCAAGCTGAGTCAGATAAGCTTAAAATAAAAACTAACCCTTGAAAGCTGACATCATAACTGAAATATCTTGAGAGGGCAGGAGTGGGGTGAGGGAGGAGTATGAAGAGGGAAGGAAAAACAATGGACTATGGTGATGGAATATAGGGGATTTGATGTGGTAAAACCTGATGGAGAGGATCCTAACATTACCTCAATTAAAAGAATTTAAAAGAGTCTCGATTTTGTCTGTTTTAAGGGTTTTATCAAATTTGTCAACAGTATTGCCATCATATCTGTTATTAAGACCAGGAGTGGGTAAGTTATATCTCTACCAGAAGCAGCACAGGAAAATAAAAACTAAGATACCAAAGTATATCGTTGTGGTATGGTAAGTAACTCCATTCAGTATTCATTTTTTGTTTTCCAAGCTGTTTTTTCAGCTTTAAAAAAAAGTGTCTCTGGTTTTGGGGACAAATTACTCCCACATATCATGACCTTTTCCAAATGTACTCCCAGAGCTCGGGTCCCAGGTTTATAGACAACTAGAGCCTCAAATAACCTTCTTATTCCATCTTTTTCCTGGTTTGGTTTTTTTTTTTTTTTTTTGGCCTTCCTAAAAGAGGTAAACACCCTTTAGGATGTCCACATTGTAGCACGACCTGTAATAGGCATGAAATGATTTACATCTGGATGAAAACTTAGGATTTCCGGGGGCTACCTGTCTAGCACTCACCTGCTTCACCGGCAAGGTCAGTTGGTTACTATCTCATTCCACTGTATCACCAGAGAGTTAAAATGTCTTACTTCCACCCGCAGACCCTGACATCTAAAGGAGGTCCCCTGGATAAAGATCATCAAGTCAAGGCAGATCTGCCACCCACTTTGTTTGGGTGCACCTGTTTTCCAGGGCCTCGTGACCCTGAGGTGCTACTCAGGCAGCCGTTCCAGCCCCTGCCAAAGCAAAGTCCTAGATATCAGAGGTTCTTTGAGAAGCATCACTTCTTGGCCTTTTGGCTAAGATCAGGTGTAGGTTTGCTGAGAAGCAGCTTACTTGAAAAGTTAACAGGGGCCTCCCTGGTGGTGCAGGCAGTTGAGAGCCGCACGTGAGGCTGTCCGCAGCCTCTGCAGTGCGGTTTCGATCCCGGCCGGCAAGAACCCCACATGGCGCAGCAGACCTCCCCTGTCTCACCCGCTGCTCCCCTCAGCAGTGTATTTTGTCAGTCTGCCTGTTCTGTTCCCCGCTCTGTCTCAGGTGAATCTTCTCACCCTCCTGCGCATCTAGCCTGTACCCCGGTTCTTGTATAAAAATAAATAGATCTTTTAAAAAAAAATAACAGAAGGAAAATTCAACCTGAGAATCTTGCTGGGGAAGAAGTCCTTGTGGCCCAAGAAAATCTAAGTGAATAGGATACAAGATGGAGGCACCGGGGCCCTGAGTGTTGGCCTCAACAACTCACTGGGGGCCACAGAGCCTGGGGCAGTTAAGGTGCCACATCCCCAAGAGCCCCCTGCTACAGTACAAGGGTTCCTTTATACACAAGCTGTCACTTTAGGAAGCAGGCAACAGGGCCATGAAAGGTGGGCGAACTGGTGAAGAAATAGAGCCGGGGCAAGCCAGCCTCTGTGGGCCTGGGGGGACAGGAAGGGCTCTACATGAAGGCGAGGCAGGGAGGCCGAGACGGGGGTAGTGTTCAGCCTTGAGGCTAAGCTGCCTCCAAAATCTGTACCTGAGACAGAGCCTCAGCCTCTGACCCTGGGCCACACTGGGGTGGAGGTGGCAGGAATGGCCCCCAGCAGTACATCCAAGCATCTCCCAGGCTGTCAGCCTCTCTGCTTTGAGGAACCAGCTCACACCCTGCCCAGGAAGGGGGAAGACAAGACTGTTGGCAGAGACTGAGTCACATCTACATCTCTTCAAGAGAGAAGAGCTGGGCTGGGCAGGGAAAAGAAGGCTGTTCTGAAGAATAGAACTCTGGGCACACACAGGGCTTCAGAGGCATGAGTGCCCTAGACCAGGGCACACAGGCAAGGGGTTGGGAAGCAGTGACCCTCCAGCACAGGGGAGGCATTCAGGCCCCGGGGATCCCACAGGGCTGGCAAGATCAGCACCTCCTCGGGCGCCCCAGTAGGACCGAGAGCTGCCCTCTCCCATAGTGGGAAACAAGGCCGGCTTTGGGGCTTACCCCAGACTGGCCAGTAAACCCTGCTTTCTGGGCCCAGCTCATTCCATTGCCATCGAGGGGGTCTTGGGAATTTGAACAAAAGTTTGTCTCCGATGACAGAGGGGACTTTGTTTCCCTGACTGGACTGGGCCTTTTACTCCCCTCCCTTCACAGGGGAACAGCGCACTACTGAGGGGAGTTTATATTATTTCCAGCCTGGCAAAAATGTAAATGTGAGCGTTCACACTGATGGGAATGAGATGGCATTTTCTCTGTGGACTGTGTGTAGCTGTCACAAGCGGGGTTCCGGGAAGGTGGTATATGCAGTTTGCCACCCTCTGAGGAGCCCCAAATGCCCAAGGAGGGGTGGCCCAACCTGCACCAGTGAGGATGGAGGTTAGAAGTAGGGACCACTGAAACCACCCACCTGGTTTCAGAAGCCCCTGGAGACCTTGGCCAGCAGCACCTGCATTCCCCACTGCACCCCAGCACTCAAACCTACCCAGACACCCAGGTCTCTGCCAAAAAACAACCTCCCAATTTATAGCAAATAGGAACACACAACCTCAGACAGCAGGGGAAGGCTGTATTTCAGATTTCTCCCAACACAAAAGGCCAAGAGAGAAAGGTCGACTACGTAAGAGACTTCGATGTAATTGATGATATAATCTAAATCTAATTAACTTATAATAACCCTGCCAAGAACAGGGTTTGTGAGAGTGCAGAGTCCAATAATTATATAAAACTTAAAACTTTATGACCAGAGGTTCAACTCTTCTAACTATCTTCATCATTAACCTTCTTTCAGTAATCACTCCTATTCTCCTCACGGTAGGATTCCTTACACTAATCAAATGTTAGGTTTTATTCAACTCTACAATGACCAAACTTTCCAGCTCTCCTGGCCTACCCAAACCTTGAGCTACTGCCGTCAAACCATCTAAGGAACACTAACATGCACATGCCTACTTACTGTAGCACGCTGAGCTTTAACAATATTCATTTATAACACTCACTACAATGCTATCATTCTGTATAAAATGCCATTAATTAGCATATTCATTCTCACAATATTATCATCAGGGGGCCTCCCACCAAGGATTCTTGCCCAAATGAGCAATTAAGAAATAAAAAAAACAGGGCCTCCCCGGTGGCGCAGCGGTTGAGTGCTGGGATGCGAAGCTGCCCGTGGCCTCTGCGGCGCCGGTTCGATCCCCGGATGCTCCCCAGCTGCCGGAGGAGGGCCCCTCGTGGCACACAGACCTCTCCTGCCGCCCGCTGCTCCCCTCAGCAGTGTGCTTCGGTCCTTCTGCCTGCTCTGCTCTCCGCTCTGGCTCTGGTGAATTCTCTCACCCTCCCGCGCTTCTGACTGTACCCAGTGCATGTATAAACAAAACAAACAAACAAACAAACAAACAAACAAACAAATAAACATGCCTCTATAAAAAAAAATAAAAAAAAAGTTTAAAAAAAATAAAATAAAATAAAATAAAAAAACAGACTACTTTATCAGAACTCATAACTACTACAGCAATACTGTTTCTGTATATGACTAACCAGTCTCACTAACCATATTCCCCTCAATAAATATGGAAAAGACAATTCAAAAACATGAAGCAATTTCCTTATTGATCATAATTTCAACATTGCACCTCTCAATACCAATATTGCCAGCATTTGATAAAGAATGTAGCTTAGTGGGCCTCCCTGGAGACGCAAGGGGGTAAGCACGGCACTGTGAAGCAATCCACAGCCTCTGCAGCATAAGTTCGATCCCCGGCCGGCCAGAGAGAAACCCACATGGCAAAGCAGACCTCTCCTGTCTCGCCCGCTGCTCCCCTCAGCAGTGTATTTCAGTTAGTCTGCCTGTTCTGTTCCCCACTCTGTCTCTGGTGGATCCTCTCATCCCCTGCTTCTCTGACCTGAACCCCAGCCTTTGTATGCATAAATATTTAAAAAAAAAAAAAAAAAAAAGAATGTAGGTTAGCATAGACAAGGGCCTGCGAAGTCCCTTGTTTACAAGGCTTTATCCTACATCATTTGAATGTAAATCAAACACTTATTAAACTGAATCCTTACTGAATTTGCTTCCAGCCATGACATGTTAGTTATTTCAATACCATAGTCAACTAGCTTCAATCTACTTATCCAGAACTTTAGGGGTGAAAGGTCGGAGAAGTCCTGGCAATTCATTTTAATTTGCAATTCAACATGCTATTCATCACAGAGCTTGGCAAAAAGAGGGTTCAACCTCTGTCTTTAGATTTACAGTCTAGTGTTCACTGCATCATTTCACCTGTGTTCATAAACTACTGATTGTCCTCAACAAACCATAAAGGCGGGCACTTTACACAGTAATAGCTATTCAGTACCTGCACTAGAACAGTCAGATCCACCTTCAACCTTTCAATCCATGCCTAACTAAGCCAGCCTGGAGCTTTACTAGATGCTCAAATCTACAATGTAGTTGTAACTGCCCACACATTTGCATCAGGGATTTTTTCATAGTTATACCCATTATCACTGGAAGATCTTGGAAACTGATTAGTTCCTTTCAAAATTGGCGACCTGCAGGGGGAAAAAAAATCCTGCAAGCTGACCATAGACCTGAGGCATACAGAGTTGGGGGATAAGGGTGGGGGATTGAGGGGGGAGTGAGAGAGGGCCCAGAACAGGAGGGAAGAGCACAGGGACTGTGATGACGGATCATGGGTGGTGGAAGAGCTACAGGAACTACACCTGAGGGGAGAAACCAACTCCTGTCCAAAAATGAAAAACAGTATAACAGTGTATTAAGCAAATTAAAAAAAAAATGGCGACCTGATAGAGCATTCCCCCAAATGCAACATTTGACTCCTGTATATTTCCTACTTCTACTCACCTTGTCAGTAGTTGAAGCAGGACCTAGGACAGACTAAACAGCATCTCCACCGTTCTCTGAAAAGTCAAGTGCACACAGGAGCTTCCATTGATCCAACCACTTTTCCCCTTCATTTAGCAGGTCTTCTCAATTTTAGGTGCCATTAATTTATTAAGTTTACATTAATATGAAACTCCTAGCTGTCTTGATATCAAACTCCTTTATTTGATCCATCCTAGCCACAGCCCTGCTGTTACTATTATTCCTTCCAGTCGTAGCAGCTGAAACCACTATGCTCTTGACAGACTGCAATCTAGGACCCATTTTCTTTAAGCCTGTTGGAGGAAATCCAACTGTTTATCAACACTTATCCTGATCCTTTAGTTATCCAGAAGTGTATAT
Source organism: Talpa occidentalis (assembly GCF_014898055.3). Classification (NCBI taxonomy): domain Eukaryota; kingdom Metazoa; phylum Chordata; class Mammalia; order Eulipotyphla; family Talpidae; genus Talpa; species Talpa occidentalis. The sequence continues at coordinate 39,460,927 of NW_023604861.1, read as the reverse complement.
CCTTATCCTACCAGGCTTGGGAATAATTTCATATACTGTAACATACTATTGAGGGGAAAAAATAAAACACCTTTGGGGTATAGTACAGGGCGTGTCTGAGCCAGAATATCTATTACTTTCTAGGCTTTATCACATGAGCCCACCACACAGTCACAATAGGAACAGATGCTGACATATAAGCTATTCTACAGCAGCTACTGTAGTTATTGCCTTTCCTACAGGAGTAAAACTGGCTTACTAGCAAGCTTTCATGGAGTGATTTTAACTGATCACCAGTCATACTAGGAACTCCAGACTTCATTTCTTTTAATAGTAGGAGGCTAAAAAGAATCATCCTAGCTTCTTATTCAGCATGAGATACTGCTCTTTGTGATACGTTACTATGAATAACACCTTTCATGATGACCTATGAATAGAAGCAGTATTTGCTCTTACAGGTGGATGCATTCATTAATCCCTCATCTTTATGTCACACACGCAAGTCAACCTGAGCAAAAATTCATTTTATAATGGTATTTATAGGCATTAAGATAATGTTCTTTCCACAACATTTTCTTTATCTTTCAGGAATACCACACAACACAAATGACCTAGCTACACATACAAAATAAATACCACCTCATCCATAGGTTTATTCATTTCATTGTTGGTAATACTAACAATTGTTATAATTGGAGAATGTGCATCCAAACCATAGTATCCAAAGTAGAATTAACAACCACTAAGCTCAAATGCATGAATGTCCCCCACCATATATATTTAAAGGCCCTATTTGAATTTAAGGAAGGAATCAAACCTCCTTTAACTGGCTCCAAACCAACTTCATGACCACTGTATCTTTCTCGGTGAGATATTCATAAAGTATTAGATAACTGCCAAAGTTCAACTATAGGTTCAAACATTTTATAACTTTACAGCAGATGCATTTTATATCTTTATGGCAGATGCACCAAGCCTTCAAGCCACACCATCATCACCTGTTCCAGAACGTTTACATTTTCATGACCATACCATATTTTCCTTAGCTTCTAGTCCTGTATACTATTTTATTAAAATTAATACCTAAATTAACTCATACAAGCATGATAGATACACCAGAAACAAATTGAACAATTCTACCATAATTTCTTTATTTTAATTGCCCTACCCTCACTATAAATTCTTCCTTTAATAAGCAAAATTCATAACCCTTTTCTAGCTGAAAAGCCATAAGCCACCAATGAACCTACAAATTGGAGCCACAAATACACAGGCTACAAAGACCTACATTTCCATCCCTATTTCAGCCTACAGGAAAGGCTCAGGTAAAAAAAGCTCGTACTCACAGTTACCAGAGAGGGGGGCACAGCACGCCACACGTAGCCAGGGGGTGCATCGGTCAGGGGTGCATCGGTCAGGAGGCGGAAGACAGAGCAGAAGAGGGAGTTTAGGTCATGACCTTTATCGGCGTCTCCATGGGCAGGCAAGGAGGCTCAGGATTGCCTAGTTGAATCATTCCAGCTGGTCCTAATAAAAAATAATATAACCCTCTGACCCTGAGCATGTTTGTGATCAACTCCGCAAAAGAGTGGGCTCTTTCAGGAAATGGGCAGCACCTGAGGCGCCTCCAGATGGCATGGAAGCCTTAGCAGAGCTGACCACTTCAGGCTATCCACCCGAAACCACTCAGAACTCAAAACTGAGCCGATGCTCCACCAAGGCACCTGACCTAAAGCCCACCTCCCACTCGCTCCTCACAGCATGATGCGGGAGCTTTTAGGAGGCTGACTCAATGAGTCCAGACCGCATCCAAGCATGGAGACTGCAGTAGCAAGTACTGCAGAACTGCTGTTCTCCTTGCCCTTGACCCCAGACAGTCCTCAGAGGACATGACCAAGATATCAACACCGCTCAGGGGTGCCACCTCTCGTGCTTTTGTGAGGTGTAGAGCACTCGGTGGTGACCCTGTCCCCGTGGTCAGTGTGGAGAGGCCACACCAACGCATGTGACCTCTGGACCATGGGAGAGGGGTCAACCCCTCCCAGCCTATCAGCAGCAATAAAGTGAGATGTCTCTGAAAAACTGAAAACAAACAAGTAGAAGTTGACAGGGAGGCATCCGAGCGTGCTCTTGCTTATGCACTGTGCTGTCACCAAGCGTGGTCATAAATGAATCTGGAACCATCCCCAGGGTGACCTCAGGGGAATCAGCTGTGCTGAATGGACGGTTGGATGATGAGAAAACAACCACCCCCAGGCTTTCTTCCCAGTCACGCCTGCTACCTGCCCTTTCAGCTTGAGGGTGATGAGGCCCCACTGTGAAAACTAGGCACCATGCCTCAGAGGCAGTTATTATCCTGGAGCAAATCATGCTTAATATCTTCTTATATGATGATATTATTTTCCTTAATAAATGAATAATCACAGCCAGCAAAATGCAGCAGACGGGATTAAACTTTTTATGTCATTTTGCCTGTAAAAGTCCTTTGATAAGTTTAAAATTCGGATTATAATACAAAAATTTTAGATCATGGATTAATGCTTTTTTGAATCACACTGGTATAATTTTGTAAATGGGCTGCAAATGAAAAACACTACTAAAAGACCAAACTCCACAAACTCCAGGGAGTGACTCACACCTGGACAGACAGAACTGAAGCAAATCAAGTCCACTATTCTTTCCATGCAGGAGATGTGGCGCCACAGGAACCAGAGAGACGGCCTGCAGGGACGCAAGTGCCAGCAATTCTCAACTGTTACCCTTACAACCCAACTTGAAACAGGTCATTTAACTCACTCTGCAGGTATTCCAGGTGCCTATGTGACTTTAGGCTTTCCAAATTAACTTCCACTTAGAATGCAATATTTAAGAATAAGAAATTAAACCTTGGTTCCCTGTAGCACCACAACATGAAGCAATCCACAGCCTCTGCAGCACGAGTTCGATCCCCGGCCAGCCAGGAAGAAACCCACATGGCGCAGCAGACCTCTCCTGTCTTGCCCGCTGCTCCCCTCAGCAGTGTATTTCAGTCAATCTACCTGTTCTGTTCCCCACTCTGTCTCTGGTGGATCTTCTCACCCCCACCACCCCACATCTCTGGCCTGTATCCAGCTCTTTTATACATAAATAATCTTAAAAAAAAAAAAAAAGAAGAAGAAAGAAAAAAAGAAATTAAATCTTCACATTAGGTGAATCTGGGTATGTAGACATTTTGTACTATTTTTATTTTTGCAAACTTTCTATAATTTTGATATTATCTCCAACTAGACAGGATTTTTAAATGCAAGTAGATATACAAGCCTAAATTTCCAAAGAGAGATGGAACATAGCAGACCTCAGGACACAGCCAGGGTTTAAAGCTATAAGAAGGGATGAGCATGTGGAAGATGAAGGGGCCACGACCACATCAGGGCGCACACACACTCAGGCATCAGTTGGAGAAAAGGGACTTAGCCAAGAAGACAGAGGAGGAGGCTGGCGGGAAGGCAGAGCATTGAAGTGTCGTGGAAAGCAAGGCTGCATGCCCAGGAGGGGCTGTGGCAGATGTTGCTAAGAGGTTGCCTAAGATGTGACCACTGGGTTTAGCAAGACAGAGAGCATAGAAACCCTAACGTGAACAGTTTCAACGGACGTGTGGTGAAGAGTCAGATTACAGTGCTCCTCAGGGTCAGCACAAGGCAGGGAAGTGGAGGCAGTGAATACAGACAACTCTCAGATGTGTGGCTTCAAAACGAAACAAGAAACAGTCCACTTTCTACATCGTTCCAACATCAGGCACCCTCTATCTTCCAGTAACTTCCTCAGCTTTTTGGTCTGGTAATGGCACCCTCTCTCCCAGCATAGATTTAAATTTATTATTTTTAACAGCTTCTATAATTTATATGAAATTCTGGATGGAAGGAGAAGCAGACAAGTGTCCTCAGGCCACCCTCTACATTAATCTACAACCACTATATCAGTAAATCCTCCCCCCAAATCTTGTGAGGACAATATTATCATTTCTAACTTAAAGATGAGAGACCTGAGGCCCAGAGGGGCAAAGAGCCTCAGGTCACACCGTGAATCTGTGATACAGTGGGATTCACACCCAAATGTGTTTGCTTTCAAAATTCACACCATTTTTCCTCCACCCTCCAAACAGAATATGGAATGGAACGTGCAGAGTGAGAGTGGTAAGCAGCAGAAATGTAGGGTTTTAAACAATCCTAGGCGTCATATACTTGACTAATTTTAGTACCTTCAATTTGTTTTTATCTGTCCCTCTTACTTAGTCAAGAACCTTTGATCTTTCAGCTCTTCACAGTTAAGCTAAAAAACAAGAATCAGGATTGTGCTACATCTTGGAGTCAAACAGGCCTGGGTCTGAGTCCAAACCTCACAGAACTCTGAGAAACTCTTAATATTCCACCCTGTAGTGTGTAGTCAGGGGTATTGAACATCAGCTCCAATATGTGTGTGGAAACCTTGGAGAGATTCCTCAAATGGAAGTGCTCCCCAAAAAACATCTTACTGGCTAATCACCCTGTAGGGTAAGGTAAAAAATCAGGCTTTTCTGCCCTCCTGCCATCAGGATTGATGAGGGAACCCTGTGATCCTGAATGCATGCCTGATGGCGGGCACCTGAAGTGGGTACACCTGCGCTAAGACTGTGCTTTTAAGGGCGGTGTCACGGGGACGCCAGTAGAAGCCGAAAGAGAAGAAGCCCGAAGCAGAAGCAGAGAACGCCAGAGCCCAGATAGAGTGAAGATTTGCTGGGGGTTGGGAGGACTGCCAGCCTCCCGGCCCCCCAGCACCCCTGCCTGCCACGTACCTGCTGAACCCCAATAAAAGACCTGCAAAAAACCACTGAGGACTCTGACTCCTTCTTTACCCGCTCTGCATGGGATCAGAAAACCTGCCCTGTGGTCCACTGCTGCCCCTACACTCCCCTACAGGAAGTCTCTTGGTTTTGAGTACTCAAGCTTCAGAGAACACGTTATCTCTCCACATTATGGGGTTTAGTCATAATTTATCAAGGGTAAATTTATATTTGCATTCAAGAAACACCACATACTACCTTTTTTAATGTATATTCTTTACATCATTTTTCATTTTTGCACAATGTATGTATTTTCATCTTGGTTATATTCCCCATACAATTGCACCCCCCTTATTTTGATCCTAATCCCTCCTCCCCCCGAGCTCCCACCCCATAGTGTGTCTCTGGTTTATAGTTGCTTGTTGATTTTGATTTTTTCTTTATTATAATTAGTCTTTTTCCCTATTTAGGTTTTCTAGATTCCTGCTATGAGTGAGACCATCCGGTATTTTTCTTTTTCTTTCTGGCTTATTTTGCTGAGCATGATCCCCTCCAGCGCCATCCATGTTGCTGCAAATGGCATGTGTTTATCTTTTTTGAATGCTGAGTAATATTCCATGGTGCATATGTACCACATCTTCACACTACATTTTAAACCAAACAATCTACCAGTAAATACTTGCAGGGTAAGTGAAAAAGTGTCAGGCTTTTCGGCCCTCCAGCCATTAGCGTTAATTAATGATGGATTCCTGTGGTCCTACATGCATGCGTGATGGCGGGCACCGGGAGTAGGGTGTGGGCATGCATAGGTGGGCACAACTGGGCTGACACGGGGACGCCAGCAGAACGAGAAGAAAGAAAGGAACCAGGAGACGAGAGCAAGAGCAGCAGTGGTGGAGGAAACTAGCAGAGAGAGCGCCGGAGAGCCCAGATAAGAGTGAGGATTCGCAGGGGGAAGGGAGGGGAGCTAAGAGGCCTGCCAGCCTCCTGGTCCTCCTCCCCCACCCCCGCTCCCCGCACCCCTGCCTGCCCTGTACCTGGTAAAACCTCAATAAAAGACTGAAAAAGTCACCGAGGCTCCAGAACTCTCCTTTACGCGTCTGCTCGGGTCACCGAGATCCTGTACTGTGCCCTCCCTACTGGCCCTGCGATACTAGAAGCCCTGCAGTTACAATGAAAAGAAGGTCAGACGTTTTTGTAAAGCAAGTGCAAAGTACACAGAGGGGACCAGCTCGTCTGATGTTACCGACGCCGAAGGCTATGACAGCGCCACTCAGACAGCGCGACCACGTTTGTGATTGGTGCCAGGGGCTACGTGTCAAGCATTTCACATCCTCCTAGTGTGGTAGCCTGTTACTCATATATGGGTGTTTTACTATATTGTGTTACACTTAGGAAGCTGACTGGTGTGTGCATGATAATTTTTCACTTCAAATAACAGGAACTGTTTCCTGGTTATTATTTTTATGCAGAATTTCTGATGTTCAGGAACAGGTGCATGCTCCTGAGGGCATCATCCCTTCCCCCAGGAAAGGGGGCCTGATATATTAGCATCAAATGGAGACCACTTCTAACAGAGAAAGAGGCAGAAGCCCTGTAGTCAGTCCGAGCATTTCATGCCTTAGAGGGGACAAGAGCTATTCATTTAGTCACCATCATCCTGCATTTTTTCCCTATACTTGTGGCCCCCCATCTTGTGTGGCCCTCTCACCTCCCACTATGGAAATCAACAGAGCCAGGGGCCTCCCTGGTGGTGCAAGGGGTTAAGGCGCAGCACTATGAAGCGATCAGCAGCCACTGCAACACGAGCTTGATCCCCGGCCAGGGAGGTGACCCACATGGAGCAGTAGGCCTCTCTTGTCTTGTCTGCTGCTCCCCTCTGCAGTGTATTTCAGCAGATCCAACTGTTCTACTCCCCCCTCTGTCTCTGGTGAATCCTCTCACCCCCCACACCTTTGGCCTGTACCCCAGTCCTGTATGCATAAATAAATCTAAAAAAAATAAATCAACAGTGCCAAATGTTGGTTTCTCTAGACCCTGGTGGGTTGGCGAGCTTAGTGAGCTGGGCTCTATCACAGCAGCAGCTGGGAGCGCTCAGAATACATTCTGGTGACAGGCAAAGGCGATCATGGTGACAGCACCTCCAGTTCCAGAGGCAGTGGGGGCTCCTTTCCCGTCGGCACCCAGGGTCCAGTGTTGGGATGTCAGCAGTGGGCCCTGCAGCAAAGTAAATATGTGTACATCATTCCAGTCCTGTGGTAGGAATTGAGGTGCTCTACCTGGCTGTGCAATTTTCAAAGGGGTGCCCCCATGCTTCTGGAGACACTACAAGCTGCCCAATGTCTTCTTAATAAATTCTCTCCCTGCTTCATCAGCCAAAGTCAGCTGCTTTTTGCTTACAACTATGAATCTGACTGAAAAGAGGATCTTCCATTTTCTTCAGTAAAGAGGGGGTTCCCCTTATGCCTTCTTACCCAAATTCTGACTCTTGGGGATATATCAAGGATCCAGTGTCCTTGGCCAGTGTCTACTGTGGATGAAATGACCTCCCACTGGTCCCACCCGAAGAATAGCCTTCAGCCCTGACACCTGAGGTCTCCATCGCTCCTCCTCAGATCTCAAGACAGTAGCCAACTTTCTACTGATTGTGAGCAAAACACCCCAATGTGGATGTGTGAGCTGGCCCCCCTCTTTATCTTGGCTCTATAAAGAACCAGCTCTCACCACTACCCTTTCTCTGGGGACTCCTTGGAGTCTGTGGTTTTCCAGCTGCCTTGCTGCTGAGTGTGGGAGAGGAGATAAAGGAAGAACACAAGTTTGAAATGTTTCCAGAAACATCCAGTAGGTTTGTCTCTTATTAACACTGGTTTGCTAGTCTCTTCCTGAAAGCAGACACCATCATCACATCACCCTGGGCTGACCCAGGAGGAATCAGACCCCACATATCTAGGGAATCCTCGTGGTCTCCTGAGCTATCATTGGCACAGAACCCAAAACAACTGAACAGAAAAGCCAATGACGCTGACAAGTGCCAAAGCTGTAGACAACAGCCACCCCCTCTGCTGAGTCTCCATAGTGTGTGTCTTTCTTTCACAGATGACTGTGTCTGAAAAGCCTGATGCCTTCCCAGAAGCCTCCCCACACTAATTACATGTATGGTCTTTGGAGCGTGGAGGTGATGAGTGGCAGACACAACAGACCATGCTTGCCCTGTTCCCAGGGGCATCAGATTCCCAGATCAACATTGTCCTCTTGTTCACATGCTTTATCCCATTGATGTACCACAACTTCCCTGGAGTGTGGAAGGGCCTTGATTTTGGGAAAAGTGAGACCTAGAGAGAACCACAGGGACTTAGATTGTGGCCGAACTTTGCCAACCCAGTGCTACTGATGCCCATTCTGCCGATCCACTGGGCTTACCTTTCGGTGGACAAAGGCTCTCATCTGCTGCCTATGCTCTTCTTTCAGCCATTAAGTAAAGCATTCTTTGCCAGCATATCATCCTCAAGGAATTCACCAAGTTGAAGTTATGGTCACTGGAATCTAGACCGACAAGAGGATGTTGTTACATTGCCCTCTAAGAAATGGCTTGCTCTTCAAACAAGATATGTATTGCTCTGGATATCATCCTCTGGGTCTTTATCTGTTTCTTTCTGTGGGATTGGTTGACTCCAAAGCTGGGACATCTTCCCTCCCAGGGGGCTGCTCTAAGGGAGGTCCACCAAAGGGAGAGGTGGAGGGGGGCAAGGTGGAGTCTCCCAGGTCTGTCTTCTTAGGCCTCAGAAGCCACAGAAACACAATGCAGGCCAGGCTGTAGGAGACGGCCACCCAAGGCTAACTTAGCCCACTCTCCTCGGACTAAGGACAAAAAACCTTGCAATGCTCCAGCTTCATTGTTTCTGACTCCAAAAGCTTCTCTCCCGTGTCCTTTTCCCAGCCACAAGCCACAGTTTTCGAAAGATGTAAGGCTTCAGAGACTGTTCCCAACCCCTCAAGGGACCTTGCTTCCAAAGCAGAAAATTCAAGCAGAGATGTGCCCTGGGGTGTGATGTGGAGAATACACTTGGGATTCCTGTAGAGGGTTCTTTGGTCCAGCCTGAAACTCAGCCTGCAGCATAAAGGAGGAAAACGGCTGCAAAAGGCCCAAAACTGGCCCTGCACTTCTGCATTCCCCCGGCCATAAACCTCGCCAAGCATCCAGAATGGATGAGAAACAGATCAGTGGCCAATTGGTTTTGGAATCCAACTCTGCTGCTCGCACTCCCTGGGAGACGCCCAAGCACCCTGATCTCCTGTTTCTGACGTCGATGAGGGTCCTCAAAGCTGGGAGTCTCGAAGGAAAATCTGAACCTCATTTAAGCCATCTGGTAGGGCTCTGACAACAACATCTTTTTCAGCTTCCCGACTACTGAGAAAACAGTGGGCCCCTATTTTCTCCACTTTGAAGTCACTAAAGTTCATTCAGTAGTCACAGTCCCCATCGCTCTCTGACCCCCCAGGCGCTCCTCTCCTACAAGGGCCCACTCTAGGGCCGGGTCAAGTCTCTGCAGATGGTGGGCAGAGATGCCAGCTGAGCCACGGCAGGCTGGAGTCCAGGCACGTCCTGCCCTGGAGGGCACACCACCGGGCCAGGGCAGTAGGGGAAGAACAGCTGCCTTTGGCCAGGGAGGTGTTAGGCTGATGTCCACATTCTAACCCCCAGAACCTGAGAACAAGTTACCTTACATGGCAAAAGGGATTTTGTGGAGGTGAGTAAACGAATTATTTTGTGATAGGAGAATTGTCCTAAGTGTCTGGGTGTGTCCAATGCGATCACAAATGTCCTTATAATAGGGTCACAGTGAGCAGCGGGAGGATGTGACAAAGGAGCAAGAGGTTGGGATGTTTAAATATTGTACACAAATTAACAATGATGTAAGAAAATAATTTTTTTTTAAAAAGAGGCTGGAGTGATGAGAGGAAGGGGCCACCGTGAAGCAACGCAGAGGACCTCTAGAAGTTGAAAAGAGCAAGGAACCGCATTCTCCAGAAGATTCCAGCTAGGACAACACCTTGATTTTAAACTTCTGACTCCAGAAAAGTAGGAAAATATATTTGTGTTGGCTTAAGCTACTAAGTTTTTAGGGGATATCATTCTAGCAACAAAAGGAAATGAAAATAGAAATCTAGGTTTAAGAGTCACAGAATCAGGAGAGCGAGCTGGGAAAGGTATAGTTCCCCATCGGGTCTGGTTCCCCAACTCACAGAGCTTCTAGCACCAGGTAGTTGACTGACAGCAAGAGAAATGCCCGCTTCCCCTGGCTTCACCCAAGGACAAGTCCGAAGGTGGGTGGATTCACAAACGTGGTTGGTTTGGTGACTCCGTGGTGTCACCAGGAAACTTGGCTCTTCCCATCGGTCTCAGTGACAAGATGGCTGCTAAAGTGCCTGACGTTACATTGCCAAGATCCAGGGAAACGCGCCATTTCACTTTTGAGTCTCTTTTTGAGAGTGAGAAAAACTGTCAGAACACCCCCACACAGACCCCGTGCCAGCAGATTTCCCTTCACATCCACCTCACTGGCTGGAACTGTACCACATGTCCGTGCTTACAACAATCACGGCCAGCAGCATGGGGCACTTCATTGAGTTTAGATCAACCATGTCTGAACTACTCCTACTCCAGACCAGCTTCCATGAAGCATGGCTCTTGGACAGCAGGTGGACACCAGAACTAAATCAGGGCTGTGTTAGCCCTAATGAAGGGGGTAAATCTGTGCTGGGTAAGCACCCCAAACTATCTGCTCCACTGTAACTGGGGTGGGTTCACAGAGGCCCAAGGTGTCTCTCCCCGTTGCTCCAGACAGCTCTGGCATTTGTGCAGCCTGCTCTCTCTCTCTCTCTCTCTCTCTCTCTCTCTCTCTCTCTCTCTCTCTCTCTCTCTGTTCACCGAGCTTGTACCCTTCATCTAAGAAGGAAGTTGGTCAGCCCGCCTCTCTCAGCCACCTTGGAGCACGACTTGTGAGCTGCAGCCCTGCCCAACCACCTAAGAGAGCACCTGAGCACTCCCTTACCTGGCCAATGGTCTCGAACTACAGTGTGAAGCCTGAGGGAACCATCTGGGTCTCAGATAGCAGGGCTGGGCTCCGCTGCATGCAGCCAAGCTGAGATGGGAAAGAGCCATCGGTCACACTGTGTGCTTCTCTTCCCTGTCGCCACAGCTCACCTCACCTTGTCTTGTCCCCAGTACAGACAAGGTGCACTCACCTCACTGTCCCCCCGCTTGCCTTACTCCATGCCCATCCATGAGGACTGAGAGAGATGGGCAGGAAAAAAAAATTGACCAGGGCTGAGAGGAATGAAGTAGGAAAAAGAAAAAGAAACTCTATGTAACATGGTACCATGGATTGGGCCCTGAAAAAGAAAGAGGCCAGAGTGGAAAACCGGTGCAATTCCGTAGAGTGAAATGCGTGTCCACTGTGAATGTCTTAGCTTGACGAGTGACTCTGATTGTGTAGGACGTGAGCTGTGGAAGCTGGTGAAAGACACATGGGAACTCTCTGTATATCTCTGCAACTTGGCTGTAAATCTACCATTATTCCCAAATTAAAACTTTTTCAAAGGAAAATGAAATAGAGTCAGATCTGCCCGGCCCACACCCCTTGCTTCCTGATCACTCCCCTAAGCCAGGACACCTGGCAATCCTCGGCCCCAGCCCGGCCGGAGCCCCAGCGCTTGGTGGGGGAAGAAGGAAAGGTTTTCAGACCATAAAGTTCCCGGCATGCATGGCTCCCAGAGGTGTTACTAAGTACCCAGAAAAAGATGTGGTGGGGAGAGTGAGGATGAGAATCATGGCGGTTAAAGAGGTTTCTTGGGGCAGTATTTCTCAAAACCACAGTTTTCTCACTTGTCCAAAGGGCTACCTCATGAGGCAGAGCCCCAAAATTCCTTAACAAGTACCTTTGTATTCCCTGCCCAGGGGCTGCTCCCACCAGCCCTGCGGGGAGCCTGACTCCAGCTGCTTAGGCTGCTTTTTCGGCCCTACCCCAAGGCTGGGTTGAGGCCTGAAAGCGGCTCTTGAGGGTTATAATCTCCTCCTTTAAATCTGACATCCAGTCACGGGAGGAAGGGAGCGTCATCCTTGTCGGAGGAGGAAGCTCAGCAGGAGGATACCGCTCTGCGGCCCTCTCCCCCTCTCCTGCAGGCCCACTGCCCTCTCGCTGGTTCAGGACGAAGCCCCCGCAGGAGCTTTATACACATCACCTGTTTCTCCTTTGCGTCCTCCCTCTCCCAGCGGGAGTCCAGCGACCCAGACTCGCTGTAACTTCGTTGGGTTTGCTCCCTGCCCTTTGCTTGCCCCTTGTGCTTCTAGTCCTGAAGCCCTGACCAGAGTTGCAGGTGGGTTCTGCTTCCACTTTCCTGAGGCCCTCGCTACAGCTAACCAGTCATCCCCTGACCAGCTCAGAAGAGGACCAGAGAGAGGACAGAGGAAGAAGGGGTGACAGCTGGGGAGGGGGTTGTTGGGGGGGAGGCAATCAAAATGTGGTGAGTGTTGACGTGGGCACAGGATCCCAGCGATTAGAGGCTCCTCACAGGCACCACCCCGAGGAATATATGCTTCTTCTGCCTCCCTGGCCCCAGAAACTGCCCTAGGACATATCCCTGAGGTAAGCTGTTGCTAAGGCCGTCTGCTACAGTGCACATCTGGCCGCCACCCTTGACAAAGTTCCTGCATAAATCCCTTTGTTCTTAAAACAACCACCTGCCCATATGGAGGGGTCTGCCTTTTCCTTCAGTCCCTCCTTGCCCTCCCGTGTTGGGGTTGGGGGTGAGGTGGTGTGCCCAGATTCCACCTGGGTTGTGACACATGTGGAATGAGGTGAGGGGAACAGAAAGACAGGCTGTCTCCCCGCCAGGCCTGAGACGGACTCAGGGGAGCCTGAAAGGAGTTGAGAACCCAGTGTGGTATCCACGTCCCACCTCCGGCACCCTGTTCCCCTGCTTTCAGTCCTGGGATCAGGCACAGAGCTGTCCACACCTGCCCCTGCACCTTCTTAGCTGCTCTCCTTCCACACCTCCTTAGCTGCTCTGCTTCCAGCTCCCCAGCTGAGTTTCTACCCAAAAACAGAGCAACACATCTGATCACCAAAATTGAACTACTTTTTGGGTTAACAGCAGCTGGGTAAATAGTGACTGAAGGCCCACTCGGTGCCAGACCCTTGTTTGCTATTGGAGATAGAAACTTGAGCAAGGCTGGCATTGGTGTGTTCTCGGGCATGTAGACAGGGAATCAGATGGCTTAGGTGTGAGCAGGGACTTGAGCAGGAGGCATAGGAAGGGAATCCAACCCCACTTGTCTGATCAGGGAAGGCTTCGTGGAGGAAGAAGATCTATACAGAAACATGAAAACAGAGACCAGGAGATGGACGGAGGGAGGAGTGTCCCAGTTGAAGGGGTTCAGAACATGCCATCCCCAAATAGCTGCTTCAGCAGATTGTGTTGAGCTGAAGGCACTTGAATAACAGCAGGTGCAGGAGAGGCTCTCTGACTTCTCCCTCTTTCTACCTAAAAGTAGGACATAAAATTTTCCCTGAGAAAGATGCCCTTACTGGACCAGAATGAGAACATTCTTATCAGCGGAGATTGCAATGGACCTATATAAACAAACCCATGAGCAACACCCCTGTCTTCCATTTGTTCCCCTTTGTATTTCCTACTCACTATACAACAGTTAACTGCCCCAGCCCAAGTCTCTTGGTCTTGTCACATCCCCAAAACTTCTTGTTCTTTGTTCAAAAAGTTATATAAGCTTTTTGGGCCTAACAGCTTTGTCAGTTCATCATTTTCCTTTTGAAAACTCTCCTGTGTGTGTCAACATATCAGACATGATATGTATGCTTTTCTCCTCTTAGTCTGTGTCACATCAGTTTCTTAGGTGAGAGGGCTGAAGGAATTCTTCTTCCCCAGGGTACTGAGCTGTCTCATGAAGGCACAGAGGAGTGGAGACCCTGATCCCCCCAAGTCTAGGGGAGTTGGTCATGTTTCAGCCTGTCCTCAACTGTGGGGGGGTGGACCGTCCCTCTGAGGCCATGGGTGATGGCTGTGGTCATGATAAGAGGTCCTCAAGGAAAGGTGTTTTAGTGGATATAGGTGTGTTTTTTCTCAAGCTGATCTTTTCCTCCACTGCCAGCTTGGGAGGATCTGGGAACTATTTTATCAAGAGAGAGCAGCAGTTCTGTTTGTATAATTCATTGTGGTTTGGTGAGATTTTTTTCAGTCCTTGGGCAATGGATGGAGAGACGAGAAAGTGTTGGAGTCCTAAGTTCCTTCTGGAGCCTGGCATGTGGCCCCAGAAGGTGCTCCTGGGGGGTGTTGTGTGGGAGGCAATGAGAAACAGGCAGAATTAGGAATAGCGGGGCCTTCATTAAACAGGGCTGGAAATGAGAAGAGACCAGATTAGTGATGGTGAGGGTGAGGATGGTTTGCCCAGAACTGGCTCGACTAAATGATGACAGTAGGGTAAAGAAAATGTCAGGCTTTTCTGCCCTTCTGCCATCAGGATAGATGGTGGATCCTTGTCCTGAATGCATGCCTGATGGCGGGCACCTGGAGTAGGGTGTGGGCATAGGTAGATGGGATTCAGCTGAGTTAAGACTGTGCTTTTTAAGGGCGGCGTCACGGGGGGATGCCAGCAGCACCAGCAGCAGCAGTAGAAGCTGAAGTAGCAGCAGCAGAAGCCGAAGCAGAAGCCGAGAAGCAGCAGAACGAACGCCAGATAGCCCAGATAGAGTAAAGACTTGCTGGGGGCTGGGAGGCTGGCAGGCCTGCCAGCCTCCCAGCCCCCCAGCCAGCACCCCTGCCTGCCATATGCCTGGTGAACCCCAAATAAAAAACCTGCAAAACTACTGAGGACTCTGACTCCTCCTTTACCCGGTCTGCATGGGATCAGAAAACCTGCACTGTGGTCCATTCCGGCCTTTACAATGACTTAAGTAAGGTTGAAGGGAAAAACAGGAAGGCTTTCCCCTGCATCACGCTACCTGTGGGTCCCAGGCTCTGCTCCCAGACTCTCCTCAATAGCCAAGCACTGCCTGAGAGCTAAGTAGGCAAAAGAACACCAGGTGCTTTGGGCTGACTTGATGGGCTGGGCGAGGCTGCAACCAGCTGTCACTCATTATGAGGCCACAGGGTTGGAGAGATAGTTGCAGCCTTAAGTTAAATACTTAGCCAATAAGATGAAAAGATGGCTCCTCTCTTAGGAATTCACCACACCCAGCACATGGTGACACCAGCCAGATGCTAAACAGCTTGAGAAGGCATCACCCAATGGGTGTACACGTTTCCGGTTCATGCAGTGATTGTGATCTTGCTAGGAAAACTAGCAAGGCCCACAGAAGAGAAGCAGAGAGAGAAAGGAGTCAGGAAATGCCTGCGTACTGACAGGAAGAAAGATTAAATCTCTTTTTAATGAAAGTCAATATATTTTTTAAATGTAGGTATATTTTATCAAGAGTAGTTATCAGTTTTATTAGAATATATAAGTACAAATAATGAAAAATTACATACCTAAGTCTGTTTAAAAAAACAAAACATCAAATTGGCCTGAGAATGTTACTGTCAATTCAAATATCTGAATTATTTGATCTTTAATATTCAAGTGTCCATATTTACCTTAAAGATACTTTTAATAAGATGATTCAACCTTGATTTTTCCCTTGGAGACAGAAGTTTAAAGTCATGTACACTTCCTAATGAAAAGTGTGACAATACCCAGGTTCAAGGATGCTTATCACCAGGAAAGGTATGATTACCTGGATGTTTTCACTTTTGAACATGTTTCATCACAACAACACAACCATAATGAGCTGACGGAAGCAAGAAAAGCCATGATGTCATCTAATTTGACACAAACTAGGATCAGGCCAGCAATTACATACTTTACAGTTTCATAAAAGTATTAAGAAATTAGTTTCAGGTACATAATACATTTTAAATCATATTCTCAAAATTTTACCTTTAGTTTGCACCAAAAAATAAGGTTCATCTTGGAATATAAATGCAATCAGATAGTCATACGACAGAGTTGTGTATTTTAAATGGCACTGACCCCTGGCCCTGTGACACAGCTCACTGCAGAGTAACAATAACTTGGCAACAGGAAAAATGATCTAGAGTCATGACAAACCAGCAATGTGAAAACTTCCAGCAACAGTGAATATATGTGATGTCATCTATTTTAGCACATGCATTGACAGTATTTTACCATAAATGGCAGTGCCCATGGCCATTCACCAGCTAAAGAATTGATGATGCAGCAAACAAAATAAAAACAAGACAATCAAAGCCTCTTTCCACCATTTTAGTACCCTTTACTTGCAACAACCTTCTGTGACATGGGACCTAGAAATCTTTGCCTAACCCAAGATCACAAAGACCCTATGTTTTCATCTAGAAGTTTTATAGGTTGTACATTCAAGTCCATTGGTACCAGGGGATGTCCCGTTGGCCCTGCACCATTTGTTGGGAAGACTCTACATTTAGTTCATTTTCTACATTTGGCTCTTTTCCTCACATACATGCACCAGCTCCTAGTACTCAGTGAAAGAACTGAGTTCCTTCTCTATGCAGTTGTCTTCTCTCTTAGTCTTCTAAACTCTCAGATCCACCTGCTTAACTCAGGACAGAGTAGGGTTCTGCCTCAGTTCCCTCCCTGTGCTACAGCTTAGAAGCTCTGTCTGGAAAATCACAGGGCTCACCTCGTTGCCATTACATAGGATCATGCCCCTTCTCTGCCTGATCTGATAGTCATTGTCTTAAAAGTCATGGTTTCATGCTTTTGTCTGTTTGTTGTTTTCTGGTCCACAAGTGAGTAATCCCTGGCCCTGTCACTCCATCTTGGTAAGAACTAAAAGTTCCAGTAAGTTTTTAATAGGCTGTTGAATTTTCAGAGTAAACATAAGAAGAGGCAATATCCTTGGGAAGAAATAATCAGTGTTCATAGAAGGTCATGGGACCTTTATTTTCCATCCATGTGACATTTTGCAGAGAAAAGTTTCACATTTGCATGTGTAAAAAATGTAAAATTGCCTTCTCTGAAGGTTCTAAAGCCTTCCAATGTTTCCTTTCCCTTCCTTTACGAAAATCCTATTCAAACTTTAAGGGGGGCAGAGCGGAGGCTTTCTCAATCATAGCCAATAAGAAGACTAAATATACACCCAAACCTAGATCTAACACCTGCAGTGTTTCCCACAGGAAAGTTCTAAACTAAATAACTAACCAAATAATATACACACACAAACTAAATACACTAATACTAAAATCGAACAAGGACAACACAAAAAAAGAAAACTACAGGCCAATCTCTCTAATGAACACTGATGCAAAAATCCTCAATAAAATTTCAGCTATCAGAATCCAACTATGTATCCATAAGATAATTCACCACGACCAAGTAGGATTTATTTCAGGGACACAAGGATGGTTCAACATCCAAAAATCAATCAATGTAATCCAACACATCAACAAAAAGAAATATAAAAATCATATGCTAATATCAATAGATGCTGAGAAAGCTTTCAACAAAGTACGGCACCCATTTATGATAAAGGCTCTTGAAATTCTCGGGATATAAGGAACATACTTCAACATCATAAAGGCCATATATGACAAGCCCATCGCCAGTATCATTCTAATGGTGAAAAGCTGAAAGCATTTCCATTAAGATCTGGAACAAGACAAGGATGTCCACTCTCACCACTGCTTTTCAACATAATACTGGAAGTCCTCGCCAGAGCAGTAAGACAAGAGAAAGACATCCAAGGAATCCAAATAGGCAAGGAAGAAGTCAAACTATCACTATTCGCAGATGATATGATAATATACATAGAGAACCCCAAAAACTCCACAGAAAAACTAATTCAACTAATCAATCAGTTTAGTAAAGTGGCAGGACACAAAATCAACACACAAAAATCAGTAGCCTTCCTATACACAAACAATTAATCTGAAGAAGAAGAAATCAAGAAAACCATTTCTTTTATTATTGAAACAAAAAAATCAAACTAAATACAAATATACATTTATCTTTTACTAATTTGTCAGTTGTTTATATTTTAACCTCTTTATGTAAACAACCCTCACTCACTCACCACTAAAGTTCCTGTGCCAATGTGCTAAATATACATTTTTATTTTTTTAATGAAGTACCATTGATTTACATCTTTAATATTTTGACAACATAGGATTTCTCCCCTTATGAGTGGCCATCCTAGTCCTCCATCACAGTCCATTGTGCTCTCCCCCCACATTGTCATCCCTAAAAAGACATTTTAAATGGTGAATCCTGAGGCAGTATTAGTGCATTTTACAATTCTACACCATATATAACAATTTGTGTTTGATTTTTGCACCTCTACTTCTCTTTACTCAAGTTCCCACTTGCCTGCTTTCCACTTGTCTCTCTCCATCTTTCCTACTTGCTCCTCTTTCTCTCCTTCCTAATCCTCAAAGAAGTGGATGCTCTAACATCAATTTTTTAACCCCAGCTAGAAGTGACTTAACACTTGACTCTGCTTAGCAAGCAAAAACAAGAAGTAAAGAAAATCTCACCGTTTATGGAATGCTGTTTTTATTTATTTTTTTTAAAATAATAAATTTTATTGTTATATTCCCCATACAATTGCAGCCCCCCCATTCTGACCCCAATCCCTCCCCTCCCGCCCCCGCCCCCTAAAAGTGTCTCTGGTTCATAGTTTTTTGTTGATTTTGATTTTCACTTTCTTAAAGTTATTCATTTTCCTGGTCCCTTATTTAAGTTTTCTAGATTCCTGCTATGAGTGAGACCATCCGGTATTTTTCTTTTTCTTTTTGGCTTATTTCACTGAGCATGATCCCTTCCAGCGCCATCCATGTTGCTGCAAATTGCATGTGTTTCTCTTTTTTGAATGCTGAGTAATATTCCATGGTATATATGTACCACATCTTCTTGATCCAGTCATCTATTTTTGGGCATTTGGGTTGTTTCCAAAGCTTAGCTATTGTAAACAGTGCTGCTATAAACATAGGGGTGCAGGTGCTCTTTGGAATTGATGTTTCTGTGTCTTTTGGGTAAATACCTAGGAGTGGAATTGCTGGATCATATGGAAGTTCTATGTTTAGTAGGTCCAGAAATCTCCACACAGCTTTCCATAGTGGTTGGACCAGTTTGCACTCCCACCAACAATGCAGAAGAGTTCCTTTTTCTCCACACCCTCGCCAACATTTGTTGTTGCTAGTTTTTTTAATATGTGCCATTCTCACTGGTGTAAGATGGTATCTCATGGTAGTTTTGATTTGCATTTCCCTGATGACAAGTGATGTTGAACATTTTTTCATATGCCTGTTGGCCATTTGCATTTCCTCTTCAGAGAAGTTTCTTTTTAGCTCTTCTGCCCATTTTTTGACTGGATTATTTTCTTTGTTGTTGTTAAGTCTCGTCAGCTCTTTGCAGATTTTTGTGATCAGTCCTTTATCATTAGTGTTGGGTGCAAAAATGTTCTCCCAGTTGGTGGGGTTTCTCTTTGTTTGTTATTGTCTCTTTTGCTGTGCAGAAGCTCTTTAATTTGATGTAGTCCCAGCTGTTTATCTTTGCCTTCACTATCACTGCTTTGGGTGATGTGTCTGTAAAGATGTCTTTGATGTGCAAATCACGTAGTGTTTCGCCTATATTTCCTTCTATATATTTTATGGTTTCAGGTCTTATGTCTAGTTCTTTAATCCATTTTGAGTTGGTTTTTGTGTATGGTGTGAGGTAGTGGTCAAGCTTCATTCTTTTGCATGTAGCGACCCAGTTTTCCCAGCACCATTTATTGAACAAACTTTCTTTGCTCCAATGCATAGTCTTTGCTCCTTTGTCAAAGATTAGTTGACCATAAATCTGTGGGTTTATTTCTGGATTTTCTATTCGATTCCATTGGTCTGTATGTCTGTTCTTGTTCCAATACCATGCAGTTTTGATGATTATGGCTTTGTAGTATAGTTTGAAGTCTGGGAGTGTGATGCCTCCATTCCCTTCTTTTTTTTTCAGGAGAGCTTTGGCTATTCGGGGTTTTTTGTGATTCCATATGAATTTCATCAATAATTGTTCTATTTCTTTGAAGAATGACATTGAAATTTTGATTGGAATAGCATTGAATCTGTATATCGCTTTTGGTAGGATGGCCATTTTAATAATGTTTATTCTTCCAATCCATGAGCAGGGGATGTCTTTCCATTTCTTTGTGTCTTCTTCTATTTCTTTTAACAGTGTTTTATAGTTTTCTTTGTATAGGTCCTTTACCTCTTTTGTTAGATTTATTCCCAAATATTTGATTTTTTTTGTTTCAATAACAAAAGGGATGTTTTTTTTTTATTTCTTCTTCTTCAGATTTATTGTTTGTGTATAG
Organism: Talpa occidentalis; assembly: GCF_014898055.3. Taxonomy (NCBI): domain Eukaryota; kingdom Metazoa; phylum Chordata; class Mammalia; order Eulipotyphla; family Talpidae; genus Talpa; species Talpa occidentalis. The sequence goes on along the minus strand of NW_023604861.1, from coordinate 39,440,749 downwards.
GAAGGCTACTGACTTTTGCGTGTTGATTTTGTATCCTGCCACTTTACTGAATTGACTGATGAGTTGAATTAGTTTTTCTGTGGAGTTTTTGGGGTCTCTATGTATAATATCATATCATCTGCAAATAGTGATAGTTTGACTTCTTCTTTTCCTATTTGGATTCCTTGGATGTCTTTCTCTTGTCTTATTGCTCTGGCTAGGACTTCCAGTATTATATTGAAAAGCAGTGGTGAGAGTGGGCATCCTTGTCTTGTTCCAGATCTTAATGGAATTGCTTTCAGCTTTTCACCATTGAGAATTATACTGGCTGTTGGCTTGTCATAGATGGCCTTTATGATGTTGAGGTATGTTCCTTGTATCCCAAGAATTTCAAGGGATTTTATCATGAATGGGTGTTGCACTTTGTCGAAAGCTTTCTCAGCATCTATTAATATTATCATATGGTTTTTATATTTCTTTTTGTTGATGTGCTGGATAACGTTGATTGATTTTCGGATGTTAAACCATCCTTGTGTCCCTGGAATGAATCCTACTTGGTCGTGGTGAATTATCTTATGGATACATTGTTGGATTCTGATGGAATGCTGTTTTTATTTTTAAGGCTGTTTTTACACTACAATAGTTGATTGTTTTGAGTCAGGTTGAAAACTTGACCTCTTCAGTAACAAGGAAGGTAAAACAGATTTGTAGATGGAATATCATGAGCCTGATGTTTTTATACATATACAAAGAATGAACCATCTTCATGGAACAACATCATAAACCAACCACTTTTATAACCATCCCTTTGAACTAGTTCTCCTGCCCGCATGAAAATGCAGGCAGGCCTTGGGTTTTTAAGGCCTCTGTTGGTAATGCAAGGTCCTCCAAGGGGAGATGGTACCATCTAATACCTGGTAATCCAAAGGGCCACCTGCATTACAAGCTCAGACACTAACTCAGTTCAGGTTTATTGTGGCCAGGAAACCTGGAGAACATAGAAGAGATGTGATTACTTGTTTCTTTTCTTTGCCTTTTTTTCAGTTGTATTCCTCCACCACCACCTTGCTAGCCATAATTTCTGACTCCTCCTGGGTCACTGGGTCGGGGGACAGAGAGAAGTGGGATATTATAGGAAGTCAGGTTCTACCAGGTACTGTCCTCATAGCCAATTAGTTCTCTTGTGGATAAGAGTCCTTTTCTCAGGCAGCAGGCATGGGTGAGCAAACATGGTGGTTTGGACCAGTGTGGAGGTGCTGGAAGTAGTGAGGTGGACAGGGTATATTTTTTGTCCCACGGACTAGATCAGGAGTGGGAGAGAAAGAGAAGAATCAAAGTTGACTCCAAGTTTTTGAACTTAATAAGTAAAAGGAATGAGTTTGCTTGAGGAAATCTGCATATTTAGGGGGAGGGATGCTTGGGTGTGTTCATTTTGAGATCATGTTAGATAAACCTATTGGTAAAATCAAGAGTCTAGAGTTCAGGGAGAGAATCAGGCTAGAGATATAAATCTTAAAGCCATTAGCTTATAGAATCCTAAGAGAAGAGGTCCAAGGGCTAGGCCTTGGGGCCTCCAAACTTAAGGACTGGAGATACCAGGAAACATCAAAGAGACTGAGGGTGAGCAACAGGCAGGAGTTGCAATACCAGAAGCCAGGATGAAGTAAGACTTCAGGATGACAAGCTGTTAAATGCTACCAAGGTCAAGAAATTACAGCAATCATAGGCAATATGAGGGTCACTGGTGACCTTGGAAATGGCTGTTTGGGCAGAGGAGTGAAGACTGAAATATGATCAAAAGAGGATGGGGATGAGAAGAAAGAGACAGTGAATGAGGCAAATCTTTTGAAAACTTTTACAATAAGAGAACACATCAGTAGCTGGAGAGAAATGTGGCATCAGTGGAGGTTTTGGGTTTGGTTTTGTTTGTTTTTAAGATGAGAGACAGTAGAACATGTGTTTGCAAATTGGAATAATATAAGAGAGAGGAGAGAAATGCCATGTCTGTTTAGATGAAAAATTAATCTAGAGAACTCAAAGTGTTTGACCCAGATCATGTTCTACTTAAAGAAGGAAGGCAGAGTAAATGGGCATCATTACAAGCAGGGTTGTATTGTACCAGACCTGTGGGCCAGCTTGGCATATTCCCCTGAAGATGACAAATGCATGAAGAAGGGAGTTTATGGCAGTTCTATTGCTTGTCTCTTCTCAATGAAATACGGAGCAAGTTCATCAACAGAGAGTGAGGAAGATGGAGGTTGTAGTAAAGAAGAAAGGTGTGAAATAGCAGTTTAGGATAATGGAAAACACAATTAATTCTCCAGCAAAACCAAGGGGTCATTAGTTACAGAGCTAAGAGAAAGCAGCCCGTGTGTGCATTTCTCCAGCCACTTTAGCTGACTTCAGAGACATACAGATTAAAATAAGATGCCATTTTTCAAATTTACTTAACAGCAAAGATGCTTCATGTAACTTCAAAGTATACCAGAGAGAAGTGACATAGAAATTCTCATACATAACTGGAACAGTGTAAATTGCTACCATTAAGTTCAGAAATTATTTCCTAAGTCTTAATATTCATTTTGCACTTCTAGGTAGACAGTAAAAACTAAGAAAAATATGTATTATTACCCTTATAAATTATTGGAAATAACTAAGATACTAACATTAGGGGATTGGTAACACAATTAATAGGACAACCATCTATGTAGTGGCTGCATTTATTACAAACCATCTTTAACAACATGAAGGAAGCTTCAGTGCTTGCTTTGGCAAAATACACTAAAATTGGAAGGATTCAAGGGAAAATATCTTAAGATACAATACATGCACTTTAAAAGCAGCAGTATAAAATGCATTTTTAAAAATCACAGGGAAAAATAAAAAAAAATTCATTGTAATTATCTTTGGGTAGTAGGCTTACAGATGATTTACATTTTCTTCTTTATTTTTCTCTATTTTCCAAAATAGGTTTTATTCCTATCAAAATCAGAACAAAAATACGAAACTTAAAAATAAGTCCTCAAGCCCTTGAAATTCTCGGGATAGAAGAGACATACCTTAATATGATAAAAGCCATACACGACAACCCACTGCCAATATTATTTTCAATGGCAAAAAGCTGAAGGCCTTTCCTTTAAGATCAGGGACAAGACAAGGATGTCCTCTCTCACCACTGCTCTTCAATATAATACTGGAGTTCCTAGCCAGGGCAATAAGACAAGAGAAATATGTACAAGGAATCCAAATAGGGAAAGAAGAAGTAAAACTATCACTATTTGCAGATGATGTGATAATATACTCAGAGAATCCCAAAAACTCCACAGAAAAGCTACTCGAAATAATCAACCAGTTCAGTAAAGTAGTAGGATACAAAATCAACACACAAAACTCAGTAGCCTTCCTTTACACAATCAATCTGAAGAAGAAATCAAGAAAACCATCCCTTTTATTATAATTAAAACAAAAAAAAATCAAATACAAACAAAGGAGGTCAAAGACCTACACAAAGAAAATTATAAAACACTGTTAAAAGAAAAAGAAGAAGACACAAAGAAATCCTGCTCATAGATTGGAAGAATTAACATTATTAAAGTGGCCATCCTACCAAAAGCAATCTACAGATTCAACACTATTACAATAAAAATCTCACTGACATTCTCCAAAGAAATAGAACAAATACTGATGAAATTCATATGGAACCACAAAAAAACACAAATAGCCAAAGCCCTACTAATGAAAACAAAGGAGAAAGGAGGCATCACACTTCCAAACTTCAAGCTATACTACAAAGCCATAATAATTCAAACCGTTTGGTATTGGAAAAAAACAGACACACAGACCAATGGGACCAAATAGAGAGCTCAGAAATAAAACCACACTTACAAGGACAACTGATCTTTGACAAAGGAGCAAAGAATATGCAATGGAACAAGGACAGCTTTTTCAATAAATGGTGTTGGGAAAACTGGACCACCGCATGCAAAAAAATGAAACTAGATCACTACCTCTCACCATGCACAAAAAGCATCTCAAAATGGATAAGAAAACTGGACATAAGACCTGAAACCATAAAATATATAGAAGAAAATATAGGTAAAACACTACAAGACATACATCGCAATAACATCTTTAAAGACCCATCACCCAAAGAAAAGATAGTCAAGGAAAAGATAAACACCTGGGATTACATCAAACTGAAAAGCTTCTGTACAGCAAAAGAGACATTAACCAAAACAGAGAGACACACCCCACTGATTGGGAAAAAATCTTTGCACTCCATTCAACTGATAAGGGACTGATCACAAAGATATATACAAAGAACTCACATGACTCAACAAAAACAAAACAAAAAATCCAGTCAAGAAATGGGCAGAAGAACTTAAAAGACATTTCTCCAAAGAGAAAATGCAAATGGCCAACAGGCGTATGAAAAAATGTTCAACATCCTTTATCATCAGGGAAATGCAAATCAAAACCACATTGAGATAACTTATACCAGTAAGAATGGCATATATCAAAAAAACAAGCAACAACAAATGCTGGCGAGGACGTGGTGAAAAAGGAAGTCTCCTACATTGCTGGTGGGAGTGCAAACTGGTCCAATCACACAGAAAACTATGGGAGGTTCCTCAGTCTACTAAAAATGGAGCAACCATATGACTAGGCAATTCCACTCCTAGGGATCTACCCAAAGGACACAAAAACATTGATTCAAAAGACCACCTGTAGCCCTATATTTACTGCAGCATTATTTACAATAGGTAAAACCTGGAAACAACCCAAATGCACAAAAATAGATGACTGGATCAAGAAGAGGTGGTGTATATACACAATGGAATATTATTCAGCAATCAAAAAAGATAAACTCATGCCATTCATAACAATGTGGATGGAGCTAGAAGGAATTATGCTCAGTGAAATAAGCCAGAAAAATATCGGATGGTTTCACTTACAGCAGTAAATAGGGGAACCAAATAAGACATCAGTGTAAAAAAAAAAATAACAGTACAAAGCAAAAATGGACAATTAAAAATCAGAGACATCCTGCAGGGGAGGAAGAGGGAGAGGGATCAGAGGGAGGGAGGGAGGAGCACAGGGGACTGAGGTGATGGTGCACGGGGCATTGGTGAAGGAAACTATGGGAACTACACCTGAGGGGATGGGGGGAAGCAAATATTGTTTAAAAATGAACAATGATGTAAAAAATTTTTTTAATTAGTTTAAAAAAAATAAGGTCCTCAAAAGAAATATATACCAGAAAAAAAAAAAATGTCCTTCCTAAAAGCAGGAGGATGGACTTAGGGTTCTTTCTAATCCTGTGTTTCACATGTGCCCCCCCCCCCAGTCACATCTCAGATTGTGCAAATTCCAGGCACATCCAAAAGTTCCCTCCCAAACAGTCTCACTTTACCTCATTAGAGTTGAACACACTAAAGTTTTCATCTGAAGATAAAATGGAGCAATTCATATAGAACATTTTTCAAGGTAGAATAAGAGATTCTTAATGGTGATAGACCCTAATTCCTTCCTTCTGAACTTACCCCAGCCCTTCTCTAAATTTGGAGATGACCTTCAGGACTTGGGAGCACCTAGACTCCATAAACATCTTAATCAAGGTTTATAACTATATGGTGAAAATTTATAAATTTACAAATTCAGTAAAGAAAACATTGGCTTGCATCAAAAGAAACCACTATTAGTGTGCTAGTTGGTATTGCTACATACCAACCAGCCACAGAATGTCCTCCTACACAATAATAAGCATGCATTTTGCTTGCTCATTTGTGTACTGACTGGAGGCTACCTGATACAGACTGAGCTTGACTGGGAAGCACTAAACTGCAAGTTGGGACCGAATGTCTAGCTGTGTCTCTTATCCTCCTTAGACCTGAGGGCTACCTTGGCATGTCCTCATGATGACGGCCAATGCAAGAAAAAAATCAGCCCAACCGTGCCAAATCCTAACTTGCATGTCTGTTAACAGTCCCTTGGCCAAAACAAATGACATGGCAAGTCCAAAGTCAAGGACAAATAAACTCTGTCTCCAGTGGAGAGAACTACAGGATCCCATGGCAAAGAGTGAATACAAAGAATGAAGAATCTAAGCCAATAAATCCATCCGCAATCTGGAAAGTAGAAATTAATTTACAAAAAGTAGGTTCCTTCATCAAAATCTAATCCAGGACAGCTCCTATCTTTGTTACTTTCTATAGCATGTTACTAGCACTGTTACCTAGTCTCTAAAGCCCCATTAGTCCTGGAGCATTTCCCATGCCCAGGTCCTCCAGAGGAGAGACTGTAGCTAGAGACCCAGCCTAGAGGCCTCAACAGGTTAATGGGCATCATCCTGGGAAAAACACAGAAACCTGACTTTTCTCTGTCCCAAGAACACCAGAGGCTGAAGCAGCCCTCTAAGTTATCCTCAAGTCCATCCAGTCTGGTCTGAACCCCCAAAGTCCCGTCATAGTAATAAAGAAAGTATAGAAAGTCATGTCGACAGTCTTTCTGAGGTGCTGAAGCCTGAGCTACATGCTATTGTGTGCATTCTAAATAGGAGTGTGGGGGATCCTGTCATCGCTATAGGAAACACTATTTATCTGAAACACACAAAAAAGAGCTTCATTACTGGTGTAAGAGTAGGCTTACTTCAGCCTGTGCATTTCTCTCTCCCTGTCCCCATCTCTTCTCTCTTCTCTTTTTAAACCCACTTCCAAAGCAACCTGAACCTTCGGTCCCTGACTCTAGTCACCTAAGGCTCAGAGCCACACAGCTAGGGTCCCAAGCATGCACCTCAGGGTCATCTGCAGTCCCTCATTATACGTGTGTCCCAAGTCGGGAGTTCCTCCTTCTGCCATGAAACGCAGTTGGTAAGACCATGGAACTTATAAACAGACCTGCCTAAAAACTGTCTCCTGCCCTCACCATGTGGCCTTAGGCAAATTGCTTATCCCTCAGTTTCCTCTTGGGTAAAAATGGACATAACACTCACTCCCTCATTGGACTACTGTGCACATACAATGAGGTAAAATATGAAAGTGCCTGTACAGCACCTGCCACATAGTAAATGCTCAATAAAGTGTAGCACTAACACTGATGTGGAAAATATAACCGCCCAGGGAAGAGACAGCCCATTCTTTTGAACTCCGAGGAGCAGGAATCTTGCCTCATGAGTCTCGAGTCTACAGTGTTTGAAATGATCCAAAGACTGGTCAGAAGCAAAAGGAAAGTGTTTGGGCCAGTTTGGAGTTAACCGCTCCTGGGTACGCAAATGTTATCATGAGAATGTTTGTACTCTTAGTAATACCATGCAAAAATGCAGGTGTCTGTGGTCAGTGAACTTAACTGTGAAACAACGATCACCCAAGATAAGCCAGAAGCACCTGCTGCTATCTGTTGGTGTCACATGGCACAAAGCTGGTCTCCCTGAGGCATCCTTGGGTGTATCGACAAACATTTTCTTTAGCTGACTAAGATACTAGTTGTCATCGCAACTTTCAAAATAAATAATGCCTTCTTTTGGTAAATTCAATATATTTGCAAGCACCCATGATTCAATTTGATAAGAGCGTGGAGCATTTACAACATGGCAGGTGTTTAGGGTATTTAAGAGGCAGGAAAAAAAAAAACATTTTTAGTTCCTGCTATATAAACAAACTTATGGGTATTTATACTACCTGCTCTACCTGAAGGAGGGTAGGTCCAGAAAAAACTTTTTTTTTTTGAGTCCAGGAACATGAACTATTAAAATATAACAAAGTTCCAATCTCGTTTAAAAAATGGAAACCATCAAGTCCATAGTCTAGCTGCAGTTTCTGCCCAGGAGACCCAAGAAACATATCAGCTGCTTTAAACGTGAACTACTTTCAACTCAGTCCAGCCAAGCTACCATCTATCATGTCCCAGACACAGATCAGCTCCTCAGGGACATGGTGAGTGGCACCACCCATGCTTGAAACAGCCCATGGTCCCGTGGAGACGGGGTGTGCTACCTGCTCATGGCTGAGGCGGGTGTGGAGCAGACGCTAAGCCGGGCATGAGAAGTGTAGAGGAAGGCCAGGGAGGCGGCCGCAAATTTCCTAGGCATTAATCTCACTTGACACCCAGCTCAGTGACAGCTAGATTAGCTGCTTGGCTCCTGATAAAGTCGGGTCTTTGCCTGTCTCCAGTAATTTCTTACCCCACTTTGCACGTATTCCCTCGCCCTAATCTGGGAACCATGAGGAGTCCTGGAGCTTCACTCATGAACCCCTTCTCCATCAGTTCATCATAGCAACACTGACCCTGGCTCAGAGATTGGCATGAGCTGGAGGATGAGTGACAGCACTGGGTTTTGTTGAAAAGGAGCAAAGTCTCCAAAACTTCTGCCCCATCATAGTTCGAAGGAGGCCAGCCTCTGGGCCTGGAGTGGCAGGAAGCTGACCCACTCAGATCTCTCCTTGGGAGCCAGCTAGTTTTTGCTAGAAGGGCAGAGCTTAACCCAGAGGGACCCTCAGAAGGCCCTGCTCCTCCAATTGCACTGCAAGCACCTGGCTCGCAGGGCCGCCAGGGAATGCAAGGCACCTGTGTCAAATGCCTCCCACAGGGTACTGATATAATTGCATGGATTCCCCATAAGGAGACCTTGCTGAGCTTCTTAAAAGCTCTGGAATGGATTCACTTGGTATTGCAATCACATAACCATCCCTCTTTAAGCAGCCTTCTTTGAAGATTACTTCACACCACTTAAATGTTAGACTTGTTTATTTAAATCCCAGAACAGAATGTCTTTGCCTTCAGAAATGCCAGTGTGACCTCTGAGGCTCTGGCGCTACCCTAGAAAGGGTGTGTTTCATGTGACAATCACCTCATCGCATCACGTAGATGAAATGGAACTGAAATGGTGCTTTTAGGCAGGGTCCAGGCCGGAGCTCAATTTTAGCCCATCCTGCAGGCTCTGTGCACAGGGGTCCCGGCTCACGCACTGTTCAGTTGTTCAAGTGGAATTCAGTTTCCTAAAGTTGGACCGTTCAAGAGGCCCGAAATGAGGACCCAGATATAGGAAAAGCCACAAAACAGGAAAAGCCTTTCGAGGCCACGGCCCCACCCACATGCCTTCAGAAAGGGTTGTCCCTACACCCTGTGGGACAGATGATAATCTGCCCTTTAAAAATGAAAACAACCTCAGCAGAAAGCAGACCCCAAACCTGTACACTCACTCACTCACTCCTGAGTGTCCAGCACAACCCAGGATCCCTGATCTATCCTGGGTACCATGGAAAGATGGTGGCCTTGATGAAAGCTGAGAGTAGAAAAATTTAGGATAGACAGTCTCACAAGGACAAACAACAGAAGTGGGGTGAGGGATGATTAATGAATCTTAAACTAAACCACTATGGAAATTTCCAGAAATCTGAGATGGGGTCAGGAAAGATTATCAGCCAGACATGGGGGCAAGGAGAATTATCATTCACAGAAGACCAACCCAAACTGACCTCTATGTGATAATTTCCATAATAATTCCATCTAAGTACATTATAAAAGAACACCCTTTGGGCAAAATGCAGGTGACTGCCCGCCTGTGGCTTTGAAGGTGTTTCTTTTTCCTTCTTAAAAAACTTGCCATGTGCTGATAAATGGGGTTGTCTGTTGAATTCTCTCTGAGAGACCCAGCAACCCCACACACCAAACCGCATCATCTGAACCCCAACAGCTACTCTCTTGAGTAGGATTAAATTGATGACAATTTTAGGGGAGTGGTACCTCATCACCTCAGCCCTTTGAAATGAGGGGTTGTACTTGCCTACTCCTCCAGCCCCTCTTAGGTCGACTCAAGGCTCCCCGCCTCTTGTGGATGGGCAGCTAACGAGACTCAAAAAACAAGTATCTGCGCACCAGGGAAACAAGAACCAGGTGTCTGTCATCTAAAAAGAAATAAAGCAGTGATTGTCCAGCACAGAGTCTTAATTATCAGGAGAAAATGCTAAACTGAGCTTTTGGATCAAGTTAATGCATCTGTCTCTTTTTCCTTCCCAGGGGGAAAGCAGTTTTGCCTTTAAAAACAGGATAATACAACATGAAGAGGCTTCTGGACCTCAGGATGCACTGGCTGCACTGGAATTGCATCCTCACCAAGGGAAACTTACTTCTTCGGCAGCTCAGTATCCTAAATTACACTCAGTCGTGTGATGCTTGCAACACACCACTCAGCGGCCTGCCAAGGAGAAGCAATCTCTTCCCTTTCTCAGCCAGCATTTAAAAATCAGAAATAAGTCAGAAGGAAAAAGAAAAATATCAGATGGCTTCACTTGTATGCAGAATATAGAGAAACCAAACACAAAGTCAGGAAAAAGACAAAACTTGCAAGCTGACCGTAGACATGAGGCGAACCACGGGAGGGGCGGCGGGGAGAGGGGTGAAAACAGAGAGAAGGGCACGTGGGGCTGTGGCCATGGTCGTGGGTGGTGTGTGGGTGGGGAAACTATCAGCACTCCGCGGGAGGGGAGAAATCAAATACTGTACAAAAATGAACAACAATGTAAGAAAATAAATAAAAGTGAAAATTAGAAAAGCATCCAGAAGTCTATTTCCAGGTGCCCTCGCACCCAGGGGCCATGGCCCCAGCCTATTTTATAAGCTCTCTGAGGACTGACTCTAATCTTAGCACAATGGGCTTCCTCACATCAAGGTGACCTCCCTCCCAAATGTTTTTCTTGTCCCTGCACTCCCTGGCGCCTGACCTTATGCAACTTCCCTTATCTGCCCCTGCAATTGCTAAGCAAATGTCCTTCTGGACACAGCTAATCTCTCTATCGGTCCTAGATCCCTTGAGATTACAAAGGTTAATTATACTTTTGGTTTGTGGAGCTCATTTTTCCCCAAGGTACGTTCGGTACCTTCGTGTCTCTGATTTCACCTTCCTGAAACTTTTTTGTCTGAGTCACGACGTTTGACTGCTTAACCCTTCAACCCACGCCTCAGTTTTCTTGGGTCCAGAATGAGGCAGTTCAACTACACGAGCTTTTTATTTATCAGCTGAAGAAAATTTAGGGGCAGAGCTGGAACGGGGGTCAGAGGCCAGCCCCCCTTCTGTGTGGAAGATGTACTGCCATTCACCTTCCAGAATGAGCCTGACCTCCAGGTTCCTTTTAGTGCCCTTTCCTTCAAGTGTGCTAACCGATCAGAAGAAGCCTTGCTGGGAATAGCCCCCTTTGTCCTGAATGCCTCTCTGACTTCCCAAGTGATCCTACGCACTTATTCCTTGCTCCCACACCCCTAAACGGGGCCCAGCCTCCTCACTCAGAATCCCTTTGTTGTAAGGACCCCTCCACTCCCTTCCCTGCAGGGGGTCTGTCCTGCACCTCTATGCCTCACCCTCAAGACATCCTAGAAAACTGAGGGGTCATGCAGTGCCCTGCCCCTCCTAGACCTGTTCTGTCCTGGGTAGGGGCTTTCTGCACCTTAGAACCTAAGGCCAAGCCCTGACTCTTCTGGTTCCAGAACAGGCTTTGGCCCTGCGCCTGGGACAGCAGGTCACCCGCCTCCTCAGAAGGGGATGGGCCCTTCCCATGCGATGCATGAAAACTCAATTACAAAGGTAATCCTGTTTTGTAATGTTAACAAGCAAGAACAAGTCACAGGAGAGAGGGCCAGTCCAGCCCCCGAGGCAGGTGGTGCCATTACTACCAGCAGGCCAGTCTACTGAGCAGCTCAACACTGAGGCCCCAATCTTCTCCTATGGAGAACACTTGGAACCTCTTCTTTCAAACGAGATCTCGTGGCCTTTTTCCTAACTCATAACACACACACACAGGCATGCATTCACATAAGCACACATACGCACACACAAGTACTCACGTATGCATGTATACATGCATGATTCACATGGACACAGTATGTTAACACCATGGGACTGTTCTGTGCACCATGGGACTCAGATTTTACTGACTAGAATCTCTGATTTCTGGGAAAAGGCATTCATATTGTGTCAGGATCAGGAAGGGCCTAGGACCAGACACCTGGCACTGACTAGCAAGCTCCACCATTAGAGATTCAGTCCTTTTGGCTCAAAGGCCTCTTGATCTTCACAGGTTCCAGTTCCCTAGTAAATTATAATTACTGGGGGAAGGCACTGTTAAAGGTCCCCAACACCAGTCATAGTCCTGGATCAATTTTTTAGCTACTCTGGTAGAGTGGGAGCAAAGGCCTGGAAAAGAAAAATCAGAAAAGACTTGCAATGAGGGGACAGAGGGACAAAACAAACAAGTACCCCACAGGCTACCTTGTCTATAGAAGAGTCGAGACATATCACCCCATCATTCAGCAGATATGAACTGAATGGAATGAGTGTTTACTCCGTGCCCGGAACCTCGGCAGGCACTGAGAATACTGTGGCAAGTCAAACCTGAGATGGTCCCTGCCCTCCCGGAGCATCTGGTCCACAAGCAGGAGGGTTGGGAGAAATTAATCAAAAGATCACATTAATGAACTTGTCATTGCAAACCAAGAGGAATGCACCTAAGTTGCTGTAAGAATAGCACCAACAAATAACCTAGATGGGGCATCAGGAAGACTTTCCAAAGAAGTGATGCTTGAGCTGATCCTAACATAAAATTAACTAGAAAAATGGACATTCCCGGCAAAGGAAACCACGTGTGCAAAGACCCTGTGGTGCAAAGAGTCACCTAATACTGCCATGTGCATAATCTTTAACCTTCGGTAAACTTTGAACTTGAAGGAAAATGTTCTCTTCTAAAAATGTGTTTCCCTTTCCTTTTCCCTTTCCCCTGCCACTTACCCCTGCCCTTAAATCAATCTGAGCGACACAGAGAAGGTGAGCTAAGCAGGAGAAAGCCTTAAAAAAACAAAGGCTGCAGACAGCAGTTATGACAGCCATTTCCTGTTTGGTGTCTCTCACCACAAATCTTCTTAGTCAAATAAATTATCACAGAAAAGTATTTTGGAGAAGGGTGTGGAAGACACACATATTGAAAAACCAAGAAAAAAAAGTCCCATCTGCTTTTGGAAGAAGAGGTTCACATCTGAGGTCCAAGCCAAAGTCCCTCAACTGTAGCAGCTGACCAGGGGAGGACATTTAGTTCCCCTCAAGCACTAACCTGGAGAAAACTAACCTGGGACATTTAGTTCCCCTCAAGCACTAACCTCACTCCCTCTGGTCCCATCAAACCAGAACTGCTGGCTTTCTTCTATCAGATAAGGAACAATGGCGTTGGGCCTGTCCCTTACACCCACCGTGAGTGAAGCTAAATTTGCCTTGGGTACAGAAGCCCAATTTCCTTGTGACAAGGAAGCTGTGGAGGGCTACACATTTTCTGTCGAATATAAGTGACCCTCACCAGAACTCTAGGAGATAAGGATTCACACCCATATTTTGCAAATGAGCAGCCAGAGGCTCTGAAAGGCTAAATAAGTTGCCCAAGTCACCAAGACACAGGATGGTAAAGTGGGATTTTTAACCTGGTCTTGGGTGAAAGCCTACTACTCTTCTCTCCCTGTCTTCCCCCAATGCAAACTTAGAGGGATATTTCAGAGGAGAAACCTCCTTGGGGTCCCCAACCTAAACTGATTGCCTATGGGCCACTCAGCACCTATTTAAAAGTGCCCTCAGCTCAGATGGGCCTTCTCACACCCAGGGCAGACATGCTGTATAGCTGCCTCTGTCCGGATTTCCCAAGAAGAGGCATCTGGTGTTTCTTCTGCCCCATCTCAGAGGCTGGCTGCTGTCTGAATAGTTGGGTTGGCACTTGATCCTCTCATAGTGGGCGTGTGTCATATTTTTGTTTTGTTTTGCTTTAGTTAGTTATTCCTCCCAGAAATTAGAACATGAAATTCCCAAACTCGAAAACATACTATTCACATCCTACTAGCTCCACATGCTCAACATTCAGTCTTGTTCTATTCCAGAAAAGCCTGCCGGCTGACACTCTCCACCTAACAATCAGGCAGTTTGTAAGGGCCATGGTGTCTGCACTGAGTCTTACAGGAGGAGTGTAGTGGAGCCTGCTGGGAGATTATCCGTGATGGCACTCCCAAGACGTGTTCCAAGGAACACATTGTGGATTGCTGGTAGCCTTTACACACACACACACACACACACACACACACACACACACACACACTCACTCACTATCAGGTCATTTAGCAATAGGGTTTCTCAAACCTTCTGTGGTAGAGATGACTAGTCCCAAGACCCAATCTCTTTGACTTTTAATAAGAGAATGCTCAGATTTTCGCTGAGCACATATCTACCCAGGAAGGGCCTTTTCCCAGCTTCCCTTGCACCCAGGATGACCATCTGACTAAGATCTGCACAAGGGGAAAGGAGCAGAAGTGAATATACTAAAACCATTGAAATGTATGCTTTAAAAGGATGAATGTTAGAGTATATGAATTATTTCTCAATAAAGAAATAAAATATTTGAATTTGACCCAAAAACCTCATCAGAGCTTGGGGAAAAAAGAAAAGGATTAAAAGAGAGGTTATTTAGTTTCCCAACTCTTCTAAAAAACAGATCAAATACAGATAGAGCTTTTGTCACTATAAATAAAATTAAGTAGTTCTGTTTAGGATTTATGTTCTATAGTAATATAAAGATGGAAGTCTTTAAATAACTTGAGGTTCTAAAGATAGAAAAGCATAAGTATGAAAATTATGAACTTCCTGTTTTTATGCCTCTCTCTAGTCTCCACAAAGTCAGGTATTTGGGCATGAGATGGAGGGGTCACGACTTCTACCTGCAAAGCCCAGTTACGAACGACCTGGCATCTGGACCTCCTAGTCCACAGAAGTCACTTGGCATTGAGGCCCGCATCACCAAATCCTCCTTAGCAAACATATTTTATAAAAGTACCATTATTTTAAACCCTCCAGAAGCTCCAACTTTCCCTCTTATTTAAGTCCTGGATTTTGAGTACAACAGGTATTTCCCTTCATTTTAGTTCCTAAAAAAAGGTGCTAAGACATGAGAAAGAGGCCAGAGCTAGAGAAACTTAACTTCCACTAAAACCACAATCCTCAAATTAAAATTTCCTATTAATCATATGCCAGCCTCCTTCTCCAGAGCACTGAATGAACAGCAAAGTAAGACTTTAAGTTCACCAGTCTGGTATCTAGTAAAATTTGGCAACACCCACGGTCTTTGTTAGAAATCAAGAGGCATGTTATTCCCATTAGAATATTATTTGAATGGAAATATATTGAAAGAAATTTTAAAAAGCAGCTTATAAAATACAGACTCCAGTTCAATTTTTATTTGTATACAAAAATATATTATAATGGGAAAAGCATATTACTGTTTCCAACTATATATAATTAATTACAAATATCTTCATAAAAGCACTTTAAATTACAGGAGAGCTATGTTTTTAGAGAAAATACAATATTAGCATTGGATGTCTGTTCTAATTTGCTGCAAGCAGGCAAACAAATTCAGTTTCACCATCTAAATTGCCCAAAGATGAGCCTGAAGATGGCCTCGTGGCAACAAGCACTTGTCTCCATCACCTCTGGCAGCAAATTCTGTAGCTGATTTTACCAGGTCCTTGGAGCTTTGTAAAGTTTCTCCCCTTTGATAAAAGGACCCACAATTTCTCCTTGCTTCACATACCTGTAAATAGAAAATAGATAAGGTTATTTACCACCAAAGTTTACTGGCCCTGCGCTTAACCAGATCACACCATCTCAACAGGCATCAAAGCACCAAACTTAATGGCAGGTTTCCCACAGCAAGTCTGTCTGATGAACTGGTATGACTGGGCAGCGGCTGCAATTTCCACAAAGCAGACAGGCTTGTTGTATCAGTTTCATACAAATTGTGCAGCGATTATACTAATCTCTGTCAAAACAGGCCTTAGTCCCCTGATGTAGGATGGTACAGCGTGTGAGAAAATAGGCATTAAAATCTTCAAGTGGAAAAGACACAAGGTCTTTCTTACCTCAGATGCAGGCCTGCCTGAGAGTGTTAAGAAAAGTTATTTTTAAATAACCAGGTTTGGACCTGATTTTTCATATTTTACCTGGTTATTACCAGAGTGTAATATAAAATCTAATAGGGGGAAAAAAAGATTTTTCTTACAGAAAAATCAATTCTGTTGAAAAATTAAGGGGCTCAGCCAAAATTCTCCAAGCAAGCCTGCTCTGAAACTCTTGGTTCCCCCAAGAGAAGAGATGTTGCAACTTCTGTCTCAGGTGTTCTCCTGGTCCTTCCAGCCCTAGAGATCCTGTCTTTCGGAAACAGAGTATATAGCAAGAGTCTCAGGATAACCTTCTTCTAGACCTCTCCTCGCAATGTTGTTAAGATCTGATATCTTCAGTTCCCAACATTTTTGGTCACACAAAATGGGGTACCATTAGAGTAACTGCCAAATGAAAAACAAGATATTGTGTACTTATTCTAGGTCTTTCGGTAGTTGGCATGAGTCTTTGGCTGGAACCAAAGTCAATTCTCTTTTGGGACCTAACCCTTTGGAGACCTCACCAAGCTCCTGATTCTAACCTGAGAAATGTCCCTGGTCCATGACATAGAACCTTCTGTCTGGTCGAGCCACTCCTCTAAAAAGCGGATCAGGCCACCATGATTAAGCTCCAATCTTGCTCTAACAACTACTTTGCTCTCCATTTCTCAAACAATACACCATTGTTTGTGGGTGACCTATTCTCCTGCTTGGAAAGGCACATTGATCTACTTTAACACAAGCTTATCCTCAGAATTTCTTTCTGAGCCACCAGGGTCCTGTTTCTGAAGCTAAAGACGCCTTATGATGTAACTTCCTGCCTCCAGGCAAGCTGGTAAACATTATTGCACTTTATCAGAGGTATCAGTCAGTTTTCTGATTTTTCTCATGCCAGGCATGTACTCACTTGCTAATGTCCTGTCAAGATCAGCAATAAAGTCTTCTAGCTCTTTCGTGTCTCCCAGTTTGGCTGAAAAGCAAGAGTTCAAGTTCAGTTTCCATCAAAGACACTGGTGTTCTGAGTTCTCCAGGATTATGCAACCCCATTCTGCATCTCTCCATCTTTATAGAGCCTTTATTGAAGAGTGCCCTGTACCAACCCCACATACCTGCTCCAATGTTTACAATCAACACAGAAACTTATTCTCTGATTAGCCTAAATGTTTCTCATTTTTTAATTCATGACCACACATCTCCTCCTCCCCCATGCCCACCCCAGCAACCTGAAGAAGACTTTCCCTTCACTGCCTTAAAAGTTATGTGGGAGCAAGGAGCAGTGAGGGAAGATCAAAAGTTCCTTTTTTTTTTTTTATGGTGTAGGATTTGAGTTACCAGTCAAAAATATTTGCTGAGAGAGAACATGGCACTGTACAGAATGGACACCCAGTTTCTGTAATTCCTGCTAAACTTTCTGTTATGTTATTCTTATTTTTTTTTTGTTTGTTTTATTTTTTTTAAAGATTTGTTTATTTATTTATATATGCACTGGGTACAGTCAGAAGCGCGGGAGGATGAGAGAATTCACCAGAGCCAGAGTGGGGAGCAGAGCAGGCAGAAGGACCGAAGTACACTGCTGAGGGGAGCAGCGGGCGGCAGGAGAGATCTGCGCGCCATGTGGGATCCTCCTCCGGTGGCTGGGGAGCAGCCGGGGACCGAACTGGCGCCGCAGAGGCCGCAGGCAGCTTCGCAACCCAGCGCTCAACCACTGCACCACCGGGGAGGCCCTGTTATGTTATTCTTATTCATGTTACAACCCCAGGTTAATGCTGCAGCCTGAGAATCCCCCCAGTGCAACATGAATATGGGGCCATTGTTCCTTGTCAGAATGGATATGGGAAGGTGACATGGGGTTTAGGTGGCAGGACAGCCTCATCCCATCCAGGTGCCTGCAGAAGGCAGTAAGTGAGTCCTTATCCTGACTTCATTTCCTCTATATCCTAAGTACTTTTTTCTGTATTTGCTGTAGAGTTCATCAGTCATGCCTTCTCTGAAATGCATCACTAGACATTTTTATTAATTAACACCCACTAGCTACAAATGGCTTATTGTTCTTAGCTTTTAAAGGCAATTTGCCACCAGGATTTTTGCTCTTTCTTAATTCCTGCCTCTTAAGGATCAGGTAGCAAACCTGTGGGCATTTTAAGCTACTTTCTAGACTGCTGCCTCTCTGAATTCAAGTAGATCCATTACAGACTGAGGGCTGGACAAAGGGAGAATCCCCAGTGGCTACTAACATTGCTGTGTTAAGAAGAGAATTTTAAAATGCCTCTTTTGAAAAACAGGGAAAATCTGCCTTAATGCCAGAGTGAGAAAAAGGATAGGCTCTTCATATTTCTTTTTAACGATGTTCCATTTTTCTTGCATTCTGCAACTATTTTCAGCAAGTATAACATTTCTTAAGAAAAAAACTCCTTTTGTTTTCAAGAGGGCACTTGTCCAAAATAACAGAACATTCAGCTCTCTAGCTGGAGACACTTAACTCGCTCCAAAAAATAAGAAACTGCTCATGCATCCTTAAAAACTTTTTAGGAGGTCTATTAATATCACAACGGAGACAGGCTGGAGCTGCTATTTTGAATTATGTTAGATCATCGCCTTTCTCATAATGATGACCCATTTAATTGCTAAATGGGTAATCTGAAAGCATTAGTTTAATAGTTAATGCAATAAAAAGAATCCTACTTTCTGCAAAGCCTAAATGCTGACTTTTAAATTCTAGAAAGCAACCAGTCTGGAAGAGCACTGTCATTATGTAGAGTCTTGATTATACCACAGGAGAGAGAAGAGAGTCTAAGTCTAGATATCGCCTGTCTCCCTGTGAATTCGGTTCCCTACCCCTACCCCCACCAAATTATCTGATTTCATTTTCACACTGACCAAAATCCTAGGAATTGGCATGTTCCAGCACTGCACTAAGATGCCAGTGTTATCTACTTGTCTTGCACATCTGGGGGAAGATTGGTCAGGGAGAAACGAGAAAAGTGGTTGAGAAGCACAGGGAAATAAAAAGGCAAAAAAACAAAAACCCTCACTCCAGTGAATGAACTTACCTTTGCGAGGAGTGACAGAGGGAGAGAGCAGAGTTGGAGTTGAGTCTGTTGGAGAATTCAGCTTTTCATCGCTGAAGCTGAAACTGTTCCTGCAAAGCGAATCTGCACCTTTTCAGGAATGAAAAAGGTACCCGTAAGAAATGGTTTTCAGTCCAGTCTATTGAGAACCAACAGTTTATCTCCAAAAGGAGTAAAAGTTGTAAATTTAGAGTAAAGAAAGCAGGTTGATTTCCAGATTTTACATTTATGCCCCCCAAAAGGGCAGGGGTGTTGATCTCTCCCACCTGGTGCCCCAGAGGCCCTCGCTTCTCTACAAAAAGAAAGCGTGGGGCCTCCCCTGGTGGCGCCGCAGCGGTTGAGCGCTGGGTTGCGAGGCTGCCCACAGCCCCTGCAGCGCCAGTTCGATCACTGGCCACCAGCGAGGGTCCCACAAAAAAAAAAAAAAAAAAGGAAAGAAAGCGTGAAGCAATCAGCACGGTCACAGCAGCCGCATCTGCAGCGCACAGGAGCCCACTGTCCAGGTGTCTACCTATCACTTGGCCATCATGTCATGTACCTGGCAAGGGATGTCGGAGGTGGCTGGGGATTTTAGACATAAGGAGTAATCTTCCCTGAAAAATGTCTCTTCCACCCTCTAAACCCCCAAAATAAAAACATGAAGTGAATCCCATGACTGAAAATCTTCCTGACAGCCTACATTCTGGGGATAAACTAGAGGGACAAAGACAATGATTTCTCCAGGGAGGTTGCCCATTATAGACACCTGCAGCTATTTCATGCCTTCCTTTATTCTCATATCCCCAAGGACCAGAGCAAGAGCCAGGAAAGGTCCCAGAAGTAGATTGTGCCAGGAGTCAAGGGAACCTGCTCAGCTTTTAAGTGCTCAGGAGCCCTTGAGCAAGACAGTTTCAGGGCCTTGGCTTACTCATCAACAAAATGGGAAGGTGAGCTAAGTAATCCTTCAAGTCCCTTCCAGCCCAGAAATTCCGAGATTCGATTTTTCTGTCCTGTCAAGGAGAAGGAAACCAGCCCATGGTGGGCCCTGGGTGTGTGGCTGTGACATAGAGGAGCATTGTGCACTAATGCAAGGGGTTCAAAGGCAGAGCAGGCGGCGGAAGCAGGATGTGGCCACCGAGGTCAAGAAGGTACAACCTCCTGGTTAAAACAAAACACAAAGCCAGCCAAGGTGGTAGCAGAGATGAGCTCTGGAGAGGTTTTTCAGGTGAGAGAGGGCAGCTAACTCATGAGGGCCTGGCAAGGTCCCAATCCTTCTTAAGATTCACTCACTTTAATCCACCTGCTCCCAGCGCTGGAAGAGGCAAAACCATTTTCTCTGGTCCCCTTAACTAAAAACTCACATAACTGTCACATAGGCCCAGAGTACAAAGGGTTTTCAGAAGCAGAGGCTTCTGATCTTAAGAGCATCCTCTTCATCCCCAAGAGGATGCTTAACGTTCTCTGGCACCTCACCTGTCTCCCTCTCCTCTGACCAGGTGGCCATCTTGTCCTCCCGACACACACACCCCCATCTTGTCCGCTTTCCCAAAACTGCCCAACCCTCACAACCTTTTCTCCTTTCAGAGATTCAGCCTGGTCACTTATGACTACCACCTTCTTTTTTTCATTTTTCCCCAGAAATTTCATGATGGATACCTACTGAGATTCAAAATGCTGAAATTCAAACTTCTATTTCCCAAAAAAATGTATTCCTCAGAACAGTGGTCCCTTGGAAAAGAAGAGCTGAGTGATCAACAAAGTTTGAGAACACTGATCACCTTGGAGATACTCACTGTCATTCGCTTTTGAAGTCCCTGAGAAGTCTGTGATAAGGAAACCAGTTTAGCCCTAACTCCCAAGTTTACATGACCATGGGACACCTGTTTTGTGGCACCCCTGTTATTATTTCTCAGGACACTTGTAGTTGGTGGAGCTCAATGTAGGAAGCCCTTCTGCTGGCTCTGTCAGCTGAGCCCACCTCCAGAACAATCTGGATTTTCTCAAGGGAAAGCCTTTCCCTACATACAGAAAGTGGTCATGCCTCCTGCAGCCTACAGTGGGGCATTGCTATTTATCACCAAGCAATGGGTGGGAGACTCAACACAGACAGAACCTGAGAAACCTGTGGGGAAAAGATGAAGTAATACGGGGGCAGAGAAACCAAGGCCTTGTACTCAGACTCCTGAGGTAGAAGGAAGGAATATGAGGCCCTTGGCACATGACTATTTGCTCTGAAGGACACTTAAGGCCATCATCCCCATTCCTGACCCAGAGGGTCAAACCCAGAGACTTGCTGATCCAGACCTCAGTGGCCACACCTCTAGGCTCTATCTCCCAGGAGCAGTTGGCTCTTGAGAGCCAGTTTTACTACCACACCTCACTCCACCCCACCCTACAGCAGCCCCTGCCCTTGCTTTGGATTTCATCTCTAATCTGCCTCAGCCCTCCAGCAATTTTACATGTACATGTTCTCCTTTGGGAAGGGGAAACTCAAAACTGTCTCTCCCGCTCACCCTCCTCCCTCAATGTAATAAAACCTAATGCCATTGAGTCTTCAGTGAAGGAATGACCTAGACATGGAAAAGATATTTGCAAAATATAGAGAAAAAGGATTCCAGGGATGATTCAGGAAAAGTGAGGTGGTTCAGGTGGTTTGAGGAGAGTCTGTAGAGAATGAGCCAGACAACACTGACCTCACATCTCTTCTCTTACCCTTTAAGGCCTGGTACTAAGTGCTTTCTTGATGCAAGTATTTTCCTCAAGCTCAAAAAATACATAAATGAACTAAGTTTTACTTGACAAACTCAACTGCAACCAAACTATTAAATAATCAGAAGTTGCCTCTTGTCACTGATAAATTCATGTAACTACCGTTATGAGGGAGATACTGGTGATAACATCTCTTTGTTTAAAAATACCCACATGCAGGTTTATCAGCACAGCATATGCTTACTTTCCCCTCCCCCACCTCAACACACACACACACACACACACACACACACACACACACACCCTTCTGTCAAGCCTCTTTTCAGAATTCCAGTGTTCAATCTGGCCAAAAATTGACTTCAGGCTCCAAAATGTTCAACCATTAAAAAGAAATCAACTTCCAGCATCCTCGAGCCAAAACTCCCCATAGTTTCTTCCCTGCTGTGGTCATACTCTATACACATCATTTATGAAAGAGCTGACAAGTACAACCTCAAGAGCCCCTAAGCTACTCTGGGCCCAGCAGAAGCTGCCTCTACAGAGCTGTGTGGCAGAAGATGAGGTGAGAAAGCTGTGTGACCGTGCAAGTCACTTCCTACTGCCTTCTAAGCCTCAGTTTCTTCTTCTGCAAAAGGGAACAATGACCTAGGGGCTCCATGTATGATATAATGGATTTCATGGTTACATTCTAAAGGTGCAGGCAAAAGGAAAGATAGCTTGCCTGGGAGAGAGAACAGATCAAGATTCTAGACCCTGCGGTCCTCCTCTTCTTCACACAGCAGCACAAATTAAGATAAGTTCATCTTCAGAGACACGCTAGAACAAGCCTTCTGAGAACAAGCCACCAACACAGTAGTAGTCCTCTCTTCACCCTTTAGCCAAGAAAGTTTCATTCCACTACAACGAACAAGATCCCACACTAGGCTTTGAAGTACATAAAAAGCCCAACTTATTCTTTCCACTTCCCCTGGAACTCTATTCCTTGCAAAGTCACAGTCAGTTATTCTGATAAGATGACAACACTGTGTCGCTGGTTGAACATATATTCAGGTATTATTGCCCAACCACAGGGCCAGGTGCCGCTATTAAAAGAGGCTCAAGGGACCATAGCAGTGGTGATTTGGGGAACCTTGGCAGGTGACAATACTAGGTATTTTAGGACCTTGCAGCATTTACTTCAATTGGCTGTAAAGCCCCCTATCACAAATTTCCCAAAGTCCAGTAGAAATGCCCCTAGCAAGTCAACTTAGTGTGTAAAAAGCCAGGAACCTCAAATTTAGACACCAAGTTTTCTAAGACACCATGAAAAGAAATGTAAACACATTAAGTACACAAACATCTAACTTTAGGTGCACCAACAGAGCTTGAGAGACTCAGCTGCAAAAACAGCCTTGTTTAAAAGGTAAATGTGCTTTCTTAGTTTGGGAGCAGAGAGAAAGGTAATTTCAGGTTAGCACCAACATGAGCTGCTCCAGGGGGAAGTAAAACCACAGACATAAACCTTGCCCAGAGTTCCTATAAATATAGAACGAGACCACATGTTTAAGGCAAGCAAACTATAGTAATTAACTGAGAAAAAGAAAGTCTTGAACCTGTTTCCCTTTTGCCACAGGGAATGGTACGAATATTGGGGTGGGAGGGGGTGAGGATGAGACCTTCTCCTCCAAATCTAAATTCTGACAGCCTGTGTGATAGAATAAGAAAGAGCCACTTTATTCCGTGCTTCCCCTGTCCACTGCTCAGTCTCTCTGGACACCTCACCACCAGAGTGAGACGTGTCACACCTCCCCCCTGGAATTCCTAGCACAGTACCCAGGCAATCTGAGGGCTCCCAACTCCTCACTCTTTCAGGACTTGGACAAGTTCAGCTTCTAGTTTCGATGATTTCTATGCCACATCAGCAGGCATGCTCCCTGTTATGGTGGCACCCAGGGTCCAAGGTCGCTATCCCAGTGCCAGGCTCCAAGAGTCTAGGCAAATATAAACAGGCCGTTCTAAGTCTTGCACTTGCTAAAGAAACCAGTTCCTTATTCCCTAAAATGACCCCACTGTTGTACACTGTATCGTCACAGCCCCAGCATAGACAGTACACTTCAGACCTTTTCTGTTAAATTGCAAGATACTTCCTACCTCAGAGGAAAAAACTAAGTGAAAGCTCACTACAGCCAAGATATAAGTCCATGTCACCTTTCAAATTCAGGTTAATATTATAAACTTCTTATGAAATCAACCTGGAGAAACAAATGAATAAATTGGTTAAAATTTAATAATTATGAGATAAAACTTGATTAAACACTTTTGAGAAGTCATGGTGTACATGTATAGTTTTGAAAATACAAAAACGAAAAAGTCTTTAAGGGCCTCCCTGGTGGTGCAAGGGGTTAAGATGTAACCTATGAAGCTATCCGAAGCCTCTGCAGCACAAGTTCAATCCCCATGGCCAGGGAGCAGCTCACATGGCGCAGCAGACCTCTCCTGACTTACCCGCTTCTCCCCTCAGCAGTGTATTTCAGTCAATCTGCCTGTTCTGTTCCCCACTCTGTCTCTGGTAAATCCTCTCTCACACACACACCCCACCCCCGCACCTCTGGCCTGTACCCCAGTTCTTGTAAGTGTAAATAAATAAATCTTTAAAAAAAAAGTCTTTAATAATAAGTTCAAACCAAAGATGTTTACTATTCTTGAAACATGTCTGAGTATCAAGTTTGAACAACACTGCCCTCATTCCTAATTGCACTGCCTTTTTACTGCTGAAGTTAAAATTACTCCCACTAAAGTGTTTGATATTACCTGTTGGAACACAAGTCCAGGGAAAGGAACAAGGCTATTTTGTTTAGATGACCACCACCACCCCACCCCCGCCTGATTCGAATCGAACGCTTACCCTACAATAAAGATAACTTGCAAATTGTTGTTTGGGCCCACTTCTTATCTTACGAGGATTCCCTATAAGGGGAACAGGAAAGAGTATTTCTTTATTAAATTTCTGTTCTTTTCTTTCTATGTAACTTGCTTGTATTGAATGGAAGAAGAAATGGGTATTTCTTTCTTTTAAGATGTAAGCAACCTAAATCCTTTTTTTATGGAGAAAAGGAAGTTTCTTCAAAAAAACAGGGATGCAGTAAGTACATCTTCAGAGCAATCATGCTATGAAAGGTAGAGTGAAAAACCAAGTTAACAAGGATTTAGAGCTTCAAACATAATATTTGCAGGCAAGATACTGACTCAAAGGTATCTGATCAATGTCATATAACATGTACATGCACTCTAATGCTTTGTTGAAAGCATTAAACAGAGCAATTTTTTTTTCCCCAGTCATGAACTTATGGATGTTTCTAAGAGTAGCCTTTTAATATTACAGCTAGAGAAACTGAAGTCTGCTCATCGCCCTGGGCGCTAATGACCCAACTATATGACCATTGCCTTGAAGAGACATGGACAACACACCCATTATTAATAAACAGACACTGATTAGTGTTCAGTGGAACTTGTCTATTCCTGAGAACCTGGCTCCCATTCCAGCCAACCAGCAAGATCTCAGAAAGCCACATGGTTCTGCTACCTCATCAGGAAAATGGCAATAACAGTGCCTATCTTACAGGACCAGAGTGGAGATCACACGAGATAACACACTTAAAGCACAGCAAACAGGTCACGAAGAGAAAGAGTGAATAAACGATAGGAATTAGAATGAGGGTTTGGTAGAAATGAGCTGTTGTTATTCTCATCCAGATGTCTCTTGGTGGACTAAATTTCAGATCTACCTCTCTCAAACATTCTTTTCCACCAAAAAACATCAAACAGACAAATGATTATAACAAATGTCTGTGCTCAATTCTTGGCGGCAATTAAAATACACATATTATGTGCTTCCTTAAGAAATTACCATTTAAATACACACAGCTCCTGCCAAGACTATCTAACCAGTCGTGTGGGAGACAAGATAGATATACTACAGAAAAAACTCATGTCATCAGTCTTCTTTTTACCCTCTCAATTACTTCTCTAACCACCAAACTAAGGGTTAGTTTAACAGTTAACAAGAGAAGCAGACAGGAAAACACACACATATACCCAAAGAAAAACTACAGACTATTATTCCAAATATCTCCTCCAAAACTGTTAAAAAATGTGCTTTGAGTGCCTCCTCCAAACTCCTGAAAACAGATCCCAGATGTGAAATCCTACCCAGGGGGAGTTGCAGTCACCCATGAATGGGCGAGCTCAAGGCTGTATTCGGCTGAATGTTGCTGAGCCTCAGACGGATTTTCTTTGCTCTAGAGCGCCAGTGAACACACTGATGCAGCTTTCTTCCCCGTGGGGAGGAGACTATGCTTGATGAATAACTTGCTCTATGCCCCAGGAGAAGGAGACATACTTAAGTTGCCCAGAGATAAGGAGACAAATTTCAAAAAATTTAAATTTGCCTTTGAAATTGGAATTAAGTAGCATAGCCATCAGCAACAAGGTCCAAAAATGCAAAATGAAAAATTAACAGTATACTATTATATTTCCTTTTACCCCCAAAACTGCAATTAGATCTAACTCTTGGGCAGGGCTACCAGGGAAACTCACACTGGAACTAGGGCTTCTGACTCAAACCATGAAGAGGGTGGCGTGTGCCCTTTATCCCTTTTTAGGAGGCCAACTCATGTTAAGTGTAGGACACTCTCCTTGCCTTGCAGCAAGAGAGAGTCTGTGAATTCAAAAGAAGAGAATCACAAGGAAAGGTTGTTGCCTTTACTTCCAGTGTCAAGGGCAGCAAAAGAAATGGCATCTACACTTGTAACTCATCTAGGGATTGAAGTCTCAAGTGTGACCCAGAAGAATTTAAAACACACTTTGAAAAATAATAAGTAATCCAGGATTTGAAAACCAACAATTACATACTATTGAAAAGTCCCCCAATTTGCTGTTTGGTACCTAAACAGGGACTCATACATAATCCTGCAGGACAGTATAAGTTCCTGAAAAAGCGGTCTCTCTTTATATTCTTGTCATTTAGGGCACAGAGACTCCCTTGTTATGAGAAAGGTCATCAGAAGCACCTCTGTACCCATCTGCGCTCTGACTACCCCTCCATCCTAGGCAGGAGTCCGCAGACCCTTTGGTGGACTTTGCTAAAGGAAGAGAGATTCTTTGTAAAATACTTGAACTTGGCAGTGCCAGGAAGTTTCAAAACCCCCAGGCACTAGGGGCTGCTGGTTGCTGAGGGCCAGAAAAAAGTTCAAGAAGTTATTTCAGAAATCCCAAGAACATCGGCTTATGAAACTTTTCCTGATTTCATAAATGTTTTCCCCCATTCCCATATCACTTGCCCCACATCCTCTGAAAAGTTACTGCTTATAGGAGAGGGACGGGGGCAGGGGTAAAAGGAGGGAGAGGAACTGGACAGGCCTGGCTTGGGTCCCAGGAGTGCACTCTGCAAGAGGGAGGGCAAGATGCTTAAATCCCTCCTGCCTCATGACACCTGCAGGTGGCTGGCAGACCAGCCTGCTGGCCCACTGGGCCTACCACCCTGGAAACTCATCTGCCCCAGCTCCTAAAGACTGCCTGGAGCTTCAGGGTTTGCTGTGTCCTGCCCCACCCCTGGCTTACAGATAGGCAAACTGAGGCCAAAATGCTCCTTCCTGGGCTGCCTCCAGGGAGTCCCCGGGGCTCCGGGCACGGCCCTGGCAGGCGCCACACTTACTCTCCGAGTCGCTGAAGCCGCTGCTGTCGCTAACGCTGGCGCTGCTCCGCCGCTTCATGCGCTCCAGGTGCTCCTCGTAGTGGAAGTGGCGCTCGTGAAAGGGCGATGCGAAGTCGGCCAGCACCGCGTCGAACTCGCACAGCGCGTCGGTCAGATCCCCCGCCGCGGCCGAGTCTAAGGCCGGGGCTGCGGGCAAGAATGGAGGTTCTCAGGGGGGTGGGGGGCCGAGCGGCCAGGACGAGGACTCTCCCGCGCGCTTGCCAAGTGACAGCCACGTGGTCGCAGCTGCTCCTTACCTTGTGTCTTTCCACCTCTCAACACCCACGCCCACAACTTTGAGATGAGAACAGTGAGCCTCCGCCCGGCCCAGCGAGGCTGCAGACCGTTTGGTCACCCCGCTAAGCGGCACAGCCCAACTTTTCCACTGCCGGGTACCTGTGCCCACGCCTGCTCCTGGGGGGCGCGGCCGCGGGGGGAGCATGAGTCAGGGCGCACCCGCACCCGTTACGTGTGGGGCTCGAGTTCCCAGGCTGGTATGGAAATTTAGGGGCAGGGTCCCGGAGTGAAGACCGGGAGGCCGAGGTGGGGGATACAGGGCTCCCCTCTCGCTGTCACCCGCCCGCAGGGCCGGGGCTGGAAGGGGACCCGCCACTCACCTGCAGCCGCGGCCGCGGCGGGGTTGCGCTGCGCGGAGGGAGGCTTCATGGGACGGGTTTTGCCCTCGGCAGGGAGGTGCTGACCTGGGGCCACGTGGACTTTGGCGCGCGGGGCCGGAGTGGCCGCGGGCTCGCTCTCCCCGCTGCGCTCTGCTCTGCTCTGCTCGCCGCCTTCGCCCGGCCGCGCCGCTCCCAGCGCCGCGCGCTCCCCGCTCTCCCCGCAGTGCCCGCCACCCGCCGGTGCTGCCGCCTTATAGCCGCGGGCGGAGGCGAAGGCGGGACGACGGGCACGACGGGCGGGGCCGCGGAGCTGGGGCCCCACGCGTCTGCCCGGCGGAGCAGGGGACGCCCCTGTAGCAGGCCCCGCGCGCCGGCACCACCCTCGCCACACGCCCCCTCCAGGGAACCGCAGTGACGCTGAGGTCCGGAGCCCAGGTTACAGCCCCAAATATTTACCCGCCGCTTTCCCGCGCGCCCTGACAACCCCACCCATGAAAGTGTCTTTGGCGTCACCAGAGCCGCAAAGAGTTTACACTTCTGCTGCAGCTCCTTTGCTTCCCGCTGTGCATCCCTAACCTCCCGGGCCTCAGTTTCCTTACCTGTGAGATGGAAGGGCTGAGCCTGCTGAGTTTGCTGTGATAAATAAAGTAGCTGGAGGTTAGGAGACCCAAAGATACAGAAGGTGTCTCCCACACGCCCCCATCCTCTAATCCCCAAGGGGTTTAAGGATTGCTGGTGGATGGAATGGAGAAAGTAAGGCACAGCACAAACTAAAGTTGGTGGGGTAGAAGTACTTATGACCTTAATTGTTTCCACCCCAGGGTGGGGAGGTTGGGGAGGGCGGGGGCGGAGAGACACCTAGAGTCCTGGGTGTTCACACCAGCTACTGAGTTTGTTGGGGAAGAAATTACTTCACAGAAGCTACCTTGAGCTTCTATGAAGCTCGGTGTGCACCCTAAGCCACCCAGACCAGAAATCTGATTGGGGGACCAGTCATGGCCATGAATAACTCCCCACTCCTAGAACACCCTAGAGCTTGCGCTGCCTAATTCCGTAGTTACTTGCCACGGGTGACTATTTAAATGTAAAGCAATTACAAAGGAAAAAATGCAAACATTCACTCCTCAGTCGCACTAGACACAGTTTAAGTGTTCAACAGCCATCAATGCAGTGTCTCCTGACCATAAACTGACCTCAGAGAAAAGCAGGACAACTTAGGTGCCAGGTCCTGGCATGCACCATCGCCAGCCCCACAGCAACCCCGAGAGGTAGAAAAACTTCTTCTATTTTACAGGTGAGAAAACTGAGGAACAGACAAGCATCTGCAGCAATGTAGTGACATAAAGTCAGGTCTGTTTTCAGAGCCTCACCCTCCCTTCTTTCCCCTGCATTAGCTGGAGAACTGAGCAGGCAGGAGGAAGAGCCTCCAAACAGAGGAGCAGATAGCCTAGAAGCCACTAGGCAAGGCGTTTACATCTTTCTTTTTTCCTCCTCTTTTCCCCATCTCCCCTTTTAATTCTTTGTTCCCCCTTCTTCCTTCCTTGTCTTTGACTTGCCCATGGCACCCACTGGTGATGCTCTCAGCTAACCAGGAAGCAATTAATTTGGGACCTTAGACCAAGGAGCTGCCTTCCAAATGCAACTCTCATCTTGGCCAGGACTGGGGTACATACTGCTGAACACCCCAGCCTGATTCTTGCATCATGGTTCAGGGTCCCTCTTAGCTAAGGCAAGCTCATCTACAAAAGAGCCTACAAAAGAGCCCCACTTCTTAGCAGCCACGCTAACTGACAGAGTGTCTACCAGGAGAGATTAGTTGTTGCTGTCATATACAACCCACTATAAAGAGATTTGCCCCAGCACTGGGGAGATGGATAGGTAGGAGGCCAACTATTACCTCCTCTAGATTGAGAGTCACTTTGGTTATAAAGAACTACTGTTCTCTTTTTCCTAATTATAAATGTAAATTCAGAAAATTGGTTATAACACTCTATATAGCAGAGTATTGAGAACACATTAATTTCTGTCAGTTACTTCAGATATTTTTTGAGGTATTGTGTCCTTAATGCAAAAAAGTACACAATTCTTGAGTGTACAGGTTGGTAAATTTTCACTTATGTATACACCTGTATCATTATCATCCAGATCAACATATATTTTTTTATCACCATCTAAAATGGTCTCTATTTCATTTTCCAGGCAATTGCACCCCAGAAGTAACCCTTACAGTAACTTCTGTTCTGCATTCTCTCACCAGGAGTTAGTTTTACTAGTTCTGCAATTCCATAAAATCATACTGTCTTTATTCTTTTACATTTTGCTTCTTTTTTTTTAAAGATTTATTTATTTTTATACAAGAACTGGGGTACAGGCCAGATGTGCGGGAGGGTGAGAGGATTCACTGGAGACAGAGAGGGGAACAGAACAGGCAGACTGACGAAATACACTGCTGAGGGGAGCAGCAGGAGAGACAGGAGAGGTCCGCTTAGCCATGTGGGATTCTCGCTGGCCAGCCGGGATCGAACCTGTGCTGCAGAGGCTGCAGACAGCCTCACAGCACTGCACTCAACCACCTGCGCTACCAGGGAGGCCCTACATTTTGCTTCTTTTGCTTAATCTAACATCATGAGATTCATCCATATTGTTGCAATATTAATCCATCCTCCTACTCATGGACTTCTGAGTTGTTGTTATTGCAAATAGTGGTGCACTGAGTGTTCTTGTACCTCTCTTCTTATATACATAAATAAGAGTGCCTAGAATATATATCTGCAAGTTGAAAACCAAATTAGTTTGATTACTCTAATCATTGGATGTTATAAACAAAACTGCTGCGATGTAATTGTATGTTTCTTTTGATGCACATAAATACTTCTCTTTTTGTTGTTTTTTTTTTAAGATTTATTTATTTATACAAGAACCAGGGTACAGGCCAGATGTGCGGGAGAGTGAGAGGATTCACCAGAGACAGAGCAGGGAACAGAACAGGCAAACTGACAAAATACACTGCTGAGGGGAGCAGTGGGTGAGACGGGAGAGGTCTGCTGCACCATGTTGGTATCTCCCCGGCTGGCCGGGATCAAACCCGCAGTGCAGCAGCTGTGGACAGCTTCACAGAGCTGCGCTCAACCATCTGTGCCACCAGGGAAGCCCATAAATACTAACTCCTCTTGAGTTTATAACTAGGACTGGAATTTCAGAATCACAGTAAAGACCTCTGTTAAGCTTTCAAAGATAATGCCAGTTTTCTGGAGTGGGTAAAGACCTCTGTTAAGCTTTCAAAGATAATGCCAGTTTTCTGGAGTGGGTAAATCTACACTCCCACCATCAATGTGTAACAATTCCAGTTGCTTTGTATTTTTGTCAACATATGATACTGTTTGAAAAGCAGACACACAGACCAATGGAATTGTACTGAAAACCCAAAAATAAAGCCACACATGTATGGACAAGTAATCCATGACAAAGGAGCAAACAATGTGCACTGGAACAAGGAAAAAATCTCTTCAATAAATGGTGATGGGAAAATGGACCGCCACATGCAAAAGAATGAAACTAGATTACTACCTCTCATCATACACAAAACCAACTTTTGAGCAAAATGGTTAAAAGACTTGAATGTAAGACCTGAAACCATAAAATATATAGAAGAAAACATAGGCACAACACTCCAGGACATACATCTCAGAAACATCTTTGAGGACTCATCCCCAGAAGCAAAGAACATGAAGGAAAAGAGAAACAGCTGGGACTACATCAAACTAAAAAGCTTCTGGGCAGCAAAGTAGATAATACCCAAAATGGAGACACCCGACAGACTGGGCAGAAATATTTGCACTCCACATAACCGATAAGGGACTGATATCAAAGATCTATAAAAAGCTTACACAACTCAACAAAAACAAAGCGAAGAACCCAGTCAAAAAATGAGAACTAAAAAGACACTTTTCCAAAGAGGAAATGCAAATGGCTGACAGGTATATGAAAAAAAAGTTCAACAACACTTATAATCAAGGAAATGCAAATCAAAACCACAATGAGATACCACCTCACACTGGCGAAAATGGCCCATATTAAAGAAACTGGCAACAACAAATGCTGGCGAGGATGTGGAGAAAAAGGAACACTTTTACACTGCTGGTGGGAATGCAAACTGGTCCAGTCACTATGGAAGGCTGTGTGTAGGTTTCTCAAATTACTAAAAATGGATCTACCATATGGCCTATCAATTCCACTACTAGGAATTGATCCAAAGGATATAAAAACATTAATTTGAAAAGAAGCTTGCACTCCTATGCTTACTGCAGCATTATTTACAATAGCTAAGATACAGAAACAACCTGAATGTCCAAAAACAGATGAAAGGATCAAGAAGACATAGTATTTACACATAATGGAATACTATTCAGCAATCAAAAATGATAAACTCAAGCTATTCTACAGCAACATGAATGGAGCTATAAATTATGCTCAGTGAAATACATCAGAAGAAAAAGCAAAATATTGGATGGTTTCATTTATAGGAGGAATATAAGGAAACCAAACAAAGGGTCAAAAAAAAGAGAGAGAGAGCGACAAAACTTGCAGGCAAGCTACAGATCTAAGGCAATCAGCAGGGGAAGGGAGGGAGATGGGTCAAAAGAGGGGAGGAAGAGCAAAAAGGACCCTGATGTGGTGGGAGATCTATGGGGACTACTCCTGAGCAGAGAAATCAAATATTGTACAAAATAATGTACAAAAATGAACATGTAAGAAAATAAAAAAATTTAATTAATCAAAAAGTAAATAAGTGGGCCTCCCCTGGTGGCGCAGCGGATGAGTGCTGGGCTGCGAGGCTGCCTGCAGCCTCTGAAGCACCGGTTAGATCCCCGACCACCAGGCGAGGGTCCCACATGGCGCGCAGACCTCTCCTGCCGCCCCGCTGCTCCCCTCAGCAGTGTACTTCGTCAGTCTGCCTGTTCTGTTCCCTGCTCTGGCTCTGGTGAATTCTCTCACCCTCCCGCACTTCTGACTGTACCCAGTGCTTGTATAGATAAATAAATAAATCTTTAAAAAAAAGTAAATAAGTAAAATTTTAAAAATGACCGATTTGTGAGTTTTAATCACTCTAATGAGTGACTGGCTTTTTACTGTAGTTAGTTCTTTCTTTTTCCATCTTTTCCTAATAAGTTCAACTGGCCACCTTTTCTTATTTTTCAAATTTTTTTAAGATTTATTTTATTTATTTATGCATACAAGAACTGGGGTCTAAGACAGAGATATGGTGGGGGCAGGGGTGAGAGGACTCACCAGAGATGGGTAGCAGACAGGCAGATCTACTAAAATACACTGCTGAGGGGAGCAGCAAGTAAGACAGGAGAGGTCTGCTGTGGCATGTGGGTTAGCTCCCTGGCAGGGGGACTGCACTCATGCCTCAGTGGCTGCCAACAGCTTGATAGCACTGAGACTTTAACCCCTGCACCACCAGGGAGGCCCTCAAATATTTTTTTAAAGGAGGTAAAACAACATTGGTTTCAGGTGTACAACATAATGATTCAATATTGCTTATAGTGTGAAATGAGTACAACAATCATTCTAGTTAGCATATATCATCACACAATTACAGAATTTTTTTCTTGTGATGAGAACATTTAAGATTTACTCTCTCACCAACTTTCAAATATATGATACAGTGTTATTAACTAGAATCACTAAGTTGTACATTTCATCCCCATTACTTATTTTATAAATAGAAGTTTGAACCTGAACAAAACATTCAAATATTTCTTAGATGAGAAAGAGTAACAAAGTTGAAATTCCCTGCCTTCCCAGAGACAACCAATACCCATGAATTTGGTAAGTAGCCTCCCAGCTCATATTTTTGTACCTAAACTATGTTTATATGTTAACATCAAAAAGAGCAGAGTATTGCTTAATGTGTTTTTTTAATTTACATAACTACTTTCATGCTGCAACATGCTTTGTTTTCACTCAACATTGTTTTTACATATGTTGATACACAACAATCTAGTTTCTTCATTTTATCTGCCAAATAGAAATCCACTGAATGGCTATAGCACAACTTATTTATCTACTCTCCAGTTGCTGAACACTTGGGTTGCTTCCAATCTTTCTCTACCACAAACAATATTGAATTATCATTTTACCTAGCTCTTAGTGCATGTCTGAATCTACTTTTGTGTGCATCTGGATTCCATCCCTAGAACCAGATGAAAGGCAACAGTTAAACCCTTAGTCCTTGAGCCTCCCAGCTGACTTCCATTTTCAGGGCTTCCTGGGGTCCCCAACCACTTGACCCTGGTGATGAAGACAAATGGCCTCTCTGTTCAGGTGTGACCTTACTGGGGAACAGTGAGTGTAGAGCACTATCTTTTACCATTTCTGAACCTAAACATCTTTGCAGTGAGATTGACAAGCATTTCAGGTTCTAGAAAGTCATCTGGTCACACAGGTCTCCTTTCAGAAAAAGACTTGAAGTAGCAGGTGATGTCAAAAAAGGACAAATACAACTTCCCACTTTTTAAAAGATGAGTTCTTTACTTAATTGGCATCTCTTCCTCCTATACATTATTGACCGCACTCCCCCATCCTGAATATCCATCTGATCGCCTGTCCATTTCTTCTAAGGGTCCAGCTGAATCTTAACTCTGAATAACTAAACTTGAGGTTTCCAGTAACATCTCTCCTTGACCTTTTCTTCTTACTCTACACTGTTGCCGGTCACCACATCCCCTTTTTCAAGATTATAACTAACGTTCTAAGCTTTCAAATCTCTAGTTCCAGAT
The DNA here is from genome assembly GCF_014898055.3 of Talpa occidentalis. NCBI lineage: Eukaryota > Metazoa > Chordata > Mammalia > Eulipotyphla > Talpidae > Talpa > Talpa occidentalis. The sequence continues at coordinate 39,405,930 of NW_023604861.1, read as the reverse complement.
ATGATTGCTTTTTTCTCAATCTCATATCCAATGACTTTTCAGGCTCCTAGTATTCCCCTAGTGTAGAAGAAAAGTCTAGATATTTCCTAGTGTCAGTTCTCCCCTTTCTTTTAGTTATAAATAGGTAGACCCAGGGCTCCTGAAATATTTCTCGGCTTCTCTTGCAGGTTGGTGTTGTCATGTGACTAAATTCCAGATAACAGGTTTTGAGCAGAGGTATCCCAAACAAGCCTCTGGGATGTATCCTTAAGGGAAGGGTAGGCGCCCTTGCCCTTACTTCTTTCTGACGGGATGGAAACTAGATTTTACACCATAAGGTGGAAGTCTGTACTGAGAATGGCAGCAAAAAAAAAAAAAAAAAAAATTATAGATCCCTGAGGTCATGGAGCTGTGAGACCAGTGAATCCTAGATTATTAACACCTGCGTGAGAGAAAAAAAATCACCTTCTGTAAACCACTATTTTGTGGGTTTCTGACACAAGTGAATGTAACCCTAATGCCTAATATCTCACATAAACCTCACCAGAAACCCCTCAACTCTGGACTTACAAGTTTAAGAGACAATCATTTCCTTATTGTTTACGTAAGCCATATCTGTGTTTCAAAGTGTATTCATTTTCTAGGACTGCCATAACAAAGTACCACAAACTGAGTGATTAAAACAACAGAAATGTATTCTCTTACAGTTCTGGAGGCTGAAGTACAAAATCAAAGTGTCTGCAGGGGAGGTTCCTTTTGAAGGCTGAAGGAGAATGAGTACCATGCCTCTTTTCTAATTCTGGTTGTTTATGGGCAACCTTTGGTTTATAAGATACACTACCCTGGTCTCCACTTTTGTCTTCATCAGCATTGCCCCTATGTGTCTTGGTCTATATCTTTTCATTTCTTGAAAGGACTCAGTCATAAGATTAGGATCCATCCTAATTCAGTATGCCCTCATCTCAACTTGATTACATCTGCCAAATACCATTTTCAAAGTGGGTTATAGTGACAGCTACAAGACAAAATGTAGTGCTTTAATCATACCGAAAAATCCCAGGAATACCAGGATTTCTCCAGGTCCTCTGGGGGGTCACATTTCTACCCACAACAGTACAAACTCTTGCATTGCCTCCCTAGCCCCTAGCACTGTATCTGCTTCCTGGCAAGCAGTATCAGTGACATAGAATAAATGAGGCAATGAAAGAAAGTTATACAACTTGATTTCAGAACTTCTTATAAAGTTACAATAGTTCAAATAGTGTGGTATTTGCCAAGAATTGGTACTGTCAAGAATAAAGTATAGAATAGACATACACATACTTGGTAACTGATTGATTAGGAAGGTATCAATACAATTCAATGAGGAAATTAAGTCTTTTCAGCAAGTAGTGCTGGAATAAGTGGATATCTGCATAGAAAAAAATTTTACTGTAGTATCTACCATACACTCCACACACAAATTAACTGGTGATAGACCCTAAAAGTAAAAGTTGTAATTATAAGGTTTCTAGAAGAAAACAGGTAATATCCTTATGGCTTTGGTGTTCAGAAAGACTATTTCTGACTGGATACAGGAGGCAAAATTATTTTTTAATTGAAATCAGGCCACTAAAATTTAAAATTTTTCTTCATCCAAGACAATACCACAAAAAGAAAAAGGCAAGCCACAGACCAAAAGACAACATTGAAGTACATATATCTGACAAAGGACCTGTTGATAGAAATTATATAGAATGGGCCTCCCTGGTGGCGCAGGCAGTTGAATGCAGTGCTGTGAAGCTGCCCTCAGCCTCTGTAGGGCAGGTTCCATCCCAGCCGACTGGCGAGATACCCACATGGTGCGGCAGACCTCTTCTGTCTCTCCAGCTGCTCCCCTCAGCAGTGTATTTCAGTCCATCTGCCTGTTCTGTTCCCTCACTCTGTCTCTGGTGAATCCTCTCACCCTCCCACGCATCTGGCTTGTACCCCGGTTCTTATATGCGTGAATAAAATAAAATCTTAAAAAAAAAGAAATTATATAGAATGTCCACAAATAATAAAAGTTTGTAGTGTGCCTCTAGGGAAGGACACACTTAAGTTTTGTGTATTGATTTGGTGGCAGTTTCCAGGGTATGTACATTTTCAAAACTCTGAACTGTACATGTAAGATGTATGCATTTCACATAAAATATACCTCAATTTTTAAAAAATTTAAGCAGAAGCAATTATGCAATTTGCCTGATTATCAAGATCTCCTATGCATTAGCTCTGTTCTACTGCTCTTTTCAAGAGCAAGCACACAACTCTTACCCATTTCAAACTCCAAAAATATCACCATCTTCAAGCCAAAATGTCAGTGTTTGGAACCATACTGAAAAATCCCAGGAATGCTAGGATTTCTCCAGGAAACAAATGTCCCTAGTTCAGTCTATAGGAAGGAAGAGAATCATCCCTGGCACCTGACCTGTATCAGACCCTTTAATTTCCTCTCAGTCAGTTCTCTTGACAAACCCATAATTATTGTCATTATTATGCTCTCCATTTTACAAATGAGAAAACAGGTTCAGAAACCAAAGAATCTTTCTGGCATGACCCAGCTAAAGGTCTGGTTCCTTATTTGTTAATTCCCTTTCAATGACCCCAAGTTAACTCCTTCCCTGTTGTAGTGCCTCCCTAGCCCCTGGCACTGTATCTGCTTCCTGGCAAGCAGTATCAGTGACACAGAATAAACGAGGCAATGAATATATGCAGAATATTCCAGAGTTAAGGGCCAATCCTGAAGAAGGCTCAGATGAGACTCTGAAAAAGCAGGTTTTTCCATAATTACCAAAATCTGAAAACAACCAAAATGTCCTTCAGTAGGTAGATGGGTAAATAAGCTACAGTACAGGGGCCTCCCAGGTGGCGCAGCAGTTGAGCCCTGGGCTGCGAAGCTGCCCGCAGCCTCTGCAGCTCCGGTTCAATCCCAACCGCCAGTTCAATCCCTGACCACCAGGCAAGGGTCCCACATGGCATGCAGACCTCTCCTGCAGCGCCCACTGCTCCCCTCAGCAGTGTATTTCATCAGTCTGCCTGTTCTGTTTCCTGCTTCTGGCTCTGGTGAATTCTCTCACCCTCCCGTGCTTCTGACTGTACCCAGTGCTTGTATAAATAAATAAATAAATCTTTTTTTAAAAAAATAAGCTACAGTACATCCAGAGAATGGAACATTATTCAGTACTTAAAAAAAAAAGTCCTCAAGCCATTAAAAGATAAAGAAGAAACTTAAATATATATTACTAAATTAAAGAATATTAGTAAGTGAAAGAAGCCAACCTGAGAATTCTGCATGGTGTATGAGTCTGACTATCAGGCATTCTGAAAAAGGCAAAACTCTGAAGACAATGAAAAGATCAGTGGTTACCAGAGGTTAGGGTGGAGGGAGGATACAGGAAAGAAGATTTTCAAGGCAGTGAAAACACCCAATGATAGTAATGGTAAATATATGTCATATTTGTCCAAACCCATAGAGTATGTAACACCAAGAGTGTTCACTAATGTAAACTATGGATTTTGGGTGCTAATGATGTGTCAGTGTAGGTTCATCTAATATAACAAATGTTTCCCTCTGATGGGGCTTTTGATAATGAGGGCAGATGTGCATGGGGGGGAGGGGAGGAGGTATATAGAACTCTCTATACTTTCTGTTCAATTATGCTGGAAACCTAAAACTGCTCTATAACAAAAAAGTCTTACTTTTTAAAACTAAGTAGATTGGGGGCCTCCTCAGTGGCCTAGGGGTTAAGTGTCAGTACAATCACCTCTACAGCCTGAGTTCCATCCCTGGCCAGGGAGATTCCCACATGGTGAGGCAGACCTATCCTGTTTCGCCCGCTGCTCCCCTCAGCTGTGTATTTCAGTGTATCTGCCTGTGTTTCTCCCCACTCTGTCTCTGCTGAATCCTCTCAACCCTCCCTCCACCACACCCCAAAGTACCTTTGGCCTACACCCCAGTCATTCTATGCCAAAAATAAATAAATAAATGAAACAGTAGATTAAGTCAAGTCAGAGAAAATAAAGGATCATTTAAAGAAGAAAACTATCTGAATGTAAGATAACTGACATACAATAAACTACACAAATTTAGAGTGTAGAATTTCATAAGTTTTGACACGTTCTCAAGACTGTAAACACAGTGTAGGGTAAAGAAAATGTCAGGCTTTTCTGCCCTCCCGCCATCAGGATAGACGATGGATCCTTGCGGTCCTGAATGCATGCCTGATGGCGGGCCCCTGGAGTAGGGTGTGGGCATAGGTAGATGGGATTCACCTGGGCTAAGACTGTGCTTTTTTAAGGGCGGCGTCATAGGGACGCCAGCAGAAGCCGAAGAGAAGCCGAGAGAGAAGCAGAGAAGAAGCAGCAGAAGCAGAGAAGGCCGGAGAGCCCAGATACAGTGAGAATTTGCTGGGGGTTGGGAGGCCTGCCAGCCTCCCGGCCCCCCAGCACCCCTGCCTGCCATATGCCTGGTAAACCCCAATAAAAGACCTGCAAAAACCCACTGAGGACTCTGACTCCTTTACCTGGTCTGCTGGATCAGAAAACCTGCACTGTGTCCATTCCTGACCTTTACACACAGTCACTACCCCTAAAGATTTCCCCTGCCCTGCTGTAATCGCTTCCTTCTCTTTCCTTTCCCCCTTACCAGGTAACCACTGAATTACTTTCTGTCACGATCGAGCAGTTGACATTTTCCAGAATTTTACAAAAGTTTTATCATACAGTAGAGACTCTCCTTCTGTAATTAATTTAATATTCATCCACATTTTGTGAACAGCTCACTCCTTTTCAATGCTAAGTAATATCCCATTGTATGGATATACCACATGCTGTTTGTCTATTCACCTGTTGACAGATAATTGTGTTGTTTTCAGTTTGAGTCATTACAAAGCTGTATACAAATATGAGTAGCTGCTCTTATTTCTCAAGGGTAAATGCCTAAAAGTTAAAAAACTGAATCACATGGTTGATGTATTTAACTAACTTTTTAACTCCTAAGGGGGAAAAAAGCTCTTTAATGTGATTTTAAACCAAAACAACACACAGTACTTCTCAGGCAGACTCAAAAAAGGAGTTTCTCTACATCAAGGTTCTACAACATTTTGCTGCCACCATCTGGGGAACAGAAAAGGAGATGTCCCAGAAGTCCACTCCGGACACCAGGATTTGCTTTCTCTCCTCTCTCCTGCAGTGTTGTCCCTCACCCCATCATACCCACATCCAACAGCCCATTCACAGACCATTTAGCTAATCTGATTACAGGTGAGGACTTTCAGGTGGTTCAAGTCACAAGCATAACTCACTGGAGAGAAAAAGGAACATGGCTTAAAACTGCTTTCTAACCTATTATAGTAGCCTAATGTCACAGAGGAAATAGAATTTTAATGCTAAAAATGAGCTAGCAATCTCTCTACAACCCAAACTAGCTTTACAAGGTGGGAAATACATCACAGGTGTTTTTCACCTTAATGTCTGCCACATGATTGGTGTTAATTTACGTTTGACTGAACGAATATCACACACATTTCTCTATTAATTACAGTAACTACAAAGATGCAGTTGTTTCATGAAGTAAGGGTCAGAAGATCTGGGCTCTGGTATTGGCAATTAAGCCACTGTGTACAGGACATGGAACCCTTCTGAGCCTTAATTTCCTTATATATATGAAAAAACAAACAAGAAAGAAGAAAAATGAGAAACAAAAAAAAGAAAAAAATAGAAGAAAAACAAAGCAAGAAAAAAACCTATATATGTGCAAGAAAAGCAACTTGTTTTAGCTTTATGGATGTTTAAGTGACACATGCAAAAATCCCTTATAAATTGTTAGTACATGACAAATGTAAAATGTCTGCATTCGCAAATGTATTAGCAAATAAAAACAACTATGCATTAAGTCTTTTCTACATCGTCTTCCAAAAACTCAAATCTATCTCATACATGCAACTCAATATTGCTAGTGGAATAAGGAAAAGCAAATTTTTGCCAACTTCAATAGATCAAGAAACTGAGCCACAAAAGGTTAATTGAATTTCCAAAGATCACCAGGGAGTCCTTTTTTGATCAAATTAGAATCTAGCTTTAGTTTCTGAGGATACATTCATCTCTTTATCGCTACGTTGCCAGCAGTGTTTCTCTGCACTGTCGTACACCCCTAAATGTGGAGATCTGCCTAGTAAATCTACCTGGAAACTAAATGCTGACTTCTCCCCTGCACCACAGAGAATGATTAACTTGTATGCTAGATAATTTTATAGGTGGTGTTAGTTAATCTATGATAAAGACCACTTGGTTCAAATATACAGTCCAGTATCATTAAAATACAATAAACTAACAATATTTAATGCAAGAGATTATTTTCACCATTGTTAGGAAAAGATACATAGATCTAAAATCTTCAGAATGAGCCAAATCTTCCTTTGACCCTTATTTTCCTCCTTTGTCTTCACCGTCACATTGCCCATCCCCACTACTCAGTCTATTATGGATGAACATATGTGAACTGAGACTGTGGATGTGACTGAACTTATGAAGCCATTAAGTCATGGCCCTCTGAGAACTAGTGAAATCTCCACCTTCTACATCCGATGACACTGTGTAGGCCATTCCAATGGCACTACTTTATTCTTCCCTGTGGTCTAACACAGATACTTACATGAGTAGCAATGAATAAATGACCAAACATACAAACTCAGCTGACACACCACCAGCACTGTGTGTGTGGAAGGAAGTAGAGAGAAGAATGCAAAATTCCTTTCTGCATAAAATCCTTTACCAGATTCTCCCATAGAGAAAACTTTGAGATAACCATACTAATTACAATGAAATACAAATAATGCAATGATATGTTTTCAATAATAAAAAACAGACCAGCTATGGCAGTTCTCGAGGCTGTGGAAGCCACACTACTCATGATCTCACTGGGGTGGGGGAGAACTAGCTGGGCCAGCCAGGGAGATTCCCACATGGTGCGGCAGACCTCTCCTGTCTCTCCCACTGCTCCCCTCAGTGATGTATTTCGGTTATTCTGCCTGTTCTGTTCCCTGCTCTGTCTCTGATGAATTTTCTCACCCTCCCACACCTCTGGCCTATACCCCAGTGCTTCTATAAATAAATAAATCTTTAAAAAAAAAAAAAAAGGCCTCCCCTGGTGGCACAGCGGTTGAGCGCCACGCTGTGAAGCTGTGTGCAGCCTCTGCAGTGCCGGTTCAATCCCGCCAGCCGGCAAGGGTCCCACATGGCACAGCAGATCTCTCCTGTCTCACCTGCTGCTCCCCTCAGCAGTGTATTTCGTCAGTCTGCCTGTTCTGTTCCCCGCTCTGTCTCTGGTGAAGCCTCTCACCCTCCTGTGCATCTAGCCTGTACCCCGTTCTTGTATAAATAAATAAATAAATCTTTAAAAAAAAAAGAAAAACAAAAAAAAGAAACAATGAATGTAAGCTTTATGTTGTCCACATAATAGAAAATTTTAGTGTTCAATAAAACTTCATTCTATAACTAAAGTAGAATACAATAACTTAATATGTTAAATGGGGGCAGGGGAGAAACCGAGTATAGAACTTTTTGAAATCTCTGCTTTAATGTGGCCCAACATCAGCTGCTGCTATCTGTATCATCCCCAGAACATTGGACAACACTTACATTAGGATTTTGTTCTCTAATTTTACTAAATGGAAAAAGGACTCCTTGGAGAGAAGATGATTGAACGTCTTAGGGAAGCGGGAAAAATCTCTTTGAGTCTGAAATATCTTGTAATTTCCAGAAAGCAAAGATGTTTTTAAAAAACAGCTGCAGTAGAGTAACTAGGGTAGATTTCCACTGGCCACGTAATGACAATTCACGTATCATCATTCTCATATACAGCATAAATCAGAGGTTTTCAAACTTGAGAGAGAACATAGACCCCCCTGGAAAAGTGCAAAGAGACATTGCTGGGTGCAACCCTAGAGTTTCTAATTCAGTAGGTCTGGAGTAAGGCCCAAGAATCTGCATTTCTAACAGGTTGCCAGGTGAAGTTGTTGCTTTTACTATACTATTGATCCAAAAATCACATTTTGAGAACCACAAGTATAAATTATCTTGATTGAAAGGGGTGAGTTTGTAAGCATTTATGAGTGTTACAAAACTCAAGGGGAAAAAGTTAATAAATCAGCAGTTTTTTAATATTACATTTATTAATATATATGAAAGTTTGTGTCCTTAAGTAAATGTTGGCTTACACAGCAGTTAAAATCTGTGTAAGCTGGGCCTCCCCTGGTGGCGCAGCGGTTGAGCGCTGGGCTGTGAAGCTGCCCGGAGCCTCTGCTGAGCCGGTTCGATTCCCCGGCCACCATCGAGGATCCCACATGGCACAACAGCCCTCTCCTGCCGAGCCCGCTGCTCCCCTCAGCAATGTATTTCGTCAGTCTGCCTGTTCTGTTCCTCACTCTGGCTCTGAGAATTCTCTCACCCTCCTCCCACACTTCTGACTGTACCCAGTGCTTGTATAAATAAATAAATCTTAAAAAAAAAAAAAAACTGTGTAAGCCAGGAATTACACACACACACACAAACACACACACACATGTGTGAAACAATTCCAGGAAAAAATTATACACATAGTAGGAAAAACTAATTAGCACTAGTTGATTATCTCGATAACAATGTAGAAAGGCGGCCAGTCCTCCAATACAAGTATTGCACAATAACCAACCAAGCCAAATGCCTCCCACCAAAAAAGAATTACCACAGTCCTTCATCACCAATAAAAGAAAACCTCTAAACACTTCATGGTAATAAGATACTAGTAAGGCAGTGATAAATTTTCAACTAAAATATCAATGTTAAAATGTCACTATGTTAACATGTAATAATGTCAGGACAATGAGCTTGGCAATGCCAGTCATATGAAACCTAAGCCAACATCATTTCTGAGAAAGAAATTAAATTTCAAAAAGCTCAAATCTATGAGAAGGTAATAGACTTAAATTTCCACTGGTAAGACAAATGCAAGTTAAGCATAAAAGTCACTCAGTGAATGAGTCAGGTTTGCATTACCCTTGCTCAAAGAAGCAATTTGAGGTCTTTGCCAAGAATCAATCAACAAACAGCAGCTACTTTGTTTGTTTATCTTTACCTTTAGAATCTGGTAAAGATTATTGCACACACTGGAAAAAGAGAAATAGACTTGGATCAAAATATTGTAACTTCAAGTGTATACTTCCAAGAAATTAGTAAGTGTAAGAACAGAATAAGAATAAAATTCTGTAACAATACAAAGACTAGCACAAGAATGCTGACAGCTTTATTCATAATAGCCAAATACTACAAGTTACCCAAATGCCTTGAATAAGTGAAGAAGCAAATTGTGCTCACCCACTCTATGGAATACTACTCAGCAATAAAAAGAAATGAAACGTTGACACATGCTACAATGTAGATAATTCTTTGAAATTCTACAAGCAAAAGACACTAGACATAAAGAGTACCTATATGATCTTTGTGTATGAAGTAATTCTTCAGGTGTTTAAGTTATGAGGAGTTGGTGTTATTGCACTGGTGAGTTAATGAAATGCTTAGAAAAATTTGGTAAAATTGATGATATTAAAATGCATAGGGGAATTTAATGTATCAAAATTCAATGTTTCTTTTAATTGTGGAAGTTGAATGTAGTAACATGAAAGAATATAAATTTTAATGATTAAAGGAAGGCTAATTGTTCAAAATATTTATAAGAATACATTGTTGAATTAAATAAGGCATAATAGTCATATGGCCTTGAGTAAGCCACCTGATCATTGCAATTTTTTCTTATCCCATGATTATGCAGAGGATTAAGGCATGGCCACAGTGCCTGGAGCATAGCAGTGTTCTAAATTGTTGAGCCCGAGCTCTAACATACATTTCTGTTATGCATTTCTGTTACTCTCATAGAATATGCTCTTTACAGCATCCAAGCCTTTTAATTGTAATGTAGTATCAACATATTCACTGCTTTGGACTTAAATTCTAGACACAATTTTCACTACTTTTCTTCTTAAGAGTTGGTTCAAACTTATATTTTTTATTCCTTCAAATCAATACTTTCCTAAGTTTTTTTCTTTGTGCTTCTGTCTTTATTCCTGTGCTGCTTTCTATCTGCTATTCTCTATGTAAGCCATGGCCTGCCTGCGACCCTGTAATCTTTCATGCTACCTTTTCTTTCCCGTTTGGTACATACATTTTCAGTATGTTCTTCTTTTTTATTAATTTTTTTTTTGGTCAGTCTGTTTTCTTTAGACATGCAATGGTATATATGTTTTATAATACCTTATATATTGGTTGTAACCTGTATGATCAGTTACCATGTCCTCAAATGCTATTTCTCCTTATTTTACAGGTAAGTTGCAGTTTTAGTCAATTTCCCATTTTTAACAATAAGAATTTTTACTTTTTCACTATCATAGATGACATTCTGATAAATATTCTAGTAGCTATGTCTTTGAGGCATCTCCATGATTGCTAGGAATAAATCCTTGGTGCTAAATTGTTGCATCAAAGAAAATACAAAATTCTTTTAATATATATTTTCACATTGTCTACACAGATTAAACCCATAGTGAAATACGTTTTTGCAACCAACACAAGGCAATTATCATTTCATCAATTTTGTTAGATACTCTCTACTAACCTTTCTTCAGAAATATCAATATTTTGAGCAGGTTCCCTGAATGAAAAATTACAAATAAAATACTGTGAACTCATTTTTAATAATCCAATACAAAAGAAGTAACTCCTTTCTAGAATATTTCCTTTATTAAACAAGTGCTCTCTGAGGCACTGTACAAGGTAGTGTCTGTTTTATAGAAGAATATTTGTTTGATTTGAGATCAATATGTGTGTTGGCCTGGGGCATTTCCATCCTCTTTTGTGCTCTGATTCACCCCAGCAATGACGACTAAGCACTTTGTTTTCAACCACAGGGTCTGGGCTTTGCATAGCTATTCCATACCTTTTAGATTAAATCTGATTTCTTCCTTCAAGTGGATGCTTTATTCTTATAGCCAACGGGGCACAGGGTTCAGAGAAAGAAGATCATGTTTTATAATGTATATTAATGTCTTAAAACTACGAGCCCATCTGTTCTGAGTCACAAAAACAAAGTTAGACTTACAGAAATTCACACATAGTGAATCACTAGATTCACTATCTACTGTTAAGTACCAAAATGTGTAAGGCAGCAGGAATCATCAAAATTACAGAGTAAAACTGTAATATATTAATAAATAAGAGTATTTTTTTCCCATTTAGTTGTTTTTTCCTAGATTATTGGTTGAATGCTTGTTTGCCATTTATTTTTCTAGACGTTTATTGTTTTTTCTTAGCCTGGAAGAAGACCAGAGGAGCTATGTTTTTATAGTATTCTGTTTCTTCTCAAAAGATGCTCCTAAAACTGAGGAAATTGGGAGCACTGCCATGTGAGTATTGGCTTTATGCTTATTTATGTCTTTTGCCTATCTTTCTATCAGGTTGTTGTCCTTTGTTTATTGATTTGTAGTTTGTGTGCAAACTTATCTCAGTTTGCACTTATCTTTTCACCTCCTTTAATTTGTCTTTTTTTTTTAAAAAAAGATTTATTTATTTATTTATTTAGACAAGCACTGGGTACTGTCAGAAATGCGGGAGGGTGAGATGATTCACCAGAGCGTGGAACAGAACAGGCAGACTGACGAAGTACACTGCTGAAGGGAGCAGCAGGTGGCAGGAGAGGTTTGCGCGCCATGCAGGACCCTCACCGGTGGCCCAGGAACGAACCGGCACTGCAGAGGCTGCGGGCAGCTTCGTAGCCCAGCACTCAACCGCTGCGCCACCAGGGGAGGCCCTAATTTGTCTTTTGATGAATACAAGTCTTTTGCTTTAATATAGTCAATTCTATTTTATAGTGGTCTTCTTTATGTCCAGTGTTAAATCCTTCTCTACCTTCAAGTTCTAAAGATACCTACTCACATTTTCTTCTGAAAGTTTTAAAGTTTTGCTTTTAACATTGAATCACTAATCCATCTGGAGTTGATCTGCATATCTAATGTGAGATAGGAATTTGATTTACTTTTCATATGGATAATCATTTTTTCCTGCTCCATTTATTGAATTCCTCATAAATAATCCATGAAATACAAATAAAAACCATAAAGAGATACCAATTTATATCCATTCAACTGGCAAAAAATTTAAAAATCTGGTAAACCAAAAGATTCTAAAGAGGAAAATCAATAGGAGGTCTCTTATATGCTGCTGATGAGAGTATAAATTGTTGCAACTGCTTTGGAAAACAGTCTGGCTTTAACTTGCAAAACTAAACATTGACAGACCCTAAAATCCAGCCACATTCCATTCCTAGTTATAAACCATAGACAAATCCAGTAGGAAAAAGAACCACATATGAGAATATCCACAATAAAACTTCATTACAGTAAGAAATGAAAAAGCCTAAACTCTGACATTCAAGAGACCAGATACTTAAATACCAGGAAGGTCACTCAATGAAATACTATACAAGAGTGAAGATGAAAGAAATCACGGCAGGGCCTCCCCAGTGGCACAGCAGTTGAGCACTGGGTTGTGAAGCTGCCCGCAGCCTCTGCAGTGCCGGTTTGATCCCCGGCTGCTCCCCAGGCACTGGAGGAGGGTCCCATATGGCGCACAGACCTTTCCTGCCGCCTGCTGCTCCCCTCAGCAGTGTACTTCGGTCCTTCTGCCTGCTCTGCTCCCCACTCTGTCTCTGGTGAATTCTCTCACCCTCCCGCACTTCTGACTGTACCCAGTGCTTGTATAAATAATAAATAAATATTTTAAAAAAAGAAATCACAGCAGTCCCAAACAGCATGAATCACTCAGTAACAGAAAATCAAATGGGAAAAAAACCCAAAAGATTATATATAGCATGGTATCCTTAAAAAAAAAAAAAACAAAACTCAAAATCCAATGAAGCAAATCATTATTTTGTCCACATGCATGATGTATGATAAAAAATATTTTAAATCAAGAATAAATAAAAGCACAAAATTCTAATGGCTATATCAAGTGAGAGAAGGGGGAGCAGTGTGAGGACTTGGGCTAGAGCAGGAGTACATAAAAGATGTTTTGTCAATGTGTTATAATTCACTTTATTATCAATGTGTTTAGACTTTAACCGGATAGTGAGTTCATGGGTCTTCAATATATTAGTAACAAATAAATAAAGGTTGATAAAATAAGAGGGACAAATGAAGTGAGTAGAAGGGGAACTGAGGATGATGAGTTTAATTTAGTGCACCTGAGGTACCTTGAAAATAAAGTTGGGAGAGAAAATCAGCACAGATCTTTAGAAAAATGAACTTGTCTGAGGTGTGAATGCTGATGCTTAAAAGCAAAGATTAAAAAGGTATTTGGTATAAGCAAGTTAGATATCTTAATAAATCAAACCTCTCACCTCTTCGTAATTTTTCTACCCCATCCTAATTAGGTGGTGGTGTTTTTCTGCATAGGACTATTTTTATTTTCTTAATGTTGTTTTTATTTTTTTATTTATATATATTTTACATCATTGCTCACTTTTAAACAATTTTGCTTTCCCCCCTTAGGTGTAGTCCCCATAGCGTTTTCTTCACCAATGCACCCGTGCACCATCACCTCAGTCCCCTGTGCTCCTCTCTCTCTCTCTCCCTCTCGACCATGGAATCTAGGCAGGCTGCAAATTTATTAACAACAGATAAACTCATGCCATTCTCAGCAACATGGATGGAGCTAGGAATTATGCTCAGTGAAATAAGTCAGAAGGACGCCATACATATTGTTGTATTGTTGTATTCCTCCTCTCTCCCTCCTTCCTATCCCTCTCCTTCCTCCTCCCTTGCAGGATGTCTCTGGTTTATAATTGTCTGTTTTTGTTATTGTGTTGTGTTGTTTTGTATTGTTATTATTTTTTCCCCTGATGTCTTATTTTGTTCCCCTATATCCCTCCTGTAAATGAAACTATCCGTTATTTTTCTTTTTCCTTCTGACTTATTTCACTGAGCATAATTCCTAGCTCCATCCATGTTGCTGCGAATGGCATGAGTTTATCTGTTGTTAATAAATTTGCAGCCTGCCTAGATTCCATGGTCGAAGTTCAAGTTTATTTGGACCACAGTGAAAAATAATAAATTCTTATGTAAGGAGAGGCTTGGATAGAAAAAGAAACAAGTTGACTGAACTGGGTCCATTTCAGTGATAGCAGTCATCTGGAGCTATGGAGCCAGGAGAAAAAGAGATTTGCTAGACCTTTCCAAGTCTAGAGACTGCAAAAGTTTGCTGTACCCCAGATAAAATCACACATTGTTTGTTTCAGAGTGTGAGGAAGTCTTCTAAGTCCACTGAGGGAATACAACACGGGGCTACAAGAGGAGAAATATAGCCCCCTCTGTCCACAGCCCCCACCCCATATCATGTAACTATTCCTCCTGTACTCCCTTCCAGCTCATGGGATCCCTTGCGCACTGACTAAATCTAATTCTGTTATTAATCTCTGGAGTCTATTCTTATCTTGCTGTGGTAAAACATGCATAACATAAAATCTATCATCTTAACCATTTTCAAGTGATTAATTCCAGTGGTATTAAGAACATACATATTGTTGTGTAACCATCTCTACTATCCATCTCCACAAACTAATTTCCTGTGGCTGCCATAATAAAGATTACCACAAATATGCTGGCTCATAATGACAGAAGTGTTTTTACTCACTGTTCTGGAGACCAGAAGTCCAAAATCAAGGTGTCCGTGGGGACATGCTCTTTCAAAAGTTTCTAGGGAAAAATCCTCTTTTCCAGGTTCTGGTGGCTCTAGGCATTCCTTGACTTGTGTCTGCATCGCTCCAATCTTTGCATCTGCCTTATCACTGCCATCTCTGTGTCTTCTCTCACTTAGAAGCAACTGTATTTGCATTTAGGATCATTCCTCCAGGGTTATCCAGAATGAGCTCATCTGGAGACTGTTGAATTTGTTATTTTATAAAGATTCTTTTTCCAAATAAGGTCACATTCACAGATTCTTGGGTTAGAACATTTTGGGAGGTGGGGAGGTTTTCCCTGGGGCACAATTCAACCTCCTGAAGGTTGGCTCCCCCACCAAACTTGAGGGCAAATACTGTAGTAAGGAGGTGTAGGGTAAGGAAAAATGTCAGGCTTTTCTGCCCTCCCGCCATCAGGATAGATGATGGATCCTTGTCCTGAATGCATGCCTGATGGCGGGCACCTGGAGTAGGGTGTGGGCATAGGTAGGATGGGATTCACCTGGGCTAAGACTGGGCTTTTAAGGGCGGCGTCACGGGGACGCCAGTAGAAGCCGAGCAGAAGTCGAGCGAGAAGCAAGAGAAGCAGAAGCCAAGAGAAGGCTGGAGAGCCCACAAAGTGAAGACCTGCTGGGGGCTGGGAGGCCTGCCAGCCTCCCGGCCCCCCAGCACCCCTGCCTGCCATATGCCTGGTGAACCCCAATAAAAGACCTGCAAACCCCCTGAGGGCTCCAAAACTCCTCCCTTACCCTGTCTGCATGGGATCCTAGAAAACCTGCTCAGTGGCCATTCCTGCTCCCTACAGGAGGTAGTCCCAGGAATCATCAGCAGAGGAATTGGAAGCAACAAGGGAAAGAAAAAAGGCAATGGGGAGTATCTTAATAAGCAAGTTAGCACTGTGGGAAATTACGTCTTGCTTCCACAGAGGATCCTGAAGATAATGGTATAGCAATATACGTCAGGGTTATTCCACCTGTGAAGTGAGGATGCTGGGTATTTAGGCTCAGAATCTCCTTAGTCATTCACGGAAGGTGGTACAATTGTCCACTGACAGAACATTAGAATATTTGGTATAAGGTCACCAAGTGATTTGGGGCTATAGTGCCAGCAAGGCACAGAGCAGGATCTCTATGATCTGGGCAGATGGGTAAAGGAGTGTCCTGGAACCATGGGTGGCTTTTTCAGGCTACTGAGCTTTTTACATCATTTGTAGTGAGGCAACCAAGTGCAAGGCTGGTGGGGGGCCCGGGAATCCAGGAGGCTGGCAGGCCTCCCCCGCCCCAGAGAGCCTTCACTCTTTCTGGGCTTTTTCACAGGCTCTTCTCTGCTCTCTCTGCTGCTGCTTTTGTTCTGCTGGCGTCCCCGTGACACCACCCATATAAAACCAGTCTCAGCCCAGGTGTGCCCTCCTATGCACATCCACACCTTACTCCAGGGGTCCACCATCAAGCACGCGTGCAAGCCCACAGGTGTCTATCACTAATACTAATGCGGGAGGGCAGAAAATCCTGACAATTTTTCAGTTACCCTACAGGGGCATAAAACCAAGAATTGCAAAGATTTGAGTGACACTGGTATACAAATTACATTCAGTCTCCTCTGCACACTTATTTGAACAAGGTTAATCACCATATATATCTACACATAGATACACACACCCTTATACATATATAGATTACAGATAAAACTATCTGATTTAAAAATGGACATAAGTAGGAAAAGTGATTGATATCAATGTTACACCATTTTATGTTGTATACTAATGAAAATATGTGGCATATTTAACTTGTAAACACACTGAGACTTATGGTCACCACAAATTTTTAAATTTCTAATTTCAATTTATTAATGTATTTTTGTTCTAGAAAATTAAGATATTGGTTGTGAACAATTAAAAAATGGAGAATTTGAAATAGATATAGGTTTAAAGAGAAAAAAGAATGATGCAAAATGTCCTGCTGTTAATAAAGCTCTTGTGCTTTTTTTTTTAAACGAACAATGAATTAACTCAATGAATGAATTTGGATTCTGCTGGATAATGTGATTATCTTTTTTGGCTAAGATCAAGCGTAGTATCAAGTGTGAACTACAGAAAAAGACCAAATTAAAATACAGAGTTTTCGTCTGGTGGGACCTAAAATCAATGTAAAGATTCTAATCTGTGCCAGGTGGCCTTTCCCTGGTTTTAAGGATCTTCCAGGCCAAGCCCTTAGCTGCCCTTGCTTTTGCTTTGTTTTCCCCCTTCTTTTTCTCTCGCTTTGCCTTTTGCCTTTTTCTTTGCCTGTAATTCATCCATATGGGGTACCAGTCATCCTGGTCTAGAACATTCCTTTTTTTCTCTTTTCAGTCTCCATTTCTATGTTATCTTTTTCATTTTTTTAAATCACAAAATATTAAGTACCACAACAGTTGCTATTTCTTGACCATCTTTCATTAAGACATCAGTATCTTATTTTAAGAATATCTTTTATGGGCCTCCCTGGTGGAGCAGGGGGTTAAGCACCGCACTATGAAGTAATCCGCAGCCTCTGCAGCACCAGTTCGATCCCCAGCCGGCCAGAGAGAAATCTACATGGCGCAGCAGACCTCTCCTGACTCCCCCGCTGCTCCCCTCAGCAGGATATTTCAGTCACTCTGCCTGTTCTGTTCCCCACTCTGTCTCTGGTGGATCCTCTCACCCCCCGCATCTCTGGCTTGTACCCCAGCTCTTGTATGCATAAATAAATCTTTAAAAAAAATACCTTTTAGCCTGCTGAGCTCCTTTGGAGCATTCCTTCTTTTCTCTGTTCAGCAAACATCTTCCTTTTCCACTTATTCCATAAGCTTTCAGCCATACCTACCTGACAGGGTTGACGAATTCACAGAACAAACGCGGCTCTTGCCTCCTCACCTGAGCCTTCGGGCACCAGACGTGCTCCCGCCGGCTCTTCCTGCCCACCGCTCGTGGGCGCGCTGCTCGCTAGCGGTCCATGCCTGAATATTCTACTTTAAAATGCAAGTGTTTATGGAACCCGGGAAATAACACCCATTGCAATTCCGAGTGCATATAATGAAAACTGTTAAAATAGTCAAATTCTTTGAGAAAGTATATTAACTAACCGCAATATCTGAATCACATTTCTAGGAAAGAGGGTCTGGTCAGCCCAATGTGGATCAGTTGCCCATGTCGTCGGCATTCGTAGAATCAGTTGCGACCAGTGAGGTGCGGTCACTGTTACCCAAATCACAAGGGTTTGGGTAACACATTCTCAGAAAAGAAATAGCTCCTGAGATGCTTTACTACTTAATAAAGGCTTTTATTAGGTGTTTCTTATCGATTAGTAGAGTGAACTGATTTTTATGATGAATCTGTTTTTTAAAAAAATTTTTTTGAGGGAATGGACTATAACCACTCAAAAAATTTTGGCTCCAACTCTCAAAAAAATAATATCTGAGACATTGACTTTCAAAGACAATTTAAGGTCCTGGACATTAAAACCCCTCCTTCCCCTACTCTAGGATGAGAGGCAGCTCAGACTCTCTATGAATGGAAGTGCTCAGATCATGTAGTATCACATAAACCTCCCTCATGACATGAATTTCCATCCTCCTTCCAGGCACTGGTGCAATGTGTATTGCAGAATGCTTTTTTAGCATCTGTCAGCATCTCTACCTCTCAGTTCATAAGCCAACCTATATTTGACTCTCATATTTTTAAGCAGGTTAAGTAATACAGCTACCAGTCTAAGCCAAAATTGGATTGATTTGCTTGTGACTATGAATAACACAACCGGGAATAAAAAGGAAACATGTACAGACAGTGTGTCTCCAGAGAGGTACACAAGATTCTCCAAGGAACGTCTGGCTGCAATTCCATACTTCCCAGCATTTCCAACATTTTCTTACTCTTTGCAAACTTTGTTGTATTTGCTTGCTACCCATGCATTTTAAAAAAACAGCTGTACTGAGATAGGATTCACCCATTTAAGTGCACAATTCACTGCTTTTTAACATTCAGAGAGTTGTGTAACCATCACCATATTCTAATTTTAGAATATTTTCATCCCCCACAGCAATCATTAGCAATCATTCTCTATTCCCACATACATCCAGTCCCCAGCCCTAAGGAACCATTAATGTATTTTGTCTCTATGGATATACCCATTCTGACATTTCTTATAAATGAAATCACAAAACTATCACTGGCTTTTTCACTTAAATGTTTTCAAGGTCCACCCATGTTTGTAGCATGAATTAGTACTTTGATCTTTTTTTTTTATTGCCAAAATTGCCAAATAATATTTGTATGGATATACTTCTATGCTAGTCAAGGTTCTTCAAAGAAACAAAGTCAACAAGATGTGTACATGCAGTTATGTGTCCCTTAACAACAGGGATATATTCGTTCTGAGAAACACATTATTAAGTGATTTCATTTTTGTGTGAACACCAGATAGTAAAATAGATTGTATAGCCTTCCATACACCTACATTGTATATGTAATCCACTGTTGACTACAATATCATTATTTGACTCATGACTGAATTGTAGGGATCATCAGGATTTGGCCTGTCATGTGGCATGTATGTATGTGTGTGCATATATGCATATAATTAAATATATGTATACAGAGACACACACATATGGGGGGGGAGAGAGAGAGAACTGGCTCATGTGACTATGGAGGTTTGGTGAGTCCAAAATCTGATGGGGAAAACCTGCAGGCTGGAGATCCAGGAAGAGTTGTAGTTTGAGTCCAAAGGAAGTGTACTGGCAGAATTCCTTTATTCTCAAGGAAGGTCAGTATTTTCCTTTATTCAGGTCTTCAATTGATTGGATGAATCCCACTCACATATGGGGGAGTAATCTGCTTTACTCAAAGTTCACCTATATTAACAGTTCATCTCATCAAAAAAAACCTACACAGAAACATTCAGAATATTTGACCAAATACCTGGTTACCATGACTCAGCCATATTGATACATCAAATAAACCATCACAATCACATTTTACACTTACACCTATCCATGCATCAAGTGACAGAAATTTTTGTTTTCACTTTCATTTTGATGCCACTATGAATGAACATTCAAGTACAAATTTTTGTGTGAATATATGTTTTCATTTATCTAGGAGTGAAATTACTGGGCTAAATGCCAAGCTGTTTTTTTAAAACAGCTGCACCATTTTACATTCCCAACAGCAATGTGTGAGGGCTCTAATTTCTCAATAACTTCACTGATGTTTATGTCTTTTTTATTATAGCCATTCTAGTAGGTGTGAAGTGGTATTCATTTCCCTGAGGATTAATAACGTCTCTTTTCATATGCTTATTGATTGACCTTTTGTGAGTTTATTTTATTTTTTAATACATTTATTCATTGAGGTAACATTAGGAGCCCATCAGGTATCACCTCTGTAGTGTACCCCCCACCAAATCACCTTTAGTGCCCTCCCAGCAACCATAGTCCATTGAGCTTCCTTTGCTTTGTTCTTCCGCCACTCTCCCCCACACTGGGTGCTTCAATTCTTAAATTCTTTTTTTTTTTTTAATTTTTTTTTTTTTTAATAGAGGCATGCTTATTTATTTATTTATTTGTTTGTTTTTTTGTTTATACATGCACTGGGTACAGCCAGAAGCACGGGAGGGCGAGAGAATTCACCAGAGCCAGAGCGGGGAGCAGAGCAGGCAGAAGGACCGAAGTACACTGCTGAGGGGAGCAGCGGGCGGCAGGAGAGGTCTGCGCGCCATGTGGGACCCTCCTCCGGTGGCCGGGGAGCAGCCGGGGGATCGAACCGGCGCCGCAGACGCTGCGGGCAGCTTCGCAACCCAGCGCTCAACCGCTGCGCCACTGGGGAGGCCCTGGGTGCTTCAATTCTATAGTCAAATTTCAAAGATTAGTTCTTAAGCTTGCGATGGACCTTTTGTCATGTTTTTTGGAAAAATATTTGTTCAGATCATGTACCCATTTGGTAAGTGGGTTTTATCTTTTTATTGTTACATTATAAGAGTTTTTTTAAATATTTGGAACACAGGTCCGCTATCTGATACATAACTTGCAAGTACTCTCTCCCATCCTGTGGGTTGTCTTTCGAATTTCTTTTAGTCTCATTTCCAGCCAGAAAGTTTTTACTTTTGATGATGTTCAATTTTTTCATCTTTTGTTGCTATTTACACGGTTTAGTTTTATATTTTAGAAACCATTTACCTATCCCTAGGTCTCAAAATCTACTGTTTTCTTCCAATAGTTTTAGATCATGTCAGTGTACCAAATATTTCATTTTTGTGTGTGGAATGAAGAAAGGATTTAACGTCATTCTTTTGCATTTGACGATCCAGTACTTGAACTACTACTTGATCCAGTACTTGAACTTAGATTTTTATCTACCTTATTTTTCCTGAAGTTAACTAATCTTTTTCATGTAAACAAATTATTTTAAAAGAGAATGGAAAAGCACTGCAACAAATGTAAACAAGTATAATTTGCCATAAATGAAAAAATATTAACAAAACACCACTATAAAAATTTTAGAGATAGATGACTGTTAAAGGCCTACTTTCTTGTTCAAAAGAGAGATCAGTGAGTGTTAAGAATAAACTGACACCAAAATGAGATGCTTCTGGTTAGGAAGATTAAAAGGAGGAATTAAAAAGGAATGTGTCTCGGGCCTCCCCGGTGGCGCAGTGGTAGAGCGCTGGGTTGCGAGGCTGCCCGCGGCCTCTGCAGCGCCGGTTCAATCCCCGGCTGCTCCCCGGCCACCGGAGGAGGGTCCCACATGGTGCGCAGACCTCTCCTGCCGCCCGCTGCTCCCCTCGGCAGTGTACTTCGGTCCTTCTGCCTGCTCTGCTCCCCGCTCTGGCTCTGGTGAATTCTCTCACCCTTCCGCGCTTCTGACTGTACCCAGTGCATGTATAAACAAAAAAACAAACAAACAAGCAAACAAATAAAGAAAAACATGCCTCTATTAAAAAAAAAAAAAAAAAAAAAAAAAAAAAAAGGAATGTGTCTCACTGAATGATCTGAGGTGAGGAGCTCCTTGGGATTGAACAGGTGAATACAAAACTCCCTAAGCTCCCTAAGCATGGATCTCACCCTGTGGGAACCACGTCTGTGCATCTTTGGCATCCACATACTGGAAAGACCCTGGGCTGGGGAGGAAGCCCACCAGAGGTTTGATCCCAGGCACTTGTAGATTGCTGGAGGAGCTGGAGGTTCTGAATTGACCCCCCCCCCCAACTCAAGAGCAAAAAGCTACAGAAAGTAATTGCCTCTTGGGGCTCAGAAGGGTCCAACCAGTAACCTTGCAGAGAATTATGAGAATCAAATATTCACTAATGTAAAGATAACAGCTCTCATTACACAATGCTATAGAAAAGCTTCCATCAGATCAGGTCTCACTGCAGCCCTGATAAAACACAACTGGTAAATGACTTGTCCAAAGTCACCAACTTGAAGGGCATCACACCCCAGTTACTCCGAAATCTAGTTCTTTCCTCAATATACAATTCTCAGATCATGTGCTAGGAAGAGATTCAGGAAGAACAAGGAAAATGTTGCTTTCGAAGCAATGACTGCTCCCTCACCATCCTACTGTTACTGCCTTCCAGTATAGCCACCTCAGTTTCTGAAAGCTCATTCCTATATTATCTTCAACCAGAGCAGGGGAAGCTTCTTTTTAAATAGAGAGCATTAAAAAAAAAAGCCAATGTCCTGGCCTCACTCAAATAAATTCATTAGGAATACCAGGCAGGGTACTGAGCAGAAGCTTAACTCGTCTCAAGTGATTTTAACATGCAGCCAGGCAGGAGAACTACTGTCTCAGTGCCAAACATAGATCTCTGCCCAGACTGTAAAGGTTTTCAAAAGAAATATTTCCCAGCTTCCATCCCAGGCCAACCAAGTCTGACACTCTGAGGGTAGTCTTCTAGACTAGACCACGGCACTCTACAGCCTAATGTAGAGTGCTGTTAGAATTGCTACACTCAAAATATCTTTTTTCATTGGTTGACTTGTGAGATATATTTAAACCACTATAATACATTGATAATTAATGAAAAAAGAATCTTCACTTTGAAGATTTCACTTTGAAATGAGTATATTTCAAATATATCTTTTAAAAAAAATGTCTGCAAAGAGCCCAGTAGAAGTTTCTTAAGTGCTTCAGAGGGTGACCATGGGCAGTCTGCTTGGGAGCCACTTAACAGTGTTGCTTCCATTAGGATAAGGTCCCAGGAGAGGGGCTGGACACAAAGCTCCCATTGTCTACAAAAAACTCCTTCAGGCACAATGGAAAGCCATCTTACATTGTAGAATCCACTAGAAGCCCAAGTCCTGGAGGAAGTCCTGGCTGTGGGAGATAGATAGCAAGGACAGTAACTGCAAACACTGACATGGCACTGATTCAAGCCCTGTTCTAAGGGCTTGCTTTGCAAATGCACTCATGTTTTCACTGAGTGCAGCTTATGAAGATACTGCAGCTTTGCTGCAGCTTATGAAGATACTAGCGCCCCATTTTATAGATGAGAAACTGAAGCACAAAGAGATCACACTGCTGCTAAGTGGCAGAATGCACATTTGAACACAGGCAGTGACAGTGACACTTGTTCCTGGACTCAGTCCAGGAGCAACAGTAAGAAAAGCAACCAAATAATGGACCAATCAAGTAGAACATGAGAAATGCAGCATGAAGAGTGCTATATGGGACTTAGTGTGTATTCCAAGCAGACTAACTCCATTAGAGGAATCAGAAAGCATTTGAGAAAGCAGCTGAGCAGAGACTGAAAGGTTAGTGCAGAGATCCTTAAACTCTGCTCCTAGGAGGTCTTCAGAGGGATATGAGTGTTTTGAGCCTAAAATGGAGTAATGGCAGACTTTCCATTTTGTTACACTTTCCTGAAGTTTTGATGCTTGCTAACATGTATGTGCTCATAAGAAAGAAGGGGAGAGAAGTGTGTAACAAATGGAAATCAGTCAATCCCACTCAGCTCTGCAAGCTTTTTTGCTTGTTGATTGTCAATGGTTGTGTGTGTGTGTGTGTTTTGCATAGAAGAACTGGAGTATGGCCAGAAGTGTGGGGTATGAAAGAGGATTCATTAGAAACAAGAGTGGCGAGTAGAACAGGTGGATTTACTGAAACACACTGTTAAGGGGAGTCGTGAGCAAGTTAAGAGAGGTCTGCTGTGCCTTCTGTGGGTTAGCTCCCTGGCTAGGGAACAAATTCAGGCCTTTGCAGTGATAGTGCTGAGACTGAACCCCTAGGCCACCACGGAGGCCCATGATTGTCAATGGTTATAATTTTACATTTATGTAGATCAGATAGTTATCATTTCTGATAATAAACTATTCTTTTTTTAAGTGTAGAATGGAAAAGACCAGAATCTTATGAGTCTCTTATGAGTCTCTCTGACCTCAAGTGCCTCTCCCTAACTTAGGTGAGAACCTGCACTAATGTAGCACCCTATCACTTAAACCTCTCCATCAGCAGCAAAGACCTGTAAAGTCAAGGTGAGGGCTCCTGTGAACACAGAATAGAGTTTACTTGATCATACTGGTGATAGTAGCTGATGGACATCACATTTGGAAAAAGCTGTTAGGGTTACATGATGCTCAGATCCCCGTGGCCATAGATGTAGTTGTGCTATGACACATTCTTCAGAGCCTATGGACAGAGGTTTTGCAAGGAAACTCAAATGCAGACCTGTGGTGCAAGGAGAGAAACTAAAATCTTTATGTGCATGAGAACAGTCAGATTTGTATACATAGAATTGCCATATTATTTTTATACATGGAACTGTTTGAACCATGCATTAGAAGACTTGGTTTACTTTTGTTCCACACTCAGAACTCCCAATGTGTAGACTTTTAAACCCAAGGAGGCTGACAGAATGGGGTACAGAACCATTAAATGCTTCTACCCCTTTAATTACAAGGCAGCTGCTGTGGTTTAAATACCCCTTGTATTCTTGGAAACTTACTCTTTGCCAGGGAAGGTACCTGTGGGGTAACCAACATGTGTCTGACATAGTCCTTTACTTCTAGAGTCTACCAATTTGTAAATAAAGTCATGGGCTACTGGTCACCAAGATAACCCTCAGTCTATCAAAAAGGGGGCCCAGGGAGGCTGTGACCTGCTGAGAACTGTGCCCATTCTTTCACTCTCAGCTCAGGGCCCTCTCCCACACCAAACCCCACCACTCCAACAAACCACTTGGCAGTGGACTTTACATTTAACAAAAGCAGCATCTAGGATTTTTAATCTAGTGATTGAAAGAGTAATGATCAGGATATACTGGATCAAAAATTTTATATACAACCTCCTGTAAATAAAGCTCAAAAAGCAGAGACCCATGTGAAGCAGTTCTTTTAATTTTTGAGAAAGAAAATCAGAAAAGTAAAATTGGGTTGGAAGCTTGCCCTCCAGTGGGGAAACGCTGAACTAACAATTACATACAGCCCTGACCTGGGAAATCTTACCTGGGAATGAAGTACTTATGGGCTCAACCAGGGCACTGCCCTAAGAGAACTGACTTTTGTTGAGACAAGGCTTTAAAAACATATGAGGCCAGACCAACAAGATAGTACAAAATATTACATGGTTAGGAAGCATGACAAACAGAAGGAATACAATGCAAAATTGGAATGCAAAAGTGTGGCTGTTGGTACTGAAAAGCTGTGTGGTTCTAGAAAGTTCATCCTGATTAGCTTATTGTCATGTAAAATGATACTGCCTCTCCCACAAGGTGACTATGAGGGTCAAATGAGATTAGTGTCAGTACTTAGTGACTTTAAACATTCTGGATACTTTGTGCTGTGTTTCTTATCTAAGACAGACCAGGTTGGTGACCTTAGAGAGCATACAATCAAGCTAAATAAATGGATTGCCCAAATAAGTGGACAACTCCCACCTTACATAGCTGTCTTTGAAGTTTGGAAAAAGGATCCCTAGGGGTGGGTGAATTGTGAAAAGATAACTCTTATGGCAAAAACTATTAGATAAATTAACATAATACTCATTGGTCACCTATAACTATTTAAACAGCAATTAAAATTCAGTCCTCAGGTAAGCCAGTCCTCAGGTAGCATGCAAAAGCTACATGTGGCTAGGACTACCAAATTCTGTATTACATGGTAGACAGATTAAATAGGTAAATGAAAGACTGATAAAAACATAATTCATTGCCATTGTTTTTTTTCTCTTCCTTTACAGTTGGTTGGGACTTTTAAAAATTTGACTTCTTACAAGATCTTCTCATTGTCTTTGATTTTCTGCAGGTTACAATATGCTTAGCTATACTAAGAAAACTCAGAAACCCAATATAGGGTTTTCTGAGCTTCCTAGATATGTGATTTGTAGAGTGTCATTATTTTGGAAAATTCTCAAAACAAAGAACAAGGTGAATGAATGCAAAAGTTATGACACTGGATTCAAGGTGTCCTGCAGGCTGTAAAACGCAGAGTGCTTTTTTTTGTTGTTGTTCAAATGATTTTAATTATTGAAATGCACATTATTTTTAAATATAAAGTTTAAAACCTGGGGGGAAAGACCATGCCAGCTACATTAATTTTAGACAAAACAGACTTTTGAGCAGGGAAAATTACCAGGGATAAGGAGAGCATCATTACATAATGATAAAGAGGTGAATTCTCCAATAAGACATAACAATCCTTAAGGTGTATGTGCCTAACAACAGAACATCAAAATGCACAAGAGGAAAACTGATAAAGACCAATTGTCTATTATAGTTGGAGACATAAACACCCATCAATCAATAATTGATAAGAGCATATAACTGGAAAATCAAGATAAAAGTTTAACTGAACAGTACCATCAATCAACAGGATCTGACATTTATACATTACTTCAACCAACCACAGCAGAATATGCATTTTTCTCAAACTCACATTTAATATTCACTGATATTTTGGTCACAAAAAACACTAGTAAACCTAAAAGAAGGAAGTTCATACAAAGTCTACTCTCAGACCACAAAGGAATTTAATTAGAAATCAATAATAAAAAGAGTTTAAAAAATTCCTAAATATTTGGAGATTAAGCAACATACTTTCAAATAAAGTATGTCAAAGTTGAAATCTCAAGAGAAATTTGAGTATGTTAATAAAAAATACAAATAATCAACATTTGTGGGATGCAGGAAAAATAGCACTTAGAGAAAAATGGGTAGCAGTGTTAGAAAATGATCTTTTAGTCAATAATTTAAGATTCCTCCTGAAGAAACCAGAAAAAAAGTAAATAATATACAGAACAGGAAAGAAAGAATAAATGGAAACCAATGTCATGTAGATAATAAGTGCCATCAAAAGCTGGTTCTTTGAAAAGATAAAAATTGATAGCCTCTAGACAGGCTCACCATCTGAGAGAGAGGACAAATTCCTAATACCAGAAAAGAAAGAGGGGTCATCACTACTAGCCCATTGACATTAAAAAGTCAATAAAGGAACATTATGCACAACTCTAGGCCTACAAACCTGATAATTTATATGAAATGGACCAATTCCCTGAAAGATAGGGATGGCAGAATTAGATTATTTAGGGCCCATGCCAGCAATCCAGATCTTTGATCTCAAGATCTTCAGTCACAACTACAAAGATCACATATCCACAAGTTTCGAGTATTAACATAGACATGGGGGGGGGGCTACCACATTATGTAGCTTACCATACCTACTGAAACACAAGAAAGGTGGGCTGAAACATGAGATTTGTTGAAATAGCAGAATTGTAAACATAGTTTGGGCTCACTAATATGCAGGCATCAGTCTGTGAGAGTACATAATCCTTGATAACAGCCTTGAGGAAGCTAAGAACAAGTTTAACTCAACCAATGTTGGGACTTTTTTCTTGGCACATGGGATAGAAGAATGGAATAATGAAGTTAAAAAGAGTTGAACTGATGGGATATGAAACCAAAAAATTAAAGTCTAGTGGCAAAAGCTAATTGGGAAAAGTCATGGGAGGTTGTAAAGGGGTTGAACAGCTATGAAAGGGATATCCAAATGAGGTTAAAAGGAATAGGAGATCAGGGTCAGAGTAGCTTTCATGACTTCCTTGGGCCTCTCCCGTGGCGAAGCGGGTTGAGCGCCGCGCTATGAAGCTGTCTGCAGCCTCTGCAGCGCGGTTTGGACCTGGCCGGCTGGAGAGGCTCCCACATGGTACAGCAGACCTCTCCTGTCGCGCCTGCTGCTTCCCTCAGCAGTGTATTTCTGTCGTCTGCCTGTTCTGCTCCCTGTTCTACCTCTGGTGGGTCTTCTCGCCCTCCTGCGCCTCTGGCCTATACCCCAGCTCTTTTATAAAAATAAATCTTAAAAAAAAAAAAAAATCAAGGAGTCACTATGGGATTGGTTAGTTTAATTAAAATGAAGAAAAAAAATCACTTAATAAGTTAGAGAGATCAGGAAACTAACAGAACAATCAGTGTTGAATTTGTGTAACAGGCCAAAAGCACCCAGAATGTAAGCATAGCTGGAGACAACAAAAAGTTCTCCAGTCAAGAGAAGTGAACAAATGACAACAATAAAGAGGGCTCTAGGGTGGTACAACCCAGTGTCTTATAATCTTAAAAGAAACCTAGGTTTTTACACAATAGTGGAAGAGTAATGGGCTGGAACCAGAGGCTGGGAGTGAATATACTATGAACACTCTCTCCAGAGGTAGTGAGAAAGTAAACAGCTTCCACTAGAAAGAGTCACACAATGGGCACAGATTTCAATAAAGGTTTTCACCAAGGTCACAAAATAAAGGGAAGTATTGAGGGCAGAAATGAAGATGTACAGATCTCTGATAACCACAGAATGGTATGTGGTTAACGGTAATGAGTAATGGTATCTTCAAGCTAAAAGGTGCTCAATAAATACATTAAATGATTCATTCTTTCTGCATTATGAACTTCACCCCCACCAAAAAAAAAAAAAAAGTTCCATAGATTATGAGAAGTTCCAGTGATTTTGCTATTATTTTCAATATAAAAAAATTTGTTTGGCATGTCACAGGCATTCAACAACCATGCCTACATAGCTCCAAAAGATCCCTACTCACATCCCAAGTATACACTGTTTCCACTAAAAATGAAACGGGAATAGGGAGAATGGTAAATTCCACTTCAATACACCAACAGATACACAAACAAATTTCACTAGTTCCAGTGTAATACTTTTGTCCAGTCCTCCATACCTACCACTGTCCTTATCTCCATTGTAGGAAAACTCTATACCTGAAAATTCTACGTGATGTCCAGGAATACTTTTTAACAAGACTGCCACTGAAAATGCAATTTCCACATTAAATATAACTAACTTGTATCTTCTGCAATTGGTGGCTTGCACAGTTGACAAGACTTTTGGTGAGAAAGATTTAATAGTTCTATAGTTATTAAAACACAAAAAAGAGGCCAAGCTGTTGTAGCACCAGAATATATTGGTAGATGGTTGTAAGATTTATGTTTTTATAATTTAAGTTTTATAATTAAGTTTTTACTGCCTCAAGAAGAAAACATTTTGCACAAATATTTTGATAGTATGAAGCAAAAACAAAAAAAATGTGATTTTGTACAAAATAATTTATTACTGCATTATACAGGGTGGCATTATTTTACAGTTTTTCTCCCCAAATCTGAATCTAACAGTTAAGAGTGAAAAGAAGTCATTTTAATTAGAACTGCTTGTCTAAATAAAACCTCCCTTCTTAGATTTCTATTTGCTTTAAAGGGAAGTATTCATATTATAGATATATTTACAGTTCTGAAACAAAATAATGAAATATTGCATTTATTACTGCTGTACATGAGAGAAAAAGCTATTCCCCCAGAAAATATTGTTCAACAATGCTATGTATTAAACTAATGACAGTTTAAATTCTTATTTTACTGACATAAGAATGTATTTAGTCAATGTATGGCTATAAGAGTAAGGATATTTCATTATAATTTGTAATCCTTCCTATCATCCTCCCTTGAAGCACACCATTTAATTATAAATGTTTCTTAATACAGAAAACACCTTAGTCAGAAAGGCATAATTATTGCCTGTGGGTCTTTAAAACTGGTCTATTACATGCAACAAATTACTAGTGGATTTCCATTACCAAGGCAAACCAATCTCCACATCTGAATCATCTACATAAACCTGGAGTATCCTCATTCAACTAGAAAGTATCATTTTCATGAATATTAAAAAGGAAATTGTAAAGCATGAAAAAAATGAGAAAAAGAGCAAGTTAAATTTTAAAATAAACCTCAATGTCTGTCAAGAAGTGTTCCATATTGTTTTTAATACACAATTAACACTTTAAGATTGAGGTGCTTTAGTTTTAAAAAACACGCAAATAAACAATAAAACAAACCAGTTAAGAGATCAAAACTTAGGTCCTGAAACCAGGATCGAAAGAATACAGAGGGGTTACACACAACTTAGGTTAATAAGAAATTATCTTATGAATGATACAGAAACGACAGCACCTATCACAATGATGATAATTTGAGAATTTAAGAAACTGTACAAGTATAAACAATTTCAACAAATATTTATGCAAATTGGCAGTAAGATAAATAAAATAAGCTCATGGAATACTCCATTTAGAAATTCCAATTTTCTCATTTCATATCTACATTAAGACCCTGGAAAAGAAACTCTTATCTGAATTTATTTGAGTGTGCAAGAAGTCAATTTTTAATGACATTTCAAATTTCATTTCCTAAGACATCATAGTTAGCTGTATGGTTTAGTGCTGCACTATGGCCATCAACTTCATTCACAGTAGGTAGGAAAGCCGATGTAAAAGGAAGCAAATTATGACAGGCCATTCTGTATTCTTCATATTGGGAATTACAATTCCCAAAGCTGCCATCAAGCAGTGCCTCAGAAACCTTTATTAAAGTCTATTGGAACAAAGAGAATAAAGATTATTTTTAAAAAGCTTCATTAATAATTACTTTACTCAAGAGGTAATGTGTTTATTAACCAACAGAAAGCTGAGTAGGCATCAGTCTAAAATAATTTCTTGCTATCTACAGTGAAGAATCACCTCAGAAAAGGAAGATATTAAATATAAAAATCAACTGCAAAGTTTTTAATAAAGCAGTAAATTCCTATTTATTTAAAAAGGAGATTCACTTTTTTTGGATAAATTTTTGTTGTGATAACATTGGTTCATATAACAATTTGTAGATTTCTCATATCCAACATGAGAATTTGACATCTGTATATTCTACATCAGAACTGCCACTAAAAGTACAGTTTTCATTTGACATCATACAGTGGAGCCCCTCCACTCCTTTCACCCACCCACCTCTAACACCGCTTTTATTCACTGGTAACCTCCAATCTATTCCCTGTATCTTAGTGTTTTTGTTTGTTTTGTTTTTCCATTTGCTGTGTTTCTTCCATATGTGAGTGCAATGATATGTGTCTGTGTCTCTCCATCTAATATTTCACTTAATATAATCCCCCCTCAAAGTCCAATGTTGTTGCCAATAACATGATTTCATCTATTATTTTTTTAAAGCTGAGTTTTTTCCTTTGTGTATGTATATATTTTCTTTATCCATTCATCCATGATGTACACTTAGGTTGTTTCCATATCTTTGCTATTATAATAAATATCAGGTACATATTACAACTTTTAATATACTTCAGATACAGTGAGTGGAATAGCTGGATCATAAGCAGTAAAATTCTAATACAGTAGACCCCAACTTTACGAGACTAATCCATTCTGCAAATGTGATCATATGGTGAAAATATCATAATGTGATCCCAGTAACACAATGATATTGTGTAACACATTAATTCGTTCTAAGACAGCATAATTTGAAAATTTTGACACATAACTAAGCTTACGTAAGACTGATTTACACAAGACAACAAAAACTATGAATTTCATTTTTATTGACATTAAAAAGATATTTAAAAATAAGTGAAGTAACAAAATGGAAAAAGTTATTTCACATTTATTTAGAGTTGGCTAATAGAGTGAGTGAGAAAAACCAAATTCTCATACCAATTCACTAACTTTGAAACCATTATGACACTATAACTATCTAAATTTAATTGAAATTTTCCTTTTAATAAGCTATTTAGGAACCACTATTTTTATGCAATTCAACAACCACTTGTATGAAAGACCTAAAGACTAAAAAAAAATTTCCATACTTTACTAAAAAAAAACCAAACCCGGGCCTCCCCGGTGGCGCAGCGGTTGAGCGCTGGGTTGCGAAGCTGCCCGCGGCCTCTGCGGCGCCGGTTCGATCCCCGGCTGCTCCCCGGCCACCACAGGAGGGTCCCACATGGCATGCAGACCTCTCCTGCTGCCCGCTGCTCCCCTCAGCAGTGTACTTCGGTCCTTCTGCCTGCTCTGCTCCCCGCTCTGCCTCTGGTGAATTCTCTCACCCTCCCGCTCTTCTGACTGTACCCAGTGCATGTATAAACAAAACAAACAAACCAGCAAACAAATAAATAAAGCATGCCTCTATTAAAAAAAAAAAAAAAAAAAAACCAAACCCACAGACCCACATGACAATTACACCAATAAATACAGTATGATTCAGTTGCATACTCAGTTATTTATATTCCCCACCCACAAGATCTAGTTGGTGACAATCATTATGAGACCATTAAATTGTAATAAAAAAGGACTCATCATAAAATGACTGTATAATGGACAGATCCTATAAAAGAGAAGGCTATTTTACTTGAAAAAGTGAATCTGTAGTTGCTCAAAAATGTAACATTAAACCTATCACATGATCTACCCACTGAATTTGTAAATATCTATCTAAAGAATATAAAAATACAATTTAGAAAGATATATGCACCCCTATGTTCACTGCAGCACTATTTACAATAGCCAAGTTAAGGAAACAACATAAGTGCCATCAATGGATGACTGGATAAAGATGATGTGGGGTGTGTGTGTGTGTGTGTGTATAATACATATAATACATATATACATATATATATACACATACATAATATATATACATACCCACACACATAAAGGAACACTACTCAGCTATTAAAAAAGATAAAATCTTGCCATTTGCAAAAACATGGATGGAACTAAAGGGGTTTATGCTAAGCAATATAAGTCAGAAGGATAAAGACAAATACCAGATGATTTCAATCATATGTGGAAAATTAAAAACAAAGATCAGAAAAAACTAAACCAAAACAGACCCTTGGATTCTGACTGCAGAAATAGTATTAACAGAGGGGAAGAGAGGGTGGAAGCAGAGAATGGAGGGAGTCCAGGGGACTATGGTAGAAGATTATTGATATTTTGTAATAAGTGTGGTATAATGTATTTGAATATCCTATATACTTAAAACATAGTTTTGTGAACCAATGTTATCTCAATTACCTTAAATAAAACAAAAGTGAACCTCTAAAATTATGATCATTGAAGTATGAATGTCCTTTATTACTAACAGTTCCCATTTATTGAATGCTTAATCTGTGCCAGGCAGGTACTAAATACTGAAGCATATTTCAGTCAACCTTGCACCAACTCTATGAGATACAGTATTTCTATTCTCATCATATACAGAAGGAAAGGAAGCCAAGAGGTCACATATGTAACACAAATCAAGACTGGTTGAACTGAGATTCTTAACTTGAAAGCCACTCAGTAATTACAGTGTAAAGATACATGTTTTGGGGCCTCCCCGGTGGCGCAGCAGTTGAGCGCTGGGTTGCAAAGCTGCCCGCAGCCTCTGCAGCGACGGTTCGATCCCCGACTGCTCCCCAGCCACCGGAGGAGGGTCCCACATGGCACGCAGACCTCTCCTGCCACCCGCTGCTCCCCTCAGCAGTGTACTTCGGTCCTTCTACCTGCTCTGCTCCCTGCCCTGGCACTGGTGAATTCTCTCACCCTCCTGCGCTTCTAACTGTACCCAGTGCTTATATAAATAAATAAAAATAAATCTTAAGGGAAAAAAAAAAAAAAGATACATGTTTTGCTAGATCACTGCATATCTATAAATTTGTAATAATCACTCTGGAAAATCTTACCTTTACATTTTTATCTTTAATAGTTTCATCTAGTCTAGTAGCAATAGCAATTGCTTTTTCTTGTCTTGACTTGTCCAGAAAATACATCATTTTAGCACCTGAAATAACAAAACATTTCAAAGTGAACATTCTTATGTATCACATCTGATCTGATTTTATATATATATATAATACTCTGATCAGTGATTTCGTATGTGGTTCCAGCAGTTAGTCAGCACTGGGCTATTACTCCTACCAGCTCTCAGGTATCAGTTTTGATTAAGTCTTCCCAACTACCATTAGCACCATCCCATCTGATAGCCTGGGGCCCCAATATTACAAATCAGGACTTTTTCTGTCACAAAGAGATGGTGAATTGGTAAGTTTTTTTTTTTTAAAGATTTATTTATTTATCCATATAAGAACCAGGGAACAGGCCAGATGCGCGGGAGGGTGAGAGGATTCACCAGAGACAGACGGGGAATGGATCAGGCAGACTGATGAAATACACTGCTGAGGGGCGCAGCGGGCGAGACAGGAGAGGTCTGCTGCACCATGTGGGATCCTTGCTGGCCAGCCGGGATCAAACTGGCACTGCAAGGCTTCGGACAGCCTCATAGTACAGCGCTCAACCACCCGCACCACTAGGGGAGGCCCAAGTTGGTAAATTTTTACAGAAGATAAACAACTCCCCCTCCTCAGAAATTATGAGACTAAACATTTAAGTATGAGCTGCCTTATAGCATTCATCAATATGTCAAAATTTGAAGGAAATAAAAAAGAGATACCATAAAAGAAAACATCTAAGGAAGAAAATTGTCACATGGGAGTATGTGTGTGGGGGGGTCGGAGGAGGACTGAGAGGACGGAAAAATGCATATTCACAAGTTTTTAAAACTATTTGTTAATAAAACATGTTTATATTCCTCCTGTAAATTATATTGCTCATATTGTAAGCTCACTTTTCTACTGGGCTTTTATTTACATGATTTAGTGTTAATTTCCAACAGCCTTATTATTAGTTTTTTGTTACATATCTATGTATACTTTCCCCAAGTGGTCTTTTGATTTTCTTTATGGTGTTTTCTTTTTTTAAAGATTTATTTTTTATTTATACAAGAACTGGGGTATAGGTCAGATGCGCAGGAGGGTGAGAGGATTCACCAGAGACAGAGCAGGGAACAGAACGGGCAGACAGATGAAACACACACTGAGGGGACCAGCGGGCGAGACAGGAGAGGTCTGCTCGCCATGTGGGCTGCTGTAAGGCCGGCGGGTATCGAACCGGCACTACAGAGGCTTCGGACAGCTTCACAGTGTGGCGCTCAACCGCCTGCACCACCAGGGAAGCCCCTTCTTTACGGTGTTTTCATGTGATGAAAAATATCTTTCTTAGAATTTCATACAATGGTTGGAAAGGCATTTCCCATAACTGTAATAATGTTTTGTTCCACTAATGTTCATGAAGAGAAACATCCACCCTTACTGACAAATTTTGTAATTTTTCATAGGAATTCGTTTTTCTCCATAGATATCAGAACTGGAAATATTCCCGTTAAACAAGAAAGCTTAGTTTTTATTTATTTGTTTGTTTGTTTATTTATAGGATTTATTTATTTATGCATACAAGTGCTGGGATATAGGTCAGAGGAGGGGGGTGAGAGGATTCACCAGAGACAAAGTGGGGAACAGAATAGGCAGACTGACTGAAGTATACTGCTGAGGGGGCAGTGGGCGAGACAGGAGAGTTCTGCTGTGCCATGTGGGTGATCCCTGGCCGGGAATCAAACTCATGCTGCAGTGGCTGCAGATAGCTTCATAGTGCTGTGTCTTAACCCCTTGTGCCACCAGGGAGGGCCCCAAGAAAGCTTAGCTTAAAATATTTAATTAAGTACATGGCTTAAAGTGAGAGCACAATTATAGTATGTGCTTCCTTTTTTCCCCAATTGACTCTTCACAATCTTTTGTCTAGTGTTGCATTTATGCCACCATTTTATGAATTTTTTAAAATATTTATTTATTTATGCATACAAGAGACTCTTATGCATACATGAGACTGGGGTACAGGCCAGTGGTGTGGGGGGCCGAGAGGATTTACCAGAGACAAAGCGGGGAACAGAACAGGCAGATCAACAGAAGTACACTGCTGAGGGGAGCACTGGGTCAGGAGAGATCTGCTGCACCATGTGGGTTGCTCCCTGGCCGGCTGGGAATCGAACTGCTGCAGAGGCTGTGAACAGCTCCACAGGCTACGTCTTAACCCCTTGTGCCACCAGGGAAGCCCCCATTTTATGAATGTGTATAAACTGCTGAAAATCCTTCTTGTACTAATGCATGATTATAAATAAATCCTAAAGATACAACATACATAAAGCAAGAAAAATATAAGAAAAGGTAAAGCACTCACTACCACACAACCAGAAAACCTTTGGCTTATACTTTAAGTCTTTATCCTATGTTTATACACAGTTGAGAGTATAGGCAAATTCTGTTTACTTCTCTCTTAATTCTGTTTACCCATTATCACAATATCATTTTATATGACTAGTTGGTATTCCATCCTAAAACTATTTCCCCTACTATTGGACATACATGAAATATTTATTATTATTTTCCCCATACTTAAACAGAGCATTTCTTTCATCTAACCTTTGCACTTAGTTCTTTCTTTGCTTTTGATTAATTCTTTAAAATTATTTACAGGCCTCCCTGGTGGCACAGGGGTTAAAGTCTCAGCGCTATCAAGCTATCAGTAGCCACTGTGGCATGAGTTCAATTACCAGCCAGGGAGCTAACCCATATGGCATAGCAGACCTTTCCTGTCTCACCTGCTGCTCCCCTCAGCAGTGCTATTTCAGTAGATCTGCCTATTCCGCTTCCCACTCTGTCTCTGGTGAATCCTCTCCCCTCCTGTGCCTAAGGCCTACACCCCAGTTCTTGTATGCATAAATTAAAAAAAAAAATCTTTAAAAAAATAAAATTATTTATAGAAGTGTGATTAAATCTAAAGAAACAGGTAGGTAAAGCTCTCAATAAAAATGAGCCTCCCTGGTGGTGCAAGGGATTAAGAAGCAAGCCATGAAGCTATCCGCAGCCACTGCAGCACGAATTCAATCCACAGCCAGGGAGATACCCAAATGGCATAGCAGACCTCTCCTGACTCGCACGCTGCTGCTCCCCTCGGCATGTATTTCAGTCAATTCGCCTGTTCTGTACCCCACTGTCTCTGGTGAATCCCCTCACCTCCCGCACCTCTGGTCTGTACCCTAGTTCTTGTAAGTGTAAATAAATAAATCTTTTTTAAAAAAAAAAAGGATGACTGTTTTCCTAAATGGCAGAGACAATTTACACTTTAAGCAGCAAAATACAAGCATGCTTGTTTACCTCTTTACCATACTTTAATCTCCTTTCACCAAACAAACAAAAAAACCTTTGCTATTTCAAAGATCAAAAATTTCAAAGATACCAATAAATGGTACTGTATTCATTTTTTTTTTTAATATATAATAGAGAGATTGAATATCGTCCAAAATGGTTTCCTCCCTTTTATCCTATTCTTTTTTCCATAAACATTTTAATCCTGGGAACTACATACCTGAAAGCAAATGCTGAAGAGAGGTAGCATTATGTTTGAGAAAATCCTCATTAAAACTTTCCAAATCCTTGTTGACAAATATTTTTTGCATTTCTTGAAAAAGAACTTTGCTCACAATGTCTGGAAGATTACTATGATTAGACACTATAAAAAGCAAAAATCAGGGTTTAAACAGTTTTTGGCTGTTACTTAAAATCAACTCGAATAGATTTATATTTATTATTAAGCTTGATACATTTTACAGAGTAAAAAACACCGCTGATCCTTTGGAATATATATTCTAACCTAAAAATGCACTCATTTCTAGTATCTTTTTGCAGTACGTTTAATTCAGAGATAAATGTATATCATTTAAATAAATACTTTACAAATTAAATACTTTACAAATGTTATTTTTTTGTATTTTTCATTGTGCAAATTTCTTTAATTTTCAGCTTAATGGAAGACAGCTCAATTTTCATATTTTCTTCTACACAAACGTTGCATTTTTTTATACTTACCAGATTTAGAAAACTTAATTAAACACTCATGTAACCATGGGTTATTACTGTTGATGGCAAAAGCTCGTTTGACAGACTGCAGCATTAACAGAAACTTTCCTGTGTCAGAAAAAAATATAAAAGTAACAGCATCAGTATGTATGTATGTTATTTTCTTCACTTTATTTTAGCCTCAAAATGTTGTATTTCCTATAACTTTCATAAGCAAAACTCTAAGCTAGCTGGTTGTCAAAGACAACAATCTTCTAAAGAAAAGCTTGAGAAATCATGACATTACTTCAAGCAAACAATCTGTATAACTGTTTCAACTATTTTAAAAATGGTTTTGACCATAATATTCTATTTTTATTTATTTAAGATTTATTTATTTATGCATACAAGAGCTGGGGTACAGGCCAGAGGTGTGTGTGGCGGGGGTGGGGGGGGGTGAGAGGATTCACCAGAGAGGGAGTGGGGAAGAGAACAGGCAGAATGACTAAAGTACAATGCTGAGGGGAGCAGCGGCGAGTCAGGAGAGGTCCACTGCGTCATGTGGGTTGCTCCCAGGATCGAACTGATGCTGCAGAGGCTGCAGACAGATTCATTGGTTGAGTCTTAACCCTTGCGCCACCAGGGAGGGTCCCTTGACCATAATATTCTAATTCACTACTTAGTGAAGTTATGTGTAACAGGAAAAAGGGATTATCAACTTTTGTGGAAAGTTAAAATGGAATTCTAGAAACAAAAATATATCTAAAATGATTACATGTAATACAACCAAATATACTAATATATCAAAGGATTAAAAACTGAATTCAAACTATTACCTTTTCTAAAATATATTTCAAATGCTAATAGGTGAGTGTCAATGTTATCAGCAACAAGGTTCTTAAGAGGAATAAGGAACTTGATAGCTTCTTCTAATGGATTTTCTATCTATTTTAAAACAGAAAACAAAATTATTATATTTAAAAAAAAACACAAGTCAAATTCCCCTAAAATTTTATATTAATATATACCTGAAGTAATTTATACAGTTCTTTTATACAGCTAAATATGTATATGAAGCCATTCTAAAACTATCATCTATAAGCAAAGTTAAAGGAAACAGACAATAATTTCCAAAATGGAAATCCAAAAAACATTGTTTTTCTGACAAAATCAACATAATTTTATTTTAAAAATACAGCAAATTGTTCCAGAAACTTCAGGATATGGTACATTAAGTACTGATGTACCACAAACATCTAAAGTAAGAAAACAATATAAATGCACCACAAAATTTTAAAAAATGACAAATTTAAAATAATTATACTACAGTCAATAAATTAACCAAAAATATTTCCCTAAATCTGGTCCCCAAATAACAATTAACACTTTAAAAAAAATACTGGAGAAGAGGGGCTCTGCTCCCCTTAATAGCTAAAACACATAAAGCTAGATATATAAAATGCTCTCACATTTAATAAACTGCACTGCTGCTATAACAAATTACCAAAAATATGACAAATTTATCCCTAGGTTTAATCCAACAAGAGTCTCACTGGGCTTAACATGTCAGGAGGACTGTACTCCCCATGGGACAATGTTTTAACACCTTTTCAGCTTCCCAAGGCTGCCCACATTCTTCTCGTTCTTCTCTCTCTATCTTCAAGACAAGTATCAGAGGGTTGAGTCCTTGTCACAGCACTCTGACTTCCTCTCCTACCTCACTCCTCCACTTTAAGGACCTCTCCTACCTCACTCCTCCACTCTAAGAAGTCTGTGATTACATAGGTGCACCTAAATAATTCAGGTTAATCTTCCCTACTTTAAAAGCCAGCTAATTACCACTTTAAATTCCATCTGCTATCTTAATTCCCCTTTGCAAAGTAATGCAACATAATCACAGGTTCCAGAATTAACCTGTGGACATTTTTGGAGGGCCATTAGTCTGTCTACCACAACTACAAATTCCATGTATCATTAACATTTGCCAAAATGTGCATATTATCACTCAAAAGTCATTGATGACTTGCAATGACCTTGAAATATGACAAGTCTTCTGATTTACATATTTGAACAAATCACATCTATGGTCAGAAGAACAAAAACATAAATTTTATTAAATAAAGTAAATTTCTCTCACCCTTTCTAATTTTTCAGGTATAAGTTCTTCTTTAAGACTATTGGCTTCTTCTTCTTCTTCATCTCTTTTTTTCTTTTGATTTTTTTGTTGACGCTCCCTTTCTGCATGCTTTCTCTCTTCTTCTAATTTAGCTTTTTTCTGAGCTCTTCTCTGCTTGCTAAGCATTTTCTTCAATTCTTTAGCTGACAAGTTTTCTATTGTGAATGAATGAATGGAATCAGTTTCCATTTTCTTACATTCTTCTGCAATACATACTATTAGTATAGCTTCTTGTGGGGAAAGAGAAAGAGGGAACTATGCAAAAATGTTTAGAAAGTGTGTTCACAATGACCAGCACAATATCTGGAAAACAAAAGTTCTGATTTCTATACAGTACACATAAATCACTTTATCTCAGTCTCAAGTCCCAAACTGTATAAAATGGGGCTGATAACACCAACTGTACTCTTAGAATACCAGAATACATATGTGATCTCTAAAAACTATATAAGTATTATGAATGAAAGATCAGAAATATGCTACTAAAAATATTCCTAGAAATTAACATTTTTTAATGATTTTTTTTAAATTTATACAAAAGCAGGGGTGTAGGCCAGATGTGCGGGAGGGTGAAAGGATTCACCAGAGATAGAGCAGGGAACAGAGCAGACAGACTGACGAAATACACTGCCAAGGGGAGCAGCTGGAGAGACAGGAGAGATATGCTAGCCATGTGGGTTGCTCTGAGGCCGGCAGGGATGGAACTGGTACACTGTAGGGGCTGCCGAAAGCTGCACAGCACTGTGCTCAACCGCCTGCACCACCAGGGAGGCCCGAAATTAACATTTTTGGGAATAAAAAGCTGCATAGATATTCTCATTGGCATTATTATTTTCAATAAAGTAAGTACTTGAAGTGGTGAAAGTGTATTTTTTCCCCTAAGGGGTTCAAAGCTATTTGTAGTTACTACTTAAAATAAAAAAGAAGCTAGCCCACATACATTTCTATTGTTCCTGAATTTAACTTACTTAAGG
This sequence comes from Talpa occidentalis, assembly GCF_014898055.3. Classification (NCBI taxonomy): domain Eukaryota; kingdom Metazoa; phylum Chordata; class Mammalia; order Eulipotyphla; family Talpidae; genus Talpa; species Talpa occidentalis. Next base: position 39,364,976 of record NW_023604861.1, on the reverse strand, counting down.
GAAAAAAATCCAAGTCATTCTATGCATGATTTAGAAATATCAGCTACAGAACATCATCCTTTTAAATTTTTTTCTAAATTTTCCCTCTACTTTTTCTCTTTTTTCCCAAAATGTTATCATCATTTGACAATATATTTTTCTGTGTATTGTTTATCAATGGCATCCTGAAATTTAGTGATCTCTTCAAATCTTTAATTAATGCAAGTTCTTTTCAGTTACCTGAATTTATTTCTTGTTGTTTGCTTTCATTGGCTAAGGGGCTGTCATACAATTTCAAGTATATTTCAATCGCTGATCTAGCAGCCTTGAAATAGAAGGTATGTCTTCTGAGTACATCTTCTAATCTCAAAAGATCAACATAGGCACGGAGGGTCATCTTTCTCATGCAGTATGTATGGAAGTCAAATTGATCATCGGTTATCTCAAAAAAATGCTTAAAAACAAAACCACAAAGCATCTCTTACATTTATGTCAACAGTGTATACCTTTGGGAAAAAAAATTATGCAAAGCCCGAACAAGAGTTTAAACAGCCACAATTTCATTTAGTTGCCCTCACCAGTAAGATACCCAGTTCTTTGCATTCAACTTAAATTTCTTTTTACAATAAATGACCACTTCCTGTAAATCATGTTTTGTGATGATACTCAATTTTTATGCAGTATGTCAAATAATCAGGTTATTCTTTAAATCTAGAAACTAGCACATATTGGTATATTTGTTTTAATGGAATATTTCTTCACAGTAGTCCCCTGCAGATCAGCATGGATTCAGTATTCCCCCAAAATTAGCCAAAGCTCTAAATGAAGAATAAAATATACAGATTCATGTAAAGTATTTACAAATTAGATTGCTGTACTCAACAAGTTATTAATCAGCTCTTCAAGGCCAAATCCTGTCAACCCCATTCCCACTGCCTGGCACAGGGCCTACCACAGCAGATGTTCAACAAGCACACATTTGTCAATTCAGGAGATAAAAGTACTTATTAGGCATGTAGACCTCCAAATTTCTTAGAACCTCAATTACTTAATCTAAATTAAGGACTACAGAAAACTACAGCCAATTTCATAAGGCTATTAAGGAGGTCAAATAGGAATATAGTTTAATGTTCATCTAAACAGAAAATGCTATATAAATTAAGAGCATTGTGGCTTTCTCCTACTACATTCCCATTAATCTACCTACATTCCACCTTTAGCAGACGTTCTTTATCGGGAATCTATGTATAAATAAGCATAATAACATTTTCCTAAGGAGAAAGAGCAAAGCTTTTATTCAATTCTAAAAGTTTTTATCTAATCACCATCCCCTAAAAAAAGTCTAAGAACTAATACCTTATAAGGAAACATTAACCCCCTCCCTAATTTTTATTTTTATTTTCTCCTCTACATGCATTTCTACCTCAGTCTTCTTTTCCCTACTTTAGTTTCTCTAAAAACATAGAAAAATGAATGATTCCATGTTAATATAAACCAAGTTCTTCTACTGCACTACATCCTCCCTGTAATGGAGGTCTGGTACTTGCTGTGCAGAGAACACATTAGTTATTTTCCATATCATCTGACAATTTTAGTAGTCTTGCAATTAGAAACACTACACACAGAATTACATTAAGTACTTGAGACTTTAAGAGAATTCTAATAGGACACAATGTAGAAGTAAAAAAAAAAAAATCACACCCACAGAGAAAAAACGAACATTTCATATTAGTTTGCATTCGTTAATTCAGATCATGTTTTAATAATGTTATGCATTCCTCCCATAAGACAAGGAAACTGAAAAATAACATCAACTTAGTTTTATTTCTTTTAATCAGAGGATTACATAGTTGATTAAATTGTTTGTGGTTTTCATTAATGTAAATCACATTATATCTAGCACCGTAAGAATATCTTAAAATCCAATACAACTAAGGAAAAAGGGCAGTGCCAAAAATCATGAACATATAATGAGATGAAAGCATTTAAGAGATTACAGGACCTTGTTTAGACTGAGAAATATTTATATGAAAGGCAGACAGACGTTTCAAGAGATACTCCTAGCAGTATTAGTAGACAAAGATTTTAAGTCAAGGAAGTCATATGGAACCACAAACCTTTAAGCCATCCGCCTCTTTATCAGTAACAGCCTATAGGCTGCCTCTCTCCAGTTAATGTCTTCCATAAATAGGGTAACCAACTTATCCTGGGTTGCTGAAGGCCTTCTCAGTTTTTCCACTGACAGTCCAGTCAGGAAAGTCTCAAGAACCTATTTGCCCTCAGGCAAACCTGGATGTTGATCACTCTATGCTAGTTAATAGTGGTAGACAAAATGTGGCTAGATTAAATCAGGGAAAGTTAAGATACTACAAAATATCTTTGCTTTAGAAAGGAACAGTACACTGCAGTATCCTACTTTTAAACAAATAATCTTAAAGTGATTTTCTCTTTATTTTTAACTTTTTTGGAGTCATAGACACAGAGAAAGCTGTAAAGGTTGTACAGAGATGGTCAATACTTCCTCTCAGTTTCCCCCAAAAGGTTACATCCCACATAATTATAATACAATATCAAAACCAAAAAATTAGCATTGGTATAACAGGTGTACATAGTTCTGTGTTATCTTATCGTGTAGATTTGTGAAATTGCTAATACTCAAGATACAGGATTCTTCCATCACCACAAACATCTCCTTCATACTATCTTAGGGTGATTCTTTAAGTCTCCAAACTCATATAACATTACCAAAAAAAAAAAAAAAAACCCACTAGATAACACAACAGATAAAGTCAGCTTCCTGCACTTCAACCAAATATTAACATGGACAGGATCACATCACAAGCCAAGTACCCAAATCTCAGCTTATAGCTCATATCTTCAACTCAATTTCCCCTCATTGCAAACACTAATTCTCTTTGGATGAAGGGTGGGGGGAGAGACAGTAGGGTTGCAGGAGATAATACTGGCAGGAATTGCTTAGGCTGTCAAAATTAGTCTTGAATCAAAGAAGACAAGTCAAGTCAGCAAAGAATCAATACTATTCACAGTTAAGAGTATGGTTTTCTTTAGGAATTTCATTAGGCTTTCTCTTATGATCTAGATCCTCCCACCCATTACGTCTCAGAGTTCCTCAAGGAGATTTATAAGAGCACAAGTTTAGGGAGGCAACAGCAATCTCTGTACTTCAAAAATGGTAACAGGACTAACTAGGGTAATAAGTAGCTCCTTTTCCATTATAGAGAATTCATCATCATTACGGATGTGTCAGTGTGATAATGACTAAGATGTACTAGAAGATAGTTATGAACTTCCTGTAGTTGTGATCTATCAGAAACACTATTTTATCAAAAGTTTGAGAGATATATCTAACTGCTTCTTTATAAATAAGCACACTAAAGACATGAAGAATAACCTCAAAAAAAAAACTCAGTTCATAAAAAAGAAAATGTTATAAAATATTATTCAGAACATAAGTTTATATCTAATATTTTGAAGGCAGTAATTTTCTTTGACTATTAAAAACTCAGGTTCTAAACATCAGAGTGGGTTGGACTACATAATCTTTACATATAATCCTAAGGGGAGGACACAAAAGAAAACAGAAAGGTATTGTTTGAGCCATTCTAGAATTCTAATATTTCAAATCCAATTATTAAAGAGCTCGTAGCAATATATATATCCCATATATTTATATTCAATAAAATAACTTAGACCTTATTTGAACTTATTTCTCTATTTAGAAGGTAAAACTGCAGTTTTATTTTTGAAAGGTACTAGTTTCTTTACTAAAATATTTAAAGCTAAAAATTAACTCATGAAGATAGCTATACAGTAAGCCTTTGAATTCTTAATTACTCTGAAACTCTTGCAATTCTATCACTAAATTTTTTGATGTTTATTTTATTAGAAAGTAATTTTAGAAGATTTAGTCAGTCCGTAAATACTTAATCACCCTATGTGTACTAAGCACTGACATTTCTACATATGACTACAAAAGTTGTCTTATTTTTAGTATGAATTAATATAACATTACAAGTAGCATGAGTGGGATCGTTTATTCCTAGTTCTTTCTCAAACACCAATAGGAAACTCTAAATACAGTTAAAGTGTCTAGCAATTAACCAAATACATAAGTAGACAGTGATTTCTGCCATGCTTTACTCTCTGATAGTTAATATTTCCTGTAATTTTTTTCTTTAAAAATACTTTCTACCAGTCAAATCATATCTCTTGAATTACCAGTAGGTTAAGCTGACATCATAGACTTTTTTCCCTATTAGCCAAAATCACTAAAAATTTAAGGGAAAGCACAACCTAAGTGGAACTTAGTAGTGGAATACCTATTCATTATATTCTAATAATCATCCCAAAATATTAAAAACAAAGTAACATAGTTATTCAGAATAGGAAGAATAGAATTGAAGGTAGAGATTACAGTTATAATGTCCCTAAGGATGGTCAATGTTCAATTCTTAATTTTCCCAGAAAATCTGATAAATTTCTACAGACTTACTAGAGTTACTGATCTTAAGCGTTTAGCTGCCTCTTCAAACAATCTACCACCTCTTGAGAATGTCTTGGTTAATAAAAATGTGTCTTTCCTTAATAACAAGAATGCTTTTAAAGTGATGATCATCTTAATGGGAATGTCAAAACAAGCTAGTAATCTACAGTTACTAGCCTGATTTAAACTAAAATGCACAGATATTGCCTGAATGTTCACCTATCATTACGGGCTTTGTATTTTTCCAGACAAGAGAGACTTTCCCCAGATACATAAAGCTATGATACCCGGGCCGGGTGGGGCGGGGGTGGGGGGAGCAACCAGTAATACACATGCACACATGTGCACACACACAAGCACGCACACATGCACACAGCAATAACTACGTTATTTCTAAAAAGGCTCAGGTATAATCCTAATACCAATTTCCATCAAAAGCCACCCCCTAAAATGTAGGCTTTAGGGGAGTGACATAACCTCAAAAACTTCACATGGGGAAAAAGGCCAAAGTGACTGCCAGAGTGCAGACATCAGGCTCACCTGACTATGATGCCTGTGGTTTTATACTGCGTCAGATGGGAACAGTGGTGCCGATTGACCCCACAACTGAGGGCTGCTGAGTACTGCCTCAGGGGTGCATTTGTGGCTCTTTTCCTCCTGTTGTCCATTTGGAAGGAGAGTGCTTCAGAGATGACAAAGAACAGGAAAACAAAAATTCACACAAAGGAAAAGAAAAGTTCCCTCACTAAGGTATCACACACATAATCCTAAAAGCAAGTAATAAAATAAGCCTGCAAACCAGCCGTTTGCTGTACAGAGTAGTGAATGTGAGAACAAATATCCTGGGAAGACAAACTGGAGAGAGGCTGACTACAGAGCAGAACCTGATGTAAAGGGGAAAGAGATGGCCACCAGCTTGTGTATCCTTCTAGGCTAATGCTGAAAATCAAGTAATAGCTCAATTAAGGAATAGAATTTTTGAAAATATGTTAACAATGGCTTACTAATCTCTTCCTTCTTTCTTCAGAAAATACGTAGCATGTTGAAATCATAGCCACTAAAGAATCAAAAAAAAAAAAGCCATTTATTCACAACCTCTGATTGTTTGAAAGGAAAAGGATAAAGAATTCTTTCTTTTAAAATGAGATTTCCAAAGTAATTAGAAGAGGTAGATGATCTCATGTAGACATCTACCTGCCTTTTGTTCTGGTCTGGTCACCTTATAGGAGAAAAGTGAAGTCAAGTCTATCAACTTACCCTCTCTACTTCATGGCATTTTTTCAAGGCATCCCCATATCTCCCCAAACGCTGGTAAGCTGAAATGCATTCTGTCTGAAACCACATACACTGCATTTCATTGAGATTTTCCATGGCAGATGTTCCTTCCTGAAATGGAAGCATTTATAACTATAGGAAGCAAACAACACAAAAGATCCCATAACTACAAGTATTAGTATGACAATAAATAGCAACTAAGGATGTATCATGTGCTTCCCATAAGCTCCTAGTGTTTTAATGGAGGAGGGACGGATTATGTGCAGTGAAATAGAAATAAGTCAGAAGGGAAAATAAAAATATTGGATGGTTTCACTTCAGGAAGAATTACAGGGAAACCGAACAAAGTGTGGGGGGGAAAAAGAAAAAACCTGCATGCAAACTATAGATCTAAGGCATACAAGATAGGGGGAGGAAGAAGGCTCCAAACAGGGGAGGGAAGAAAACAAAGGACTATGGTATGGTAGTGATGAGAGATTTAGAGGGGCAACACCTGAGGGGAGAAATCAAATACTGTAGAAAAATGAACAATATAAGAAAATAATAAAATTTAATTGAAAAAAAAAAAGCTCCTAGTGTTTTAGAACTGTATAGTCCTATTACCCAATTCTGTGGGGATATTCAACACTACAAAGAAAACTCCAAGTATTAAATACCAAAGGTTTATATAAACTATTTAAGACAGTAACTTTAAAAAGCCCATCTTCTGCCTTTTGTTTTTTGGGTTTTGCTGGGCTTTGCTGACTGCTTTCTGCACTACTATTTTTTTTTTTAAAGATTTGTTCACACACAATTTGGGGTACAGGCCAGAGATGCGGGGGGCGGGAAGAGGATTTACCAGGACAGAGCCAGGAACAGAACAGGCAGACTGACTGAAATACACTGCTGAGAGGTGAGAGGTGAGACAGGAGAGGTCTACTGCACTATATGGGTTGCTCCCTGACAGGCCAGGGATCGAACTAGTGCTGCAGAGGCTGCGGACTGCTTCATAGTGTGGTGCTTAACCCCTTGCTCCACCAGGGAGGCCCTTCTGTACTACTTTTGATGTTATTTTGTTGCGTGCTTTTTAATTATTTTTCATTGAAATAATGACATATACCATCATATGTGATTCAGAGGTATATGTTGACATTTCTTCACACTACACTACCACCAAGGTAACCACAGTCCTCCACCAAAGTCCATTGGGCCTCCATCACATTCTGCTCTCCCAGATACCCATCCTCACCCATCTCAAGTTGGTAGCTTCAATTCTACAGCAGATCTTAAGGGTTTGTTTTGGTTTAGTTTTGTCTGTTACTTTGTGGTTTCTCTACATTCCACTAGTGTAATCATCCAGTATTTGTCTTTCCTTCTGACTTACCGTACCTATACCATAATTCCCTCCAGTTCTATCCACGTTGTCTCAAACAGTAAAGAGCTCATCTTTTTTAATTCAAAATGATTTACATGAAATATTTAGCACACATCTTGTTTTTGTGCTTGGACATTTTCCTAGATTTTCCTTTATCTTTCTCAATTTTTGACATTTTGATATTACTGTCATATTTTAATGTACTGTTTCCCAAAATATCCAAAGCTAAATTATCACCTTGTTGGTCAAAGAACGGTGGTATTACAAGAGTTCATGTATTTTGATGTATTCTTCCCATGTCAATACATAGGATTTTTAAAAATATATACTTGTGTCTAAACTTAATAAATGAAGAGCAAAAAACAGTTCCATTGTGTATATTCCACATCTTCTTCTAATCCACTGTTATGTTGCTGAGCACCTAGACTATTTCCATAACTTGGCTATTGTAAATAGTGCCTCAATGAACATAGGAATGTTCATATATCCCTTTGAATAAGCATGTTTGCATTATTCTGGTAAATACCTAGAAGTGGAATTGCTTTACAATTTTGAGAAACTTCCATGTTGTTTTCCACAGGAGCTAGACTAGTCTACATTCCCACAACAGTGTACAAGGGTTCCTTTTGCTCTACACCTTCACCAACACTTGTTGCTTCTGGTCTTTTTGATATGGGCCATTCTCAAGATGTGAGGTGGGTATCTCATTGTGATTTTGATTTGTGTTTCCCTGATAAGTCATGATGAGCATTTTTAATCAGCAGAAGTACTGAACCTCTCCTGTGGACTAAAGTTCTCTACTTCGTATGTAATGTGCATTTAGAAACATAATTTATTTCAAAGTATCTTAATTAAAACTTGCAAATAAAACTTGCAAACATGGCTTCCTCACTAGGCTTCAATGTCACATTCAACAAGTATAAGTATTTCCAGGAATTCTCCGGAGTTTATCATGAGATAGAAATATCTTCTCCATTTCTACTGTATATATTTTCACTTTGTTACAGCTATTCCTTGTTATAAACTTAAACCAAATTTATCAATTTTACTCTTGTAATTTAGCTTTTGTTATCTTAAGAAATGCTCCCTACTTCAAGCTCAAAAGGTAAACTACAAAATGTTTGGAAAGTTTGCTTTTCATACTCTGAAGTTAATCCACTAGAACTAATCTGTCTACAATATAAAACAAGGATGTCATTTTATTTTTTTTCCAACACAAATAACTGTTCCAGCTATATCTTGTAATCTATGAATTTTACATCATCTCTGGCTAATACCAAGTTTCCAAATATACATGTTATCTCTTTCTGTGCTATCTACTCCACTTCATTAGCCTACTTATATTTTTAATTAGCAATATACATTATTTTTATAATGTAACAGAAAGTCTATGACGGGAAGGATGAGGGAGGAGGAAAAGGATGTTTACCCCAACAATTTCAGAGATATATTCTATAATGTCACAGAAGCTAGTAAGTCCACCGAAGTTAGTTTCTTCTATAAAAAAAACTCTATAAGCAGGGGCTTCCCTGGTGGCACAGGGCTTAAAGTCTCAGCGCTATCAAGCTATCACTAGCCACTGCAGCTTGAGTTCCATCAGGCCAGGGAGCTAACCCAAATGGTGCAACAGACCTCCCCTGTCTCACCCACTGCTCCCCTCAGCAGTGTCTCTCAGTAGATCTGCCTGTTCTGTTCCCCACTCTGTCTCTGGTGAATTCTCTCACCACTCCTACCCCCACCCCACCCCCACAGAGACCCCAGTTCTTGCATGCATAGTAAAATAAATCTTTAAGAAAAAACTATAAGCACTTCTGAAGTAAGACACTTCAATTAAAAACCATTCACAACAAAATAAAGTAAAAAAAAAAGTCACAAATCACTAGCGAGACAAAAGAATTATAACCAGATTTATATGCATACACAGTAGTGTACTGTTTTATTTTCGTATGAGTATTTTTGTCAGTTTTTGCTTATAACCAGATCCTAGAAACACAAGTGCATGTGCATGCATGTACACACACACTCAGCCACAATAAGAAACCACACTTAGAATGTGAACTCAATGGGACTAAAATATAGTAAGAAAAATAAATTAATATGAACTTCAGAGGCAAACTTCACAAATCATCATAGAGCTTAAGTTTAATTCTACTAACTCAGGCAACTACACACTATGTATTTCCTACCCTTGTGAACTTGGAACACATTTCCTCTGCTTCTTTTATCATATTTGCACGTAGCATATATTTTGCACATTTGGAATTGATGAATCTATCAGCTGTGTCCAAAGACTGCGCTTCATCCATCCACTTTGCAGCTTCTCTGAGATTACCCATATGCTTTAAGAAATGAAAACATTGAAAAATCACAATGTATGATTAAGAGAATATAGGTACAATATAAATGGGAAAAGTTTATAATGACGAGTTAGAAATATAGTAACTATTTTCCATCAAACTTACCTGGAACTCTAAATAAATTATAATTCATTTATTGAGAGCAGAATCTCCAATTATACAACTATGCAAAATAAAACTCCTTAGGATTATGAGATTATTAGGAATAGGTATGTTAGAACTTATTTCCACAATAAAAGATAAATCTCAGAGTTTTTTAAGCTGCCGGATTCTTCAACTATTCAAAATCTTAATGAAAGTTTACCTTGTAAATTTTTGCTTTCATGTAGAATAATTCAATTAGTGTTGGAGTACTAGTAATTGCAGCATTAATATAATCTAAAGCCAAGGAATATTGCCCAAGTTTATCAAAGTGCTGTGCCAGGAAATACTGAACCCACAGTAGTGTTGTTGGGGGTTCCTTCTCTCCTTTCTCTGCAATTAAACAAATATAAAATTATTATAGAGATGGCAATGTAAAGCAAATCACATACTTTCTCCTTCCAATATATAATGAAATTAAGGATTATTAGAACAAACAGTAAAAACCCAGCAAAAATGACCAATTTTTGCAGAAAGAGGTTTGGATGTCATGTCATAAAGTTCGAAAAGTCATAGCCAGTTTCATAGGCGTCTAAATACTATCTCACTCCAAAAAACCAGTGCTGGGGAAATGAGGTAAATCAATCTCATTTGATGAATTCTCCGAATGACAGCACATGGTCATAGGCCGAGGAAAAGGCAAGGAAAATAACATGGAAAAAGGATGTCACTATCATGGTGAGACTTCCATAACGGCATAAAATACAACAGGACTCAAAATTTTCAAAACCTCAACACTTAATGAGGGAAACCCAAAGTTGACACTAATGAAGAGGCTACATTCCTGACTAAATGGAATTAACCTTGATTATTTGACAAAAGGAGTCATACACAATTATCTATCTGAGCTCTATCCTGTTCCCTACCCTATTTCTTCAAGCTAAAGAGAAGAAAGATCAAGTTCTCAAAACAGAGTTCAGAAGGGAAGATATACAGATATAAAATAAGGTAGAAAGAATTACCCATAATAAAAAAGAAAAAAGAAAACCCAGAGGTATGTAGAAAATCTGACCAAATGAGACAACAACAATGCAAATACAAATTAGCATAATTTTAAACACCAATAATAAATAAAGGCAAAGAGTGAAGTATTTCTCTTGTTCCTCCTATATAAACTATAATTCAGGAGAACCAAATATTTGATGGGGGGAAGTTCTTCATAAGAAGAATTCCATCTAAAATGCAAATGAAATTATGATTGAATTAAATAAGGGGCTGAATTAACGATCCTCAAGAAGACTAAAATCATTAATTAGGCTGACAGATCAATGACGGACTTTGGGCAGAACAGGGTGACACCTGAAACGTGATCAATCTTACTATCACATGAAGAGACACAACCAGAGAAGCTTTTTACCTCTAGACATGATATAAAATGAAGTAGAAAGCACCACTTATGCAGTAATATATGGAACCATTATCTAATCAGCCTATAAATTTAACTGCAAGTTTATAGGAAATGTGGGTGATATAAAAATATATTAAATGATACCATGAGATATCAGTCAAGCAAATTCAAAACATGGGAAATTCTGTGAGACAAATAACCTTTCAATAAATAGCATTTTTTGTTAAAAAGGAAGTGGAGATTATTGGTCAAGACCAATAGAATAGCAGATACATAACTATCAAATGTGTAGACCTTAGCTGAATTCAAATTCAAATAAACCAATTACACAAACAATTTGGGGGAAATTTGCATGTGGGTTACATTTTAAATACTATGGTTTGCAAGTTTATTTTGTATAAGACAGTATGGTAATATCTTTTGCTAAAGTATTTTAAATAAATGCATACTGGGCCTCCCTGGTGGCCAAGTAGTTAAATCTCAACATAAGCACCACTATGTCCTGGGTTCAATCCCCAGCCAGATTATTGCTAACCCACACGGAGAACAGACCTCTCCTGCCTTCCCCGCTGCTCCTCTCAGCAGTGTATTTCAGGAGATCTGCCTGTTCTGGCCTCCACTTTGTCTGTCTCTGGTGAATCCTCTCACCCCCTAAATAAATCTCTAAAAAAATGTTGAAATAGATGCATGCTGAGGCATTGATAGGTAAAATGTATCCCTGCTTTAAAATTATTACAGAGGGTCTCCCCTGGTGGCACAGCAGTTGAGTGCTGGGCTGCGAAGCTGCCTGGAGTCTCTGCAGCGCCGGTTCGATCCCCCGCCGCCGCTGAGGGTACCATATGGCACGCAAACCTCTCCTGCTGCGCCCACTGCTCCCCTCAGCAGTGTATTTGTCAGTCTGCCTGTTCTGTTCCCCACTCTGGCTCTGGTGAATTCTCTCGCCCTCCCGCACTTCTGACTGTACCCAGTGCTTGTATAAATAAATAAATCTTAAAAAATAAAAATTAAAAAATAAAAATATTACAGAGAAAAAGTAGACAGAAGGCACTTTAAGTAAGACTGGCAAGAGCTAACAATAGAAGAAGTTGGGTGATGGTGGCACAGGAAAGATTAATTATTCTATTTACTTCTGTGTTATCATTTTATTATGAAATTTATTTCAAACTAACAAAAATAAAAGGGCAATGACACGTAAAACACACATAAAGAACACAAACTAAAGTTCTTTATGACAAAGTAATCTAGTGTTTTATAAATTAAGTTGCCTTGATTTACATATGCTCCTACAGAGAAATGAAGAACCAAATTAACAAGAGTTAAAACAATAGAACAGGGCCTCCCCGGTGGCGCAGCGGTTGAGCGCTGGGTTGCGAAGCTGCCTGCAGCCTCTGCAGCCAGTTCAATCCCCGGCTGCTCCCCGGCCACCGGAGGAGGGTCCCACATGGCGCGCAGACCTCTCCTGCCGCCCGCTGCTCCCCTCAGCAGTGTCCTTCGGTCCTTCTGCCTGCTCTGCTCCCCGCTCTGGCTCTGGTGAATTCTCTCACCCTCCCGCGCTTCTGACTGTACCCAGTGCATGTATAAACCAAACAAACAAACAAATAATAAATAAATAAATAAGACATGCCTCTAGAAAATTTAAAAAAAAAAAAAAAAAAAAACAATAGAACAGTAGAAAGATCAGAGAAGTAGGGATTCAAGAAAAATAGGTTTCCACTAACTACATGATGTCAAGTATGCTGTTCAACCTCTCTTATCTTTTTACTGTTAAAATAAGGTTAACTCCCACTTCACAAGATTATGGAAAACTTAAACATGACTGAAAGTGTTCTCATTTCATTCACTAACTGCAAAAACTAGTAAATAGTTACCATCTAGTATGTACATCATAAACATAAGACAGTTTTATTGTAATTAAAAATGGATAGAAATGAATAATCAAATTCCAATTCAATTTAGCTTACCATAAGGACTAAAAAGGTCACACATTTTAAGAGAGGCTTCATAATTAGTAACAAGCTCCTGGATTATAGAAACCTGTTAAAGAAACATAGTTTTAAAACATCTTAATATTTTATTCAAGGTATTTCTATTTATTATGAACTAAATAAAATTTAGAAATATGCAGCTTATTTCAGAACTATAAAATGAGAGAACTACTAGGGTAGCTGCTTCTCCCCTTGCCTGGGGTGAGGACACAGAAAATACAGTCTTTTAACAAGAGTGAAAGAAAACCTCATTAACCTCAGCTCAATAAGCTATAGCAGTAACAAATTAGCACTATTTACTACAAAACTTTTTTCCAATGCAATTATTAACAATCTACTTGCATTTGCTTCTTACTGTTAAATTGTGAAGCCATTACACATTCAGATTTTTTAAAGTGCTCTTGATTACAAAAAAATGAGATGATTAAAATATTCAGTGAATTGATGAAAAAACAAGGTTAAGTAAACGCCTACCTCAAATTTAAATTACCTTATTTTTTAGTGATCATTCTGATAGATTTGCATTTCAATGCTAGGCTCAGTTAAGACTAAAATATTATAAACTACACTTAAATGTTCTATGCACTAAAAGTATCAAAAAAGTCACATGAATTAGAAATAGCAAGACAAACAAAAAGTAGGTACAATTAGTTTTAAATATCTACTGAAGGCTTCAAAAGTTCAAGTGAAAAATAACAACGATTTGCTTATTATTGTTAGCAGCCCTAGTTAAAAGGCAGACAGAATCTGTACCAGATAAGATTATAGGTTTTCCTACCCAAATTCACTTATTAACCTAAAATTATAAGATCTGATACTCTGCTACTATTTTATAAAATGTGGGATTTTACAGTTTTATTATTTAAAAAAACAATCGTTTCTTTCCTTTCCCCAAGTGTCTTTATAAACTAACCGAAATCTACTACAGTTCCACCACCACTGAAGAGCAGACCATGTATCATAAAGTCCTAAACAGATTTTGTTATACATGGCTACAAAAAATGTATGTTCACGTCATACATCCCCTGTAATATTATGGTATGATCTGATAAGCTTAATTCTGAATCCAAATTAGAATCCCAACCTACAAAGTCCCACATTTTACAAAACAGTAAAGTTGGACCTGTATCTCACCACATGCAAGGTGTTACAAAGTCCTAAAAATAACACCTCAAACAATAAAACTCTTAGACAAAAATAGAAATGCTTTATGACACTGGATTTGGTACTCATTTCTTGGATATGACATCAAAGGCACAGGAACAAAAGGAAAAAAAAATAGAAAAACAGGACTTCATGAAAATTTTAAAGTTTGTGCATCAAAAGACACTACCTACAGAGTAAGGAGGCAAATTACAAAACTGAAGAAAATAATTGCAAATCATCAATAAAGGAATAATAACCGTAATATATGAAGAATTCCTAATACTCAGCAACAGAAAACAAGCAATCTGATTCAAAAATGGGCAAAGTATATGAATAGACATTTTTCTAAAGGGCCAGTGCGCACATGATACTGATCATTAATTACAGAAATAAAAACCAAACCTACAACGAGATACCACCTCACACCTATTACCAAAAACACAGAGAGCAGGTGTAAACAAGGATATGAAGAAACTGGAAACCTTGTATATAGCTGATGGGAATGTAAAATGGTGTAGTCATTGTGAAAACCAGTATGGCAGTCCTCAAAACACAAACAGAACTGCAAAATGATCTATCAATTCCACTTTTGGTTATCAACCCAAAATAACTAAAATCAGGGTCTCAAATAGATGAGTACCACCCCACCCCTGTGCTAATAGCTGTATTACTCAAAGCAGCCAAAATGTGGAAGTAACCCAAGTACCCGTTCACAAAAAAGGGACTAACAATATGTGATATATACAATGGCATATTATTGTCTTAAAAAGGAAGAAACATCTGCAATATATGACAACATGCATAAATCTTAAGGACATTAAGTGAAGTCAGTCAGTCACAAAAAGAAATATGCTGTATGGTTGCATTTGAGGTACTTAAAGCAGTCAAAATCATATAGATCAAAAGTATAATGGTGACTGCCAAGGGCTGAGGGGGAGAGGAAAAAAGGGAAGGTATTGTTTAACGATACAACATGAAGAGAGTTATGGACATGGCGGATAGTGATGGCTACCAACAATGTGGATGTGTAATATCACTGAACTGTACACTGAAAAATGATGAAGATGGTGCATTTGCTAAGTATGTTTTACTACACACACACACAAAAAACAACTAGTTCTCAGCATGTGAACCTCATACCATTAATATCATCAACTTTGGCATTAGCATTACCCATTACCCATAGTTTGTTAGAGGTGTAAATTTGGGGGTAAAACCCAAGACTGATAGAATCAGATCACTCTGGATCCACCAACCTCTTTTGAGCTGATTAAGCTGATTAAAACTGTTGCAAAAAAAACTATTATAAAGCAAATTTAAATAGGCATTTTTAACTCACCATGTCTAATACCACCCCATCAATCTCACTTAGAATATCTGTAACTTAAAATATTCTTTTCTAGGCTGAGAAATGCAGTACAGCAACTCCTCATTTAATGTCACTGATTGGTTCTTGGACATTGCAACTTAAGTCAATAATATATAACAAAACTATTTCCTCAAATGATGCCATTTTGTTCAATGTCATTTCCTCATGACATTGTTGAAGGGAAAGAAATCCCAGATGATGCTAAATAAGAGGAACTTATTCCAGAACCTGTTAATAAATTTAAGGCAAATCCTTTTTTAAAATCAATTTACAATGCCATCTACTGGCAACTTCAAAAACTGCAGCTAAAGCTGGTTTTAAATAAGGGTGTATCTTTCCATCATTAGAGGGTGGAAAAAATTAAGTCAGTTTTAATAATAAAACAGAGACTGATGTCACCTATAATTCTTCATAAAGTAATACAAATATTACTGAATAAAACAGATCTTCAGCTTCAAAACTTCAAAACAAGATTTGAGATATGATAAAGTACACATGAAATCTTATACATAAAAAAAAAATCTTAAAGAGCCATGGCCTTTGTGATTCATTCATTAAGCATAGTTCTTGATCCAAAAAAAATTTATATTAGTGTCATTAACTCAGTAATTAAGTGAAAACAATTTTCCAAAGTTGTTTATGAAAGTTAGTTGAAGGAGTTTTATTTCGGCATAAGGTCCCATTTCAATTCAGATTTACTTACAAATTATACATAAAATACAAAGTATATTCAACTCCTTTCTTGTAAAACTTACTATGCAATGGCTATTCTTCTAGAAAATATTTTGCCACTACCATTTAAAATCAAGAAAGCCGATCTACTTAAGTAAGGTATCGCAGATCAATAAAAACTTAAAAGCTTCAAAATTAACAGCTTGAATTATGTGGTGTAATTTTTCTATGGGCCGAAACAATCTCCTTTTTTTTTTAACCCAAATTAGAAACTAAGCACAACAGTGTATCAACAAGGAACAAAAGTACTAGATTATTTTTCAGTAAATGTACAATTACTAGTGGGATTTCAATTTTGAAGGATCTAGTTACAAAGGTAAGTTGCCCAAGAACTATGACACTAAAATAAAACACCAGTAATTTTCTGTACAGACAAGATGAGAAGGGTGGGGTAAAGTGAAGATGATTAGTTCTTGACACCATCTCTGAATTCAGCACTAAAAAAAAATTATCATTTCATTAAAACGCACAGTAACTCCAGAAACAGATTCAGGTAATTGCTCAAGCAAACAAGTGATGGAGTCACCATTCCAATCCAGGCCTCATTCCAAGCAATGCTCTTTATTCTATACCAGCATTTCCCAAAATGTGATACACATGAAGAATACAAGACAGGTAATTCACCAACTTTTTGAAGTTAAAGTTTATGTGCCGTATGAAAAATAAACTAGCACAAACCCGTAGCCTTTATAAGAAACAAAAATGTCATCAAATTTAGCAAGAAATATTAAGTAAATAACACTATAGTATTACTTATATTTGGCAAAAATCATACGGGGATTAACAAATGAAATGTCATTAGACATTATACTATATTGCTTTTTCTAGATAGGAAAAAGCACTTCCTTTTCTTTGCTCTCCCAAAATTTAAAACCGTTTTAAAATAAACAAGAAACTAATTCAAGCACCTCATTACAATTATCATTTTCTCAAAATGCTGCCTGGTAGGTTCTCTGAAGCCTCTGTAAATAATGCCTTTTTGAATTTTTTAAATTAGGATTATTTACTATTTTTTTCCCTTTCAGTGAGAAATTCATGCTTCTCACAAAGAAATCTAAATGTAAACAAAAAGGAATGAAGCACTCACTCATGCTACCACAAAGATGAACATATTACGTTACATGAAAGAAACAAGGAAAAATAACCACCTATTTTCTGATTTGTTTTTAGAAACATCCAGAATAGGCAAATCCATAGACATAGACTAGTGATTTGCCCCATGCTAAGGAAGATGGAATGATAAACTTGTCTAAAATAATACTGTGGTGATTGATGTCTGGACAACTCTGAATATACTAAAAATTCCTGGATTTTGAATTACACTTCAAAACGTACATTTTATGGCATGTCATCAATAAACCTGTTAACAAAAACAACTAATAAAAAATACTTGGAAAGGAAGTTATTTTCTGAAAATAAAATTATATTTTGAAGGTAGCTAAGGATATAGTACAATTGCAAAAAAGTATTTTAAAAATGTTGTTAATAAAAAATAACAAGAAAAGGAAAATGCCTTTAGTATTTTAAATTGTGAGCAATTTCCAGAATTTTTTCTCTGTTATCTTTTTTGTGGTGAATATAAGTAGTTGCAATAATTTTGAATATAAAATTTTGTCCCCCCCACTCAACAATTTCATCAGCATTTACTGTGCTACTGAATACTTTATTATCTTCCTTTTTAAAGACTGCATAGTGTCATACCAAAAATCATACTTCTATTGTTGAACTTCGCTTTTCTAAGTTTTCACTATTTAAAAAGCATAGATATCTTTTACACATAGCTTTGGTTAGGGTTATTTTCTTCCACAGATTCTTAGAAAAATTAATGGGTATACTGTGTGAATGTTTTGTGGTTCTTAATAAACACTAATACATTGTTTTCTGTAAGGTTACAAACACAAATTTATATTGACGCATAGAAATGTGTGCAAAAGGATCAATATACAACTCACCAACTTGGGTGGTAATGTTAAATATCTTCCCTTTTCTATGAAGATGGTAATTTTGGATCACTACTGGAGGGATTTTATTTTTAAGTGAAAGCAACTTGTGGAAATTGTGAAAGTTCAGTGATAGTTCTTTAATATATTAAAGAACAAATTCTTTAATATATTTATCATTTGCTGCAAGACAGTATTTCAAAAACAGTATTTTTTTAAAAGATTTATTTATTCATGCATACAAGAACCAGAGTACAGGCCAGATGTGCGGGATGGTGAGAGGACCCACCAGAGACAGAGCGGGGAACAGAACAGGCAGACTAACTGAAATACACTGCTAAGGGGAGCAGCAGACGAGATAGGGAGAGGTCTGCCATGCCATGTGGGTATCTCCCCAGCAGGGATCAAACCGGCATTGCAGAAGCTGCGGACAGCTTCACAGTGCTGCGCCCAACCACCTACGCCACCAGGGAGGCCCCTCAAAAACAATATTCTAATTCACATAATTTCTTTATTATTTCTGTAATTTATCTCATCTTTTGACAAATGTTAACTTATATATTCCACAGAATTATAGGTAGACATTGTTCTATGTTCTCATGTGAATCAATCATTATTTCTCAAAAAATAAATTGTACTATTATTGCAGCCAGATAACACATACCTCAGACATAAAAGAATGTTAAGGTTTTTACTAGATATTTACTAGACGTTATCGGTTGTTCCATTTAATTTATGAAACCTGCTGCCACAGGGAATGGAGTGCCAACATCAGTTCTACTTATACCTGATCTTGTTTTTACTATTTTACTCTTTACAATTATTGCTAACTTACAAATTATTATGGGTCAAAGCAAAATAATTGACATTTAACTAAAAATGTTTTGGCATTTCTAATAAAATATATTCTTTACACACTAGTATCTTCCTAAAAATTCTTTAACTGCCCCCCAAAAAAGGTTTTAGATTTGAATGAGCAATGATTGCTTGGAAATAAAAGTATAACTTGTTTTCCATTAACTTTTAATTACTTTTCTAGTTTAAGACCAAGTACCTATTTTGTAATTTTAAAAAAACACAAAAGTATCACTCCCTTCTAAGAACTAGCTAAAACTATCATTATTTATTAAAATGTATCCTATTAGTTAAAACTATTATTAGTCCTTTGTTAAACAAATGGCATTTTAATATTGCACTGCCTCAATTAACTACAGTACTCCTTTAAAAAGCAGGGATACCAAAATTTAAAATATGCAGTCACACTATAAAATAACATAATTAATCAAAAAATAGCTAAATACAGACCTCTGGTGATATCAAATTTAAAATCCTACTACAAAAGTATATGCATAAAAATACCTTTACTCTTGGCACTTTTACAAAGTCTTTACTCCGTAAATCTCAGGTTAACATTTCTTTTGATAGTACTTATCATATACTCATATAATTTGATTATTAACACTAACGCAAGTAACATTACTAGAATAGAGAGCATGATTAAATCATAGCATTTGTTTAATGGAAATCTATGTAACTGAGTTTTAAAAAGACTAAAGCAAAACTGAATAAAGACCAAATTTTACCTTTTCTGTATTGTAATATAAAGATTTCAAAGTAGTAAACAAGGGTGGACAACCTTTACTGAAGTTAACCCTCAGGAACTTATCCATTCGTTCTCTAAATTTTTCACCTAGAAACAAAAGTGTATTTTGTTATATTTTATTGATGCAAACGGTCTTAAGAATAATTTTATAAATAAAACTCCCTTACAAACAATTATCCCCCTATTCAATTTTAAACTCCAGAAGTCAGCACTATTTTTTACCATAAAAAGTATTACACCAAATATCTAAGTTTGCACTATATATTCCCCTAGATATCTTCAAATTATCTTCAAAGAACTCTTAAAAAGATAGGTAAACAAAAATGATTGTGCAGCTTTAAATTGAAAGTAAAAGTAACCTACTATCCATTATAATCCCCTTAGCAAGTACCTGTCCTGATCTCACTTACTCAGTCCTGCTATCTACAGACAACTCATAAAGCACTTCGCAGATCAGGCAAGATTCTACTATAACCAACAGTATATTCAAACACCGATCAAGATATCTCTTAAACACTAAAATGGCATTTACAACTGTTTTCTGAATCAACTAATGACTTATTCCAACATTCATTCATCCCACAAGCATGTATTAAGCTCCTACTATGTGCCAGGCACTGTCCAGATACAGTGGATATTAAGAGATCAAAACTTTTTTTTAACCCTGCTCTTACGGAACTGTTAACATTCTACTGGGTGAAATAGACACTAAGAAAACAAAACATGCTTATGTCTCAAAATAAATAAATAAATGTATGTTATTAGACTGAGCCCCTGAAGCATTCTAACATTACATTTAATAAAAATACCCTATTTGCAAAACCAAGTAAATAAGTCTCCTGAATGCTTACAAAAAAAATGTATGGCATCACTTTCCCAAAGCATAAAAAATTGAAAAAATTTTTAATTTTAAATACAAAGGTTTTAACTCTGATAAATTAACTTTTTGACAGGAAAGTTTAGCATATGAGGATACTGATTTGTCCACTTTTTAAAAAAAGAGACATATATGTCATGAATAACTAAGACATGTATATTATGAGTAACTACTGAAATGGGTTATTTTAATTTCCTGTGCCTAACTGTACTAAACAAAATATGCACGATGAGCATAATTAGATATAGTAAAACTCTGAAAGAAAAATTTAAATTTTGAGAGGAAATTTTATTAACTATAAAAACAGGCTCAACATTTACCAAACTATATTTACTACAGAGTTTTATTCAAATAATTTCTGCTTTTTTATTGGATCATATATAAAATATAGGTCTGTTGAAAACCACAGATTACAAAAAAACAAAATTTCACCCTGGTTTAAAAATACAGCATTACTTCCTTAAAAAATGAAGCAGTTTCAGAGATCAAATCCTACTAGCACTTCCTCTAATATAAAGCAAAAGTCACCAATTTTGTGGTAACAGTAAGAGATGCTGTTGCTTAGTGAAATTTATATTCCTCCACTTACTTTGTATATGACACAGTAAGCTGGGCAAATAAGCTGTCCATTAAAACTCTCATTTTCATGAGGCCTCCCTGGTGGCACAGGGGTTAGGACGCAACCTATGAAGCTATCTGCAGCCACCATAGCACGAGTTCGATCCCCAGCCAGGGAGCAACCCACATGGCGCAGCAGACTTTTCCTGCCTCGTCCACTGCTCCCCTCAGTAATGTATTTCAGACATTCCTCCTGTTTTGTTCCCCACTTTGTCTCTGGTGAATCCTCTCACACACACCCCCACACACCTCTGCCCTGTACCCCAGTTCTTGTATGCATAAATAAATAAATCTTTAAAAAAAATCTCATTTTTCTGCATTGTAAGATGAGAGGAACACCAACACCATTCTCAAGCATACTCTTCTTTGGCTCAAACAAGGTAAGGAAAAAGAAGCAAGCAGAGTATGAGGCACATAGTAACCACTCAATAAATGCTGTCTATCAATTTATGACTGGGTATCTTTCAGCTACTGTATTTCCACAGTTAATCTTTACCATGTTCGCTATCATTTACCACGAAAAGTAGCATTTTATCTTCATGTCAGAGGCTACTCTGACCTCTACTTTCTGGTCAACTTTCTTCAGTCTATTAAAATCATACTGGCAGATTTGATTTGAAAGACAATATCCCCACTATCAATTACTGAACGCCTCTTCTCCTATTAAATAGTTGGTCAGAAAATGAGAAAGGAAAGGAAGATCCATATGTGCCGGTAAGGGACTGAACTCCAGACACAGAGTTAAGTGAAAAGAAAAATCAGGAAAGGAAAGAGAAAAATATAATTACATAAAAACACCCCCCACACATATTTGCTTGTATATGCAGAGTGTTCTGGAAGAATATTTCATCTACTGGTAAAAATGGCAGTATCCAGGAAAGTACACTTAATAGCCAGGGAACAGAAACTGGAAAAAAAACTTTATACTTAAAAATTCTTTGTACCCTTTTAATTGGAACTGTACGAATGTATACCTAAACAAGAAGTCCACACATAACTAATAAACTGCTCAATTATACACCATATCCCAAAAATACTATTTACCTACCTTTAATTTTTTTCTTTATGTATAAGAACCATCTCACAGAACCACCTTCCTAGTTATTTTAAAATAACAGTATTCACAGTCTTACTTTTGCAGGAAGGTGACCCATCCATCAATCATTATGTGATATGATTTACAGCTACAAAACAGGTTAATCTGACTATAAAGATGCTATACTTTTTTCTAGATAGGTAGGACAGCTTCATATAAAAATTGATTTCCCAAAAACCACTACTAAAATAACATGAACAGCAAACTCAGACTATATCTGATTCACCTGAAATTATTCTAAATAATGGAGTATGCTCTCAGTACAAAAAAGAAGTAATTATGGGCCTCCCTGGTGGCGCAGCGGTTGAGCGCTGGGTTGCGAAGCTGCCCGCGACCTCTGCGGCGCCAGTTCGATCCCCGGCTGCTCCCCGGCCACCAGAGGAGGGTCCCACATGGCGCGCAGACCTCTCCTGCCGCCCGCTGCTCCCCTCAGCAGTGTACTTCAGTCCTTCTGCCTGCTCTGCTCCCCGCTCTGGCTCTGGTGAATTCTCTCACCCTCCCGCACTTCTGACTGTACCCAGTGCATGTATAAACAAACAAACAATAAAATAAATAAATAAATAAAACATGCCTCTAAAAAAAAAAAGAAGTAATTATGTGACCTAGTGGAGGTACTGCTAACACTACGGTGGTAGTATTATTACAATATATAGCTGTACTGAATCAGCACATCATAGACCTTAAATTTATACAATGTTATATGTGAATTAACTCAATTAAAAAAAACAAAAATAAAATATTGGAGCAAAATTTAATCATACATTTTATATCTAATATACCAGATTCTCTTTCTGCTTTCCCCCCTTGACCAGTGTAGACTAACAGGCCATGGTAAATTGAAACATTTGAATAATATTTTGAAAGGTAGCTATATCCCTACATTATATTCACAGAACTTAATATTTTAAGTTATTAGACAATTTCCTCAGGACTTCTGCTATGTTCACTAGGTACTAAGTCATCTAAAAACCAGAAAGCCTTTTATCCAAAACTTTCACCTTACATTCTCAAGTCCCATCATATTTCTTGAAAATGATCTTACTGCTTTGGACAACTCTAAGATGCCTTTCATATTAAAAATGAAATAATTTCTAGACAGAAAAAAAGACCTCATGAGCTTGTGCAAAGGTACAATTATTTGTAAAATTTTATATATAGTCACTGGAGCTTTGTAAATACATGTTATTAAAGAGAGAACCTCACAATGATACTGACCCTTGAGGTCTATTGCCATCAGACTTGTCAACTGAAAC
This sequence comes from Talpa occidentalis, assembly GCF_014898055.3. Classification (NCBI taxonomy): domain Eukaryota; kingdom Metazoa; phylum Chordata; class Mammalia; order Eulipotyphla; family Talpidae; genus Talpa; species Talpa occidentalis. Next base: position 39,341,399 of record NW_023604861.1, on the reverse strand, counting down.
TTATCTTGTAAAATGATCCTTCTAGCACTTCAAAAACAGCATTTCCAATACAAAGGATCTAGTATAATACCATTACAAATCAAATCAAATTTTATAATCAATAGCTGGGTCCAGGTAAACCAATTGAAGTAAATTCTATTTCAATTAAAATACACTGTCCTACAAATTATAACCCAATTTACTACCAATATACTGAGGATTTTTACCAAACTGTATTGACTAAGAAAAAAATCCAAGAAGTGTATACAGTATATATTTGAAATTCCATGTTCCAAAAAAATAAAACTAAGAAGTCTTGTTTGTAATATTGAAGCTCAGAACTTTCTTTCCTGAAGGTGTGTGAATGAATTTGAGAGTTCAAACTGAGAAAACACCTCCATTCACTCTCTGAAATAGTCATACCTTAATTTAAAAAAAAAAAAGGAAGCTCAACATTAAAAGGCAGCTATGGTATGATTCCATTTAAATAAAATGCCCAAAATAGGCAAAGCCATAGGTACAGAAAATAGATTACTTATTACCAGGTGCTAGTGGAGGGGGATGGAGGATGGGGAATAACTACTAATGGGTACAAGGGCTTTTATTCAGGAGTGATAAAAATTTCCTGAAACCAGATAGTGATGATGGTTGTACAACTCCATGAATATACTAAAACACTGAATTGTACATTTTAAAGTCAGAATTTATGGTATGTGGAATATATTTCAAAAAAGCTGCTATGAAAGACAGAAAATGTGAATCCAAGCATCTTTCATAAAGTATTTTTTAAAGATTTATTTTTATTTATTTATGCATACAAGAACTAGGATACGTATAGGCCACAGGTCACCAAAGATAGAGTGGGGAGTAGAACAGGCAGATCTACTGAAATACATTGTTGCAGGGAGCAGCAGGTGGGACAGAAGAGGTCTGCTTCACCATGTGAGTTAGCTCCCTGGCCCAGGATCAAACTCATGTTGCAGTAACTGGCAATAGCGTGATAGTGCTGAGACTTAACCCCTCGCGCCACCAGGGAGGTCCTCATAAAGTAATTTTACTAGGGAAATGCTCCTCCCTACAACAGTACATTCTATCTTGGAAATTCATAATGCATATATTAAAAATCTAAGAAGTCCTGCAGAAACCTGGGTTTAACCCAAAGTTTCCCCAATTCACTGGACTGAAGAATAATCTCAGAACACCGGCACCCTCCCCAGCAAGCCTGATAATATTCATTTGGATTTAATGTTTCCTGAAATACATGATCAATCTGTGCTCAGTATTTCACAAAGCCAAATTAAAAATAAAAGAGGATCATAAGGGTAGTATTCATCATCTGTGGAATGAAATGCAGTACTAAGAAATGAGTATCTTAAATAAGTGTGTATCTGCTGTCTAATCCAACATATGTCCTAAGATACTTCTAATATTTTTAAAATAAGTCTTACAAAACTTAATTTTTGTAAACTATAATTAAATATTTTCATCATAAATGAGAATTCATTAGAAAAGCAGTCCCTCCTCCCTCATGCCTAGAATAGAAAAAAAAATTTTAAGCTATATTGGCTTTCTAGGCTCTAATTTCTACAAAGATGTGCCAGAAATCCAAACAAATAATTTATAATTTATAGTACTTTCAGCTAAAAATAAATACAACTTTAAGAAAAGGCACAATTCCCTATAAAATCATCAACAAATACACTGTACGAAGAGCTCATATATTCTTTACCTCTTATACAACCCAAAATTGAACGTGTTCAGCTATATCTAATCACTTGGATCAAGGCCATGAGTATACTAGTAAAGCAAAGCACAGAATATACACCACAGCAGTCTGATTTACATAGAGTAAAAAATAAAAGGGGGCCGGGGTAATTCAGATTTTTTCTTTTATTCCGAAGACAAAATACATGGTAGTCATATAAAAACAATGGCATGATAAAAAGTTTCAGGAAAGTAGCTTACGATGAACAGAGGAACTTCAAAGGGAATGATGATTTTTTTTTAAAACACTGTGGTGGTAAAAGAGCTTACAACTCTTCCTCTGATTTTATGCTCTAGAAAGAAAAATCTAAAACTTCCACCACTTAAATCACAATTCCTCACATATAATTTGTCATTAACTCTAAGGAATTTATCTTCTAAATATGATGATTAATTTTCAAAGTCACGTAAGAAAAACAATTTTACATAGATGACTTCTGATGCTTAAAACCAACACGTAACCGTGAACGTTATTAATATATGCATAAAAAATTCACAAGTGAATACTCCCACCCCAAGATTAGTGCAGATTAAATTCTATAACAGAAACACTTTTTAAAATGTAAATAGTGTTGATCAATTTCCATGAATAATTGTCACAAAAAATATCCTATTATTACCTGGGATAAGATTCAAAGATAATCTTCTAGGTGAAATTGCTCTGGGGTGCTGCTTACTAATTTCTTCATAAATTTGAAGCCTCTCTTCTAAAGTGCCTATTATCAGTAAATATGTGTAAAATTTAAAGCATCAAAATATTTACCTTATGATAAAGCACTAATAAACTTTAAAAATTATATTATAAATAAAAATTGCATTATCAATATTAAAGCTGCTCTCAATTTTGGAAAGAACAACAATAAAAACTGTGGTGGTAAAATAATATAATCAGTAAACCCCATTTTTAACTCAATCTCCAGAAAAATGCAATTTTCATCACAACAGTTTCTACATTTCAAATCTTATATTCTTTAGTGCATGTGAAAAAGAAAAATTCCTTTATAACATAGTATATAAAGCACACTAACCCAATGAAGTCTATACGTATCCTCACAAAAGTCTGCAATATCTATAGATTAAAGCTTAAAACAGCAAGAATTTTTGAACCATGAATGTAAATGTTTTATATTTAAAAAGAACTAAATTTCTAAAGCAGCTATGACACTTAAAATCTTCAAATGAGACTCTAAGAAGCCCATTGGTAAAGATTATTTAAAGTGACAATCATTTCTCTCAAATGATATAAAATATACTTTTAAAAGGAAGTTGCATCTTCTCTCCCAAGACCAACCTAATTTTATACTATGAAATAATAGACCTGTATATAAACTATATATTACTGTACAACAATTTACAAAATAGGATCTGTGTCTAAGTCATTATTCTAAAACAGGGCCATGAAGATACAGATTACATATATTATTTATATATGCAAGAAGACAATTTACAGCAGAGCTTTTAATATAAGCAAACTTTTATATAAGCAAACTTTTAATATAAGCAAACTTTAATATAAGCAAAGCTTTTAATATAAGTTTTAGTTATTATAAACCTGCTTGAAATTTTTAAGTGGATTTTAACTCAGACCAGAGAAGTATAATTATTTTAAGAATAACCCTTGGTGTTAGCAATCTAGGTGTCTTCATAAGCAAATATAGTGTTCTAATCAAGTTTATATACACTGCACTTTAAAAGGTTAAAGCTGACTTTGTTTTGACTCCTTCCTTCCCCCAATAATATGTTTTGGAGCTCCAATGTGGTTGGATTCTAAAACTAGGATATGTGAAAATTGATTTTCACATATTGTTAATGGTTTAGGGATTTCAAGAAATATCAAGGACCCTTACATTAAAATTTACATGAAAATTATTGCATATTTTTTTAAAAAGCAATTCTCATATTTATACCTAATCTTAAAGAATGACAAATTATAACTATAAAAAAATTTCTCTATTACCCAAGATAACAAGTCTTAAAAATGTAGTTAAATTAACATTAAAACAAAAGAAGACCATTTCAATGCCCTATTGGAAGTCACAAGTTGGAGCTCCAGAACTTACCATGGGGGGAGAAAAGGTCCTAAGGAACCTAAAAAGATAAAGTAATGTAATTAGTTTTGTTATTAATACATTTAAATAGTAAGCATGGATCCTGACAAATGGAACACATTACATTCACTTTAGTAAAACATTTTGATTTCTGTATTATTAACTGTCAGTAATTGGTAGTTTAAAGAAAAACAAGCTAGCTCACATTTCTAAACTTTAGACATCTGACTTTTGTGATACTAAAATCTGAATGCAACCTGGATTAATTTCTAATAATGACTAGGATACAATAAATAAGCTTTCTCCTCACAGCTGATATTACTATAAATGAATATAGATAGCTACCTATTTACCATACTTTTTATTGCTATAACTATTTTTTATTTAAATCTTTTACTGGCACAGCATATACTTCAAATACATTGATTAAGACCATAAACTACAAGTATACTAATTAATTCCTGCTAAAATTTTAGTGTGGACAAAACTGCTAAACAATCATTCAGTAACCTAGTAACCATAACAATCTTGACCATATACATAAAAGGCTTCTCAAAATGAGAAGTCAGGCCCTGGTCCCAAAAATACCATTTTAGTGTTGGGTCTTACTTTTTGATTAGGGGCTAGTCTAGATAATAAACAGAGCATTCAGCTCTGCTATGATACTTTTTAAATTTAAAAATTCCCTTTGGATACTGTCAAGCCAGTTTCATAATGATTTCAGCCATATATTTATCCATGAATAAATATGATTTTAGGAATATTAACTGGTCCTAAAAACATTTAATTATAAAAATGTTAAGGAAAATGTGGATGCTACTCTAGATTCTGAAAAGGATCATTACCTAATTTTGAAAGATGTGCAACATTTTGCTCTACATGATTTAGTCTAGTTTAAAATTAAGAGAGAGTATTTCTCCTTTCCTCCCCACCTGTAAAAGAATAATTTTTTAATGTTGATATAATGTACTAGTATACCCTCACAAATTTTTCCGCTCCCAATCTTATGTTTAGAGGTTGAGAGTAACAGATCTCTAATTCTTTAGAAATACTAAATAAACATGGTATTTCCCAAAAAAGGAATATTCAGAATTCTCTCTCATCTCTCTAGTTAGTCTAAATTGGTAACATTTTAACAAGTCAAGGAAACTCAAATTATCTATCATCACTTATCACTTAAATATAAGTATCTTACTTCCTTTTCACTCCCATGTTTACCTGTAATTTTCCTAAGAGGAAAAATGAATGCTAATTCTGAAAATATTAATAGTAGTCTTCAAATATTTAAATTTTACATTTTATTATATACTTCAAACACTACTTAAGAGAAAGTAGAGAAAAATCATTACATACTAAGTTGCAGAGCTTTTTCCAAGCCTTCATAATAACACCAATTTTCTGCATTCCGATCAATCAAGTTTTTGAATACTTCACCAGCTTCTTTTAGTCTTCCCAATTTCAACAGCATTTCTCCTAAAATCAAGTTTAAAAATAACATTATTTTAAATATTATCTTTCTGATCACACAGATTTCAATAAGCATTATTAGCGTAACAGATATTTATGAAAGAACATATGCTTCCTTTGGGGGCATGTTGTATTTTCCATAAGTAAACACAGAATAATTCACAGCTTGCCTTCAGAAATGAACCTTCATTTACAAATTCTATTATACTAACATTCATTTTTTGGCTCCTGCCCACACTCCAAATATACAGAGAAAATATTTGTTTTGTCAGTAAAAATTTTTGTACTGTACATTTTAAATAAGTAAAAACTCCCTATACCAATTGGCAAATAATTTTAATGAAATATCCTTTTATAGTGTAAGACTTTAATGTACTTTTCTCATCGTATATTACATAAGTCTTCACTCAATTTTCTTAAGTTTTCTTTCCAAGTCACTAAAATTGGAGAAGCTTAACTCAACATTACTATTAACACTAAATACTATTTCACAGCAAGAACCCATAGAAACCATGCTCACACATGGGTCACCACCAAGATTTAATTCCTTTTACTAAGTCATACAAATTGAAAGTGGGTTTGTAAAATGAGAAGTTAAACTTTTCAGATATATTAGAAGGTACATCTAATTCAAGATAAAAGGAAAATTCTGAAAAAAATATCTCAATCACCTATTCCAAAGATTTCCTGTTGCCCAAAGAATCTATTTCAAACAAATAGCTCTTTGAAATGTTTTCAGTAATTTCAGCTTTTATCTTTTTTGAGAAGTATATTACAGTAATGGTAGCATAATTATATACTATCACTTCATTACTAAATATTACTCAAGCTCTATCATAAGGCTAACTAGCTGTAATTACCAGTTACACACTTTCTAGCCTTGTGACCTTAAAAAAATTGAAAACTTCAAAAGCTCATTTTCTTACCTATAAAATATCAACTACCTCAGTCCAATTCTGTGATAATCAAATGAAATATACTTAAAAGTAGCAAGCACAGTGTTTGGTACAGTTGAATACACAAACACTGTGTATTTCACTTTAAACTATAAACATGCCCAATTACGCCACAGTTTCTGGTTAGCCCAATTTTTACCCTCCTTAGCCTCCTAGATTTAACAGACAACAGTCTATTTTTCAATTCCAAAAACCAATTATCTGCTGCCACCATGAGGTCAAGAGAAATAAATATAAGTAGATACATTCGCACATCATAAGGAAACTGAAAATCTTATTAAAGATTTTCCAAAATATCTTAATATACTGATGACTACAAAAGACATAAATATGTAAATATAAATTATCTCTGGGCCTGCAAAGTTCACTAAAACTATTAAAATACCATTATCTATCTCTATCAGCAATACAGAATATTGGTTTTACAGTCAAAGTGATGACCCCCAAATTATTCTCACTAAGCAATATATGAATGAATATAACCTACAAAATTCACAAGTTATAACCAGAATTTTTTAACTAGAATCGCTCTTACTGTATATTCACTTTTTGTCACTGCATTTCCTATTTAAGCTACAAAGAGAAAAACCCAAAAACTAAGATTTACTCAGAAAATATCAGTACACGAGAACATAAAAATAACTTTCTTTTCACCCATCAATTACAGGTAGAGAATGAAACCAGACTTGTGTTGTTTATTTTTTTTTAATATTTATTTATTTATGCATACAAGAACTGGGGTATGGGCCTCCCCCAGTGGCGCAGGCAGTTGAGCGCCACGCTGTGAAGCTGTCCACAGCCTGCAGTGCCGGTTCAATCCCAGCTGGCCGGCGAGGGTCCCACATGGCGTGGCAGACCTCTCCTGTCTCGCCCGCTGCTCCCCTCAGCAGTGTATTTCTTCAGTCTGCTTGTTCTGTTCCCCGCTCTGTCTCTGGTGAATCCTCTCACCTTCCCTTGCATCTGGCCTATACCCCGGTTCTTATATAAAATAAAAAAGAACTGGGGTACAGGCCAGAGGTACAGGGGGTGTGGGGTGTGAGAGGATTTCACCAGAGACAGAGTAGGGAGCAGATCAGGTGGACTAACTGAAATAAATACACTGCTGAGGGGAGCAGCGAGGAGACAGAAGAGGTCAAGAGGTCTGCTGTGCCATGTGGGTCACCTCCCTGGCTGGGGGATTGAACTTGTGCTGCAGTAGCTGAGAACTGCTTCATAATGCTGACGCTTAACCAGTGCGCCAGCAGGCAGGCCCCAGAATTGTGTTATTTAACATATTTTTAACATTAAACCCTTATCAGTAACATTTTATGAATTTTTTTCTCCCATTCAATAGGATAGACATCTTTTTAGTCATCTTGTATTTTCTTTCACTATATAAAAACTTCTTAATACACAATTCAAAAATAAAAGGCAAAGAGCACAATTAATAAATGGGCAGCACACATGGACAATTCACTGAACAGGATATCCAGAAAGCCAACAGACACAAGAAAAAAACTGTTCATCATTATGTCACATAAGAGAGAGGCAAGTTAAAACCACAATAAGATAACCATCTCACACCCTGAGAACGGCACATATTAAAAAGACCTCCAACAATAAAATGGGAATGTAAACTTGCACAACCAATATGGAAAAACATTTTTTTACTTTAAAAAACTTAAAATGGAAATACCATACAACCCAGGAGCCCCACTCCTGGGCATCTAGTCAAAGAATATGAAATCATCATAACAAACCTTATGTTGATAGCTCAATAGCTAAGACAAGGAAGCTGCCTAATATCCATGATTGGATCATGAATATATGGTGTATCTACGGCATGGAGTACTATTCAGTCATAAGGTAAGATGTAATGTAGTCATTTTTCAACAAAATGGAGGGTGTTTGAGATAATTATGTGTAGTAAAGCAAGTGAGAACAATGAAAACAAATACTGGACATTTACACAGCAGATGATTTGATAAAGTAAAATACTTTCAAAAACTAGTGGACATCAGTAAACAATGAGAGCTCTGAAACGAGATGGAGGAGAGAGGAAATGACACAAGGGGACATCAAGGATGAAAAAAATTAAAGAAAAACCTGAAATCATAAAGAAGTATTTACAAATTACCACCTAAAATGCAAGGTAACTTTGATAAAGTTCTTAATCTTACCTGTTTCCTCAACTATGCAAATGGGGATAGGGCTTCCCTGGTGGCCTAGAGCTTAAGTCTCAGCTAGTGCATCTCTATTCCTTAGTTCCATCCCCGACCAGGAAGCTAACCCATATATGGGGCAGCAGACGTCTCCTGTCTCACCCACAGTTCCCCTCAGCAGTGTATTTCAGTTAATCTGCCTGTTCTGCTCCCCACTCTTTCTCTGGTGACTTCTCTCACCCAGGCACCTCTGGCCTATACCCCAGTTCTTCTACACAGGGAGGGGGGGCAAGGGATGGGAATAATCATACCCATGTGAGAAGTGTTTAAAAAAATTTTTTAAAGAACTCTGAAACACAAGAGTAAATATTAGCTATTATTTTCGACAAGATTGAGAAGTCCTGTAACTGTATGAAACATTATCATTTTAGCTAAGCCTTGTATTTAACACAGCATTGCTAGGGTACTGGGTGATTGATGAGCAAAGTTTTGTTAAAGAAAATGTACTTGATTCTTCACTGAAGCGCATTTTTTAACAAGCTATCCGTATCCTATTTATAATTATCCCATAATGAAAGTAAAGGAATCCTGCTTTCATGATAATCCCAGTGCCATCACTAATGATTCTCACTGTATTTTTCTATACATGGGGGAGGCAAGAGAATATGAACACAATACACCATACCACTTAATAAGAAAATGAAATCTGGATTCATATTAAGCACCACTCAACTTCCTTTGTGTGACTTTGAGCAAGTCATTCTATTCCTCAGCTACCTCTCTAAAATGTATGTAACAATTATATCAGAGAACTGCTATAAAGAATAAATTAGGGGGCCTCCCCGGTGGCGCAGCGGTTGAGCGCTGGGTTGCGAAGCTGCCCGCAGCCTCTGCAGTGCCGGTTCAATTCCCAGCTGCTCCCAGCCACTGGAGGAGGGTCCCGCATGGCGCGCAGACCTCTCCTGTTGTGCCCACTGCTCCCCTCAGCAGTGTACTTTGGTCCTTCTGCCTGCTCTGCTCTCTGCTCTGGCTCTGGTTAATTCTCTCACCCTCCTGCATTTCTGACTGTACCCAGTGCTTGTATAAATAAATAAACAAACAAATAAATCTTTAAAAAAAAAAAAAAAAAAGAATAAATTAGGGCCTCCCCAGTGGTGTAGCAGGTTGAACGCAGTGCTGTGAAGCTGTCCACGCCTCTGCAGCGCCAGTTTGATTCCCGGCCAGCCAGGGAGATTCCCACATGGCTCAGCAGATCTCTGCTGTCTCACCCACTGCTCCCCTCAGCAGTATATTTTGGTCCTTCTGCCTGTTCTGCTCCCCGCTCTGTCTCTGGTGAATTCTCTCACCCTCCCGCACTTCTGGCCTGTACCCCAGTGCTTGTATAAATAAATAAATCTTAAAAAAAAGTATATTAATTGATAATGACTTTATTATAACACTGACTGACATACAGCAAGTCTTCTTTAAGTGTTATGGGTTTTTGTCTTTTTCTTTGAAGCCATGAAAAAATAAAGCAAGTAAACTTACCTTTGATTTCTTCCACCAAAAGTTTATCACATATTTGTTTCTCATATGTTTCTATATGTTCCAAAGATTCCTGAAACAGATCTGCCTCTCTCATCACTTGATTCTGGTATAATATCAGTTCACTATATTCATAGTCTATTTTATTGGGTGGGACCTGGAAAAAAATCCAATTATTCTTACTTATAGAATTAGTTAAAGGTGCTACAGATCCTTAATTTAACTGTTTTCTGAGGAAAACCAATCTCTAAAAAGCAACCCACAAGCAGTTAGAAACAGAAGCGTAATTAACAGCAAAGAAGACTAATAAATTCTTTAAAACAAAGGGGTAGGATGTCTGCCTGTAGCAAAGTGAAGAGATCAGAAAATCACATACTGCCCCCCCCACAGAAAGTATAAAGATCATCAAAAGCCTAGAGAAGTTGCCCCCCCAAAAAAACACATTAGAACTAATAACAGAGTTTATCAGCAAAGTGACAAAGTACAAAATCAATACATGAAAATCAATTACATCTGAATATACCAGCAATAAACAACCTGAAAATGAAATCATGTCAAAAAGAACAATATATATAGGAACAAATCTAAGAAATAAGACCTATATACTGAAAACTACAAAACATGCTGGGAGAAATTAAAAATCTAAACAAGTGGTTCATGGATCACAAAATTCAATATTATATTGATGGCATTCTAGGTTCATAGATCACAAAATTCATTATATTGATGGCAGTACTATGTATATAAAACTACAGTAATCAATATAGTACCATATAGGCATTAGGATAGACATTCAGATCAACAGAACAGAATACAAGGTCCAGAAATAAGCACTTGTATTCTGGTCAACTGGTTTTCAACAAAGGTGTCAAGGCAGTTTTACGATAAAATAAAAAACTGGGCTTCATCAAAATTATAAACATATTCGGGCCTCCCCAGTGGCGCAGCGGTTGAGCGCTGGGTTGCGAAGCTGCCCGCAGCCTCTGCGACGCAGGTTCGATCCCCGGCTGCTCCCCGGCCACCGGAGGAGGGTCCCACATGGCGCGCAGACCTCTCCTGCCGCCCGCTGCTCCCCTCAGCAGTGTACTTCGGTCCTTCTGCCTGCTCTGCTCCCCGCTCTGGCTCTGGTGAATTCTCTCACCCTCCCGCGCTTCTGACTGTACCCAGTGCATGTATAAACAAACAAATAAATAAAATAAATAAAAAACATGTCTCTATTTAAAAAAAAAAAAAAATTATAAACATTTTCCTCTTTAAAAGACACTATTAATGACATGAAAATATAAGTTACAAAGTGGGAGAAAATAATTTTAAATGATAGCTGATAAGCAAGTTAAACTGAGACTATAAAAGAAACTCTTACAACTCAGCTGTAAGAAAAATAACCCAATTAAAAAATGAGCACAAAACATGCATAGACATTTTTTAAAATGTTCATTATCACAGTGGCTAGGAAAATGCAGATACCATTAAAACTGTTATATTACACACCTACTAAGATTATCATCAAAAAATGAACAATAACATGTGCTGGGAGATGGACAAAGACTGAAACCTCCATCTATTGCTGATGGGAATGTGAAATGATTCACCAGTTAGGAAAACTGGGCAATTTATTAAAAAGGTAAATATATACTTACCATACAACCAAGTAATTTCATTTTTAGAGCTTTAACCAAGAGAGAAATAAAAACAATTGTTCACACAAAAACTAGTACACAACTCTTCATAGCAGCATTATATGTAATTCTGAAACTAAAAACTATCCAAATGTCTATCAGTTGATGAATGGATAAACAAAGTATATAATGAAACAGTATTCAGCATTAAAAACAAATGATCTAATGTATGCTTTAATATAGATGAAACTCAAAAACATGCTGAATAAGAGAATCTTTTTTTTTTTTTTTTTAAAGATTTATTTATTTATTTATGCAAGCACTGGGTACAGTCAGAAGCGCGGGAGGGCGAGAGAATTCACCGAACCAGAGCGGGGAGTAGAACAGGCAGAAGGACCAAAGTACACCGCTGAGGGGAGCAGCGGGCGGCAGGAGAGGTCTGCGCGCCATGTGGGACCCTCCTCCAGTGGCCGGGGAGCAGCCGGGGATCGAATTGGCGCTGCTGCGGGCAGCTTCGCAACCCAGCGCTCAACCGCTGCGCCACCAGGGAGGCCCCTGAATAAGAGAATCTTGCTGAATAAAAGAATCTTGACACAAAGCATTACAATCTGATTGCATTTATTCGAAATTTCCAAGAAAGATAAATTTAGAGAGACAGAAAGCAGATTAATAGTTCCCTAGGCCTAAAGATAAGAGTGAAATTTTGGGCCTCCCGGGTGGCGCAGTGGTTGAGCGCTGGGTTGCGAAGCTGCCCGCAGCCTCTGCAGTGCCGTTTCAATCCCCGGCTGCTCCCCGACCACCAGAGGAGGGTCCCACATGGCGCGCAGACCTCTCCTGCCGCCCGCTGCTCCCCTCAGCAGTGTATTTCGGTCCTTCTGCCTGTTCTGCTCCCCGCTCTGGCTCCGGTGGATTCTCTCACCCTCCCGCGTTTCTGATTGTACCCAGAGCTTGTATAAATAAATAAATAAATCTTAAAAAAAAAAAAAGTGATGAAATAAAAGCTGAAGAAGTTTAGGGTAGTTATAAAGAGGAAATCGTTGTGGAGGGTGACAATCTGCCCTGCAAAAGCCCCCAGAAGGTAAAATTTCTGACACAAGTACAGAGGAATAGAGACAAAGGGCTCAAGATTAAGGGGTTAACAGAAGGTTGATCAGCACTCCATTTCAATCAAACCTACATCTAAAATACTTGTAGTCACTTGTGTTAAGAGGTCTTCAAAGAAAGTAAATAGTCCCAAAAGACTGGGGGGGTGGGGGAGGAAGATATCTGCACTATTGCATTATACACAATAGCCAACACATGGAAAACAATTAAGTGTCCATCAACAGATGAAGATGTGGGTGGGGTGTGTGTGTGCAAACTATTGATACTTTCATGTTTCTATATATTCCAAAACCCCTGAAACAGATCTTCCTCTCTCATGATTTGGTATATTATCAGCATATGTGTGTATATAGACATACATATATGTACATACACATACATATATTAGGCTGTCAGAAGTCATGATGTATTTTTTTGTTTTTCAAAAAGAAATGTGTCATGACTTCTCTGAAAAGCCAATATATATACACACAGTGAAATATTATTCAATCATAACAAAGTATGGATGGACCCTTGAGGGCATCGTGTTAATAAGTGAGATAAATCAGAGAAAGATGCTGTCTGACAGCACTTTTATCTAATAAAGCTGACCTTGGAGGGCAGAACAAAGACATGGCAAAACAGTTCCCTAAAAGAACTCTGCAAGTACACAAAACAATAGTTCATAACTTTTATTGAAATTATACATAATATAAATATGCCTAGGAATGATCCATAGCAATTTCAGAATGGGGGTAGCTCTAATAGGGGGGTACCTCTAATAGGTACCTGGGAGGTGACATTTTATTTCTTTAAAAAACAAAATCTAGAGGGCCTCCCCGGTGGCGCAGCGGTTGAGCGCTGGGTTGCAAAGCTGCCCGCGGCCTCTGCGGGCGCCGGTTCGATCCCCGGCTGCTCCCCGGCCACCGGAGGAGGGTCCCACATGGTGTGCAGACCTCTCCTGCCGCCCGCTGCTCCCTTCAGCAGTGTACTTCGGTCCTTCTGCCTGCTCTGCTCCCTGCTCTGGCTCTGGTGAATTCTCTCACCCTCCCGCGCTTCTGACTGTACCCAGTGCATGTATAAACCAAACAAACAAACAAATAATAAATAAATAAGACATGCCTCTAGAAAATTAAAAAAAAAAAAAAAAAAAAAAACCCAAAATCTAGAGGGCCTCCCTGGTGGCTCAAGGGGTTAAATCTAAGCACAACGAAGAAGCTGTCGGCATTCATTGTGGCACGAATTTGATCCCTGGCCAGGGAGCTAGTCCACATGGCGCATCAGACCTCTTCTATCTCATCCACTGCTCCCCTCAGCAGTATATTTCAGTAAATTTGCCTGTTTTGGTCCCCACTCTGTCTCTGGTGAATCCTCTCACCCCCACCCCATGTACCTCTGGCCTATACCCCAGCTCTTATATGCATAAATAAATCTTAAATAGTAAAAAGATAAAAATAAAATCTGGAGCAATTATGGAAAAATGCTAACATCTACTTCATTTCTCTTATGATACAATGTATTTTTATACTGTTGTATTTACAAACATTAAAGTTATTTATTAAAATAAATCTAATGTTCTACATATATAAAGCAATATATATTAGAAAAACAATTCCATAGAAAATTATTTTCATTTTTTTGTATTCTTTTTTTTTTAAATGAGCAAGGGAGTAACACTTTTTTTATTTTATTTTATTTTTTTTATAGAGGCATTTTTTTTTTTAATTTGTTTGTTTGTTTGTTTTGTTTATACATGCACTGCGTACAGTCAGAAGCGCGGGAGGGTGAGAGAATTCACCGGAGCCAGAGCGGGGAGCAAAGCAGGCAGAAGGACCAAAGTACACTGCTGAGGGGAGCAACGGGCGGCAGGAGAGGTCTGCGTGCCATGTGGGACCCTCCTCCGGTGGCCGGGAAGCAGCCGGGGATCGAACCAGCGCTGCAGAGGCCGCGGGCAGCTTTGCAACCCAGCGCTCAACCGCTGCGCCACCGGGGAGGCCCTGTACTCTTTATTAATTTGAATATTGTTGAAATTGTAGTGTACAAAATTTATTTTGTATAAAGAATTCTGTTTTAACTTTTTCCAACTATTTCAAATTTTTTAAGTTTTTCCATAGGTTTTGATTTTAACTCCTGTTTGGAGGTAGGAGCAATATAGAACTCAACTATTTTAGTTTGTGACAGTAGGAGAAAATATTAAAATGAAGTTCTTACTTGCTGAGTTTGTCTGAATTCTTCCAATAGTTTTAGTGCCATATCATAATCTTTCAGCAAATGGTATGCAATAGCATATCCAATCCAGGAAGCCCGCTGTGTTGGACGCAACTGAAGAAGCTGATACCTCGTCTCCTTAAAAAAAGAAATTTTTAACCTTAGTTTTCTCCAACATATTTAGATTTCATCATTCTTAATAAAACAATAATGATCAAGTATGAGTTATAGAAAAGAATGGATATTCTTTTTATGTTCCTTATCTAAATTTTTAAATTCTAGAATACATGTAAGACTGTCACTGAAAAACTGACCCAGAGGTCCATGCTTTTGGACTGCTTCAAAAAGTTACCTTTATATAATATGAATTTCTTTTGGTAACTAAATATCTTACAAGAGACACTAAGATATTATATAAAATTACAGTGTATTATTATATGAAATTATTATTATATGAAATTATTATATGACATTACAGTGTATTTACATCGTTAAAACTGGCCCCAGAGACAGGGTAGACACAGCCAAGGGAAACAAATATCTAACTGGAATTTTCTAGCAAAAGCACTAATGTTGCCATTCTAAGCTCAACATCTTAGGGACATTAGAGACATTAGGGAGGAAACACCAGAAATTCTACCATGGCTGCCTCAGAAGAATTAAGAAATCTTCACTAGCAGAAAAATCCAACCTCCCAACATAGACACCACTTATTCATAGTGCAACTGCTTGGTTAAACAGGGTCTCATGAAGAATACAAGCTACAATCAAGTCTTGAAAAACAAAGTGTTTGGTATTAATGATTCTGTTGTTGAAATGGGTGCCAAGTAAATCCATCTATAATATATGCCATAAGGAATAATGTGATCAGATCTTTTAGGGGAAAAAAGATATCTTTAACAAATCAAATTTGACAGTATGACTCCTCTACCCTCACATGTTTAAGTGTACGGATCCTTTTACACTAGGACATTAAGCTATGTCACTCTTGTGCCATATTTTCACTGTTGCTTCTCTGTCACTACCCTCCTTTAAAGTCTGGATCAGTATTCTCTCTACCAAATCCTGCTATTACTGTGGGTAAATTCAACACTGTAAATTACTCTATCTTCTTAGAGTCAAGATTTTCTCATCTTCTGATATCCCTCCCATCCCGAATCAAGGCCCCAACCCCACAGTCAAACTCTTGACCTTAATGCCACCCAGAAACCATAAATTCAAACACCTCACCCTCTGGCCATGCTCCTATGCAGCCCACACTTTCACCTGGAAATATTCCTACCCTTTTTGACATCACCAGTATCTCTAGCTCCTTGAGTCCTTCATTTTTAACCACCTGCTCTCTTCCTTCTTTTATTTCACTATCTTAACCACCCTCTTGCCAATATTCTTAATTTCTTTACCTTTTTCATAATCGACTTTAACTCCCCCACTATACTCAGACTGCTAAGTACTGCTAAAGTAAAGCCATAAAGTACTAAAGAAAGATAACATTTTTAAGTTCAGAACCCTTGAAGTTTCTGCAAAAATCTAAGTGTAAGGCATAGGATATATACAGCAGTTAAAAAACAAAAGTAAAATGTAAAGATTTATTTAAAGAGAACTGCAAAGAAATGGTGGCTTCCTTAATATAAGGAGAGAATTCCATTTTGGACACACTGAATACGATGAGGATACTAAGAGGGGATGCCCAGCAGAGTTGAAGAGGTCTGTACAACAGAAAGATTGATTCATGGCAATCTTCACATTGCCTTATATTTACTAACCTATAATTAAAAAAAAAACTTATCAATACATTTAGATTTCAATTATAAAAGCCTTATTTACCAAATTTGTAAATGTCAATCCCACAGAGAATCTAGAACTTTGTACATGGGAGATATTCTAGTTTTTTTAAAGCATTAAATGAAAAACAATTGTCTTTTCCTGACAAATATACAGGTCCACAACTTTCATTGGAGGGAAGGTACGAAGTGACTTTGCCCTTCTACTACAGACTATAATGAACAATAAAATCATATGATGGTGGCTAATGTTCATCTCATTCAGAACTGACATGCTCTTAAGTTGTATCTATTGTAAAAACATGTACATTCATATAGACTAAAGTACTTACTCGGTAACCTTCAAGGTCTCTCATTTGGATCTGCAACAGAGAGAGATCCCTCAAAATTTGTAGATTATCTTTATCCAATTTGAGGGCATTTCTGTAACACTTAATAGCTTCATCATATTTTTTATCAGAACGCTGCAAGAGTCCATATACATGCCAACCTATTAAGTTAAGGAAACAGACATTCACAGATACTAGCATATACTGTGCTACATATTTAACATAAAGTGCACATTAACAAAATGGTATTTTGTCTAAGATTTACTTCAGAATGACCTGGAGTCAAAGGGAGCACGACAGTGAGGGGGTAGGTATAAGATCAAACCAGATCAAACTTGATTGACAATTGTTAAATTGTTAGTTGACATGCTAAATGAGCACCTGAAGGTTCTTAGGCTAGTGTACATGCTGGAAATCCATAATATTTGTAAGTAACATTAAAAAGTTATTGAAAATTTTGCATATTTCCTAACCTCTACCCCCTCGCTTTTCTTTTTTCTTTTTTTTTTTTTTAAATAGAGGCATGTTTTATTTATTTATTTGTTTGTTTGTTTTTTGTTTATACATGCACTGGGTACAGTCAGAAGCGCGGGAGGGTGAGAGAATTCACCAGAGCCAGAGTGGGGAGCAGGGCAGGCAGAAGGACCGAAGTACACTGCTGAGGGGAGCAGCGGGCGGCAGGAGAGGTCTGCGCGCCATGCGGGACCCTCTTCCGGTGGTCGGGGAGCAGCCAGGGATCAAACCGGCGCCACAGAGGCCGCAGGCAGCTTTGCAACCCAGCGCTCAACCGCTGCGCCACCGGGGAGCCCCCCCCCCACTTTTCTAACCCAAGACCTCAACATTCACTTATTCTTCATCACTATGTATAGAAACAGATATTGCATATCAACAGATATATGCAATTATCTTTTAAAACAAATTTATATTCAATCAATTCTAAAATGACATGTAGCCATCAATTCACTAGTGATAGTAAAGACAACAAAAATTAAATTTTTGTTTATTATAAATTGATGTCTTGGCCTATCCTGGAGCCAAAAAAACTATCATACTTACATGTCCTCTCTTCACTCTAGGTAAGTAATGAGATGAAGAAATAAGTAGTGTTTTGAGTGAACTCTAAGCTAAATAATGTTTCTGCTCAGACTTGTTAGTCAATACTGGCCAGTTATTCGATGAAATGAGTGTAAAAAAAAGTAAGATATTTAAGGGTAATATGTGAAAAGATCATGGATAAACAGGCAAAACAGAAGTAAAAATAAACTTCAATGATCCATCCTTAAGTTTTTGTGTTTTACAAGCACAATTCTAAGTTTCTATTGCAGTAACAGCAATGTCCCTACGTAACAGAAACTAAGTCGAAGAATCAATATATCATACTTGTGCCTCCCTGGTGGCACAAGGGATTAAACACTGTACTATGAAGCAATCCGCAGCCTCTGTAGCACCCAGGTTCAATCCCCGGCCGCCCAGGGAGCAACCCACATGGCACAGTAGACCTCTCCTGACTCGCCCGCTGCTCCCCTCAGCAGTGTATTTCAGTCAGTCTGCCTGTTCTGTTCCCCATTCTGTCTCTGGTGAATCCTCTCACGCCCCTATCTGTGGCCTGTACCCCAGCTCTTGTATGCATAAATAAATAAATCTTTAAAAATATATATTATCATACTTAATACTATATAAAGTATTTTAAGTTAAGATTCTTCTGAATTTTTCTTCCAAAATTTCTAAGAGAAAGTTTAAGGAACACACATTTCACTATAACAGGTAAATGATCATCCATAATGATATAAAAGTATCACTCAGTTTATGTATACATAAAAAAAATGGGCTTCAAGTCATATATAATTTATCAGTTACTTTTTCCTCACACTGAGCACAACTGAAAGATATACATACTATATATGGATTGTTTTTAAAATATTTCAATAACAAGCAAACAAGAGTAACAAGCAGACGAAACTTTATACTACACAATGTTGACAATTATTGAAGATAAGTAATGGGTACAATTTATTAAATTTTCTTTTCTATGTAGGTTTGAAATTTTTCATAGTAAATGTTACCTTTTAATTTGAACTAGAAAAACTAGTAAGTGAAAAATATACACGTGAAATCAAACTATTCAATTACTGTAAAAAGGATACAAACATGACTCTTGACATCATTACGAAGTCCTTTACGAACAAATTCATATGCTTCTTCTTTTTTTCCTAAACAGTTCAATGTTAATCCTTTCATAGCCAAAGTCTCTGAAAAAATATTTCAACCGCTATTTACACATGTTAAAGACATAAATTATTCTCTAGCACTATTTTAATATTTGAGATTTGCCAATGCTTATGAGAGTCATTTTTTTAAATTATATAGTCAGAACATCTCTCCAAATACGAAACATAAAACCACGTTCAAGCATTTGCTTAGAGTCTAGCCGAAGTCCTTTTCTGAAATTCCTTAGACTAGGACTGAGTTGTTGAAATGCTTTTTAACTCATGAAGAAATTGAGATTATTCTGTTGAAAAATTGTAACAGCAGGCACCTAAAATCTGTAGTCAAATCTAGTGCAGTAATTCCAGAGCTTTCACCTGGTATCAATCTAATAAAATCATCATCTGATTTACACTGCACAAAAACAATTTACCTTAACTTACCTTAAGACATGTACGCAACTTAAAAATCACCCTATTCACAACAAGTTTCCTGGTAACCGAAAGTAAAACATTCCTATCTGGCATCATTTGGTGGGTTATCTTGGGGGTCTGGGAATGCTATTACTATTAATTTATATGAAAAATTTCTTAAGAGTCCCCAGATCTAAAAAATAACCTAACAAATCATACCAAATAAGAACAACATTCTGCTTTCAGATAGGGGAGGAAACCTGTAACAGATTTCATTTTTGTCAGCAAATTTACTCAAACTAATTCAACTTAGGTTAATTAATATCAGTTTGCATCTTAGGAGTAAAACACTGGACTATGGGGGTGGCAACAGAAGAATGTTTAATGAAAAATGATTTAGAATGAAATAATCCTCTGAAAAATTCACAAGAGGGGAATGAGAATAGAGTAATGGTTTCCAAACTGATCTCTGGTTTTCAAAATGGTGTCCACTGGTCCAGCTCCTAACATCTTAACTGTTTTTAAATAATGAGTTTAACAAAAGGTCCCATTTGGATAGGGACTCTATGGCTAAAAAGCTTTTAAAAACAGCTTTTAATTTCTAAAATTCTGTAAGATGAAGACTTCTTTCCATTTTCTTTAAAGAGTGTTTTAAATGTTATTAGAAAGTGGACTAGGGTGAGCCTATTCTCCTAATAGAATGGTCTGAAGAATTACCCAAGTCTAACATTCAGAAACCCCAATTAGCTTTGCACAGCTATAGGATCATAACTTGAATGTCTAACCTGATCTATCCTTTCAACAAGCACTGGTCACCGATGGAAAAATGGATGAGATAGGAAAATATTCATTTAATAATACCAGTGCTAGAAAACAGTTCAAGAAAAATATATAATCTAATGGCAAATAAACACTATCATATTTATATAGCTGAGCAGACACATGAAAAAGGACAACCAGGCCTCCCTGGTGGCACAGGCAGTTGAGAACAGCGCTGTGAAGCTATCTGAAGCCTTTGCACTGCAGGTTCGATCCCAGCCGGCTGAGGAGATACCCACATGGTGTGGGGCAGACCTCCCCTGTCTCGCCCACTGCTCCCCTCAGCAGTGTATTTCAGTCTGCCTGTTCTGTTCCCTGCTCTGTCTCTGGTGAATCCATTCACCCTCCCACACATCTGACCTGTACCACAGTTCTTATATAAGTAAATAAATCTTTAAAAAAAAAAAAAGGACAACCAAAGAATAAAGTGTATTTAATCATATTTTATACTACCTATGTATCGAAATGACTGTCCTTATTTCTTACATAGAATACCAAAGGATAAATGTGAGATCTATTCAAAGTAATAGGTCAATTCAGGTCTCTGAAAATACTGGTATAAACCTCATCCAATTGTCCCTACAGATGAATCAAGCACTTCTCACCTATAAGATTATGTATAACTAAGCATAATAAAAATAACATAAATAAGACTCCTATGAGGTATAAATAAAATTGCTGAACATTTACAATAGAGAGCCACAAGGTCATGGAATCTGGCTAATATTCTTTACTGTTAGCAATCCCATATATCAACTTTTAGAATTATTTTCTTCATAGCAAACTCTCACAGATGAGACACTACCTCCATGTTCAGTAAATTTTGGGTTTGAAAGAATCATCTTGCAAAACTTGAGGCCATTTTTGTATTGCTTCTGTTCGTAACATTTCTGTAAAGAAATATGAACAAAAAATTAGTATAAACTGAATATATATCAGGCACTTTTGCTGCATCATATAAATACTAAACTCAAGGTCCAAAACTAGATCTAAAACCCATGTGACGGAAAGTTTTTCTGTCAATTTGTATCACTTGTAACACGAAGTGTACTTTTGCTACCTGCTACTGCTTGCCAGATTGTTCTAGTATCTTAAGTATTTCCACTTTCAGAGGAGACAAGGAGGATTTAATAAAGAGAATTTAATAGTCAACCAATACTACTAGATTTTTTTTTTAAAGATATATTTTTTAATTTATACATACAAGCACTGGGTACAGTCAGAAGCGCGGAAGGGTGAGAGAATTCACCAGAGCCAGAGAGAGCAGGGAGCAGAGCAGGCAGAAGGACCGAAGTACACTGCTGAGGGAAGCAGCGGGCGGCAGGAGAGGTCTGTGCATCATGTGGGACCCTCCTCCGGTGGCCGGGGAGCAGCTGGGGATGGAACCGGTGCTGCAGAGGCTGCGGGCAGCTTCGCAACCCAGCACTCAACCGCTGCGCCACCAGGGAGGCCCCAATACTACTAGATTTTTTAATGTAAAAGCAAAACCACAGGTGATAACAGAAAAATAATAGAAACTGCATAAAAAACTTTGCTATTTCAAGAATAGAACCAGAGCATACATCAAAAAATTTTTGTCATTTCTTGACCAACTATGTATCTGTATGAAACTAGTTCTATCTAATTTAATTCCCATAACTATTATTTAAGATACATCTCAAATCTCCACCTTATACATGTGCAGACTAAAACTCTGAGCTCATAAAACATGTTGATAAATGGCTCAGGGCCTCCCCGGTGGCGCAGCGGTTGAGCGCTGGATTGTGAGGCTGCCTGTAGCCTCTGTGGCGCTGGTTGGATACCCAGCTGCTCCCCGGCCACCGGAGGAGGGTCCCACACACGCAGACCTCTCCTGCCACCCGCTGCTCCCCTCAGCAGTGTACTTTGGTCCTTCTGCCTGCTCTGCTCCCCGCTTTGGCTCTGGTGAGTTCTCTCACCCTCCCGCGCTTCTGACTGTACCCAGTGCATGTATAAATAAATAAATAAATCTTTTAAAAAAAAAAAAAATAAATAAGTGGCTCAGTTTAATGCAAACTCTGGTCTGACTCCAAAGACCAGGGTCTTTCCTTCACTATTCTGTTGATAATACAAGTGTAGCAACATCTTTATTCCTATATGCCACCAACCAGGTTAAGGAATCAATTCCTGTCCTCCACAGCTATTGATCACAAAAATTTCTCATCTTCCATTCTCTTCTCACTTAATGTTGTTATGGGCATTCTTTCTACTACTCAACATGCCAAGTTTATTCCCACCTCAAGGTTTCTGTAATTATATCCCTTCATCCTAAAGGGTTCTTCCCCTGATTTTCCCACAGCTCATTCCTTGTCATCAGTTTCACATGTCACCTACATGATCTCCCTAATATTGCCATCCTCCTGCCCTGCACCCCCTACACACATTTTATCACATTAATTAATTTTAGTCTCCACACAGAACCATCATGCCCTGAAACTCTTACTTATTTGATTACTTGTTTAACTGCCTATCTTCCCCACCACACAAGAAGTCTCCTTCACTATTTTAAACAATATCGCATGCCCAGGGTCTAGACAAATAAGCGCTGCTCAAGAAATACCTACTACTAGGTTCAAAGCGAAACAGCAAAGGAGGAAGAAATAATTAACCTTTGCAATAGGTTGGAATATAAAGGAAAGAATTATAAAAGTGTCCTGGGAAAAAACATAGATGCCTTTTTAAGTGTAACTGACATCACTATCAGTTTCAAGTGCACCACATAATGATTTGATATTTGCATATAATGTGAAATAATCATTACAATAAGTCTTCACCCATCACTACCATGTAACTCAAAAAAAATTTTTTTCTTGTGACAAGAACTTTTAAGATCTATTCGCTTAACTTTCAAATGTGCAATATATTAGTTTTAACTACAGTCACCATGCCATACTAAGTTGAGGTTTCTTGACTGACTCTGTGGAAAGGAATTTAATGGTTGGGAGACAAGAATAATAGAGAAATATAAATATTCAACAATGCAAATATTTTACCTATTCCGAAAATACTTAAAAATAAAAAGTAACTGAGTTTGACAATAGAAATTCAAATGACAAAAGACAAGAAGAATCAAGCAGAAGTAATAAGGATGAGGACAATAAGGGGGAAAAAATTTCCTGATTTATCAAGTGGTCTGGAAGTAATAGGCATACTATTAATAGCAGTAATAAATATAGCTAGATGTTATTGGAAGCATTTACTATGTGCCAGACACTGTTTTTAGTTAATCCTTACTTAAACCCAGGAAAGCCTTTTAGATACATGTTATCTCAATTTCAGATAGAGATACTGAGGCAGAGTTATTGAACTGACAGATTCAGAGCCAAAATTCAAACACAAGCAGCCTGTCTCCAACATCCAAGTTCTCAGGTTAAAGTCTTAGGTTTAGTAATAAATATATACTTACTAGAAATAATATATTCTAATCACAACTTTAATACTAACTAAAGAAACTTAAACACTTAGTCATTTAACATACTTAGGTCTGATCATCTCATCCATAGAGAGTAAAACACATCTGACAAGGAGTTGATATCAAAGATGTACAAAGAGCTCACACAACTCAACAAAAACAAAACAAATCACCAAAAACAAAATGGACAGAAGAGCTAAATAGACACTTCTCCAAAGAAATGCAAATGGTCAAGAGGCATATGAACTCACCATCACTTGTTATCAGGGAGATGAAAATTAAAACCACAATAAGGGCCTCCCCGGTGGCACAGCAGCGGTTGAGCTGCGAAGCTGCGAAGCTGCCCGCAGCCTCTGCAAAGCCAATTCGATCCCTGGCTGCTCCCCGGCCACTGGAGGAGGGTCCCACATAGCGCACAGACCTCTCCTGCCGCCCGCTGCTCCCCTCAGCAGTGTACTTCGGTCCTTCTGCCTGCTCTGCTCCCTGCTCTGGCTCTGGTGAATTCTCTCACCCTCCCGCGCTTCTGACTGTACCCAGTGCTTGTATAAATAAAATAAATAAATCTTAAAAAAAAAAACACAATAAGATAACACCTCACACAGTTGAGAATGGCCCATATTAAAAAAAAAAACAAAACTCAGAAACAACAAATGCTGGAATAGGATATGCAGAAAAAGGAATCCACACTCACTGCTGGTGGAAATGTAAACTAGTCCAGCCACTATGGAAAGCTTTGTGTAGGTTCCTCAAAACCCTAGAAATGCATCTGCAATAAGTTCCAGTTGTTGCACTCCTAGAAATCTACCCAGAGAACACAAAAACACTAATCTGAAAGAAAACCTGCTCTCCTATGTTTATTGCAGCACTATTTACAACAGCCAAGATATGGAAACCTAAATCTCCCAAAAGAGATGAATGGATCAAGAAGATCTGATATAGATACATGATACACATGATGGACTACTACTCAGTAATCAAAAAAAGGTAAACTCATGTAATTTGTGGCAACATGGATAGAACTGAAAAAGATGATGCTAAGCAAGAATAAGTTTGAAGGAAAAAGATAAATATCAAGGGCCTCCCTGATGGCAGAAGGGTTAAGTCTCAGCACCATTACCATTGCACCTGAGTTCAATCCCACATATGGTGCTAGGGAGCTAACCCACAAATGGTGCAGCAGATCTCTGTTTTGCCCACTGCCCCCCAGCACGGTATTTTGGTAGATCTGCCAGTTCTGCTCCCCGCTGTCTCTGGTGAATCCTCTCACCCCCCAAACTTCAAGGCTACACCCCAATTCTTCTTTGCATAAATATCTTCAGGAAAAAAAAAATCAGATGGTTTCATTTATATGTGAAATACAGAAAATCCAAACCAAGGGTCAAAAACAAAACTTGGAAGCTGACCATAGACAGATATGAGACATCCAGGAGAGGAAGGGAAAGAGGAGGGGTGAAAATGATGTCACAGAGAAAGAGAGACAGACAGAGAGAGAAGAGCACAATGGAATATGGTGATGGACTATGGGTACTCTGGTGGTGGGAGATCTATAGTAACCACACCTGAGGAAAGAAATAATATATTGTCCAAAAACCAACAACAATATAAGAAAAAAAAAAAAAAGTACTACGTTTAAAAATTTAAAAACAAATAGAAATCAACAGGGAAGTTAAAAAAAAAAAAAAAAAAGAGGGCATACAGTGACTCCAAAAGTCAATAAAAGGCAATGTTAATATTAGTTTGGGGAATAAGACAAGCAGGTATAAGTCAAGAAGATGTGATAAACTAGCTGCTAAATACGTATAGATGTGTTTGAATATATATTTGAGTATTTGTATTTCTTTAATTTACTATTGGTAGTCCACTAAACAAAAAAATAATTTCATTATAGAATCTTTTTTGCCATAGAATTTTTTTTTTTAATTTTTTTTTTAAGATTTATTTATTTATTTATACAAGCACTGGGTACAGTCAGAAGCGCGGGAGGGTGAGAGAATTCACTAGAGCCAGAGCGGGGAGCAGAGCAGGCAGAAGGACCGAGGTACACTGCTGAGGGGAGCAGCGGGCGGCAGGAGAGGTCTGCGCGCCATGTGGGACCCTCCTCCGGTGGCCGGGGAGCAGCCGGGGATCGAACCGGTGCTGCAGAGGCTGCGGGCAGCTTCGCAACCCAGCGCTCAACCGCTGCGCCACCGGGGAGGCCCGCCATAGAATTTTTTATACCAAAAACTTACCCACATTTGTTGCAACTGTAAAACGATAAACTCATTCACTTTTGTAGAACCTTATAACATTTTATATATGGATAAGGAAATTTTACCATTTCCCAATTTATTTGAATATAAGGGTAACTCAGCTGCAGCTTTACCTTTTTCTAACTAATATAAATTGTTTTTCTTTATGTTACTAAAAACATGATTTGACTTAGACTATCTATATGAGAATAAGTATTCTGCCACCTTTTAGGCATAAGGCAAATTGCCAAATGTTAGCTGAAATCCAGCTAACAATTTATTGACGATTTTTCATTAACATGTTTCAGATTCACTAAATACACCAAAAGAAAAAGGAAAAAGAAAAAAATTTAACAGGGGCAAAAAAGTTCACTTCCCCAATTCCATACTGTGAAAAATATAACAGTATGAAAAAATGAAAGTAAAATAAGAAAAAAAGATACAAAGCTCAGTGAAGCAAACTACCACCACAATGCTTTAATTAGAACTTTGTTTTTACACTGGTCTCCCATTTGGGCAACATTAGACACCATGTAAAATTAAGACTTAAAATTTTCATCCTATCTACTCTGCATCTTTTTAAAAACATTCTGGAATAGGAAATTTCTACTGGCTGGAAGTAGAGCAGCTATTATGAAATTTTATCTGTCTTTGATAACTTAAGACTATTCTATTCTACTCTTTTTATTTATAAAGTGCTGGTCATAGAACCACCACAAGCTCTGAAGAATAAACCCTTTATGCTCTTGTATGCATAAATAAATAAATCTTTAAAAAAAATTAAACGCGAGTTTTCAGTTGAAAAGTTAATTTTAAAAAAAAGGTAATTTATATCTAACAAGACAAGAAAATAAAGGCCATGAAGAACAAGATAGGCTACCTGGTAAACTGGTACGGATGTATACACTGATAATAATGGAACATTTACTGCAGGTGGCAAAGGGCAACGGTCCCATAAAACTTTTTTATTCTATCACAATTTTACCCACATTTATTGTAGCTGCGAGATGATAAAATCATTCACTTCTGCAGCACACTCCTAAATTAAAATCCTTATTTTAAAAATACCGTTAAAAATCAATGCCGCCTCCCCACCCACCTCCCAGAACATACAGAAGAAAGGAAAGAAACGTTGCCTCTCCTCCCAGAAAATCATAATCTGGAAAACCGTGAAGGACGCTGACACACATCTACAGAAAACTCACTTCTCACTCATCACCACCGGCCCATTATTCAGGTTTCTACTTTGCAACCAAGTGCCCCTCTCAAGGGCAAAACTAGCCATTTCTGTGCGGCTTTAATCGTGTACTCAATGCAGGGAGGGCCTTTGTGAGTTAAAACAGATGCGTTCAACTTTGAAACTCAGAAAAGCAAAAGGCAGCTCGCGTTCCCCGTGCTAGCCCGAGAGAGAGAGTCAGGTGACACCAAACGAGCGCTCTCCACGGAGGGCTGGGCCCCTCGACTTCCCAGTCATTTCCAGGAGTTCCCAGCACGACCCCCGCCCCGGCCCACTTCGGGATCGCTCCCACTTTAACAGGCATCGGAACGCGCTGTGCAAGCGATTAAGCACAGAGCCACCAGCTCCACGGAGAAGCAGGCAAAAGCGATCACCCGGGCGGGGAGGGGGGGTGTCGGAGGGGGAGGGTCCCGGGGGCCGCGAGGCGCCGCGGAGGGCGCGGGGACCCCCGCCCCGGCCGCCGCGCCCGGGCCCACGGTGACTGCGCAGGGCGGGGTGAAGTTTCTAGAAAGCGCGGCGGGGGCGAGGCGGGCAGGGGCGGGAGCGGGAGCGCGCGGACCGCAGCCCCGGGCGGCCTCCGAGAGCCAGGGGGCCCCGCCGCGGCGAGGAGGCCGGCCTCGCGGGCTCCGAGATAAACAAAGAACCGAGCCAGAGCCGAGCCCGGCCCACGCAGGCGCCGCCGCCAGAGCGCGGTCCGCAGCCGGCCCGGGGCGCCCCGGGGCAGCGGGCGGCCCCCCGCCACTCACCAAGATGCGTTTGAAGAGGTTGCTCTCCTTGGGCGGCAGCTGCACGTTCGGCATCGCGGTCGTCGGGGGGGCGCGGCGCCCGGCCGCTCCGTGTCGCCGGGGTGGGCACTGGGACCAGGGGCTGCTGAGAGTCGGGCCGCGGGGGACGGGCCAGTTCACTGGGCTCGATTTGGGACCGGGCAGGGCTGGCAAAGGTAAGGAACCGGGTCCGAGGAAGACGCCCTCAGCGAGCGCCCAGCCTCTCGGTGAGCAGCGGCGGCTCCCGCGCGCCGCAAGATGGCAGCCAGGACCCGCCCCCTCGAGCTGGGCGGGGTGCGCATGCGCGGGGCGCCCCCAGGCTGGGCGCCGGGGGGTCGGGGGCGGAGTGGTTGGCTGGGTGTAGAGGCCAAAGGGTCGGGGTCGCCAGGGGAGCTGGCAGGCTAGGGGCGCCCCCGGGGACGGTGGGGGCGCGGGGGAAGGGGAAGTGTTGGGCCCCACGCCCTGCTACCAAAAACTCCCCACCCGTGGGACTCAAGCACCTTAGTCCCTCATGAGACACTGTAACAGGGTGGTCCCCAGGACAACACCGGTACTGTTTGATTTGCGGCCTTAGATAATAGTTATTTCGGATCAGACTTTTTTTTTTTTTTTTTGCATCTTTCTCCACTTCTGAATTTAAACGGTTCCCGACACAGACTATATTCTTGATGTGGGACGAGCTTGTTTTCCTTACCCTCCTCCCCAGTCCCCCCAATTTAGATTCTAAGAGAAGCCTTCTTCTATCAGAACTTCCAACTCTGGGACATAAAAGATAGCATAGTAATAAAAGTGTCTAGAAAAGCTCGAAAGACACGAATACATCAATAACAAGAACAAGCATACAATGTAGGTTTAATTTTAAGAAGTACATGAACATTAGGTGCATAAACGTACCTATGCTTGTTCTAGGTATAAATTGTGCATATTTATGAGACCTCGGAGTAATTGATGCAAAATTACATTTAATGGACTGTAATCAGAGCTGGACTAGGGCTTATTTGAAATGTTTTTTTATATACTCTGCCTGAGTTGATCTGACATGAGAGAGTGTCACAGGAGTATTTTAAAATGAGAAAGAGACTTTTTAAAGGGGGGAGTTTTAAGGGGGCCTACATGTTCTGATAGAAACTAGCCTCCCCTAACTACTAGTGAGGAAATAGGCAAGGACGGACGGCTGCATGGGAAAGGAGGCTGAGTTGCACTTGAACGGGTAGATAACAGAGTAGAGGCCGAGAAGTACCTGTTCACAGCACCCTCATAACTAACCATTTCCATGAATCCATACTCGCTGTTTGCTCATCATGACATTACTGATTACTGGATACACTTTGACTTCCACTTTATCTACATCCTCAGAAGTAAAGATTTAATCCTGGGAAGAACTAAAACTCCATCAGTGCTGCTGTCAGGCCATCCCTTGACTTTCACAAGAAGAACTTTTTAGGAATGTATCTCAGCTAGTTCAAGCCACTATGCCTCATCTCAAACTGCACAAGTTGCATAACTTCAAAATGACTAATCAAAAAAAGAAAAAGAGAAGGGGGAAGTACAGGACCAACTGTAAATATCTGGGCGATAAATAAACTTTATCTCTAATGAAAATTTCCTATGGGCCAAATCCAGACACACACTTAATTAATACAAATTGAGTGTCTCCACTTTCTGGGATAGCTGCTAGATCTTCACCATGGCTTCCCACCCCTGACTCAGGTGGCCTGTGCTGATTCTTCATTTGCATTTGGTTGCTTGCCACCACTGCCAGCATCTCCTGCTTCCCACAACCTCTCCAGGATCTCCCTGCAGATCAAAGGAAACCTATGATGCCAAACACTGGGAAGTGGGGAGTTATAAAGAGTCATATTTAATATTTTTCCCTTCTGACTTTCACATGCCAGAACATACTTGATGCACACATACCTTGGTTTTCTACACTAGTTGGGAGTGTGAGGAAAGGTGGGAGATTGAAGAATATCAATTGTGTTACTGGTAGTTGTCAAACTGAACCTTAGAACGTAGAAAAAATGTAAGGCATGCACAATCAGAAAACCTGGATTAACCAAGGGCTGTAATTTTATTACTGGCTTCCTGCGTAGTCGGGAGCAAATCTTATTTTCACCTTTCAACAGAGAGTGGAGTTTTAATAACATTGCTGTTACCTGTTTCACAACAGGTTTATGTGAATAGAATGCTTAGTCATTCCTAAGTCCATGGAGGGAAAATGTACATATATACACAGGTGGTTGAGCACTGCACTGTGAACCTGTCCGCAGCCTCTGCAGAGCAGGTTCAATCCCTGCCAGCCAGAATCCCACATGGTGCGCCAGACCTCTCCTGTCTCACCTGCTGCTCCCCTCAGCAGTGTATTTCAGCCATTCTGCCTGTTCTGCTCCCTGCTCTGTCTCTGGTGAATACTCTCACCCTCCTGCGCATCTGGCCTGTACCCCAGCTCTTGTATAAATAAAATCTTAAAAAAAAAAAAAAGCCCCTTTAGGGGCATGCTAGAACTCCACCCTGATGTTCCATTCTATTTCTTTAGATAGGGTGTATCTCCTTTAGATCACACAGTGAAATACCACTAACAGTATCTGTAAAGACTTGAACAGTTCCTGAAGCTTTTTTACATGATATGAGCCATTGGTTCTCTTGCTAAGCCAGCTAGAGCCAAGGAGAAAAGAATCTGCAAAAGGATTTTCTCCACCCCATGTACACAGCAGAGCCAGCTGGCAGGGTAAAATCAAGTAGTTTGCTGCTATTCCCACAGCTAATTTAGCCATGTAATTAAAGTCTGATGGGAAAAGAACTCATCAGATTGCACAATGCATTATACCTCAGATTCCCTAATGTTTCTGCTCTCTTTGTCCTTCCCTGTTCTCATTTTGTACCAAGAAACAGCACTTCGTGCTCCCTTTGAGGGCTTGATCCCATCTCCTTTTGCTTTACCTGAACTTTTATGCATTAGTAATTCCCCCTATTATTTGCATTTTACCCTTCATTATATAGCTTATATTCTAATGGGAAAAGACAAACATTAAACACATAAACAAGATAATTCCAGACTATGGAAGTCCCATGAAAGAAATAAAGCAGGGTCATGTAGAAGGCAATTGAGGTGGAAGAAAGGATTGCTTTAAAACAGATGCTCAGAAATGATCTAGAAGGCCTCTGGAGAGATGATTTCATGTGAACAGAGACCTAAAGAATGAGAAGTTAAGGTGAAAAGCTGGTACAGCACATTCTAGGCAAAGGGAACCACATGCAAATGCTCCAATGCAGGAACAAGATTGGCACAATCAAAGAATAAAAGAGGTGTGAACTTCAGTTTCAAGAATGGGGGGTGAGTGAGCGGGAAATTGGCATACAGTTGCTGAAAATGTTAGCCGGGTTGTGCAGAGTTTGTCATCGCAGGCAATAAGGTTTGGTTTTGTTTATCAAGCCACAATGGGAAACCATGAAGCATTATAAGGAGAAAAGTGCCACTTTTAATCCCTATGGAAAATGAGCAAGAAATAAGTTTCTTCTAGGAAAGCAGCAGCGCTTTTTTTCTTAAGATTTAGCTTCTGCCTCCAATTGTCTTCTGAATACATTCTCTGAACTATCACCAATCCATTTTTTCAATGAGCACAATGTGAAAAGTAGTCTTCTAACAAGCAAAAATATTTGCCTTCCTGAAGCTTACATGTTAGGATTGTCTAGTAGCCAAATCCAAAGATTATTTTCAGTCCATAGTCTTCTTAAGTTCTCAGTAGAATTTCTTGTAGTGGACTACCCACTCCTTGATTTTTTGCATCTTCCTCTCCTTACATAATATTGATGGGGTGGGGGGGAGAATTAACATTTTTTTCCATCATCTTGCCCCCTCCAAATCATAACATGTCACTTTCATTTAAGGAAAAGGACATTTATTTTCACTCTGTGCCCATCAGTTGTGTCTCCTCTCCTTTCCTTATTAGTCACTATCCTTCATTTATTTATTTGCCAAGGGACATTAGTCCTCCTTTCTACTTCAACTCCTAATATCCATCTGCAATGATTCCAATTATCTATGTGGATGATTCAAAATCCTTTCCTTGGATAAATAAACTATGGTACATCCAGACAATGGGATATTATTTTTTTAAAGATTTATTTATTTATGTGTACAAGAGCTGGGGTACAGGTCAGAGGTGTGGGGGTGAGAGGATTCACCAGAGACAGAGCGGGGAGCAGAACAGGCAGATTGACTGAAATACACTGCTGAAGGGAGCAGCGGGTGAGTCAGGAAAGGTCTGCTGTGCCATGTGGTTTCTCTCTGACGGGCTGGGATCGAACTCGTGCTGCAGAGGTTGCAGATAGCTTCATAGTGCGGTGCTTAACCCCTTGCGCCACCAGAGAAGCCGATAAATAAATCTTTAAAAAAACAAAACTAAAGGGCCTCCCCGGTGGCGCAGCAGTTGAGCGCTGGGTTGCGAAGCTGCCCGCGGCCTCTGCAGCACCTCCCCGGCTGCTCCCCGGCCACCGGAGGAGGGTCCCACATGGCGCGCAGACCTCTCCTGCCGCCCGCTGCTCCCTTCAGCAGTGTACTTTGGTCCTTCTGCCTGCTCTGCTCCCCGCTCTGGCTCTGGTGAATTCTCTTACCCTCCCGCGCTTCTGACTGTACCCAGTGCATGTACAAACAAAACAAACAAACAAATAAATAAATAAAACATGCCTCTATTTAAAAAAAAAAAAAAACCTAAAAATTACAAAGCAAATGCAAACAATAGTTGATGAGAATAAGTTTCTTTTATAAAGGCTTCTGCCAATAATGAAGATGGAAGGATAAAATATCACCATTTTTGCAGGCTCTAATGAAATAATGGATATAAGCAGTCAAGAGCTTCTAGTATCATTTTTAAAAAACACAATTCAATGTTTTACACCTTTCTTTGGATATATTTATTCCATCTATGAAGTAGTTTTGCCAAAAATATTTAAATCTGAATCTGATTAAACTTCTAAACCAAATTATAGGAAACACAGAGAACAAAGGAACGAGGAAACACTACAACTTAGGTCTAGAAATATCTATCCTGTGTGAAAATGAGTAAGGGAATGACCAAGGTCAGGAGACAGCTGCATGGGGAGATAAGGAAGCAGGGGCTGAGAGGAGATGGTGGTACGATGTCTAGGCAGCAAGACTTAGTCTGCCTAGACCAAGTGGATAGTAGCTGCAAAGAAATACGCGAAACTACCCCCTAGTATATGACTCCCAAAAAGAGAGAACAAATACTAACACAAGACTCCAACAGATAAAAACAGCCTCCTGAACCCCATCAATGGCAATTCATTCGAGTTCCCTCCTGGCAACAGGAGCTGTGCTGCTTTACGGCTTTGCTTCAAACAAAAATTTTGCTTTGCCTTGCCCCAAGTAAGCTTTTGCTGTGCATACTCCACTGTCCTTTCTCCAGCTTTCAACTTGGCCACTCACTCCCTGTCCCTTCTGAGGTCAGAGGACTCCAAGAATTTGCAGGTGAAGTGACAATTTGCCCATTTTCAATAATCCTTAAGTCAGAGAATTGGTTTCATCAACAAAGATATTGCAAGGAAAAAAACAAAAAAAAGAGTGTGGAACCTAGAGATTGAACAAAATCAAAAACATAGCAACAGGTTGCAATGTACAGACCTTATTTGAATCCTGATAAGAACCTACCAAAAAATAAATTTTGAAAAGAAAAGAAAAAAAATTGACACAATCAGGGAAATCAGTATTTGCAGATGAAAATATATGTCTGGTATATGCTTCAAAATAATTCCATGGAATAGAGAGGAGGGTGGGTAAAACAGTTGATAACTGTTAAGAATTCATAATGGGTGCATGGGGATTTATTATACTGTCCCCTCATTTTTTAATGTTTGAAATGTTCATATTGAAAAGGGAAAAAATAAAAATATGTCTGTGAACATACAGTATAGATTACATTGTATTCCATGATGTAGACCACATTGTATCTAATTTGGAAAACACTTTTATGTTTAAAACTGACGACTACTCCTAGGAGAAAATTATAGGGAAAAAATTATCAAAATGAAACTTTGGGAATGTACTCTCAAAATCAAAGTAAATGATTTGAGAAAAATAGCATGAAATCTAGGGTGATAAATGTACGAGAGATGAAATTACCAAGAAGTTGTAGGAGATGACACTAAGTGACCTTGTTAACAAAGCTTGTCTTCAACATAGGCTAATTCTAGTTTGCTTTTTTTTTTTTTTTTTAGAACAAAGAGAAATTAGTAGATTGACCTTTAAGACCTCTTAAAAATCTGACTGAAAATTATTTGAGAGATTCAGGTTGAGTAGTGCCAGCAGGTGGCACATGTCTTAGTATTTTTTCCAAGCTAAGAAAAATTTGAGAACCAGTATGAATACATGAAAATAAGAAAGCTGTCTTTTCATCCTTCATATTCTGCCTTTCTCAGGGAAAATAGTTTAAAAGAATATAAATAGAATACTCTTTATTTTTGGTGTTTCTTTTCCACCTATTGAGAGCTTGACTTTTGTATCAAATTATTAAATAAGTGCCGTTTCCACCCATTCTATAGTGAAATATATCTGATTGAGATCCCAAACAGTTGCTAATCTTTACATTTTAGGATGTCTCAACGTGTGGTCAAGAGCCTGAACTCCAGGCGCCTCCCTGCAGGCTGGCCAGGGAGCAACCCACATGGCGCAGCAGACTTCTGACTTGCCCGCTGCTCCCTTCAGCAGTTTAATTCAATCTGCCTGTTCTGGTCCCCGCTCTGTCTCTGGTGAATCCTCTCACACCCCCCCCCCACACCTCTGGCCTGTACCCCAGCTCTTGTATCCATAAATAAATAAATCGTTAAAAAAAATATAAAAGCGCCTACGCTCCAGGGAACCAGAAAAACCAAGTGCACAGTGTGCTATGAATTGGAGTGTGTTATGACTTGTGTGCTGGGATTTTATCTTGCTTTCTAGGTTTGTGAAAATTTCCCAGATGGGACCAAAAGTTTTAACTTAGCATGAAACAGAGTGCTCTGGCTGTCCCCAAAATGTCCAGGGCTGAGGAAGGCCTGGTGCTCTTCTGCTTCTCTGAGGAAAGCTTTAATGGACAATTTGTTAATGTGGAATACAGGCACATCCCTGTTGAGAGACGCAAAGCAACCTTTCATTACTACAGTCACAAGAGTGTCAGAATTTTGAAAACAACCAGGTGGTATTGTAGGGATAAAAAAACAAAACAAATGAGTGAAAATCCCCATTCCCTACTCCTTTGGGATTTGGGCTGAGTTTGCTCTAAGTAAATCAGAAAACTGGTACTATATGTTTTGCTGTTTTGGCTTGCTTCAAGTTGGAGGAGGGGGGACACAGATCATTTAGTTTCTCAAAACTGATCATACATTCATTCAGTGAAGAAACTGTTTATAATGGACTTTATAGTGCGATATATCTTAGATGTGGTACCTCATGTTGCTAATTTAATCACAGTGCTATTTTTTCCCCTATAGAATCAATCTTTTTTTAATATTTTATTTTATACAATTCTTACATCATTTTTCATTTTTGCACAATGTATGCATTTTCATTTTGGTTATATTCCCCATACAATTGCACCCCCCCTTATTTTGACCCTAATCCTTCCTTTCCCCTCCACCCCCCTAGAATGAATCTTTTTATTACTATTTCTGGAAATTTTTATCTTGTAATATATCACACTCTGAAAGTAGGAGTTATTTAGCTTCACAAAAGGATTCAATAATAACAACTCCCATAAGGTCTTATAGTAAACATTAAGTGATTTTTTTTTCTTCTATAGTGTTCTTGTTTACAACAATATTCATCACAAAACTTCAGAAAATTCAGAATACTATAATAAAGAAAATAAAGATTACCTACACTTCCTCTAGACTTTATCTTTTTGTTGTCTGGTGTCTTTAATTAACATTTAAGTAGAGAATATGTTCTACGTAAATCAGAGTATGAAATGTCAAAGAACTAAATAGAAAAATTTTGGGGTAAATTCCTAGGAAAAAATGGGGTCAGTCACGTTCATCCAAGGTTTTAAGGAGCAGCATCTATGCAGCCAGGCTGTGGTCAGTGTTTGGGGACATGGGTCAATATCTGTAATCTTTGCACTCCTCTGATTTCTTCTTTTAGTGCCTAATTTCCCATCTGTAGCTGATGGACAGGTCTCCTCTCAAATACTTTTTTTTTTAAAGATTTATTTATTTATGCATACAAGAACTGGGGTACAGGACAGAGGTGTGGGAGGGTGAGAGGATTAACCAGAGACGGAGTAGGGAATAGAACAGGCAGACTGACTGAAATACACTGCTGAGAAAAGCAGTGGACATGACAGGAGAGGTCTGCTGCGCCAGCCAGGAATAGAACCAGCGCACTGGCGTGGGGGCTATGGATGGCCTCACAGCGCTATGCTCAACCTGCTGCGCCACTGGGAAGACCCTCAAAGACTTCTGACTCAGTTTGGATTTTACATTGCTCCAGTCTTCTGAAATGTCAGTGACTTTTTTTTTTTAACATTTATTTATTTGTGTATGCAAGAACTGGGGTACAGACCAGAGGGGTCAGGGGTGAGAGGATTCACCAGAGACAGAATGGGGAGCAGAACAGGTGGACTGACTGAAATACACTGCTGACGGAAGCAGTGGGGAGAAAGGAGAGGTCTGCTGTGCCATGTGGGTAGCTCCCTGGCCCCCGCCTGAACTTGTGCCGCAATGGCTGCAGATAGCTTCATATAGGGTGCATCCTGACCCCTTGCGCCACCAGGGAGGGCCCACGTTAGTGACTTTGATAACTATAGTTCAAGGGAACTTTTCTTTTGTGAATTTGCATCACTTTGGGCTGGATTTTAGGATTTTATTTTTTATTTTTTTTAAAGATTTATTTTATCTATTTATGCATACAAGAGCTGGGGTACAGGCCAGAGATGCGGGGGGTGAGATGATTCACCAGAGACAGAGTGGGGAACAGAACAGGCAGACTGACTGAAATACACTGCTGAGGGGAGCAGTGGGCGAGACAGGAGAGGTGCTGTGCCATGTGGGTAGCTCCCTGGCTGGCCAGGGATCAAACTCTTGCTGCAGAGGCTGTGGACTGCCTCACAGTGCGGTGTTCACCCTCTTCCACCACCAGGGAGGCCCTGGGCCGGATTTTAAATGTATATTACATATGTATTTAAAATGAAATGGTTTGCTAGTTTTCTTCAAGATGCATCTTCACTTAATGATATGTTGCAGACATCCTGCATATTAATAAATATAGCTATAGCTATATTTCCCTTAAATAACATGAAATAGCAAGCAGTATTTACAGTACCAAGCATAAATATCTTTAGGGATTTTTTTTTAATTGAGGAATAAAATAAAGCACATAAAATTTTATGTATATCTCAAGACTATGTAAGTTTCTTAGCTTGAGCTGCCATATCAAAATGCCATAGACTGGATGACTTAACAGGCATTTGTTTCTCAAGTTTCAGAGGTGCGTAAGTCTAAGATCAAGGTGCAGCCAGGTAAGTTTCATTCTGAGGCCTCTTCTCTTGCCTGGAAGACAGTTGCTGCCCTCTGCAGTATGCTCATGTTATCTTTGTGCTCCTGAAGGGAGGTGGGGAAGAAGGAAACAGAAGGCTGAGGGGGAGGGGTATGGGACAAGAAAGAGGAAAGAGCTTTCTAGTGTTTCTTCTTAGAAGGACATTAATCCCAGCAGATCAATGGTTTCACCCATATGACTTCATTTAATCTTAAAGGTTATTACATTATCTCCTCAAAGAAAATTCCAGTAGTCATACTGTGTGTTAGATTTACACATTGAATTTTGTGGCAATGCAATGCAGTCCATAGCAGTAGGCTTGTTTTTAAGGAGAATCAAGCTTTACATATACCATTAAAGTTCTATATATGCATTCACAAATCAAAATACAGAATTAAAGGATTTTGTTGGATAATTTAGGAGAATGAGTTATGTGAATCCTTTGGAGTTTGTTCCCTGTTGGATAAAAGCTCTGTGCTTTTTTTTTTTTTTTAAGATTTATTTATGCATGCAAGAACTGGGGTACAGGCCAGAGGTGTGGGGGTGGGGTGAGAGGATTCACCAGAGAGAGTAAGGAACAGAATAGGCAGACTGACTGAAATACACTGCTGAGAGGAGCAGCAGGAGAGACAGGAGAGGTCTGCTGCACCATATGGGTAGCTCCCTGGGCGGCTGGGGATTGAACTTGTGCTGCCGGGGCTGGGGATAGCTTCATAGGGGCATTTTTTTTTTTTAAGATTTATTTATTTATACAAGAACTGGGGTATAGGCCAGATGCGCGGGAGGGTGAGAGGATTCACCAGAGACACAGCAGGGAACAGAACAGGCAGACCAACGAAATACACTGCTGAGGGGAGCAGCAGGCGAGACAGGGGAGGTCTGCTTTGCCATGCGGGATTTTCACAGGCTGACCAGGATTGAACCTGTGCTGCAGAGGCTGCGGACAGTTTCAAAGTGCGGGCTCAACCGCCTGTGCCACCAGGGAGGCCCCATAGGTTGCATCTTAACCCTTTGTGCCACCAGCGAGGCCCAAGCACTGTGCTTACAAAGATTTTTGTTATTCTATGCACTGCTTTCATGTCTGGAACAGTGAGTAATACGCTAGTGCTTAATATTTATTGAATGAATGATTGAATGTTTTCCCTTTGGGGAGGAAGTGAGACAGTATAAGCGCTTAGGAGCTACAGATCATTAAGAAAGATTACCTTTATTAAATCTGCATTCTATCACTTACTAGTTCTTTTATCTTCAAAGAGTTGTTTAAATTCGCTGTGCCTTTTTTCTTCTGCAAAATAGTTATTTTAGGATTGTTGTGAGGATTAAACGAATTAGTAGGTTTAAGCCACTTAGAACATTATCTAAGATGCAGTAGATAAAAGTAGATACCTTGAAGTAAGTAATAAATGATATTTATATTTGTGTCGAATTCTCCTTTTTATGTATGTGGTAATAACCTATGAAAATATCCTATAGAAGTCAGTAATATGGGATTATTTTTGCATTTGTTTTTCAGGAAGAAATATTGAGGCACGGAGGTGAAAGAACTTATAGATGTGATTACCAAGGATTGTATTCCCCTGGAATATTAAAAATAAGGCAATATTTTTATATTTTCTTAAAATTATTCACCAGTTGGATTTTGTAATTCCCTTTTTAATCAGTGGTTTTCAAGCTATAAACCCACATTAAGCCCCTAAAGTCTGTAAGTGTGTGTAATATCTATAAAATCACTATATATGTATATATCTCCACATTTAATGATTATAGATATGTATATATACTTACATATTGTTACACGGGAGTGAGGGGGAGGAGAAGGAGCGTTATGATTTGTAAAAATATAGATTTATAGTCTCCTTAACTTATTATTTTCTCAATCAATGAAAGGTGAAAGTGTAACTATTAACATGGAAAACCCCTTTAATTTGTGGAATGATGACAAGAGGGTCCTCATGAAAATAATTCCAGGAAAAACTCCTTTAATCGCTGCATATATAAGGAAACTTGTAATTTTATATAACATGTATTTTACATGTACAGGTCTCTTAATGAGAACTGTAAAGAGTCTCGCTCCTGGGATTGACTAAAAGAGCGAAAACCAAAAGCTGTACTTATCTGGGCTAAAAAGAGAGAGTGGGTCGGGAACTCGGTGAGTAATAAACTACAACCCCCAGAATTCTTAGCGGCGACCTGCCGGGAATTGTAGTTCACTCTGCAGTCGGGACACCCTCTCCCATACCCGTGTGGGTTGGGGACACGGTGAGTAATGAACTATAACCCCCAGGAGTCTTAGCGGTGACCTACCGGGACTTGTAGTTCATTCTGCACTTTGGACACAGTCTCCCATCCCCGCCTGGGCTCGGCTGCGGCTACGTGTGGTGCGTGGTCCTCTTGTGGGGATTTTCCTTTGTCATTTTTTTTTTTCTTTTCGATTTGCCATTTTTCTCTAGCGTTTTCTCAGCTCATTGTTAAGCAAACCCAAGGAAGACTGCTCTAGAGAAATGTCCCGCTGAGGAGGAACCGGAGAAGTTACCCAGGAGGAGTGAACCCGGAAGTGAACCCGGAAGTGAACGTGATCACTCTCCGACCTCAGCAAGGAAAATTAACGTCCTTCCTTCTTTTTCTTAGGTACTCACAATTCTTTTCTCTTTTCTCACCTTAAAATGTATTTTTCCCTTCCAGATTTTTTTTTATACCATACCGCCTCCTCACGGGTGTACTCCTTAAACGGAGTCAGACAGTATGGTTTACATGTGGTTCTCGCGCGTGCTGTGTGTCAGTCACGCCGAAGCTAAGGAGTGTTCTAGAATAGTATCTGCCACCGAGAGTATTCCAGTCACTGGTAGGTGACGGGGGAGACTTGCTGATCTCAGGTATAGATAACCCTAGAGAGGGAACGTCTTGGTTGCTTCCTTCCTCCACTTACCCCTCATTAACTTTGAGGTTCTTGATCTCTAGAGTTGTAGGTTCTACTACCGTTCCCAAAATGAAAATTTTTGACAAATTTAACAAAAAGCTTGCCATTCTTTTGTTCTAACCATTTTCAATTGGAAACACCTCTGATTTGTTTAAGGCTAGATGTAAAGATGATGAACAGATATTTCTGCTGGGGAACTTGTAACTTTTACAACTTCTGTCTGGTGCATTCTTCCACAGACCTTTCCAAATGTCAATTAGTATGTTATAGTTCATTGGTAGAAGCTGCAAATTTTAATATTTTAGAGACCATCCTGAATGTTTTATTTCCCAGGAGATAATGATGTCACGTTACTAGTTTACATTTATCAAGTGAGCTAATATATAAATGTACTTCCTAGTATGATAGAAAAACTAGAGACAGAGGTTGATTTTGATAAATTTCAACCTTTATTTTATCTCTGAACCTTTGGATTTAGGGGCAAAGTGTTTTTCTTAGAACCCATTGTTTTTTCCTTTTCTCACTCAATAAAACCATTGTGTACCTATGTTAGCTCTTATTCAACTCTGTTAGAGGGGAGTATAACAGATAATTATTGTACACTCCCCATTTCATCTAACTTGCAATTTTTTAAAGTAATCTTTCTTTCCTGATTGTAAAAGTAATAAGTGCTATATGGATAGAACACTTGGAAAACACTAAATGCTAGAAAAATAGCAAGCAAAACCTATCCATAATCCTGTAACTAGGAATCATTTTGTTAACATTTTGGCATACTTCTTTTTCTGTTTCCTTTTTTCAGTATACCCTGTGCACCTCTTTAATATGTATGTATACCAAAAATTGTAGAA
This sequence comes from Talpa occidentalis, assembly GCF_014898055.3. Lineage (NCBI taxonomy): Eukaryota > Metazoa > Chordata > Mammalia > Eulipotyphla > Talpidae > Talpa > Talpa occidentalis. The sequence continues at coordinate 39,300,107 of NW_023604861.1, read as the reverse complement.
AATCCTGAGGCTATGTTGTTCTATATTCTGCTTTTTTAATTTAGTGTAATTATCACCATTGTCCAATTTAGTTTGTTAATGTTTGAAGTTCTCCTCCTTTATAATCTCAGCTAAAAGAGAGCACCTTTGAAGAATAATTGAAGAATTGAAAGCAGTGAACAATGAACAGACAAGCTTTGCCTTTATCAAGCTGAGTGAATAATCATGCTTAAAGTTACTTGACTTCCTATGATAGCTGAATTAAAGAATTAGACAAAAAATAGGTAATATGTTTCCTTCAAACTTTAGAAATCTAAGAATGTGAACCACTTAGGGTTTGCATGACTATTTCAGGTATTTCAAGTGCTTGTTCACATGCTTACTTCTAGGTTCTAGATATTTCTGGATATTTTCTGGAAAATAACAAATTTAACCCATTCTGCTGATATATTTTTTAGTTACACTATACACATTTTGTTAATCGTGCCTATTGAGTGGGTAGGGAACTGCTGTCATTTATTTTAATATGTTATATTCAGAGGTTTGAAGAATTATTTCCTTTTTGGTGGGTTACAGAATTTGGGGACTATGTTTGGAACTGACTAAGGCAGTGAACTAAACAATATTTCTTAAGTTCCTTCCAGCTTTATTACATCTGTAGAGTTTACTTTTTATTTGCATTATGTTTATTATATTTCAGATGCTGAGATGAATCGTCATCTGTTTGGTTGGCTTTTTAGACATCCATCTCTTAATGGTCACCACCAATGCCACATCCACCCTCATTCTCATCAATTTACACAGCTTCATCTTGATACAAGCCTGTTGGTTTTTAGACAAAACAGGAATTGCATTCTCTATCATCTGTTAAAGAAGAATTTGTCCAAGAGATGTTGTCATCAAGATACCAGGAAGCATAGAGCACTACAGAAGTATATGGAAGACCTGAGTAAGGAGTACCAAACACTTGATCAGCATTTGCAGCATCTCTCTGTGGACGAAGGGGACCGAAAGTCCTTGCATCGAAGACATGCTGAGTTGGCACCACTTGCAGCCATTTACCAAGAAATTCAAGAAGCAGAACAAACAATTGAAGAATTAGATTCAATGTGTACAAGTAGGTAGAATATATTGTGTTTACCATTACAGAATTGATTTCCTAAGTTGAAAAGCTTTGCTGACCTCAGTCTGTTAAAAAACCTACAAATAAGGGCCTCCCCGGTGGCGCAGCGGTTGAGCGCTGGGTTGCGAAGCTGCCCGCAGCCTCTGAGGCGCCGGTTCGATCCCCGGCTGCTCCCCGGCCACCAGAGGAGGGTCCCACATGGCGCACAGACCTCTCCTGCCGCCCGCTGCTCCCCTCAGCAGTGTACTTCGGTCCTTCTGCCTGCCTGCTCTGCTCCCCACTCTGGCTCTGGTGAATTCTCTCACCCTCCCGCGCTTCTGACTGTACCCAGTGCATGTATAAACAAAAACAAACAAACAAACAAATAAATAAATAAACAAACAAACATGCCTCTATTTAAAAAAAAAAAAAAAAAAACCTACAAATAAGCTCTACACTTATGCGGGCAGTACTATGTTCTGGGTGAAGTATTTAACCTACTAAAGTTAAACTGCTACTAAACCTAACTGCTTTGGTGATTTAATTTATGAGCAGACCTTTATTGAGTTCTATCCTAAATAGAAGTGTCATAGATACAGTTCCTATAGCTTAGAGGTCTTAAAAGAACTGAACTTCTTAGTTGATTCTTTCTACTCCCTCTTTCCCTACCAGCCCTAGGCAACCACTCGTCTGCTTTATGTCTGCATGGATTTACTTATTTCAGGCATTTTATGTAAATGGAGTCATATAATATGTTGCCTTTTGTGATGGGATTCTTTCGCTTAACATTGTTTTTAAGATTCATCTATATTATAACATGAATTTGTATTTCTGACATCATATACAAAAGTAACTCAATATGATAGAATTTTGTGCATATATTATAATATGAATTTGAATTCATTTCTTTTTATTGCTGAATTTTATTGTTTTTCATTATTATAAGCAATGGTGCTATGAACATTTGTGTACATGATTTTGTTTAGACATAGGTTGTGACTCCTATGATATTTTAGACCTTTCAATTTCTTGTTCAGACGCAGTTAGATCTATGCTTAACTTCTTGAGGAACTGGCAGACTGTTTGTCCAAAGCATCTGCATCCTTTTACATGCCAAGTTAAGAGGTTAGCTCTTCACCTTAAGGTTTAAGTTGCTCCACATCTGGCCAACCCATATAATCTGCCATTTTGATTCTAGTCATCCTTGTGCATATGAAGTGATATTTTATAGTGATTTTGATTTGCATTTCCCTGATTAATGATGTTGAACATCTTTTTGTGTGCCTACTGGCCATTTGTATATCATCTTTGGATAAATGACTGTTTAGACCATTTGACTACTTTTAAATTGAGTTTTTATTTTTCAGTTATAAGATTCTTTATATTATAGCTATAAGTTTCTTATCCGATAACATGACTTGCAAAACTTTTCTCCCATTCTTTGGGTTGCCCAAAGTATCACACTTTTTAAGTATGATGATGTCCAGTCTTTTTTTCTGTTATTGCTTTTGTTTTTGGTGTCATAGCTAAAGCTGTTAAATAATCCAAGGAAATAAAGTTTTACATCTGTGTTTCTTCCAAGTATTTTATAATTTTAGTCCTTACATTTACATCTAGATCTATTTGAGTTAGTTTTGTCTATGATATGAAGAGTGTTTTTAAGTTTAGTATTTCTTAATATGAAATATGCCTTAACATTTTTTCTCAGGAAATTTTTTCAAAATATATAGAAGCTGAGAGAAAAGCACAATGGGCTAATTTTGTATTCAATATTTATCCTAATTTTGCTGTTGCCTTTTAGTTCCTAAATTTTTGACTGTGCTCCAGTCTGTTTCATAAAGCCTTAAAGAAGTATGAAATGTCAAGGCCAGTCAAGTTACACTTGTAAACTCCTGGATGCCCTAAGCCTTACATTTCCCTGCCTACTGTTAGTGGCATCAGAATTATCCCACCTAACCTTTAACTTCTTTGCATAAGGCCACTCAATTTATGAATTAGTTTTGGGAAAGCAATAGTAATAACAATAGGAGTTTACTAAATGCTTTCTAAATTATATTGAAATAACATCTTTCCCTATTACTAGATTGGATAACATTGTTTCTAAAGTCACTTCCTGATTTACAATTCTGCTGTTTTATAATAATAGTGATAATGGCTACATGGACTGATTCTTACTGAGCCAGGTATAAGCTAAATATTTTACAAATATTATTTCATTTGAATGTTCACAATAACCTTATGAGATAGGAATTATTATTCATATCCCAACTTTATAGTTGAAGAAAGAGATGAGAAGTTGAAATACTAAAGGTTGCTCAGTCAATCAGGAGAGGAGCAAGGATTTGAAGTCAGTCAAAACTGACTTGAAGTCAGTCAAGACATGGCAATAAAACTCTGTTCTTATCCACTGCACAATAATTCAGAGTCCAGTAGCGTTTGTCTCTTCCACGAGTTCCCTTTTATTTTTCCCATTATTTGTAGCTTCATTATATCTCATCCTAGATGATTACAATAAATTTACCACTTGTAGTCTGACCTCCAAACCGAGTACAATTTTGCATCATAAGATTTTGAAATGATGTGAAAAGAACCATTGTTTCCATAAAGCAAAGGTTACTAAGATGTGTTTTGTTTGAATCACACCGTTGTTTTTTTTTTAAAGATTTATTTATTTATGCATACAGGTGCTGGGGTACAGGCTAGAGATGCAGTGGGATGAGAGGATTCACCAGAGACACAGTGGGGAACAGAACTCAAATACACTGCTGAGGGGAGCAGCAGGCGAGACAGGAAAGGTCTGCTTCGCCATGTGGGTTGCACCCTGGCTGGCCAGGGATGGAACTCATGCTTCAGAGGCTGCGGATTGCTTCTTAGTGTGGTGCTTAACGCCTTGCGCCACCAGGGAGGCCCCGATTCACACTGTTTTTAAAAAATGTTTACTAGATGTGAACATATTAAGAGATTGCAAAATTACATGCATTTTTACTTCTGACTGTAGCTATGCTAAATTACTCAGTGTACTAAGTAGTCGCTATTATCTTGAGACAGGAAAGTGATAACGTCAATTTACTATCAAATTTACCTTATCTGAGTTCATATTTAATTAACCTTTAAAAACTGTTTGACTAATCACTAATTTTTATAATTTTTTGCAGACATTCAAATCACAAGTTTTTGGGAGCAAGATCATACTTCTTTTCTCACAGACAGTTTTGGATATACTTAGCAAACACTCATTGACATTTTTCAACTATATCTATCTGTTCTTTTATCCCTTTCCTTTACAACTAAACTAAATTTTAGTAGACAGAGATTAGATAGATATTTAGGAGTTTCTCTGTATTTGAAAATTTTTACCATTATCTATTTTTGCTGTCTTATAGGTCTAATTAAACAAGATGAAAAACAGTTACAAGAACTTGCTTTGGAAGAAAGGCAAACCATTGCTCAAAAAATCAACATGTTATACAATGAGGTATGTTTTTGAGAGGTATACTAATCTCAGTAGGTGTTAATATAAGGGAATACTGTCCTTGGCAGACAATGTTTTACTGAAGTATTTTACATACACCAGTTTTTAAGTCTTTTACAATAAATGATCAAGCTATTTTAGTGCTGTAATTTGCTACAAAATGAGATGGAAGAAATTATGATGTCAAAGAATAAAAACAACAACCCGCTCCCCACATATACACCTCCACCCCCAACCCCAAGCAAAAATATATTACAAAGCTGAATCTATTAATTTTCAAGAAAGGGAACATTGGTTGATAAATTTCATTTACCATGGGGGACTGTCAAGTTTTTTTGGTCAAGGTTTTATGTCTTAGAAAGTGGAGTGATTTTAATTAAAGATTAAAGAATTTGCAAACTGGATAGAATGGAGAGACTTGAAGGATATAATGACAGTTAATTACCACAAGTCTTTAGCTCCTAGCTTAATGAATGACTTGTTTAAAACATTGAAAAACAGAACTATAATCATGATCCTCTCTGTCATATTTGTCACCCTTACCTTCAGTCTTCCCTACTCTGGGAATCTAGTTGAGGGGCTTCTGGAAAGGTTGAGGGAGGTGAGGCAAAGGTATCAGTTATTATGTACCACTGATTTAACTAGCTAATCAATGGCAGAAGTAAGACGTCTGACTCAGTCTAATTCTCCTGCAGACTGTGTCAGTTCTAGCAGAGATGGAATATTTGAATAGACAATAAGGAGAGTGGTAACAAGTAGGTGCTTGTTTGATTTGAAAGACCTTTCAGTAATAACCAAATTGCTTCCCTTTTCTTCCGAGAGGAAGTTGGTTACTTTCTTTTTTTTTTTTTTTTTTTTTAAGATTTATTTATTTATCTATACAAGCACTGGGTACAGTCAGAAGCGCGGGAGGGTGAAAGAATTCACCAGAGCCAGAGCGGGGAGCAGAGCAGGCAGAAGGACCGAAGAACACTGCTGAGGGGAGCAGTGGGCATGGCAGGAGAGGTCTGGGCGCCATGTGGGACCCTCACCCGGTGGCCAGGTATTGAACCGGCACTGCAGAGGCTGCGGGAAGCTTCGCGGCCCAGCCCTCAACCACTGCGCCACTAGGGGAGGCCCTGGTTACTTTCTTTATTAGAAAGTCCTCCCTGCTTTGTAAGATTTATTTTTATTTATTTATGCATACAAGAACTGGGGTGTAGGCCAGAGGTACAGGGTGTGAGAGTTTTCACCAGAGACAGAGTGGGGAGAAGAACAGGCAGACTGACTGAAATACACTGGAGCAGCAGGTGATACAGGACAGGTCTGCTGCTCAATGTAGGTCAGCTCCCTGGCTGGGGATCGAACTCATGCTGCCGTGGCTGGTGAGAGCTTGATAGCACTGAGACTTTAACCGCTGTGCCACCAAAGAGGGCCCTTAGAAAGCCCCTTTTTTCCTTGTGACAGCCAAGAAACAATTTGAGCCTTTTGTTAGGAGTGCTCAACATAGTCTAAACTGAGTGACTCCACTGAAAAGATACAGCACATGGCCTGATGTCTGCTGTCATTTATGAATACTCATTCATATATGAGAGTCCTCATTTTCTCCAAATGAAGGTATTCAAAGCTTTACTTCATTTATTAGATGAAAGAAGCTATTGTTTGGAACTAATAAGAGGCAAAATCTGAAGAAAATTGAATGGAACACTCTAGACTTTGATCTAAACTTCTGCATTTTAGAAAATTAAGATAATATGATAGTACTGTAGAGAATATCATGAAAAGTAACTTCATTGTTAACATGAATTGTTGATTACTTATTTTAGGTCTAATTAGTTCTACTTAATACAGTATCTTAGGACTAGATCTCATTGGGATGCTATATGATTTTGTTAATTACTGATTTTTTTGATGTTTGGGGTCCTTTTATCTAAGTTCAAGTATATTAGTATGCTGTGGAAAGTATGCACACTAAAGCTGATTTTTTTCCTTTTGCAGCTTTTCCAGATTCTAGTGCCAAAGGAGAAGTACGACAAAAATGATGTTATTTTAGAGGTGACATCTGGAAGAACTACTGGAGGTCTGTAAAATAATTCCACTATGAATGATCTGAAAAATAGTATATTTTACCTTGATTTGACACGCTATTACTGTAAAAATCGGTTAAATATGTTTCACTTTGGAATAGTTACTCTTCCTTTCCTAAGGGGCTTATTATACCCAGTAATTGTTCTCTTAGACATTTCTGCTGACTGGATGTTTTATGTATTTTCTTTTAGGTGATATCTGCCAACAGTTTACCCGGGAAGTATTTGACATGTACCAGAATTATTCACGTTTTAAGCACTGGAAATTTGAACTTCTGAATTATACACCAGCTGACTATGGTAGGCGCATCCATAGATGATACTGAAAATTATTTTATTTCTGATTTTGATTAGAATCATTTTGTCCTTTTTTAAAAAACATTTTCACTATATCTACTGTATAATGTGACATGGGCTCATCAAATACTATGACAGTAGCTTACTATAGGTGAATTCTTAGCTAGTAGAATAGAGGGAAGGAAGGAAAATCTGAATTATAGAAAATTTCACTGGAGAGGATATATATGCACCTTTCCTTGAAAAGCATTGCTTTTTGTTAAAAAGATAAATTAAGGTTTTTATCCCAAAGAACTTTATTATTTATGTGGTACAGTTGGAAAATATTACTAGTTAAACTATGTGGTTAATGATGTAGTAGATTTTCATGGCAACACAGAAAAAATTAATTATTTGTCTTTATTTTCAAAAAGTTTCCACTTTTGTTGGGCTGATAAAAATTGTACAACATAATGATAACTGCATTTTCTTAAACTTTAAGATACTCAAGTATGTTAAATCAGAAAATCTGATAGTAATCTTCTTTCCCTCTCTTTGCCCCCTAACTCGTCTGAAAGTTGATGTAAGTTGTGCTCGGTACAGATTTTAAATATAGCTAGTGGGTAAGGGAATGGTAGTAACAGCCAAGGGAAGAAATCACCTGAGCAACACCATGGTGGTGGGAAAGATCTTAGTGTATATGAGGATAATAAAGCTGATTATCTGGAGTATACTGTGATGGGAAGTAACAGGAAATAGCTTTGAGTGAGTACAGTTTTAACAGCCTTAGAAGCTGAACAGATCTTGATTGTTAAGGAATAGGAGCTATTGAAGACTTTATTAATTACAATATGATGTAACATACATATGTGTGTATATATATGTAAGATTATTTAGATAACAGTATGCAGGATAGATCAAAGAGACTATATTTAAGGCAGACTGCAGAGAGGTTATTAGAATAGTTCAGGTAGGACTAAGAGTTAGAATTGGGAGTAGGGAAATGTGTGAGAAACCTTTAAAGGAAGAATGGGCAAAATTTGGTAACTGACTAAATACCCGAAGGGCTGTTGCTTGCCTGATATCTTATATGCAATATAGATTATTTGATCCTCTAACCTGTGAGGTTTTTTTTTTTTGAGATACGTACTGTTAATCCCATTTTATAGATGAAGATCTAGGCTTAGAGAATATGAACTAACCCAAATTCACACAATAATTATAGCAATCCTAGGATTGAATTTAAGTCTGTCTTATTGAGAGCCACTGTATCCCACTAGTCTATTCTGACACAATGGAGATGAACCTCAAGGGGTTCTAATCTTTCTAGCCAGGAAGATTTTGACATTCATTCATGCCATTGAATGGAATAGAAGTTGGAAGGCAGAATTCATTTGGGAAGAATAATGGTAAGTAGTTTTTGAATTATGTAGATTGAGGTAATGGCGAGCATTCACTTAGAAATATTCAATAAATGTTGAAGTTATGTAACCAGATTTGGTGAGAGAACAGAATTGAGGAGACATACTTGATGGCTGTTAGCACAGAGATAATGTCTAATATTAAGAATAAATGAAGAAGAGCAATTTTGTTCCAGGTATATAGAGCATACCTAAAAAAATGTGTGGGAATCCTTTCTTTTAAATATACTAAGTCACTGGCAGAATAAAGATTTTTTTTTAAATAAAGAGCTTTTTTTTAAAAAAGGGGAAAATTGAAATATTTCACTAATACAACTTTAAAATCAAAGACAAAGAATAAGCCTTTTTTCATTAAAATTATAAAAATAATTTTTAAATTTTGATTTACTTATTATAATTAGTTTGGAGAAAATACTGTCAGATTATCTGAGAGGGTACTAAAGGTAAATACCAGGAGGCAGAGATCACTGGGGTCATCTCTGAGGCTGCCTGCCATAAATACTAACATCTATATTTTAAGAAAACGCTTCTGAATTAGAAAAAATGAATTTGAAGCCTTATATTTAAAGAGCACATATGAAGATATCCAGCCAAAATGACCAACACTAGAATAAGACATACTCAGTAAAATTATTGGATATTTTTTAAAAAGAAAAAAAAAATATTTTGGACATGGAGAAAAAAGAGCCAGTGACTTATACAGGAAATAAAATGAGATTTCCATCAACATTTTTTAATAGCAACATTTTGTGCCAGAAACACTTAGTGGAGTGCACTCAAAAAAAGGTAGTTTAGGTTAAGGATTTTATAAGAGTACAAGTGTCTCTTTATAAATGTATTTTAACTAATAAGTGAGAAAGAAATTACAGAATTAGACTATCACCATTTTACAATTTCCGTGATACATTAAGCATCAAAGACTGTCAAGACCCTAAAAAGAGAAACAATTATATGTTATATGCCCCCTGTAGTATTTCCAAGGGACTTGAGCTAGTTAGTGCTCATCCAGTCTCTGGATCTAACTGCCAAATTGCAGCCAATACAGAGAACAGATTGAACTGCACAAAGAAAATACAATCAGCAAAATTTCTCAGACAGTGAGAAATTCTACAGGTCAATAGCCCAAATTCCTCAACAGACTATTTGTAGGAAATGAAAGAATCAAACCTATAGATTATGAGATTTAAAAGACATCAAAATCTTTAATGGACAAGACTAAACAGTAGTGCCTAGGGCTGAGTATTAGGTAATAAAATTATAACTGCAGAAAGAATGAAAGTCCAGATTATGGTTACCTGTGAGAAAAGGAGGGGATTGTAACTGGGAAGGGGCATATAGGAGGGCTTTTCAGATAACTATGACCTGTTTCTTGACCTTGGAATTCTTTAATCATCCATATGATTCATATGGTTTCTATGTCTATATAGCATTTTATAATAAATGTATTTTTAAAAAAACATGTCCAATTAGAAGTTAGCCTAGGGCCTCGCTTGTGGCACAGGGGTTAAAGACAATGCTCTCAAGCTATCGCCAGCCACTGAAGCACAAGTTTGATCCCCGGGCTGGCCAGGGAGCAACCCACATGGCGCAGCAGACCTTCCTGTCTCACCTACTGCTCCCCTCAACAGTTTATTTCAGTAGATCTGCCTGTTCTGTGCCATACTCTCTCTGGTGAATCCTCACCCCCCACACCTCTGGCTTACACCCCAGTTATTGTATGCATAAATAAATAAATCTTTAAAAAAAAAAAAAAAGAAGTTAGCCTAGGTGTTAAGATTTTATTGTGATAATCTCTCTGCTCCACAGATAAGCAAAAGTTAAATTTCAGTAGATTTTTGGAAACTTGGGAAGACCTATAAATTTATTTATTATTATCAAATTAATAATATCTTTTTGAGTATCTTTAATGTAAGGCATATTTGCCTAAGATTGCATAGGATAGTTTAATGCAGAAAACTTCCAGTGTGCTTTTTTTTTCTAATAGCGTTTTGATAAAAAGTAACTTGTCTTTATAGAAAGTTAGAAACAAAAAAATTGAAAAAAATACAAATAAAAATATCTGTTCTTTTATGCCCCAGAGATAATCATAAATCATATCTTGATATGCTCCTTTCTGTAATTACATTTATATTGGGAAAATATACTTTTGTATATGTTTTCATCTCAGCCTCTAACCTCACATTTAGACCTTAGCTTAAGAACCACTTAGGATCCTGACCTTTCAAAGTATAATTCATTAATATTTCTAGATAATATCTTTTTCCTAGGTGGGTTGCATCATGCGGCTGCCCGAATTTCCGGTGATGATGTCTATAAGCATTTGAAGTATGAAGGTGGAATCCACCGAGTTCAGCGAATCCCTGAGGTGGGCCTGTCATCAAGGATGCAGCGTATTCACACAGGAACAATGTCAGTCATTGTTCTTCCTCAGCCAGATGAGGTAACCTTGTGAAGCTGCAATGAAAACTCATCTTAATCAATGAGCATTGTATTGAGAAGCTTAGCTTCTAGAAAAATCTGTGATTTTCAGTGTTTCAGATTGAATTGTACAGTTTCTATTGGGAAATCCTTAACTCTTCCCCCCCGGTAAAGTTGCCCCACTTATCCCTGACCTATATTGTTGATTTTTTTTTTAAAGATTTATTTACTTACACAAGAACCGGGGTACAGGCCAGATGCACAGGAGGGTGAGAGCATCCACCAGAAACAGAGCGGGGAACAGAACAGGCACTGAAGAAATACAATGCAGCGGGCCAGACAGGAGGGGTCTGCTTCGCCATGTGGGATTCTCACCAGCAGGCCAGGATTGAACCGCACTGTAGAGGCTGCGGACAACCTCACAGTGCAGCACTCAACTGCCTGCGCCACCAGGGAGGCCCTTTGATCTCATCTTAACTGAATTAAATCCGCAAAGACTCTTCCCAAATAATTTTCCCATGGTTAGAACACAAACATCTTTTTGGATGTCTCTTCAGTTCACTAATAAGTACATGTATGAGCACACACACATACACCACAGATTCCCATAATGTTCTATAATGTCATGGTGAACTCTGATTTAGCACATAAGGAACCTAGTGTTTCCTAGTGGAAACAAATAAATAAATAGCTATATTTCTATACTTGTATCCCATAGATTATGATCTTAAATCCTAAAACAGTCCATCCTGATAGATTCTATTTTATTTTACAAAAGAAAAAATGGGGTTCAGAAGCATCAAGTGACTTACCTGAGGCTGTTCACTAACAGGTACCATGGTTGGGATTCAGATTCCTTCCAGCTAGCCCTGGGCTTTTTGTACTGCAGGACTCTGCCCCCTCTCATCTTTGTTTTTTGGCCACTTTGTAGGATCTTCACCAGGAAAGTAGAGTGTCACCTTGTTCATCTTCAGCTGGGAACATGTGTATATGAAGCAAGTTAAATTTTTTGTGCTTTGCACTTGTCTGCATATGACTGTAAAAGTGCTACAATAGGGCCTCCCCGGTGGCGCAGCGGTTGAGCGCTGGGTTGCGAAGCTGCCCGCAGCCTCTGCGGTGCCGGTTCGATGCCCGGCTGCTTCCCGGCCACCGGAGGAGGGTCCCACATGGCGCGCAGACCTCTCCTGCCGCCCGCTGCTCCCCTCAGCAGTGTACTTCGGTCCTTCTGCCTGCTCTGCTCCCCGCTCTGGCTCTGGTGAATTCTCTCACCCTCCCGCGCTTCTGACTGTACCCAGTGCGTGTATAAACAAAACAAACAAACAAATAAAATAAATAAATAAATAAAAGCATGCCTCTATTTAAAAAAAAAAAAAAAAAAGTGCTACAATAACTGATTTAGAGGAACACTTTTTTTTTTTTTTTTACTTTTTTTTAAGATTTTTTTAAAATTTTATTTATTTATATAAGCACTGGGTATGGTCAGAAGCACGGGAGGGTGAGAGAATTCACCAGATCCAGAGCAGGGAACAGAACAGGCAGACCAACGAAACACGCTGCTAAGGGGAGCAGCAGGCATGGCAGGAGAGGTCTGCACCCCATGTGGGATCCTCGCTGGCAGCCAGGGATCAAACCAGCGCTGCAGAGGCTGCGGGCAGCTTCGCAGCCCAGCGCTCAACCGCTGCACCACCGGGAAGGCCCTAGAGGAACACATTTTAATGATTAGGTGAATTTTCAGATACCAAATCAGGAATAATGAGGATCAACTTTACATGTATAAAAATATATAAAGGTCTTATATATATGATATATTCTATCCTATGTAGCTTTGTGGGATGATGGATGATGAAACTTAAAAGATTGTAAAACTCATTGATCTCATAGTATCCTAACTCAGTGTCAAAAATAACATCCATTAGAATAGAGAATTTATGGTTCTTTCTTTCATGTAAGTTATTTCATAATTTTATGGTGATGATATGTCAACACAAAACAGTATATTTTATTTGAGAAATCTTGGAATAAATATAGTATTAAAGTTGAGTGTAGAATTGACCTTATATGCTATACCTTTTGTTCTAGGTAGATGTGAAAGTGGACCCCAAGGATTTGCGAATAGACACATTTCGAGCCAAAGGAGCAGGAGGGCAACATGTCAATACAACTGATAGTGCTGTCAGACTTGTCCATGTCCCCACAGGTAAGCAAAATTCACAGGTTTACTTTTGTATTTTTAACCCTTTTTCCAAGTCTCATAAAACATTTGGAAGGAAATAGTACTGTTTTAGTGTCTGGTACCTTGTACAACCCTTACTATAATTTACCTACTAAAGCCATGAATTCCTAGGTACTTAGTGAGTTTCATCCAAAGCCTGTATTGGAAATTGTTATAAGAAGTCCATTTCAGTAATAATTAGTTTAAGAGGAAAGTTAAAACGAGAAAAGCTAGAGCAAAAGACAATAAAAATTCTGATAAAATGAGCCAAAATACTTGAAAACATATTGAAAGATTGTAAAATTATGCTGTGGGCAGCCAGAAAGTACTTTGCACAAAGTAACTGATATTTCTGTTGCCAACTTACCTTGGGCCAAATTATTTTGTAGCCACTTATATTTTGTTTAACTTTAACTTCCTCTCAAACCTTTAACTTCCTCCTAAACCTTGCCTTAGGCAAGACATGTGGAGGTACACTAACTCCTATGAATCCACATAATTATGAGCAATTGATTGTTTGAGTCTGTTTTTTTCATACTTTGAGGCTTGCCATGATTTCAATGTCTACTACAAAGAGAACTCTGTCTTTCTTTAGTTTCTTACACCCCAAGATCCTGAGGTTGGGATTTATGTTCCTGTTTAAAATTGAAAGTGAGAACTGTATGTCATTTTTCCATTTTCTCCTTGCACACAGATTCTTGAAGAGTCACAATTTTTCTAACCTACTGCTTCTATAACAGCTCTGTTTTCTACCATTGGAGGAATAGTACTATAGGAGTATAGTTAGATGTTCATACAGGGAAAAGTTATTTTTTTAAAAAATGATCAAAACAAGGATGAAGACGAATTAATATTTTATGTTTTAAAGTGACCTCTTTAGTTTGTTACCACTTAGTGAGGGAAAGTGGGCCGTTGTAGTCCCTGCACTTGCCTTCTTCCATTATAGGTAATGGATAATTCTAATTCTTCCTAATCAGATTTAATCTTTTATATCATCCTATACTTTAAGATTAAAGGATTTTTATTTAACATTTAAGAGATAATTTATTTCATCTAATCTAAGAACCGATCAGTAAAGAAAATCACTGTAACTATAAAGAAATGTAAAAAAAACCTGCCAATTAAAAAAATAAAAAATTATTTCTTTTAACTGCCAATTAAGAAAATAGACAATTAAGCTATGGCAAGTCAGTGATTGTAAAAATATATCCCAATTTCAGAAATCTTTAAAAAAAATTTAATGGGCAGGCTTTTTAGAATAAAAACATGATATTTTCTCATTAATAACTATAAATCTTTCAAAAAGATATTTTAGTTATACAGAAAATATATGTTAAATGCTCACTTAGTACTATTACCATCTAAGATTTTGGAATCTCCTGTAGTGTATTGAAATAATACTGAAAAAACTGATTATTCCAAAGCCATTTTATAGTTTTTAAACAATCCCAGCAACTTATTTAAATAGGGCTTCTGTTACTCAACATACCCTCCTCTCCCCAAATCCTCTACTCCTACCTAAGAGAATATTTAGGATTGAATACTCCTCTGTAATGAGTTTATTAACTAGTTTATTATTACTGAGCTAGTACATAAGAGTTTTAAGTTAAACATTCTGGCTTAAGCCAGAGGAGTAGTGAAGGTATTTTGACCAAAATCAGCTGGCAAGCATTTGAATGAAAGCTCATGAATATCTGGCCATCTTGAAATGGAAATTTTTATATTATTCTGGGTCGTAGAGAAAAAGGATACTAGATTAAAGCGAACACCAGGCAAATGCCTGAAAGATATAAACTTCTTTGGAGAGTTTACAAAAATTTTAATTAAATTTCTGAAACATTCAGCAAAATAATTACCACAATATGAATGCAGCTGGCCTAAGCTAATAGTTTTTGGATTTTGTGAACAGGATTGAACAAAGACTCTCACTGTAGTTGTTACAAAGTTAAGACTAGAACAGCCTGAAGCTCCAGGGATCACCATTTCAGGACTAGGTTTATGCTAGTAATGTAGTGTGGATTAAACCCACCCAAATCCAGAAATTGGATAGCCAAAACATGTATATAGTTGGATGTGCTGACTAGCTGAATTTAGAACCCAAACTATTGAGGAACAGATTCAGTATAAACTCTTCCTTTTAGAGACTTTAAGTAGCTTCATTCGCTTCTGTATATAAAGTTATTTTAAAAATATCAGCTCTGGGGCCTCCCCTGGTGGCTCAGTGGTTGAGCACTGGGCTGCGAGGCTGCCTGCAGCCTCTGCAGCACCGGTTCCTTCCCGGGCCCCCTGCGAGGGTCCCACAAAAAAAAAAAAAAAAAGATCAGCTCTGTGTTGGTGACTGAAAGGGGAAAAGGTGAGTGCTATTTGAATAAGACAGTCTAGAGCAGTATGGCATAGAGGTGGCAGTACCTTGCTCTTTGCTGAGCTTTGGCAGTGTCTGAATGAGCAAGGACAGATAGGCAGAGCTCCAGGAATTAAAGAGTGCCTGGGGTGGGGTCGGGTGGGTGGCGGAGGGGGGGAGTGCGTAAGCATCTACAGATGTTGCTTATAATCTGAAATATCTCTTTTAGATATCAGAATCTGGGCCTCCCTGGTGGCGCAGCGGTTGAGCGCGGGGCTGCGAAGCTGCCCGCAGCCTTGCAGCGCCGGTTCGATCCCCGACTGCTCCCCGGCCACTGGAGGAGGGTCCCGCATGGCGCGCAGACCTCTCCTGCCGCCCGCTGCTCCCCTCAGCAGTGTACTTGGGTCCTTCTGCCTGCTCTGCTCCCTGCTTTGGCTCTGGTGAACTCTCTCACCCTCCCACACTTCTGACTGTACCCAGTGCTTGTATAAATAGATAAATAAATCTTTAAAAAAAAAAAAAAACCTGTTAGAATTTAAAAAAAAAAAAAGATATCAGAATCTAACTACCATCTACAGCTATTACTATCGTAACGCAGGTAAAATTTGCAAAGTGTGCTAAGTCTAAAATATTTTTAATCCTTTGTCATCTTGTCCCAATGCATATTTCCCCCTTTAAAGTGTTCCTCACTTCTATCTAAATTTGATTTGTGGAAGCTGCAATTTACCTCTGATCCCTGTTATTTTTCAGGACTTGTAGTAGAATGTCAACAAGAACGATCACAGATAAGAAATAAAGAAATAGCTTTGCGTGTATTAAGAGCTAGACTCTACCAGCAGATTATTGAAAAAGACAAGTGTCAACAACAAAGTGCTAGAAAACTGCAGGTAAGATTATTTAGTGTAATAATTTAATAGCTACAAATAGTCATCATTCTAGATGGCAAATGTAGTATTTATTATTGATTGAATGGTAATATCTTAGAGAAACATTTTCATTTGTAAACAAGCAATAATTTGAATGCATATGAACTGACAGATTATGGCTAAACTTGGACATGCCAATTTACAAATAATATATGACATACATAAACTAAAAATTATTTCCCAGTTATTTCCCTCCAGGGTTTATATGAGAATTGACTTGAGAGGAAATTGGTTTAAAAGACAAATCTCTGGAAAAAAAGAGAGTTTTAGATTTTTTTATTTAAAGACAGTGTTTCTATTATAACTCTATGTAGGATCAGAAACAAATAAAGCTGTAAAAGACAGGTAACAGTGAATTTTACTGCTGGAATCTGGGAACAAGGGGTACTTATTGTACTTATTGGTGTCTACTATATACATGCACATTATAATTTACTCAGACAATATAATTAGAGAAGCTCTAAGCAAAGTAAAGGTGTCATTATTTTAAGTAAAACAAGTGTAGTATGATTTACATTCTAAGAAGGTAAAGTTTGTCTTTGAGAGTGGTTGAAAGAGAAAGTAGAATCCCCAAATAACTGTTTTGTGTTATTTCCAGAGAGGTGACTTACAGTAAATTTAGACAATTTTATGACCTTTTTAGAATAATGATTTGTACGAAGCTAAACATTAATTATCCTTTTTGCCTCGATGTCCTGGGCTTTTCACACTTTTGCCCTTTCAGCTTTCCTTACCCACATATTCTCAGTTGCAAGTTATAAAACTGTCAGGATAAATAATATAGTAATGCTTTATTTATGGTACTCCCAGTTTGTGGAGTAACATCAGCATATACATTTGGAAATAGGGATGCTCATCTAAAAACCATTACTTCATGGCAAGTAAGTAATAAGAAGCATCATCAGTTCTGCCACATTTGAATTAATAAAACACATAGAAACTTACCTGTCATTTGACATTTTGGCATCAGATGTTTTACATAGTAGTTTTTAAGGTAAGTATTCAAGAATGGCCATATGCAAATTGTGTTTCTCTTTTCTTTAATCTGGCTTGAGGTGCCAAAAAACAAAAACCTTGTCTCCTATACCACCTGTATGTAATTTTTCAGTTATTTCTAATGTTTAGGATTTTTTCTTCAATTAGTGTAGATAGCAGCTTTTATATGGAAGTATTATACCAAGGTCTCAACTCTCATTCCACTTATCACCTAAAGAACTTTGTAAATATCTAGGCCCTACCCCAGAGTAGGGAATGTCTGGATGCAATCCTGGGCCTTAATTTGGTCCTTTGAAATAGTAGTTTCCAAACCTGGTTGGTTGTACAATGGATGGTCTGGGGAATGTTCCAAAATGCATAATTCCTTATTTAGTATATTTGAGGTTAGAGTTTTTAATATTTAAAAATTCTGATTATCAGCTCTTCAAGAGTTTAGTTTCATATTGTTTATTGAAATGTCTTTTTTTTTTTTTAATCTTAAAATGTATAAGAAAGAATGGTATGTATATTGTGTACTCTGGAGATAGGGGAGATGATCAGACTAAGAATACAAACAACTATAGTATAAGGCAAGTTGTGCATACCATGAAGAAGTGTCCAAGTATATGGGGTCCCAAAGAAGGAAGATAATATATTTCAATTGCTGGGACCAGGAAAGGCACAAATGGTAGTAGAGTATTAAGAAAGGGCCTCTATTGAGATGATAGTTTAGCAGACTTAAGCACACACATAATAATGGTATGCTATAATAAGTGGCATAATAGAGGTTCACATAATTTTCAGAAATAACACTGGGAAAATTGGCCACATTATGAAGTGTTTTGAATGCTGAGTTGAGTTGTGTCTGCTTGGTAAAGAAGAAAATGTATCAGAAAACTGTATCAGGAAGTCTAAGCTGGGCAACACAATTTAACCAGAAAAGTAGAAGATGAATGAGAAGATTTTTACAGGAATGTAAGTGAAAATAAGGAATTTTTGAATGATAGATAATAGAATTTATCTGTATAGTAGATATAATAGATCCTTGAAACCATTCAAAGTGAGCAGTTAGAGAATGGATGGGCTGAAATTAGTTTCTCTCCCAGGGTCTGTATCAAAGGTTGGCTGATTGTAAGTTCCCGTGAAATGTTTGTTAAATTGCAAAATGTCAGAATTTTCTGCTTTGATCAAAGAGAGCACTGTAGAAACCAGGAGGAAGAACTATTCGGTATAGAAAGATAACTTGGTTTTTAGTGTTTGAAACACACACACAAAAATAATTCTTATTCTATAACTAAATTTTACAAACTGTAATCTTAGATATTAACTTCCGTCCACTTGTGTTCCTTGTCATTTTGTTTACATGATTTTGTTTGGCACAGGTGGGAACAAGAGCCCAGTCAGAAAGAATTCGGACATATAATTTCACCCAGGATAGAGTCACTGACCACAGGATAGCATATGAAACTCGGGATATTAAGGTAATATTACTGAGTATGCTTTATGAATCTTTATTTTTTTATTTTATTTTATTTTTATTTTTATATTCCCCATACAATTGCAACCCCGATTTGACCCCAATCCCTCCTTTCCCTCCCCCTCAAAGAGTGTCTCTGGTTCATAGTTGTTTGTTGATTTTGATTTTTTTCTTTCTTATAGTTATTCTTTTTCCTGGTCCATATTTAGGTTTCCTAGATTCCTGTTATGAGTGAGACCATCCGGTGTTTTTCTTTTTCTTTCTGGCTTATTTCGCTGAGCATGATCCCTTCCAGCGCCATCCATGTTGCTGCAAATTGCATGTGTTTATCTTTTTTGAATGCTGAGTAATATTCCATGGTGTATATGTACCACATCTTCTTGATCCTGTCATCTATTTTTGGGCATTTTGGGTTGTTTCCAAAGCTTAGCTATTGTAAACAGTGCTGCTATAAACATAGGGGTGCAGGTGCTCTTTGGAATTGATGTTTCTGTGTCCTTTGGGTAAATACCTAGGAGTGGAATTGCTGGATCATATGGAAGCTCTAACTTTAGTAGGTTGAGGAATCTCCACACAGCTCTCCATAGTGGCTGGACCAGTTTGCACTCCCACCAACAGTGCAGAAGAGTTCCTTTTTCTCCACACCCTCGCCAACATTTGTTGTTGCTAGTTTTTTTAGTATGTGCTATTCTCACTGGTGTGAGATGGTATCTCATTGTAGTTTTGATTTGCATTTCCCTGATTGCAAGTGACGTTGAACATATTTTTGATGAAAGTATAATCAAATTGTTGAGTAATAACTTAAATATTACCAAGTAATTTTAAATCATTAGCCAGTTTATGTTAATCAATACCCTAAAATTTGTATATATTTGTGTTAGTTTGGTAGTAAGAAATATGGTCGTTACGTCAGTTTGAAACAGTTATTTTTTAAATTCCAAAATCCTGTTTTTCAATCACGATGTATTAACATATATACAATATAGATAATACACATATGTCAGATTTCTATTGCTGTGTAATAAATTTAGCGACTTAAAATAATACCTATTTATTTTCTCACGCTTATCATAGTTCATAAATCTGAGCTACATTCCCTTTAACTGGTAAAGATTGCCTGCAATTTGCTATATGGTCCCCTCCATGAATCCCATCTCACTTGGAATCTCTTGTAGGAATGACTCAGACCTTTTTGCTCTTACCTTTTTTGTTTAAGGTTTTAATTTATAATCTTCTCATGAAAAATCTACACAGGGCCTCCCTGGTGGCGCAGCGGTTGAGCGCTGGGTTGCGAAGCTGCCCGCGGCCTCTGCGGCGCCGGTTCGATCCCCGGCTGCTCCCCGGCCACCAGAGGAGGGTCCCACATGGCGCGCAGACCTCTCCTGCCGCCCGCTGCTCCCCTCAGCAGTGTACTTTGGTCCTTCTGCCTGCTCTGCTTCCCGCTCTGGCTCTGGTGAATTCTCTCACCCTCCCGCGCTTCTGACTGTACCCAGTGCATGTATAAACAAACAAACAAACAAACAAATAAATAAATAAAACATGCCTCTATTTAAAAAGAAAAATCTACACAATCATCACAGATAAAGTAACTGCAGAATCTTTACTCCTTTTTACCAGCCTTTGCAATCCCTGACATCCTTCATTCTGTTCTTGTGTTCCTTTCTTTTTTTTGCTTGAATTTTTTTTTGCTGTTTTTTCTTTTCTTTTTTTTTTAAACTTCTTTTTTTTTTTTTTTTAAGATTTATTTATTTATACAAGCACTCGGTACAGTCAGAAGCGGGGGGAAGGTGAGAGAATTCACCAGAGACAGAGCGGGGAACAGAACAGGCAGACTGACGAAACACACTGCTGAGGGGAGCAGCGGGCGCAGCAGGAGAGGTCTGCGCGCCATGTGGGACCCTCGCCTTGCAGCCAGGGATCAAACCAGCGCTGCAGAGGCTGCGGGCAGCTTTGCAGCCCAGCACTCAACTGCTGCGCCACTGGGGAGGCCCTGTTTTTTTTTCTGTTCACACAGGCTATGCCTTGCAAGTCTACATGTGGGCTCATTTTTCTTTCTTTCTTTTTTTTTTTAAACAATAGCATTTTTCTCGTTTTTTTTCTTTTAAGATTTATTTATTTATACAAGAACTGGGGTATGGGTCAGAGACAGGGAGGGTGAGAGGATTCACAGAGCCAGAGTGGGGAACAGAACAGGCAGAAAGCACAGCTAAGGGGAGCAGCGGGCAAGACAGGAGAGGTCTACCGTGCCTTGTAGGTTGCTTCCTGGCCAGCCAGAAATCAAACCTGTGCTGCAGAGGCTGCGGACAGCACCACAGCTTGGCGCTCAACCCACTGCGCCACCGGGGAGGCCCTGGGCTCATTTTTCTTTGTGTAATCCAAGGAATTGTAAATCATGCCAAAGCCAGCTGTCTTGCCACCACCAAAATGGGTTCTGAATCAAGATATCAGGATGATATCAGGGGCATCTCGTACATTTTAGCTAGTTTTTCCTGAATTTCTGTATTAAATACTGATGCCTTACCAGGGTGAAGGACATCAATGACCACTTGTCACTGAAGCCCCTGGTTGCTCATGAACTTCCTGGTCCAGCTAGTTGCTGTGTTGTTCATGATGACAGTGGATCTTCAGACAGTAAGGGAAGGAAAGAGTGACTCACACACAGCTTTTTAAGGGCTCACCTATTTAGATGAGGCCCAACATGATAATACTCCTTTTGATTAACTCAGTTTTAATCTGCTTAGTCACCTCGTTGCTGGAGTGATATTCCTACATATTCACATAGTCTGCCTGTACTTAAGGGTACATCTTAAAATTATGCTTGCCACCGTATGTGTTCATTAGATTTAGGTGTTACAGTTATGCTGTTGGGGGAAAGACCCTGTGAAGATAGTTCAAACATAAACCTAACTAAATCCCATCTAACTGGGACCATTGACATTAAAACATTAATGAAGAAACACAGAAAAATGTCCATTTTGCTTCCATTGAAAGCAAAAGTGATCCAATTTTAATGACAGACTACCTGGAAAAGGTAGGAGACAAAAGGTTTTAATTCTTTTCCTTGGTGCCATGTGATTCCTGGAGCTCCTTTACTCAGTTTTGTCTCATCTGTACTCAGAATGAAAGTTCTAAATTTATAAGGGAAATATTTGTTTTTAATACATTTAGAAATTTCTTTGTATCTTATGCCACTTCCTCTATTTTCTTAGCAATAAGGCTATCTTAAGGCACAGGAATGTAACAGCTGTGTTGAAGAGAAGAAAGTATTTACTAACTTCCCTTTCCTCAGGAAGCACACAGTAATAGCCAAACATGTTTGGCCGTAACTTTCTAATTACACCATATTCTTTCAGTAGCTTTTCTGGTAGTAGTGGTGGTTTTCCCTGAGATGGCCACATTCTTATGACCCATAACATCTTTTAAAAAAAAATAAAAGAGGCACATAAAAGAGGTGCTTTGTATAGTATTCAGTCATGCAACAGAGGTGGGATAACCAGCATTTAGAGTTATAAAATATCTTAGTTTGACCTAATAAATACAAACATATCATCATTATTATTATTATTATTTTAAGATTTATTTATTTTTATACAAGAGCTGGGGTACAGGCCAGAGGCGAGAGAGGATTCACCAGAGGGCCTCCCCGGTGGTGCAGCGGTAGAGCGCTGGGTTGCAAAGCTGCCCGCGGCCTCTGCGGCGCCGGTTCAATCCCCGGCTGCTCCCCCGCCACTGGAGGAGGGTCCCACATGGCGCGCAGACCTCTCCTGCCGCCCGCTGCTCCCCTCAGCAGTGTACTTGGGTCCTTCTGCCTGCTCTGCTCCCCGCTCTGGCTCTGGTGAATTCTCTCACCCTCCCGCGCTTCTGACTGTACCCAGTGCATGTATAAACAAAACAAACAAAACAAATAAATAAATAAATAAAACATGCCTCTATTTAAAAAAAAAAAAAAAAGGATTCACCAGAGACAGAGCAGGGAGCAGGACAGGCAGAAGGACCAAAATACACTGCTGAGGGGAGCAGTGGGCGCGACAAGAGCGGTCTCCTGCACCATGTGGGATTCTCACCAGCCGGCAGGGCCAGGATCAAACCCGAACTGCAGAGGCCGCGGACAGCTTCACAGTGCTGAACCCACGGCGCCACCGAGAAGGCCCAAAATACAAACAAATTACTACAAAATTCACATGCCGGACTTAGAAATAGTTAAGGAAAGTGATATTATCATGCTCTAATAATCATTAATCAACGTATTGAAAAGAAAGCATCTGTTGATGCATTGGTGAAAGGAAAAAGGTTGAAAATAGCCTTAAATTAATTATAGGGTCACCCTGATGGCACAGGGGTTACAGTCACAGCACTATAAAGCCATCTCCAGCCACTATGACCTCAGTTTGATCCCCAGCCAGGGAGCTAACCCACATGGTGCAGCAGACCTCTTCGGTCTTGCCCGCTGCTCCTTTTGCTCACTTTGCCTGTTCTGTTCCCTACTCTGTCTCTGGTGAATCCTCTCAGCCCCCTGTACCTCTGGCCTGTACCCCAGTTCTTGTGTGCTTAAATAAATAAAAATAAATCTTTAAAATAAATTAATTATAATTGTAATAAAACATTAAACTCTGTGTGCAGGACAGTGAAGGCTAGGAGGGCATTCTGCTTGGCGCTCTTCCTCCCTTATTCTAGATCCTGACCTCCCTAGTTCATCCACCTAGTTCCTGGTGGAGCTGCTATGTTCTGACATAATCCTGATCCTAAGCAAACACAAGATTTGATTTGTTTGGGGAGGAATTCAAACAAGCCCCAGCCAATGAGTTTTGTCCCAGGATTTTAAACTGGAGACAAAGACAATCATTCATTCTCTTTTGGTGACTGAAACTGAAATATGTAAAATTTACCAGAGGCTAGAAACCACATTTCTAGCCATGGAAAGAAAACAGTCTTTATGAGAGAATGAAGCTGATATTATTGAAAGGAGCAAAAATGAGAACTGTATGGAAAGAGGGCTGATGATATGCACCCCCACATTCATTCCTGAGGCCCACCTACACTCCCAGGGTGGTGTCTGCAGCTAATTCATTTCTATTCTTGAGTTCTATGAGATTACCCACTATTCTTATGAATTCCCTTGAGGGTAATGTTTATTTTTATTTTCATTTGTCTAGATAATAAGCACAGACTAGCATGTAATAAAGTTTTGTGTTTCTGTTGTGTTTCTCAAAGTCCTTATGTAGATTCCTGTCTAGTCTCTCTCATACCTGGTGACACTGCAATTTCCCCTTGTTCCTGACCTTTAAATGTGCTTTGTTTCCATGCCTTTCTCCATATTCATTCTTTTGATTGAACTCTTCACTGATGCCCCGTTCTTGTCAAAATTAATGGCTCCTCATTTTATTGTTTAATTTTTTGCACTGTGCTGTGAGGTTTATCTATTTCCCTAGCTTTCCCACTAGATTATGAGCTTCTGAAAGTTAGGAACTACATCTCATTCATCTTTGATCTTGGCATCTCTAGCAGTCTGTTCATCAAATTGAATCTAAATGTGATATCATCAGTGAGAGAAATAATCCTTTTTGTGTAATTTCCAAATGATAAAATCACCTTGGTAATACCATAATTTGACCTCGAGGCATACTAATGTTATAAGCCGTTTTCATATTATGTTCAAGATGGTATAAATCTGTTTTTAAAAAGATTTATTTATATAAAAACCAGGGTACAGGCCAGATGTGCAGGAGGGTGAGAGGATTCGCCAGAGACAGAGTGGGGAACAGAACAGGCAGACTGACAAAATACACTGCGGTTAAGTCAGGAGAGGTCTGCTGCACCATGTGAGTAGTTCCCTAGCCGGAGATCGAACTTGTGCTGCAGAGGCTGCGAACAGCTTCACAATGCTGCGCTCAACTGCCTATGCCACCAGGAGGGCCCAAGATGGTATAAATCTTAATTTTAAATCTCATCATATGCTTTTGCTTTCAGTTATTTTAAAAATTGAACTGAGATTTGCTATATGCTGCTGTTTTGTGGAATAGAAAGATAGTAAGATATATTTCCACCTGTAGTTTGAGAAACATGTACACTTAACATAAAGTATAACTTTAAGAACATACAAAAACTTTATATAAAAGATTAGTTCATGCCTATGTTAAAAATCTCTTTTTCTCTACATTTCTATAATACATTAAAGATTTTCCATTAAGTCAATATATGGATTTGGAGCATTTCTAAAATGTGAAACTATCCTAATTCACTAATCCCAGCAACCCTATTACAGGAAACTTTTGTAACACAGGAGAGGTACTTGAAGTCATTATTTTAGTCAATTTTTCAGAGAGGAACTGCAGGGAAGACAACAGGGAAATCTTAATGGAAGTGGGTTTTCACTCAATGGAATTATTTGGAGTTAAACATAACAGAATTTTTTTCCTCAACTTTTTATTTTGAAAATTTTAAGCAGATGTTCAATGGAAACCCTAAATCTAGATGCAGTATTTCTTCTCTTCCTCCTCCACCTCTTCTTTCTATATATATACCTGTGTTTCTACCTAACCATTTAAAAAGTTGCAGCCCTTAAGACACTTGGCTCCCTAAATATTTCAACATAAATATTTATTGATTATACATCTCTAGATTTTAAAAACAGTTTATTTTCAATTTAAGAAAAAAACTGGAACTATGATACAACTTACGGATTGAATAGTTTAAATTTGGAGGGTTGACTTGAGAAAGGTGATCTAGAATAGTCAGGGGAGGCTCTTTCTGAGCCAAGTCCAGGGGACTGGTGAGGCAGACATTGGCAGGGAGTGATACACACACTGACGTGGCAGCAAGTGCCTGGGGCATGAAGTCTTTCAGTTATTTCAGTCTTCTTTGCCTTGGGTACCATTTTCAGGACAGAATAAAAAGCCTTATTATTTTTTTTTTAGGGTACAAGAGGAGAAGTGATTCAACAAACATGTCCTTTCAGAAGTACTTTGAGAACCTAAAATAATGTTGTGAGAAAAGTCAAGTAAAGGAATTTTAAAGAGAGGGAGGTAGTAAATTTCAAAAGTTGATTCAGATCTGTTTGTTTTGTTTCTCAGAGTAGTTGGGAAATCCAAGTCCTAGAAAATTTGATTTTTAAACAAAATGCTAATTTAAACAATTTTTTTAATTTTTTTTTTATAGAGGCATGTTTTATTTTATTTTTTATTTATTTGTTTGTTTATACATGCACTGGGCACAGTCAGAAGCGCGGGAGGGTGAGAGAATTCACCAGAGCTAGAGCGGGGAGCAGAGCAGGCAGAAGGACCGAAGTACACTGCTGAGGGGAACAGCAGGCGGCAGGAGAGGTCTGCGCGCCATGTGGGACCCTCCTCCGGTGGCCGGGGAGTAGCCGGGGATCGAACCGGCGCCGCAGAGGCCACGGGCAGCTTTGCAACCCAGCACTCAACCGCTGCGCCACCGGGGAGGTCCTTAAACAATTTTTAAAAGAGAATAATTCCAATTACTCTTTGGATTCATTTTTTATATAAAAAGCCAACACTCACTAGGAATTATCCCAAGTATGCCATTGTGTTCAACATTGTAAAACTACATTTGGTAAGCTTTTTGCTATTAAATAATGATTGCAGGGCCTCCCCTGGTGGCGCAGTGGTTGAATGCTGGGTTGCGAAGCTGCCCGCAGCCTCTGCAGGGCCGGTTCGATCCCCGGCTGCTCCCCGGCCACCGGAGGAGGGTCCCACATGGCGCGCAGACCTCTCCTGCCGCCCACTGCTCCCCTCAGCAGTGTACTTCGGTCCTTCTGCCTGCTCTGCTCCCCGCTCTGGCTCTGGTGAATTCTCTCACCCTCCCGCACTTCTGACTGTACCCAGTGCTTGTATAAGTAAATAAATCTTTAAAAAAAAAAAAAAAAAGATTAAAAAATTAAAAAAAAATACTTTTAAAAAAATTAATAAATAAATAAATAAATAAATAATGATTGCAGGGCCTCCCTGGTGGTTCAAGGGTTAAAGTCTCAGCACTATCAAGCTATCACCAGCCACTGCAGCATGAGTTCTATCCCCGGCTAGGGAGCTAACCCACATGGCCCAGTGACCTCTCCTGTCTGTACCCCTTCTGTACCCCTCAGTAGTGTATTTCAGTAAATCTGTCTGTTCTGCTCCCCATTCTGTCTCTGGTGAATCCACTGACCCCCCCGCATTTCTGGCCCACACCCCAATTCTTGTATGCAAAATAAATAAAGATAAATCTTTAAAAATAAATAATGACTGCAAAAAACCAAAATATCACTTAATTGTTTGTTTTGTTCTCCTTTATTTGCAGAAAATAGTTTTCCTAATAATTCTCTCTTTCACCAGGAATTTCTATGTGGGGAGAAGTGCCTGGATCATCTAATTCAGAAATTGCTTCAATCAGCAGATGAAGAAGCCATTACTGAATTTTTGGATGAAACTCTTAAATTACCAAAATAAATGCTGCTTTATTATATAAATGAAATGGACCTATTTCAAGAAGCAGACGAAGGCATGAATATCTTTGAATGCTCCTAGAATATAGCTAAAAATACATTGTACTTACAAATATATTTTTTAATGAAACAAGTAACATTTCTTGAACTAAGTTTTATTTTTTAGGTTTCTTATAGAATTCAGTTCAGAGGAAAGTAGAAAACAATCATGTGGTGTTGATAAGAGAAAATATTGAGAATTGATTATGTGATTTAGGACAGGTCACTTGTTCT
The DNA here is from genome assembly GCF_014898055.3 of Talpa occidentalis. Lineage (NCBI taxonomy): Eukaryota > Metazoa > Chordata > Mammalia > Eulipotyphla > Talpidae > Talpa > Talpa occidentalis. The sequence continues at coordinate 39,272,732 of NW_023604861.1, read as the reverse complement.
CTTTCCATGCCTTTTTTTTTTACAAATTAAGCACATTTTCATCTATTACTTCAAGATGATACCACATGACAAAATTTAGTGATACAGATTTATAAACTGCTTTTTAAGCCCTTATTTAAAGACAACATACTGTTAATCATGTTAAATTAGGAGTTAACATGTTACTTTTCAATAAAAGTGCAGACTATGAGTCAGTGACAGTGAGTATCTCAGAGATACAGATTGTCCAGCTCTTTGAGAACAGAATGAATTCTATACTGCATAAATTATAAACAATATTTAAAATAGATTCTGCTTGCCTTGTATTTCTTGTTGTTCTTTGGCTTAAGTTATTAATATGTAATAAATGTAATATGAGTAATTTACTGCAATCAGTTTTGTGTGGTGATAAAGCCTAGCCTTTACCTTAGGGAACTTCCAGTTGAGTGAGGGAGCCAAAAGATGATAAATCACCCACTCTACTACTAATGGCATGATATATTTAGCAATTATTACCAGGAAGTTTAAATAAGATAGAGAGGGGGTTATTATTTTAGACATTCCTTGGAAGAAAAGTACGTCAAGAGAGACTTGCTGAAATAGCATTTTAAAGCCAATGGAATTATTTGTAGGTAGAAATAAGTTTTTCCCCATTTTTTTATTTTGAAATTTCCCAAGCACACAGAAAATTTTTAGAAATAATTTCAAGAAACAGTTCAATGAACGCTATAAACTCTATAGGTTCAACTGTGGTTAATATTTTGCCACCTTTGTTTTCTCTGCACCCACACACACATGTACATGTGCACACACAGTGGTTTGTGGACTTTAAAAATTTGTTGCTGGGCCTCCCCGGTGGCGCAGCGGGTGAGCGCTGGGCTGGGAAGCTGCCCGAAGCCTCTGCAGTGCTGGTTCGATCCCCGGCTGCTTCCCACATGGTGCGCAGACCTCTCCTGCCGCCCACTGCTCCCCTCAGCAGTGTACTTCGGTCCTTCTGCCTGTTCTGCTCCCCGCTCTGGCTCTGGTGAATTCTCTCACCCTCCCGCGCTTCTGATTGTAACCACTGCTTGTATAAATAAATAAATAAATCTTTTAAAAAAAAAATTTGTTGCCTACCTCATAACACTAAAATATTTCAGCATATACTAAGAATAAGGACATTCTACAAAATTATAATTCCACTATTATATCTACTTGTATAATAATACAATATAATTTGAGCTAATAGCTATTACATAATTAAACTTGATTATCCCTAAAATGTCCTTTTTAGCTGCATTTGTTCGCTATTTTTGTCCAATCCAATATCCAATCAAAATTCAATTGTATCTCTTTACTATTAGAATTAATCCCTCAACATTTTTCCCCATGATATGGACCTTTTGAAGAGTCTCACAAAGCTTTGTAGAATGACTTACATTATGAATTTGTCTGACTGCTTCCTGATACTGTTGGTAAATTCCATCCACGCCCTCAATGCACCATAAAGCAAAATTAAAGATTTATTAAATTCAGGCATTTCCAAGTCGGTGACAAAATCTACATACTGGGAGGGTGGCCACTCTAGCCCATGGGCACAGAAACTACCTTTGGGATCCTTCCAAATTTTGCCATATGTGCCTCTTCACCTGGCTTTTTATCTGCATCTTTTAAAGTGAACTGGAAAGTACTATCGTTGGCATATTTTGGAAGAAACCTGTTACAAAAAGTTGGAAGAGGGCCTCCCTGGTGGTGCAAGGGGTTAAGCACCGTACTATGAAGCAATCCACAGCCTCTGCAGCAGGAGTTCAATCCATGGCCAGCCAGGGAGCAATCCACATGGCGCAGCAGACTTCTGACTTGCCTGCTGCTCCCCTCAGCAATGTCCTTCAGTCAGTCTGCCTGTTCTGTTTCCCACTCTGTCTCTGGTGAAGCCTCTCACCCCCTGCATCTCTGGCCTGTACCCCAGCTCTTGTATGCATAAATAAATAAGTTTTTTTTTTAAGATTTATTTATTTTTATACAAGAGCTGAGGTACAGGCCAGAGATGCGGGCGAGTGAGAGGATTCACCAGAGGCAGAGCAGGGAGCAGAACAGGCAGACAACAGAAATACACTGCTGAGGGGAGCAGCGGGCGAGACAGGAGAGGTCTGCCACGTCATGTGGGATTCTCACCGGTCAACTGGGATCGAACCCGCATTGCAGAGGCTGTGGGCAGCTTCACAGCACTGTGCTCAACCCGCTGCACCACTGGGGAGGCCCAAATAAATAAATCTTAAAAAAAAAAAAAAAAAAAAGCTGGAAGAGTCGAGTAGGGTCCACAGCCCAACTCTGGCCCGCACGGCAGCGGTGCAGGAGGACACCATGATTCAGCGGAAGCAGAGCAGTTGAGAAAGCTGTTTATTGGTAGCCTGAGCTTTGAAACTGCAGGTTATAGTTTCAAGAGAACATTTTTGAGAAGTGGGGCACACTTACAGATTGTGTGGTGATGGAAGACCCCAAACAAAATGTTCTGGGCACTTTGGTTTTGTGACTTGTGATGAAGAGGTCTATGCACCAACATGTGCTGCATCACACAAGGTTGGTTGATGGGCATGTAGCGGAATCAGAGATCTGGTCCTAGAGAGGATTCAGTAATGCCTGTTGCCCCTTTAACAGTAGATTTTTGTTGGTGGCATTAAAGACAAATATAATTTAAGAAACTACTTTGAAAAATGTGGCATGATTGAAATCACAGAAGTTGTGGAAGACAGGCAGACTGGAAAAAAAGAGGATGTGCTTGCGTAATTTTTGACCATAATGATACAATTGATAAAATTGTTATTGAGAAGGGTCTCTCTGGTGGCCTAGGTGTTAAGTCTTAGAGCTATCACCAGTACTGCCTGATTTCAATTCCCAGCCAAGGAACTAACCCCCACGCAGAGTAGCAGACCTCTCTTGAGTGGCCTGCTGCTCCCCTCTGCAGTATATTTCAGTACATCCACCTGTTCTGCTCCCCACTGTCTCTCACCCCCCACCTCTATTCTACACCTGAGTTCTTGTATGCATAAAAATAAATCTGAAAAAATTAATTGAAAAATTATTATTGAGAACAAGCTATTAACAGCCATACTGTGAAGTAAAAAAGGCCCTTTCTAAACAATAGATGCAGTCTGCTGGAACACCAAGAGGTGGTAGAGGTGGATCTGGCAACTCTACAGATCATAAACTTTGAAAGAGGTGGTAGTGGTGGTGGTACTTTGGCCACAGTGGAAACTCTGGTGAAAGAAAAGTTTATGGTGGTTGGGGTGGTGGCAGCAGAGGTAGTTGTGGAGAAGGTGGCAGTGGATATAATGGATTTGGAGGTGATGGTGCGACAATGGTGGTGGTTCTAGTTATAGTTGTAGAGGCTATGATGGTGGTAAACCAGGATATGGGAGTGATTGATATGGTACTGATGGTGGAAGATATGATGATTACAATGATGGAGAAAATTTTGGCAGTGGTAACTATGGTGGTGGGAACTATAATGATTTTGGAATCATAATGGATAAGAGCAATCAAATTATGGACCCACGAAGGGGGTTAATTTTGGTGGAAGAATCAGGCAATCCCTGTGGTGCTAATTAAGTATCTGTTTGTGGAAGTGGTGGCTACTGTAGTAGAAGGGTCTAAAATATTGGCAGAAAAGTGCTATAGTTCTTAGCAAGAGAGAGCGAGGAGTTGTCATTCCAAATCCTTTAGAGGAGATATAAAAATCTTCCAAGGAAGGAGCGATGATCCATAGCCAAAAAAGTTACTGCAGCTTAAACAGGAAACCCTTCTCATCCAGGACAGTCAAAGCCACACAGATGGCAAAAAGTGGAACTACTGACTAATGCAATGTAGTGCCAATCCGACGTATATTCCTGAGTCTTTTATCTGCTGTAGCTTTTTCTTTTCATTACACCAGGTTTATTGTCCTATAAATTATTATTTTTAATTAATTTTCAAATTTTTTTACATCGTTGTTCATTTTTAAACAATATGTGATGATAGTGGTACCAGGAATTTCAAAATTAAGGGATTTTTAATTTAAAAAAATCAAGGGAGGATCACTACTTATTGATGTAAAAGTAAGTTAGAAACCAACCATGACCTGAATGAAATTGAAGTTCAAACAAAGAAGTCTGGCACCTAGAGTTCTGGAAGTATGCAAAGGAAACTATAGTTGCTGTGAAGCAGAATCAATTAGTAATCACCAGGCATACTGAAAGCAAATAATCTGATAGAATCAAGACCAATACAATCAAACATTATATATAGCCCCTTTCTAAAAGAAATCAAAAATGCCAGAAATAAAATCCTAATTAATAGAGCCTTCATCTCTACTACACAACATTTATGGGGAGAACTACAAAATATTCTAAAATACAAATTGGTCTGCATCTAGAAAGTCAGGCTAAGAGGTAATACTGAATCAAGTATCTGGTGCAAAGGTTATCAGCCCTAATTTACCAAGATAAGCAAACAATGTAATCTCTTTTTTGTTCTTATCTCCACCCCACTACCAAACATTTTTTTATATATAAACTCTGAATAGTACAGGCCACTACAGGGTGTATTATAAACAGGCTAACAACTTACAAAAGGCTTTGAAGGGGCCTCCCCTGGTTGTGCAGCGGTTGAGCACTGGGCTGCGAAGCTGCCTCTGCACAACCTCTGCAGCGCCGGTTCGATCCCCAGCCGCCAGCGAGGGTCCCACATTGCACGACAGACCTCTCCTGCCCCGCCCGCTGCTCCCCTCAGCAGTGTATTTCGTCAGTCTGCCTTTTCTGTTCCCTGCTCTGGCTCTGGTGAATTCTCTCACCCTCCCGCGCTTCTGACTGTACCCAGTGCTTGTATAAATAAATCTTTAAAAAAAAAAAAAAGGCTTTGAAGGTACAAAACCAAATAGACTTTAATTGTTATTTTAATAAAGGGGAGGGAAAAGCATCCACTACTCTGCTAGTTTGCTTATAAGGGCTTCCTAAAGTAGCTCATGATGTAAGCTAATGTCTGAAACAAGGGAGTTTGTGCTCAGAATCAGTATGAAAACAAACAAAAAAGAGTGATCAAACTGGAAACAGAAAGCCATAAACCTCAAATTTGGGACTGACAATTTCCCTTTATCCACTTACCTGAGAAGGATGAAGAAATAAGAAATGAATTTTTATCTGTAAATTATTCTGGAGAAATCAGTGCTCTTGTAACAGGGTGGTCCCCAGGAAAGGGGGAGGTTCCCTGCCCCACCCAAGGGAGGGTGGAGCTGAGCAGAAAGAGAAGAAGCTGCAAGAAGAGACTGAGGAAGGAAGGAAGCAGGATGGAGCCAGGAGACCTGGAAGAGGCGCATGGAGCCTAGAGACACGTGAAGAAACTGTGCTTGTCTTTTGGTCGTGGACTGGGTGACACAAATGTGGGTGAGACCCGTGGGGAGGTGACAATGGCAGCTTTTATCTTGATGTTGATTTTGCTCTTTTCCTTCCGGGCTTGTCCGGTTGTTTGTGACCCTTTGCTGTGGGTCCCCACTGGAAGATGCTTTAGACTTGTGGCAGGCTTTGGGGCCTTGTTCTGGGCCAATCCCATTTGGATGGACTTTTACCCACGAGGGGACGGGTAACTTTGGGTGCTTCATTTAGAAACTAGACTCTTTGCCTTTCCTGTATTGTTTCCTAGTTTTATTAAAGTTCCTTCCCATTAAAGTCTCCTATGTTTTGTGTTGATGCGGCGGATGGCAGAACCCATGTAGAATAGGCAGGTTTGTGGGGTTTGGGCTGCCCCTCTCCCTGTCCTATAACACTCTGAGAACATAGGAATCCCTGAAAATTCAAGACAGAACAAGGAAGAAAATACTGAGCTTTTTGAATCCCAAGCTCTAAGTGGGATCAAAACAACCAGGAAGGCTGCCCTCAAATGCAAAAAACGGTGACCAGAGTGAAAAAAAGAGTAGCTTTTGTTGGAAGGAATTTCACAGAGGCAAAAACAGTTTAACTCCAGATATGGAAACTGAGCCCAGCTGCCTGAGACACACAGACCTAGTCACTCAGGCAGCAGCAAACCTTTATCTGCCAACAGTATTTGAAGACTGAAGTGGACGGGATTTCAAATCGGGAAGGACCACAGCTTTGTTTCCTGCAAAGTCTTTGAGGGAAAAAAAGACACCACTCTCTTCCCTGGAGTACCACATTACCCCCAATAGTTCGTGGAAACCCCGGAGCCACAGCAACAGTACAGTACGTCCTCACTTAACTTTGCTAGGATCCTGGAAAAGGTGACTTTTAAAGGAAAAAATATGTAAGTGTTACAGAACAGGGAGAGGGGCCCTTTTTCCTGGGGACCACTCTGTTACATAAGGAATCCAGTTTTTTTATTGTTTTGTTGGGGGGAAAAGGATGTCCCAAAGCTAATTCCATACAGGCTTTGTGGACTCCACCCCCACCCCAGGTCAAAGCCAAAGACACTGGGAACTCCAAATCCCATCACCACCAAAGGGAAGGTGGCTGGGACCTGAGGGTGGGGTTAAGCAGCCAGGTGGATATAAAAGGCAGACACATGGGTTTTGGGGATCCCCATTTTTGGCTCTCGGCCAGCTCGCAGCATCCGGCCAGCTCGGAGAGTGACTTTGGGTTTCCAGGTCGTTGGATCGGGTAGGATGCATTAAAGACTTTATTTCCCTATTTTCTCCCTGAGTTGTACATTTTCCTTATTTCCTTTTCTCTTGTAAATAAACCTTTTATTAACCCTTTTGTGTGTGTCTGTAGTAGAGTATTCATAAGTCCCTTTAAAGCGTGCGGGTGAGGACCCACAGCCAGGAACCCGTTTAATATCGGGGTTGCTCTATAACAGCTTGGCTCCCAACGTGGGGCTCGAACCCACGACCCTGAGATTAAGAGTCTCATGCTCTACCGACTGAGCTAGCCGGGCGCTGCGAGCTGGCCGAGAGCCAAAAATGGGCATCCCCAAAACCCATGTGTCTGCCTTTTATATCCACCTGGCTGCTTAACCCCACCCTCAGGTCCCAGCCACCTTCCCTTTGGTGGTGATGGGATTTGGAGTTCCCAGTGTCTTTGGCTTTGGCCTGGGGTGGGGGTGGAGTCCACAAAGCCTGTATGGAAATAGCTTTGGGACATCCTTTTCTCCCTAACAGTTTGACCATAGGTGAATTGATATTTAAGTCCCCATCTTATATTTCTGGTCACAAAAAGATCAACAAACTTCTAAATAAAGATGAAAACACTTAAAAAATAAATTCAGATTAAACACGTTTAGCAAGACCACTTCCTAGGTGATGTTGAGATTCATATTGTGTCGTATCAGGAAGTTCCACTATCAGTGATGCTAAGTTTGGAAACAGTGTTCCTTAAAAATGAGCACGAAAACTGTGGGAATGCTTTGGTGTCATATCAACCTTTGATTCCTTGCTCTTTTGTAATCTGGCCTTGAACATGGACCAGATTTATTGACTTGCTTCTAACAATAGAATACAATAGAAGTGGTGGGGTTGTTACTTCTGATTTTAGAGTATAAAAAGAATTTCTTCCAGGGGCCTCCCTGGTGGCGCAAGAGGTTAAGATGCAGCACTATGAAGCTGCCTGCAGCCACTGCAGCACAAGTTCGATCCCTGGCCTCCTACCAGGGAGGTGACCCACATAGCGCAGCAGACCACTCCTCACTCGCCCGCTGCTACCCTCAGCAGTGTATTTCAGTCAATCTGCCTGTTCTGATCCCCACTCTGTCTCTGGTGAATCCTCTCACCCTACCCCCGCCACACCTCCGGCCTGTACCCTAGTTCTTGTACGCATAAATAAATAAATCTTTAAAAAAAACCCAGACTTTCTTCTGGCTGTTTCTCAGTCTGCTCTTCTCTTGGGTTATTCCATGTTGTGTGCAGTCCTGTGGAGTGACCCACATTATTTGGCAAAACTGAACCCCATATTTCCACAGCCCTCCAGGAAGAAGCCCATCACCTAGCACAGGAATGAGATTTGAAGCAAGTCATTCAGCCCTAGTCATGTCTTGAAATGAGTGTGACCTTAGCCAATACTGTAATTTCAGGAGAGTTCTTGAACCATAGGCACCCCACTCCTTTGTTCCAGGATACCTGAGTAGCATTCACAAACTGAGTAAATTAATGTTTGTTATTTTCAGCTGCTAATTATTAGGATGAATTGTTATATCAAAATATGTAACATGTGGGCCTCCCTGGTGGCGCAAGGGGTTGAACGCGGTGCTATGAAGCTGTTCGCAGCCTCTGCAGCGCGAGTTCAATCCCCAGCCAGGGAGCTACCCACATGGTACTGCAGACCTCTCCTGTCTTGCCTGCTGTTCCCCTCAGCAGTGTATTTCCATCAGTCTTCCTGTTCTGTTCCCCATTCTGTCTCTGGTGAATCCTCTCACCCTCCCACCTCTGGCCTGTACCCCAGTTCTTGTAATCATAAATAAATAAATCTTAAAAAAAATGTAACTTGTATATCCAATGACCTTTCATCTCGTTGATTTAACATCAATTAATGGTTCTTGCTTGCGGTAATCAACTGTTATACTGGGAACTATAAAATGGTAATCCTCATTCGTCTGTATTTATTAGCTGGAATTCTTTTAAGAAAGTTTTCCGCTGGTTTTCCTCTTATTTTATCTAAGCTGAAAGATAATTTAGTTTTATTTGAAACAATATCATTATATCTCCAGAGGTAGGCATTGCCACCCACAAGATAACCAATGTCTCTGGAGAATAATTTTTTTTTTTTTTTAAAGATTTATTTATTTATTTATTTATTTATTTATTTATTTATTTGTTTGTTTGTTTGTTTATTTATTTATTTATTTATACAAGCACTGGGTACTGTCAGAAGCGCGGGAGGGTGAGAGAATTCACCAGAGCCAGAGCGGGGAGCAGAGCAGGCAGAAGGACCGAGGCACACTGCTGAGGGGAGCAGCGGGCGGCAGGAGAGGTCTGCGCGCCATGTGGGACCCTCCTCCGGTGGCCGGGGAGCAGCCGGGGATCGAACCGGCGCCGCAGAGGCTGCGGGCAGCTTCGCAACCCAGCGCTCAACCGCTGCGCCACTGGGGAGGCCCTCTGGAGAATAATTAACTGTGAAAGAATGTCGAGTTGAGTGATGAGTTTCAAGGTAAAAGAAACACAGAAACTGATTTTTGTTTTCAGACATTTTTTTAAAAAATATTTGTTTATTTATTTATTCAAGCACTGGGTACAGTCAGAAGCGCGGGAGGGTGAGAGAATTCACCAGAGCCAGAGCAGGGAGCAGAGCAGGCAGAAGGACTGAAGTACACTGCTGAGGGGAGCAGCGGGCATCAGGAGAGATCTGCGCGCCATGTGGGACTCTCCTCCGGTGCCCGGGGAGCAGACGGGGATCGAACCGGCGTTGCAGAGGCTGTGGGCAGCTTCGCAACCCAGCGCTCAACCGCTGCGCCACCGGGGAGGCCCTGTTTTCAGACATTTTATGGAAGAGAAACATTTATCCAAGGAAATAAAACCTTAGAAATATAACCCTAACCATGATTTCTACAAAAACAAACAAACAAACAAACAAAAAAAAACCAAACTCATTTAAGGGCCTCCCTGGTAGTACAAGGGGTTAAGTCTCTGCAGCCACTACAGCATAAGTTCAATCCCCAGCCAGGGAGTAATCCACAGGCTCAGCAGACCTCTCCTGTCTCTACTGCTGCTCCCCTCAGTGGTGTATTTTGTCAGTCTGCCTGTTTTGCTTTCCACTCTGTCTCTGGTGAAGCCTCTCACCCTCCCGCGCCTCTGACCTGTACCCCAGTTCTTGTATAAAATTCAGTTCGTCAGTTGTACTAGCCATAATTCAAGTACTCAAGGGCTACAGGTGGCTTATGGCTACCACATCAGACAGTGAATATAAAATATTTTCAACATTACAGAAAGTTCTACGACAGCACTGCTCTAGATCTTAGAACACAGGACCTGCTAAATATTTTGGGTTCTGTGAAGGTTATGGAAACCAAATAACTAAGGACAATAAAAATCGATCATTGAGCTTACATGAGATACCCAGAATAGTTAAATTCAGAGACAGAGTAGAATAGTATTTTAAGGGGGTTTGGACAGGGAGAAAGGAGAGTTGTAATTATGTGTATATAATTTCAGTTTTGCAAGATGAAAAGTTTCTGAGACAGATGAGTGATGGCACTGCAAAAACAATGTGGATCTACTTAATGCCAAAGATATGTACACTTAAAATTATTAATTCTGTAAATGTTGTTAATGCATATTTTAGCAATATAAAATAGTTTTTTGTGTTTTTTTTCTTTTTTGTGGGCCCCTCGCCGGCGGCGGGGGAACGAACCGGCGCTGCAGAGGCTGCGGGCAGCCTCGCAGCCCAGCGCTCAACCGCTGTGCCACCAGCAGAGGCCCAGAAATATAAAATAGTTTAAAAATTGCTTTTCCTTAGCTGATTTTTAGTGCGGATGAGAAAACAACTGGTGTTATCAGAATTATGTCCGGTGTTATCAGAAAAGATATTAGAACTCAGAAACCCAGTTAGATTACTATCCATACTCTTAAGTATTTACTATAGACTTTCCTCAGCTTATAGGTGAAAAGAGAAAAACAAGTTGAGACTCTTTCTCCTGCTAGGTGATATCTGCCTTTTCATATAACACTGATGATTTAATTCGTTAGGTTATGGTACCATATGGCCAACAGTAGGAACAGTTCTCTAAATGAAGCTGAAATAAGAGTTTCTAACAACAAACCACCACCGAAGCACTCGATTTTGAAGATTTAATAATGGAAAACGTTGATCATAAGTGTAAAACGTTTGTAGAGTAAGGACTGTATTACATTAATTCAAGGAAAGTGAGGCCATGTATTAATACTGAGCTCTAAAAAGCTTGTGCTTCTGTAACACCACGTCAGTTTAAATATTACTTCAGGGGCCTCCCCGGTGGCGCAGCGGTTGAGCGCTGGGTTGCGAAGCTGCCAGCAACCTCTGCTGTGCCGGTTCGATCCCCGGCTGCTCCCAGGCCACCGGAGGAGGGTCCCATATGGCGCGCAGACCTCTCCTGCCGCCCGCTGCTCCCCTCAGCAGTGTACTTCATCAGTCTGCCTATTCTGTTTCCCGCTCTGGCTCTGGTGAATTCTCTCACCCTCCCGCGCTTCTGACTGTACCCAGTGCTTGTATATATGCATGTATCAATCAATCAATCAATCAATCAATCAATAAATAAATCTTTAAAAAAAAAAATAAATAAAAAAAATAAATATTACTTCAAATTCTCCTTTAAAACTCCTCAATAGGGCCTCTCCGGTGGCGCAGCGGTTGAGCACTGGGTTGCGAAGCTGCCCGCGGCCTCTGCAGCGCCGGTTCGATCCCCGGCTGCTCCCCGGCCACCGGAGGAGGGTCCCACATGGCGCGCAGACCTCTCCTGCCGCCCGCTGCTCCCCTCAGCAGTGGACTTCGGTCCTTCTGCCTGCTCTGTTCCCCGCTCTGGCTCTGGTGAATTCTCTCACCCTCCCGCGCTTCTGACTGTACCCAGTGCTTGTATAAAATAAATAAATATAATAAATAATAAATAAGCACAGAACTTACTCTTCTCAAAAAAAAAAATAAAAAAAAACTCTCCTCAATAAAGACAATTCCAATAAAGAAACATCGATTGATGGGTGGAAGAGAAATTAAACTTCATTTGAAGATGCTCATGCTAATAGCTTAGTGAAAAAAATCTCTGTTCGCTAGGAAGAGACTGAGATGCCAAATTGTCTATATATGCGCCTGATTTGCACATGTGCCATCTGGAAAGCTGTTCTCTAGGACCTCAACCCTGTTCTAAGAGATCCTAATAAATCTACAGATATCCTTTAATATTGAAAATACTGTTACTATCCTTCACAACTTACAAGAGGCAACATTTAACAACTGGACGTTTTCTTTGCAGAAATTACTCATGGTGTCTCACTTTCCCCAAGGAATAAAACCACACACTGACCCCTCCAGGTATTCAGGGACGGCGGAGACAATGAGGTTTTCAGGTAGGGCGTAGGCAATGTTTTAGGTACGGCGTAAACACTTATTGTTTTACTCAACAAATAGTTACTGAAGCCTCATAGAATCTATGTAATTTATTCATTCCATCCTCTCACACCCCTAGGAAATACTATGCCCCCCATTTTACAAAGAGAGAAAAGTTCTCAAAGAGACAGAAGTTCACGGACCCCACGGGCGCTGCCACCAGGGACTCCCACGCCAAAGCTCTAAACCACCAACCGCGAACCAACGTCTCTAATTGTTAGCTAAAGCACGCCAGCTCCCCAGAAACCTCGCGAGAACTCTCAAACTACGACTCCCAACATGCAAAGCGGCTTCTGTTTGTCAGCCAATAGCCACGAGTCTGGAGGGCCCCAGCATGCCTCGCGACGCGAAAGGCAACGTGGGAGTCGTGGTTCCGGACTCTTACCGGTCTCGCTGGCTCGGCAGTGGCGGCTCCCTGGGCCCCAGCCAGCGGTTCCTGTGAGGGCGAGCTGAGGCTGAGAAAGGGCGCGGAACTGAAAAGGGTGAGTCAGACACGGTTTACGCGATAAAAGGAGGCGACACCGTGGCTAAGACTGAAGTTAGTGCGGCCCCTGCTGGAGGCTGGGAAGGGACGCGGCGATCTTAGCGCTGGAGAGAGGAGGAGTCAGAGTCCATTCCGCGCACCTGTTCTCCCCCGGCACCCCGCCGCCATCGCCACCATGCAGTCCCGGGAAGAGGCCCCGCGCTCTCGCCGTCTCGCCAGTCCCCGCGGTGGGCGGAGGCCCAAGAGGATTTCCAAGCCCTCGGTTTCGGCGTTTTTCACTGGCCCAGAGGAACTGAAGGACACGGCCCATTCGGCCGCCCTGCTGGCACAGCTCAAGTCCTTCTACGACGCGCGGTTGCTGTGCGATGTGACCATCGAGGTGGTCACGCCTGGCAGTGGGCCTGGCACCGGCCGCCTTTTTTTCTGCAACCGCAACGTGCTGGCCGCCGCGTGTCCCTACTTCAAGAGCATGTTCACCGGCGGCATGTATGAGAGCCAGCAGGCGAGCGTGACCATGCACGATGTGGACGCCGAGTCCTTCGAGGTGCTGGTGGACTACTGCTACACGGGCCGGGTGTCCCTGAGTGAGGCCAACGTGCAGCGCCTTTATGCGGCCTCGGACATGCTACAGCTTGAATATGTGCGGGAAGCCTGTGCCTCCTTCCTAGCCCGCCGCCTGGACCTGACCAACTGCACCGCCATCCTCAAGTTCGCAGATGCCTTTGACCATCACAAGCTGCGATCACAGGCCCAGTCCTTTATAGCCCACAACTTCAAGCAGCTTAGCCGCATGGGTTCGATTCGGGAGGAGACTCTGGCAGATCTGACCCTGGCCCAGATGCTGACTGTCCTGCGCCTGGATAGTCTGGACATCGAGAGTGAGCGGACAGTGTGTCATGTGGCGGTGCAGTGGTTGGAGGCAGCTCCCAAGGAGCGGGGTCCCAGCGCTGCAGAAGTCTTCAAGTGTGTGCGCTGGACACACTTCACTAATGAGGATCGGAATTACCTGGAAGGGCTGCTGACCAACACCATTGTGAAGAAGTACTGCCTTGATCTTATCGAAGGAGCCTTGCAGCTGCGGTATGGTGATATGTTGTACAAGCCTGTGGTGCCAAAGCCGGAGACCAGCAGCAGCACTGTTGTATCTACAGCAGAAAATCCACCCCAGAGGCTGGGTATGTGCGCCAAGGAGATGGTGATCTTCTTTGGACACCCTAGAGACCCCTTTCTCTGCTATGACCCATACTCAGGAGATATTTACACAATGCCATCACCTTTGACCAGCTTGGCTCACACTAAGACTATCACCTCCTCAGCTGTCTGTATTTCTCCAGACCATGACATTTATCTAGCTGCCCAGCCCAGGAAAGACCTCTGGGTGTATAAACCAGCCCAGAACAGTTGGCAGCAACTTGCAGACCGCTTGCTGTGCCGGGAAGGCATGGATGTGGCATATCTCAATGGCTATATTTACATTTTGGGTGGGCGAGACCCTATCACTGGAGTTAAATTGAAGGAAGTGGAATGCTACAGTGTTCAGAGGAACCAGTGGGCACTGGTGGCACCTGTACCCCATTCCTTCTATTCTTTTGAACTGATAGTGGTTCAGAACTATCTTTATGCTGTCAACAGTAAGCGCATGCTCTGCTATGATCCTAGTCATAATTTGTGGCTGAACTGTGCTTCTCTTAAACGAAGTGACTTTCAGGAAGCCTGTGTCTTCAATGATGAGATCTATTGTATCTGTGACATCCCTGTCATGAAGGTCTATAACCCAGCCAGGGGAGAATGGAGGCAGATTAGTAATATTCCCTTGGACTCAGAGACCCACAACTACCAGATCGTCAACCATGGCCAAAAGTTGCTGCTTATCACTTCTACCACCCCACAGTGGAAAAAAAACCGAGTGACTGTGTATGAATATGATACTCGGGAAGACCAGTGGGTTAATATAGGTACCATGTTAGGTCTTTTGCAGTTTGACTCTGGCTTCATTTGCCTCTGTGCTCGTGTTTATCCTTCCTGCCTTGAACCTGGTCAGAGTTTCATCACTGAGGAAGATGATGCACGGAGTGAGTCTAGCACTGAATGGGACTTAGATGGATTCAGTGAGCTGGACTCTGAGTCAGGGAGCTCAAGTTCTTTTTCAGATGATGAAGTTTGGGTACAGGTAGCACCTCAGCTAAATGCACAGGATCATCAGCAGGGTTCTTTGTAAATATTTTGAAACACTAAGATGTTTATTACTGCTATGGAATGTATTGTAAGGAAAAAAGTTGTTTAGGACTCAGATTTGGTTTATAAAAGGTAACAATGGATTACTAATGTAATGTTACACAATTTAAACAGTCCACAAAATCAGCCTATGTAATAATTTACTGTGCAAAAAGTTGAGATTAAAATATGCAAAGATGAACTATATAATTGATTTGAATACTTGGGATTTTTTTTCATCATTTAAGTTTATTTTACAAGTTGTTTTAGTTTCTATTTCATTATCTCAGTTTTCTCTAACTTTTGAATTCTACTTAGTGATGCTAGGAATTTAACTTCTTAAATTTTATAAAATTGGATTTAAGGTTAGTAGGATTTGAAGGTTTGTATTTTTCTTTTAGAATAATGAAGGTAGTAGATTTTCCAAATTTTGAATGTAATGTCTTAGTATTCTAGGTTAATATAGCTTGTTAAATTTTGGTTTGATTTTTTTCCCTTCTGCAAAAAACAAAACAAAAACCTGGAGATAAATATGTAAAGGTTATTGAATAGTGATTTCATTTTCATGTACAGAATGATCTTAAGAACTCAAAGAAAGTAAATTTCAATGTTCTAGAAGAAATGTCACTTTTAATTTTGGAATATAAAGTGCGTATTTGCTACATGTGACCATATTTCCATCATAAAAATATCCATTCTAGTAGTGTCACCAATTATTTAAATAATCTTCTAGCCACCCTCCCCCCCACATACACACACAGGTAATTTTCTTTTAAGTTCATATTTTTAATCTATAACTGATACAGGCTTCATGGAGTCAGAGGAACAATCCTTTTTCACCGG
Source organism: Talpa occidentalis (assembly GCF_014898055.3). Lineage (NCBI taxonomy): Eukaryota > Metazoa > Chordata > Mammalia > Eulipotyphla > Talpidae > Talpa > Talpa occidentalis. The sequence continues at coordinate 39,257,183 of NW_023604861.1, read as the reverse complement.
ACATATGACCAGGTAATGTAAATTTCATCCATGGTCATGCCTTATCTTAAAAAGATTATATACTTTCCAAAATTATTTTAAGTGTATACTTTTGGTATTTATCCTAGGGGATACTTTAGCAAGAATAGATTTATTCTAAATGTTTTTGTGAGGCAATAGTGGTCTTGAAAATAATTAAGCTAAAAGTATTTTACTGAAATCAGTAATTATTGTGTCTATCAACTCTAAAGTGCCAGAAGAGAACATTAAACCATTAAGTTGTGCATAGAACTGTTTTGTGTAGCATTGACAGATTCTATCAGTTTTTTAAGTTATTGTACATGTTTATCAACTTGAAGTTGTTTTTGTATTAAAAATGAGCAATTATAAAACATCCATAAGTGGATGATGACATTGGGGCCAACAGTGAAGGTATGCTTCCTCTAAAATATTTCAGTAAGCAGCAGCATACATGGTTATTTTACTAGGTTACTTGTGAACTATGATCCAGTTTGGGTTTCTGGTTTTTTTGTTTGTCACCATAATATAAAGGAAATGTCCAGAAATAGAGACTAAATTGCATAAAATTGACATTGTTGCTTATATGAATATATAAGTGCTTACATTTTGAGAGTCCATTAATACATTTGGTTGTCACTACATAAACACATGATAAATCGTATACTTTTACAAATGTTTATGGTCTATAATTTTTCTGTACCCACTTAGAGTTATCTTCTTGAAGCTTTGTTCAGTAGCTTGCTAATTATTCTGTGTTATTCAATCATTATAGTCATCAAATGCTGACATTTCTTACACCCTGGCTTAGTACTGAGAAGTGTGCTCAGAGATGGGGAACTGAATTTTGAATGAAAAAGAGAAAAGGAAGAAGAAAAAGATTACAAACCATGTTTTCTTAGCTATTTTGATTTTCATTTGAAGAATTCACCAGACATTCTTGTTTAACATTATTTCTAGTACAGTAAAATTCTTGCCCTGGTGATGCCTGCTCCTTCTAGAAGGCACACTTACTTTTTGGTCTAAAAGTAACTTTTTTCCATTCAGTGTCAGGGATGTTATAAGCACTGCTCTTGATATAGAAAATTATTTAAATAGTGTTATTTTTTTGGTGAACTTTTCTTGGCCAATAACATCTTTGTTTATAAATTTTTTTTTTGTATAGTTGAAACAGGCCAATGCTGATCTTAGATTATCCATCTGCAGAATTAAAGTATGCAACCAATTTATGAGACATATTCTCTAGTTTGTCATTCTCAACTCTTGAGTTAAGTATAAGTTACTAAGTAGTAATATCTTTTAAAAAGAGGTTTTCTTGGGAAGGATTTTGGTTTTATGATATATTGGGAATAGGGAATAGATTTTAACCATTATTTTATAGATAAGTGATTTGTACATGGTTAGTTACAAATAAAAGGGGCAGTATAACCCAGACCTTCAGACCTCTTAATTTACTGTTTCTGCTAAATGTACAAAGCTCTTGCTTGCACAGTTAATGACACAACTGGCAGTGTTGAAATGCCCTATTGACAGGAAAGTACCTTTGTCTTAGTTTTAGAATTAGTTGGCACATCTTTTAGCAAATGCTCACTATAATGTATATAGCAGTACTACTATTGGTAAGATTAGAATGATCCTGGTTATTTGTTGGTTTGTTTTTAATCTGTGTGCCTGTAGTCTGAAAAGCTCAGAGAATCCAAGTTATTTCAAGTACTTTAAAAATTCGAATGATAAATGACTGGTGTTTTCAAAAGGATAAAAGACTACTCAACAACTTGTTTGAGTGTAGAATTAAATTTAAGTTAGAGTTTCCTTTCTATTTCTAGTTGAGTAGTGGCTTTTTTTTCTGTTTTGATACCTGGTTCTTGAGAATCTGATGAAAGCCTATGACCCATTCCCCAGGAAAATGTGCATGTTCATGTTTTCATAATTTCAAGGTTGTTATGACACTTTTGAAGTTCTTCCACACACCAGGGTAAGAACACTTAGGACAATGTCTCAAGAACAGTTCTAAATATTTCACAAGGAATGTTGCTCAAATGCTTGTAAGGGGAAATGTCGTTCCTAAAATAAAGTCATAGAAATAATATACATTTACCATCTGAAAGGGATGTGACTATTAATGATAGAACAAAGGCAAAACTGACATTTCTGAAATGCAAATTTCCTCATGAAATAACTAAATGTTAATGAATGATTGAAAATGATGAGTCAGATGAGCAAATGTATATGAAATGTGATATGACTATTGTCTAGGAAGGCTGTGTATATATTAGGTCTCATGTATATGGTCCAGATGTTTCAAACTGCTGACATCACAGCAAGAATTCTTTATCTCATAATGAGCTGTTAAACATGTGGTTTGGAAAAGAGCTTCTACCTATGAGGAATCTTTTAAAAGTATAGTTAAGATAGAAACTAGACTTTTGGTGGTGAACAAAATGTAGTATATACAGATGTTGCTTTATATGCTGTACATTTAAAAAATATATAATGTTATAAGCCAATGTTATTTCAATAAAATGTTTTTAAAAATATTACATAGCAGTTCTAAAAGCAACACTTCATTCTGCGCTTTTATTGGGAGTGGTGAATATTTACTGGGAGTGAAGTGATAACTTGTAGGCAGTGCAGCATAGTGGTTAAGTCTATAGTATACTTTGTCAAGTAATCTTAATTCAGTTCTGCTACTTAGTATTTGTGTGACGTAAATTAACCCTGAACATCAGTTAACATCTTGTAAAGTGAGATAAAAATAGGGTTAATGTGGAGGTTAAATAAGGTAGTTGGAACAACAATTTTAGTTTAATATATTTGTAATACAGTGAAAATGTTCAGACAACACAAAAATATTCTTTACTGGACTGGAATTTTAATTTCATTGGTTTCACAAATTTTTTTTAAATGCAATTTACACCCCAATATTACCTTAGTTAAAAGTTAATTAAAGAATACAACTACAGATAAATTCCTGTTATGTAAAGGAAACAGGATAATCTATGCTGATGAAAGATGTAAAATTGAATCCACAAGTGCTCTGGCCATAAAATGACCTACGAATGACGATGTTTGTGCTTAAATGTATTCTGGAGTCAGACTGCCTATGTTCAGAGTCTCACTCTATCACCAATTATTTAAGTGACTTTAAACAAGTTAACTTCTCCCTATTCATTAGTTCATCATTCTTAAATAGAGAAAAACAGAACCTACTTCATGACATCACTTTGAGCTGTAGTATGTGTATGTGTGGTTTGTAGAAAAATGTCTGATGCATAGCACTTAGTGGTTTCTTTTGATATTAAAAAAAAAAATCTTCTTATATTCCAGAGGCCTCAAAGATAATTTGGGCCCATATTTTGCTAATCCCCAAATAAGATGATTCTTGTAAAGTTTCAATATCCAATATTATATCCTGCTGAGTATACAGGGATGTAAACTACAAAATTTGAGTTCCATGTTTACTATCATGTTTACAATGCTAAACTAAGCACAAAAATAAACCTCTAACATAATAAGTAGCATAGCATAGTGTTGATAATGATAGTTGCTAACATTAACTGCTAAACAATTGTGCATGCTATTTATGTCATTAATTGAGCCAATGACTCAGTAATGAAGGTATCTCTCATTTTGTAGATGAAAATTAAAAAGACCACCTAGCAAAGGACTTGGCATAGAATATTGTTAATACTTACTAGTTTGAACAATGAATGAATGAATAAAAGCAATCTGCTTTAAGGATTTTTTTATTAACCCAATTTATGTTTACAGTTTCAAATCAATTACTTCTATTTAAAAGTGTGAACAGGGCCTCCCTGGTGGCGCAGTGGTTGAGTGCTGGGTTGTGAAGCTGCCCGCAGCCTCTGCAGCCTCTGCAGCGCCGGTTCGATCCCTGGCTGCTCCCCGGACACCAGAGGAGGGTCCCACATGGGGCGCAGACCTCTCCTGCCGCCCGCTGCTCCCCTCAGCAGTGTACTTCGGTCCTTCTGCCTGTTCTGCTCCCCGCTCTGGCTCTGGTGAATTCTCTCACCCTCCCATGCTTCTGACTGTACCCAGTGCTTG